>NC_137427.1:12462500-13662500 GCF_964374335.1 Astatotilapia calliptera | reverse complement strand
CCATAGCACTGTTCGCCATCAGGCATCAGGCAGGTTCCAAGGAGTCAGCTGAATGGTTAGAAGAAGATCCAGGTTATCAACACCTACACCCTGCCTGTGATGAAGTCGCCTGTTGTGATAATAAGCTACTGACCTCAAGATAAGGGAGCTCCTGACAATGCATGGAGGATTTCACCCCAAGCCCAACACCCTGAGACTGTAGGCTAAGCAGAAAGAAGGAGGCCAGGGACTAGTTAGCAGAGGTGTGGACTCGAGTCACATGACTTGGACTCGAGTCAGACTCGAGTCATTAATTTTATGACTTTAGACTTGACTTGAAAAAATGTTCTAAGACTTTTGACTTGACTTGGACTTTTACACCAATGACTTGGGACTTGAATTGGACTTGAACCGGTTTACTTGAAAAGACTTGATATTTTACCCAAAATATAAAATTTAACATGCATATTATATAGAGATTGAAAATGTGACGTCATTCACGGGTAGAACCGCAAAGGATTCTGGGAACTCGTGGCAAGCGGTAGTAGCGCACGCAGGCTTTCAATTGAAATCAGTCACACAGCGATAAAAAGAAACACAAAAATGTCAAGAAGCCGTTGTATGATTAACTGCAATAGCCGGTCGCATGACAGCCACGGGAAGCCGACGGGTAAAGAGATCGGTTGTTATCGGATTACGTCGTTGAAGAGAAATTGTTCGAGCCATGTTTCCGAAGTAACAAAGACGCGACGGATGGCCTGGATTGCAGCCATTCAAAGATCAAATATAACGTCCCAGAACCCTCCAGCTCACAGGTTAGTCTGCTCCAAGCATTTACACGAAGGTCAGTGTTTTTTAGTAGTTAATACGTCATTTTCATAACATAATTAGTGATATAGGTTACAAGCAAGTCTGGCGCTGAACAGAAATGGTCGCGCTATGCTCCTTTGTTTATTGTGCATAAATAGTGAATTGTCCTGACACAATATTGCGTTTCGCTTCTGTTATTATGGTACATTGACAAAAACATATACTTTTATTCACAGGATAAAACAGGTTTTTTGTATCACTAATTGCCCAGTACGATTACAGCATACAATATTATTGTCACTGCTACATTTCTGTGATGGGTACCAGAAATTATTTCCACTGCTAATTAATTACCGCTGAGCTCAAAGGTCCTATTAATAAACGGTTAAGGAATGTGTATTTATGACGACAATTTGTGAGACTGGTAAACTTATGATACGTACGATGGTCTTTCGTTCTACATGGTGCATTTCAAGGTCCTGTACCCATCCGTCGGTAAACTGTACCTGGGCTTGTTGCAGTGACCTGAAGTTACTAAACTTCATGAGTGTATGCACTCACTCCAAGAACCGTATAATTATAAATATGCATATAAATATGCTACAATGAGATAGCTGACTTCATCTAACTAGCAAATGTTGTCCAGGCTACGTTGGTGATGCAGTTTTTTTTAATGTGTATGATATTTTTGTCATGCGATTTTAAAGCCGGTCCTACAACCGCATCCAAGAATAACATGCAGCTTATCTCAGAACTGTCGGTGAAAATTATTCTTGGAGCTAGGTTTAATTGAGCTGCATTTTAAAGAGGTGCAATTTCACAATTTGTGTATATTTTCTAAGTTCACTATTTTGTCATGTGTTGAGAAAAACACAGATTTTAAAATTACATGGTCTAATATTTACATTTAGCATAACTGCAACATTATTTTTTCGTTTTTTTTTTTTAAAGACTCGAAAGGACTTGAAATTCAAAGTTTCAGACTTGTGACTTGACTCGGACTTTTACACCAGTGACTTGAGACTCGACTCTGACTTGCCTGACATTACTTGAGACTTACTTGAGACTTGAGGATAAAGACTTGAGACTTACTTGAGACTTGCAAAACAATGACTTGGTCCCACCTCTGCTAGTTAGTGTCAGTACCACAGTCCAGGAGAAGACAACGAACATCCACAAGTTGTAGCAACCCCTTATTCTGTTATAGCACCACTGGGGGGGGGGTTGCCCTACTATTGTAGTAGTTGGATGAGTCTCCTAGTGGGTGTGTGAGTATATTGTGGCAGCCATTACATGCTGCTCGTGTGTCTGTTCCAAGAGAGACCTTACCATTGTAACAGCTTGCACCGGTGACTCCCCATCCCCGCACATGTATGTATGGACCGAGTAGAGCCGTGGAGACCTGGCTTGTATGGTCTTATGCTGCTAACGTCAAATAAAGGTCTGTTGTTTGATTTAGCTGACTGGCTTGAGTTATCCCACTAACCTTCACACCATATGCCCATCTGACCTGCTACCAGCTCCTTTCTTGCCAGACTGCTGTTACAAAGTACATCAGAAGGATGGCCATGACCAACCGCATGCTCAGTGAATACCTCAGGCAGCAGAAACCCAAGAAAGAGAAGCAAGAGGAGCCATCATGGAAGGATAGGCCCCACCACCAGCAGATAGAGGAAGTGTCTGTCATCCAGAAATCCTACCTGTGGCTGGACAAAGCTAGACTGGAAGAAAGCACAGGGGTATTAATCATGGCAGCAAAGGAACAAGCTTTCAGCACAAAATCCATAGAGGCTGAGATCTGCCACACCAGGCAAGACCCCAGGTGCAGGCTATGTAAAGATGCCACTGAGACAATTCACAGGGTGCAAGATGCTAGCAGGCAGGGCACAAATGAAACACCATAATCAAGTGGCTGGCAGTTCAGCCCTTGAATGATTTGAATTGCAATAAATAACTGGAAAAATTGGCGTAATTGAAGAGAGAGAGAGAGAGCGATATGGATATGTATTGCACTCACATAGAAATGACACACGAAGACAGCTGACCATTAGTCTTCTACAGTAGCAATGTTATATTTAATTATATTTTGGAAATTTGTACTCAGCAAAATGAAAATGGAAAGAAGATTTTATTTATCCCCTTAAGTTCATCCCTTAGACATTTCTCAAAAACACTGAAGTCCTGGTGCAACAAACAAGATACTTGCCCTCTTCATATGCCGGTGCAGTCCAAACATAACCTCATGACCTTATCATTAGCAAACCTATAGAGAGCATGCTATCCAGTCAACATCAGAGGAGAGGCTGAATAACAAGCTGAGGCTTTGAAGTACTAAACTGCACTGCAATACCACAACCTCTGTTTCAACCACTGCATTCCACATGTCCAAGAAATACATCAATACAATTGTAATGCTTCCTCATGAGTTAAATTTTTGTCATTCCTAATGAATAAAAATAAAAATATTCAAATCTTAGTTAAAAAATAAATGTATGCAATGGATAGAATTATATATACAAAATATCAGCCTTCAAAAACTATTTTTCAGAAAAAAGTTGTGTGTTACCTCAATCATTTCCTAGGCCTGTGGAATCAATGCTAAAGTTATTATAACCATATTGTTTTTAAACAGCCGTCATCTGCAGCACAAGCTATATTATTAGCTTTTCTGTCAGTTAGTCCTGGGATTGTTGTCTAAGCCCTCACAAGCAAAAAGAACGAAATCATACAGTGACTGACTGAAACACTCAGACTGGCAGAAACAGAAACAGAGGAAAGCACAGGGAGATTTTATAGCTTGTTACAAAGTGGAGTCCTGGAGTTTCCTATATAACACCCTGTCCATGTTTCTGTTGCTCTATTTATGCATATCTTGTTTGGAAGAAAATCTAAAACAGAGAAAAAAAAAAAAAGAAATATGTTCCAAATGCACTGAAATACTGAAGTATTTGTATATAGTATTTGTATTTGTATTCTATTTTTATCTTATTGTATATTTATTTTATTTTATTCTACTGTATATAGTATTTTATTTTATTCTATTCTGTACAGTTGTGTACTGTATTTATTCTTATTGTATTCTAATTTTTGCCTCATAACTTTTGCACTGTCCACTTCCTGCTGTGACAAAACAAATTTCCCAAGTGTGGGACTAATAAAGGTTATCTTATCTTATCTTATCTTATCTTAAAACAACGATGATTCATCAACCCAATTAAACTTGCTATTTTCCCCAGATCTTTTATTTATTCCATAACTACTTTTTTTAACCAACATTTTTTCTGCTTTGATTTACCCGTTTACCCTTTGAAACTCCATTAAAAGGAAAAGAAAAGAAAGTAACTTGTTTGTAGCTCATTGCCCTGACTGCACGCAGCAGAGAGTGGCTTAAAATCAATGAAATCCTGTTAAGACTCTCACCATGACGCTTTGGAGGGAAAAGGCTGTTCTTTGCTTTGGATTTCTACATTTACTCAGACATACATCTCTTTTATCCCCTTTGGTTGCAATAAAGCAGTATATATTTTTTTCTTCTTACTTGATGAATTAAAACATTATGTAAGACTCAGAAAGGGGTAGTGCTGGGCACAACCTATTGCCCCAGGAGTCTTGTAACAGCCTTTGCAAAATTACGTTACAATTGGTAGCATGCACACTTAGGGTTCACCTAACACTTTTCTAACCAACCATAATGGTGTAACTGGTATATTTTCCTTCTTGTGAGTCATTTTGTGAGTATGGCACAAATTATTTGTGAGTAAGAGATTTGACAGTTGTCTGGTTATGATCAGACTGTGTCAGTTCAATACCATTCCAACATTCAACATGCAGTCCTAAAAGTTTATATAGTTGTAGTCAGAGGTTTACACATAATAATCATGGGGATTGATATCATGGTAATGTTGGGCTTTTAATTATATTTTTTTAAAATGTTCTTTTTCCAGTCTGAAATGACTGTACATCATACATCTTAAATAACTTAAAAAAAAATAGGTGCAAAAAAAGATTTCTTTTGGTGTTGGATTTACATACATAAATGACCCTTACCTAGTTGCACCTCTACTAGACACTTTTGGCATAGTTCTGGATGAATATTTGACCACTTTCACTAAGAGGACTGCTGATATAAGATTGGCTAAGTGTGTGTATATGAGGAGTATGCTGTATGTGTGTGTGTGTATGGATTGGGGGGTCCCAGTCCTTTGTGGGTCTTAAAGTCTGGCTGTGTGAGTGGCTGTGTGAATGGGGAGTGGGAACAGTCCATTTATCAACCTCATAGCTTGTGCAAAGAACCCTTCCAGCATCCTGCTGGTTCTGCAGCTGATGCTCATGTACCTCTTGCCAGATGGCAGGAGGGAGAACAGGCCATGGGAGGGGAGGGTAGATTCCCTGATGATGTTGACATTAGCATCCAATGTGAGAGCAGAGTCAAAATGTTCCTGATAGATGATTTAGCAAATGTCGCAAGGGGACCAAGAGCTTACATTACCCCAGGCTCAAATCAGTCAGGGAGCAAAGAGGGGGTTTAAGTTTTTTCTTCATCAATTTGGAGAAAGCTGTCAGTCATCCAACATTTAATGGAGTCAAAGCACCTATGCAGCTTAGAAACATCTTGGGATGTAAAAGAGATATATAACCAAATATCATCTGCATAGCAGTGATAGCAAATGTCCTCATAGCTCAATGTTTTTCATATCTGACCATTAAATCCTTTCTCTAGAAGTCTTGGCTCATCAATGTAAGCAACTGCATATACAATACAACTTTATTTATATAGCACATTTAAAAACCAAAGGTACACCAAAGTGCTTCTCAATAATACAATAAATTTAAATTAAATTACATATGGGGCAATTGCAAAGTACAAAATACACTGACAGATGGAAGGCTCTAATTACCCAGGAATGCAAGTTAAATATATGAGTATCAGAAGATAATTTACGAATTAAATCAATACATACATATGAGTATCAACTGGAAGGTTATTCCAATGATACAATAGCATAAATTAAGATTACCTAGAGGTGCAAATTTCATATTTCAGTCAAGCTTGAAAGTTCCATTTTTGGAGCAGGGTCTTCTTTCTTGGTCACCTTCTCAGTCCATGGCAATGGAAAACTCAATGTGGACAGTAATGCTGTGGACAGTAATGCAGGTCACCTGGGTTTTTCCTGAATCATAACCAATTTTTTCTCATCTGAGAAAGCAATTTAGGTCTTGTCTGTGAAGGTTCTCAGTCATACAGGGCATCGTAGTATAAGGAGAAAAGCGTCTGCATCTGCATCTAAAGGATAAAGGACACTCTTTCGAGGATGCCAATGTTCACATTTTGGACAGAGAAGAGAGATGGTTTGAATCAGGAGTGAAAGAAGCCATCTGTGTCCACTGTGAATGACCATCTTTGAACAGAAGTGGTGCCTTACCACAGCAACTGTCTGCCCTCTATAATCCAGTTTTGAGATCCCTTCCCAGATGCCTTAACGCTCATTCACGTTCTGGGGCATTTGACCTCAGTAAATCACATGATAGGGTGGGGCTAGATTTCACCATGGGTCCACCCAAAACCTTGGCTGATTGTGATCCACACCCGTTTTCACACCTTGGCTTGTGTGATTGGGCAGAGGATCAGTAGGGAGTCCATGACCCTTTTGGGGACACTCCCATAGGGCTTAAAACCTGGGACTCTTCACCAATTGCTATTAGAACTGAAGAAGCTTCTCAGATGAGAGTTGAAACTCTCTCCAGGAGGCATTCACAACTTCTGTAAATCTATAGTTGTCCTTTTAAGAACTACACCAAGACCTTTACACTGTTTTTTTAATTGGTAAATGGTAAATGGACTGTTTCTTATATAGCATCGGTCCCCAACCTTTTTTGCGCCACAGACCGGTTTATGTCCGACAATATTTTCACTGACCGTCCTTTAAGGTGTCGTGGATACTGTAAATACAACAGAATAAAACCAGTACCAGCACCAAAAAAAGATTTATTCATAACACAGAGGAACAGACCTAGGGAAACCGAGTAAAAAAAAAATAACGATAAAAACTGATAAGCCTCAACTCTCGTGGCCCAGTACCAAACGAC
Organism: Astatotilapia calliptera; assembly: GCF_964374335.1. NCBI lineage: Eukaryota > Metazoa > Chordata > Actinopteri > Cichliformes > Cichlidae > Astatotilapia > Astatotilapia calliptera. The sequence goes on along the minus strand of NC_137427.1, from coordinate 13,655,624 downwards.
TCACGGACCGGTAAAGGTCAGTGGCCTGGGGTTTGGGGACCTCTGTTATATAGCCCTTTTCTACTCTATCTGACCACTCAAAGCACTTTACACAACTTACCTCATTAACCTATTAACACCCATTCGCACAAACACTTTTTTTATGCAAGCGCTTTCTTTCTAACACCACAGATGGATGCATCAGACAGCATCTTGGGGTTAGTATCTTGCACAAGCAGACCGGAGCAGATGGGGATCAAACCACAAACCTTCTGATTAGTAGGTGACCTGCTCTAACACCTTAGCTAATAAATGCTGTCAAACAAATACTATTTATGATGACAAAGAGCAACTACTAGTTGTATTAAATCATGATCACTAATGAGAACTTAATAGGCCTCGGCCTTGCCAATTTAAAAGACACTCTAAAACCTTCAGCATCACTTATTAAAATATCAAAGTGATTTTAAGACTAGATATTTGAGCCTGCATGTATACTTTAGCCAATTCTTGTTGTTTTAGAGTCATTAGAGATGCTGGACCATCATTTCCTCCTGGCAAAAGAAGAGTTCAGATAAAGCATTAAAGCCCTCAAGTTACAATGACATTCATGCCCATGTTCAGTGTATGTAAACTTATGATCACAGCTGTAGGTGTGTAGTTAAAATTAAAATAAATGAAGAGTTTAAAGAAGGCTGTGGTGTGTGTTGAGTACTCACTCACAGTTAGTTTGATCCCATTTCAATATAACTTCTAGTTTGTTCATATATTAAATTCTATCAAGTTTTTTCTCTTTTCCCCGTTTACATTTCTTTCACTTTGCTCGCTGGCATCTACAGCCTAATTTCTCAGTGAAACGTTTTGCTAATAAATTATTGGGAGAAAAACAAACAAAGGAAATGACTCAAACAATTCCTCTTTCACTTTGCATTAACCCAAGATGCGAATACCATTTACCCAGTAGAATTAAAGAACCACCACCTCATTTAGCATGGCATTGGAAGACATCTATTAGGATTGGCTGAATAAACTCCAGTGATAAATGAGAGGTTTATAAACATTCAGTTCTGCTTGGTTTAAGTCATTAAGCTTAAAAGGCCATTAGTTGAGCACCCCTGTGTGCACTGGCCAGGCCTCAACGTGATACACATGAGTTAGCATTAAGTTTGGCTTGCTGAGTTCTAAAAAGCCATAAGGGATTTTGTTTTAAACAAACTTCACAAAGCTTTATGAAATAATGTTTAAAGAGTAACAAAATTTTTAGCTCTAACTAAAGGATGCTTACCTTCAACCATGTATGATAGCACTATCTCTCTAATCCACAAGCCTGGTAAGGATCCTTTGAAACCTGGTTCGTACAGACCAATAAGTCTATTGAACGTAGATAATAAAATATTGGCAAAAATTCTGGCTATGCGATTAGAGATAGCTCTCCCAACAGTTGTGTCGGAGGACCAAACGGGATTTGTAAAAGAGTAGACAGTTATCTTTTAATATTAGAAGGCTATTCAATATTATATATACACATAATACTTAAAAAAAAATACACATAATACTTCTGATCAATCTGAAATATTACTTTCATTAGATGCAGAGAAGGCCTTTGACAGAGTTGAGTGGGATTTCCTCTTCTCGACCCTGTCAAAGTTAAGCTGCTTTACACAAAACTTAAGGCCTTGGTTAATACAAATAATATAACTTCTAGTCCTTTCCTCCTCCACCGCTCTACAAGACAAGGGTGCCCTTTGTCCCCATTGCTATTTGCACTTGTCATAGAACCTCTTGCCATTCAATTACGCTCTACAAAAGATTATAAAGGAATAAGGAGATTTGGTGTAGAACATAAGGTGTCTCTCTATGCACATGATTTGTTGCTATATATCACTGACCCTACTAAATCATTGCCAAAAATTATGACAGTTTTAACTGAGTTTGGGAAAATTTCTGGATACAAAATCAACTTAACAAAAAGCATATTGTTTCCGATTAGTTCTTTAGAAAAATTAGATAGCGCTACATTGATCTCGTTTCCTTATACAATCTCAAATACCTTCAAATGTCTTGGAATAACTGTAACCCGTGAATTCTCTGGCCTTTTTAAACATAATTTTATTAATTTATACCATCAAACTGAACAGAACTTGGAAAGACTGTCTAAACTGCCCATCTCGCTTGCTGGCCGAGTAAATATCATTAGGATGAGCACTTTACCCACATTTTTATTTTTGTTTCAATGTATCCCAATATTGATCACAAAAACTTTTTTAAAGAAAATAGACCAGTTAATCTCTCAGTTTATCTGGAACAAAAAGACACCCAGAATAAAAAAGATATTTCTCCAGAGAGCCAAGATTACAGGAGGAATGGGGTTGCCTTCTTTTCAGTTTTATTATTGGGCCTGTAATATACGTTGAATGTCATTCTGGGGCGGGGAACATAGACCTGATTGGGAACGGATGGAAAGTATGACTTTTTTCTCCAATACTCTTAAATCTTTGGTTCATTCAAACTCAGATCTGGGTAAGCATAAATGTAAAAATCCGGTAGTGTCTGACTCACTAAAAATTTGGTCTCAAATTAGAAAGCCTTTTTATTGGCGTCAATGTTCAATCTTTACACCATTAATTCATAATCAAGCATACACATTGCTCTCAGGATCAACATTCCAGCTATGGACTTCCAAAGGGATACACACAATCAAGAATCTGTTTATTGATAATCTTTTTCCTTCGTTTCAACAACTTCAGCAAAAATTTTCCATAGAAAACAGAGATTTTTTTCAAGTATTTACAAATACGTCATTTTATTAAAGAAACGTTTCCATCCTTTCCCAATGAACCACAAAAGCTAGTTTCAGATGATTTATTCTTAATGAACCCGCTAAAGAAAGGAGCTATTTCTAGGATCTACAACCAACTTTTGCAAATAGACAGTACAACTACATTGGACCACTTGAGAAATGCTTGGAGTGAAGAACTGGCTACTAACATCACTAAAGATCAATGGACTAAGGCACAAGAACTGGTTCACTCCACTTCTGTCTGCTGCAGGCACGGACTACTACAATTTAAGGTCTTGCATAGGCTCCATCTGTCTAAATTGAAGGTTTCTTTTTTTTTTTTCTTTTTTTTTTGGCCTGTCCCGTTTGGCTCTTTTGCCATCAGAATTGTTGTCTAATGGCAAAGAAAGATGCCCAACGGATTTACTTTACCAAATTGACCATCCCAGCCTTGCCATAATGGTCCATTTGATTCACCTTTTATTGTTTATTTTATTTTCACTTACTGATTACGGGACAGACTTGACTGGGGGAAAGAAGGGGAGAAAGAAAGAGGGAAAGAGAAACAGCTGAGAAGAGGGACGGGGGAGAAGGGCAAAAGACAAAAACCAACAGAATGAGCAGAAGAAAAAAAAAAGAAAAAAATGCATACATCAATCACCTGGATCACCTGCTGAGAAAGAAAAAAGAAAACAAGCAGAAGAGAACAAGAGTAATAGAATAAACAACATCACAATGATATATGGGAATATGACAGTAAATACTAAATATTAAACATTATTGTGCAGCACATAAGATCAACAGAACACAGTGTGCTTTGAGGTAGGAGCCAAAAAGGGTGTAGTTTGTGGGTGTGATCACCCGTGTGTACATCTGTGAGCATGGACGCGCTTGTTTTTTTTTTTTTTAAAAGGTTCCTTCATGTAATGATCTGCTAGAGGGTGTGGGGGGGCCACAGTCCTGTCCTCCAGGGCATGAAGCAGGTATGGCGGAGATCAAAACTCCAGACATCCAGAGGCCCCCAGAACACAAGAGACCAAGGAAGACCAACACAGGGGCAGCCGCGCCACTGTCCCAGAAAGAGCTGAGGAGAGTCCCAGATGAGGGCTCACTCAGCAGCCGCGGAGCAGAAGCCAGGGGGAGTTGCAGTGCAGCCAGCCGTGCCTGAGTGACCGAGGCCCAGGCCGAGAGGCCGGGGGCACCCCACCTCCGAAGTGGCCCGAGCGAGCCCCAGGCTCCAGGCCCCGATAAGCGACCTCCAAGGAGTGAGCCGGACACAAAGAACCACCAACGCACCGATGTCTGAGGGAGTCCGCCACTGGCAGGGGAAGTGGTGGTAGGGGGAGATAGGCCTCCAAACCTTGGAGGGCCTGAGATGTCCCCAGAGAGGTGGCGCCTGACACCCAACCTGACATATAGACACAGACATACAGGCACACACATATACAAACATCCATTCCCACCCTCATGCTCTCATATGCACTTACTCCACACTCAACTTGAAATTGAAGGTTTCAAGGATGTTTCCAGGGGCTGACTCAAGATGTGATCGATGTGGCCAGAATTCTGCCTCATTGTCACATATGTTTTGAACATGTCCTAATATCGCTACCTACTGGTCTAAAATATTTAAAACTCTGTCTGATATTTTTTAAAAACAACTCCCCCCAGACCCAGTAATGGCACTATTTGGTGTAGCTACAGTTAAAAACTTAAATAATAAACAAATTCGTGCTCTGAGTTTTATAACATTGCTTGCAAGACGCCTTATACTTCTAAATTGGAAAAATAAAGCCAAAGTAAGTGAGCCAGTGAACACAAAAGATACACAAAATCTACAAAATCTATATTTGCAATGGCCATTCTTTTTATCCACTTGCACATATATTAAAAGTATATTAGAATAGGCATTTAAGAAAATATGCCAGTGTCCTTCTGCAGATTTACACATTAACATATCCTATGACATCATAGAAATGCCCTATGATTTATTGACGCTCTGTTTGTGCATCCAGGGAAGCAGCACCAAGTCTTTGCCAGGTAAAATTTACTACTCCTTTCCAGTGATATCAGGGCTTTCTTTGTTCTTGCAGTTTCTCTCTAAATGCTATTCCTTTCAGGAAATTGTAAGGTGGAAGTTTGCTGATTTGTTCTAATTATAGCTTTCCCCTGCTTTATAATTCATTTTTATTTAGATCTTCAGCGAGTTGCCTAAGCCCAGTGTTGTTGAGAAGGTTATAAGAGTCAAAGAATTTATAAAGTTAAGACTGTCATCAGCTCTGTGATTTTGCTTGTTGACGTTTGCACTCAAGCTGGGGACATTTTAAATATGCATTTGTAATTAGCATAATGATTTCATTTGCTGTCTTCTGCACCACTGGTTCAGAATACAGAAACACAATAGGGCCTTAAAGCATTCACTGCTTGTGTCGAAAGAGTTTGTCTCGTGGTATGTGGTAATTTTGTCTGCGTTACTGGGAATGGTGTCAGCTGAGAACACAAGTTAAATTTAGTTATAGGTATTAAAGTAAGTGGATTAGGAAACCGTTGAAAAGAAAGCATGTGCTTCTGTCTGCTTTTATTTTGATTTGCATAAGACTGCAAAAAAGTTGTATTACACTGAAATATGCAAACTGAAAATTTTCACATAATAATTAAAGTGTAATTTGGTCATTTAGGCACGCTGTGGTTTGACTATGCATATTATAAAGGAAATTTTAGACTAGGTCAGCTCCCTCAGCAAGGATATTTAGTGGACTAGGTTGTCTTACGCAGAAGTATTTAATTAAGTTTGGCCATACAAAACAGCCTTATGCATAGACAGCCTCCACCTTGATAGCAGAGCACATTTAACCAAAAACGGGCTATTCATGTATATTGCACATTCTTCTCCAGGATCACTGGAGCGGCAGATCTTGAAAAGACAGTTTTTTCCCTGGCTTTATACAATCTTTTGATTTACGCCAAAACCACTGCCCAATCTCTTCTTATACTTTCTTTAACACCAATGTGTATTAACTTTAATTACAAATCTACAATAGCCATCCAAATACAGCCATTTATGAATGCAAAATGGTTGCTTGTGACACATTCTAAAATTTGTACTTCTTCCACACAAACCCCCCCTGTTTTATAATCTTTTAATCTAAATTAGAGTATTTACTCAAACATATATTTACTACATTTACTTCAGAAGAAAGCAGCAAGCCTTCATTTGATTACTTATAAAACAAATTGTTGTTTTTTCACTGTAGCAATTCTATAGTTTAAACTCTCATTTGTCATATTAAAGTTGCCACATTATTGTTTTAATACAACGTCAAACCTTTATGTTTTAATTTCAAGTCATCCAGTGTGAGATAGCCTTCATTTTATAACATGGGCTCTTGTAAAATGTAAAAGGTGTAAAACCTTTGAAGGGAAACTATATGGAAAAACTGCTGGATTGAATATTGAACTTATCAAAATAGTGCTACATGCTTAACTTTCCTGGACATTATATGATAGAGGCTTGTGTTTAATGTGTTTTTGTTTGTGATGATTATACCCTATGAAATGATTAAAGAACTGGCTTTTATATGATAATATGAATTTATAGTCCAACCAAAATTACATTTAACGCACCTTTAATGCCTTTTCTCGATGTCGATGGAGGTAAACGCCAGTGTCAATGAGCCCTAACAAGCGTTAAAGATTCTTAACGATTCAAGAAACCCTTGATAAGAGGTTGATTATCAGGATGGCAGGCCAGTATAAGTAGTTGTTTACTACTGGCCTTTGGCTATTTATGTGAAAGACAGGTAGAGAGACAGTGTGTCCTACTGTCCTAGAAAGTTTGGAAAAGAGTAAAGTGAATTTTTGTGTGTAAGTATTTTCTTTCTTTCTTTCTTTCTTTCTTTCTTTCTTTCTTTCTTTCTTTCTTTCTTTCTTTCTTTCTTTCTTTCTTTCTTTCTTTCTTTCTTATTCTTTTCTTGAGAGGCATTTCTGTGCGTGGCTTGTGTGTGAGTGAGTGCTTGTATAGGAGCCTTCGGGGAGTTGAAGACTCTTGGGTTAAAATGTATTTCCAATCCACCGGGCTTAGAGCAGGAAACAAAAGCGGAATTGCAGTCACCCATGAAACAAAACAGACACTTTCTTTCTCTCTCTCCATTCCCCCACCTTGCTGCTATTTGTTAGAGACAGTGAGCCATTGCCTAGCCTGAGATTAGAGTGCATTGGTTCAGTAAATGTAAATGGTTCTACCGGTCAATTCAACAAGTGCTGAAAGAATCAGTCACTGAGAGATGATTTGAATTTTTGACACTTTAGAAGGACACCCCATTCATATGACACATTTAAAATTGTATTCCAGAACCATTTGCATTGTTGTCCTTGGAAGCAAATAACTGAAAAAAAAAACCCAAAACCCAAACTCTAAAACATTTGTCTATGTGTCTACCACAAGTTAAGAACAAGCTGGGCAAGCACTCTGAAGAGCTTTAAACAGTACAAGCAATCGGTATAGCTAGAAATGTAGTTAGCATATTAAACTACTCTTGTCTGTCTGACAAAAAGTATGTGTAAAAATCCCGCACAAGTTATTAATCTTTGTAAATAGTTAAAAATACAGTTGTGCATTCATAAATGGCTGTATTTGGATGGCTATTGTAGATTTGTAATTAAAGTTAATACACATTGGTGTTAAAGAAAGTATAAGAAGAGATTGGGCAGTGGTGTTGGCGTAAATCAAAAGACTGTATAAAGCCAGGGAAAAAATTATTTGAACCACTTCAACTACTAACAAAGAAATGATCAGTCTATAATTTCAGTGGTAGGTTTGTTTGAACAGTGAGAGACAGTGAAAAAACAAACAAATCCAGAAAAATGTCTTTCAAAAAAGTTATAAATTAATTCACAATTCTCATGAAGGAAATAAGTATTTGATCAATTTGAAAAAGCTGTTTAGTGCTTGATGGCAAAACCTTTGTGTGCAATCATAGCTGTCAGCTATGTCTGGTAGTTAGCTACAAGTTTTGCACACATATCAGGGGGGATATTGTCCTACTCCTCTTTGCAGATCTTCTCCAAGTCATTAAAGTCGTGGCTGATGTTTGGCAACTCAAACCTTCAGCTCCCTCCACAGATTTTCTATGGGATTAAGGTCTGGAGACTGGCTAGTCCACTCCAAGACCTTAATGCGCTCCTTTTTGGGCCGGTCCTTGGTTGCCTTGGCTGTGTGTTTTGGATCATTGTCAAGCTGGAATACCCACCCGTGACCCATTTTCTTGGGTCACCCAAGATTTGATGGTTCTTGGCCCCATCCATCCTCCCTTTGATGCAGTGCAGCTGTCCTGTCCCCTTGGGAAAAAACACCCCAAAGCATATTATTTCCACCTAACTGTTTGACAGTGGGGACGGTGTTCTTGGAGCTATAGGCAGCATTCCTCCGCCTCCAAACACGATGAACTGAGCTGATGCTAAAATAGCTTGATTTTGGTCTTATCTGACCACAACGCTTTTACCCAGTCTTCCTCTGAATCATTGAGATGTTCAGGGGCAAACTTAAAATGGGCCTGTACATGTGCTTTCTTGAGCAGGGGGACCTTGCGGGCCCTTGGGATTTCAGTCCTTCATGGTGTAGTGTGTTACCAACTGTTTTCTTGGTGACTATGGTTCCAGCTGTATTCAGATCATTGACAAGTTCCTCCTGAGTAGTCCTGGGCTGGTCCCACATTGTCCTCATTATCATTGAAACTCCATGAGGTGAAATATTGCATGGAGCTCTGGAACGAGGGAGATTGGCAGTTATGTGTGGGTCCACAATCTTGTCCCTGACATCCTTGGAAAGCTCTTTGGTCTTGGCCATTATGCAAGTTTAAAATTTGGATAGATTGATTGCTTCCATGGAGAGCTGTCTTTTATAAAGGTAACGAGTTGAGAAGGATCCAAATGTCAGCTTGTTACCTGTATAAAATACAGATGGGAGCCAGAAATCTTGCTGATTGCTGATTGATAGGGAATCAATTGCCTATTTCCTTCATGAAAATGTGAATTCATTTATAATGTTTTTGAAATGCATTTTTCTGGATTCTTTTCTGTTATTGTTCTGTCTGTCACTGTTCAAATAAACTTACTATTGAAATTATAGACTGACCATTTCTTTTTTAGTGGAAAAAAAAATCAGCAGGGGCTCAAATAACTTTTTCCCTGACTGTAGATATAGCTACCAAAAGTACCTTAAACCTGGATTCACTCACTTGCTCTGTGACCTCAGTAACTACTTTTCCAGATAATTTTATTGTTTCAATCACTAGATTAAAATATCAAATACCAAAAAATACAAAGTTTATTTTGTATATTATGGTTAGTTAGAGACATAAATGATTCTCTAAGAAGCACTTAATGACTTGTTTAGACTACACACAGCCCTAGCCTACAACTCTAGTATATCAGGTGTAGCACAGTGCAGTGCTAAGTGAATAATTCAGAAACAACAGTGAAAACGTACAAATCATATTTGACAGGATATTATGTAAATCGTGTGAAAGGCAGACAAAATAGCAGCAAGTTCAAAAAACTGACATTACATTAATAGTTTTGGCACCATGAAGATCACTGGAGTAGACTGACAACAGACGTGCGAGTGAGGTGAGACACACAACATGGGAAAAACAACAGAGTATCAAAATTTGACTAAAAACCAAAGAATGTAGCACAAACAAAATTTAGACAAAAGTGTCCCTGTACATCTAAAAAGGGCATTAGTGTGTACTGAATTCTATGGTAGTCAATCTTCTAGTCAACATATTGCTCTTAAAAACCCAAACGTAAACCTCTTTTGATTTGATCAGAAGTTACAGCTACATGCTGTATGAGTTTCTCAGTGGGGGAGAGTGGGGTGAGTTGTGCCAGCTTTTACTTAAAGTGACTTTAAAGCAAGGCCATGACAGTAATGCTTCCAACTAGAATATGTAAATATATTTCAGGATGTTGTGCTTCTCTGGGAACAACAACTTTGGATCTGAAATATAGTATTTCATTGCAAATGGACCGGAGCCTCCTGCCTGAGGGAAGCAGGTCAAACAGACTGTGTCCAGGGTGAGAAGGGTCAGCTGTGATCCGGGCTGCACGGCCCAGTGTCCTGGAGGTGTACAGGTCCTGCAGAGATGGGAGTCTGCAGCCAATCACCTTCTCAGCAGAGCGCACAACACGCTGCAGTCTCTGTTTGTCCCTGGTAGTGGCTCCAGCGTACCACATGGTGATGGAGGAGGTGAGGATGGACTCGATGATTGCGGTGTAGAATTGCATCATCGTCCGTGTTGGCAGGTTGAATCTCTTCAGCTGCCTCAGGAAGTACATCCTCTGCTGGGCTTTCTTTATGACGGAGGTGATGGTGGGCTCCCACTTCAGGTCCTGGGTGATGGTGGTACCCAGGAAGCGGAATAAGTCCACAGAGGTGATGAGGGTGTCAGTCAGGATGACTGTGTGCTTCCTGAAGTCCACAATAATCTCCACTGACTTGGCAGCTTCAGCTCCCTCCACAGATTTTCTATAGGACTGAGATTTGGAGACTGTCTAGGCCACTCCATGACCTCAGTGTGCCTCTTCTTTAGCCACTCCTTTGTTGGTTTGTTGGTATGTGTTGGGTCATTGTCATGCTAAAGACCTATCCATCACCCATCTTCTGTTTCCTGTTCACCAGGTACATGATCTCCTGGTTTTCACACATCTAATGACTAATTCTCTTTGGAGCATTTCACTTTCTCCAAATACGGTGGTTCGAGTTGACGCATGTGACCACAGTACTTTCTCCCAAGCCTTCTCTAAGCAATTTTGATGTTCAATAGATACATTTGGTTGCATAGAAACAGGGTTTACCACAAAAAAGAAAGACAACAATAAACAGTGAATAGAACTTTCCTCTCCCTTATAGGCAAAGCTAAAGAGCAAATAACAGTGCAAACATGAACAAAAATAGTTACTTTCACTGTTTTATTTCTTTCTAATCCCCTAAGTGACAGTACACAGCTGTGGCACATAGAAATGGGTCTGCAAAGCTCCTAGCAGTGATTGTCAACACACTACCATCTCATACCAGGACCTTTAATAATGAGAGAAAGAAAAGAGTTTTCATTGCTGAAGCAGGTGCATTTAGCAACATCTGGCTCAAGCAGAGTTGTGTTTTAGAAGTAGTTTTCATTTTGTGGCATGACTTGTTAAGTCCCAAAAAGTTCATTCTGTTCATCTGGACATAGTGTTGTCGGTGGGAGAAACGTTTTGTCACACATTCAAGTGACTTCTTCAGTCTCAGCTGACAGCAGATCTCCCCAACCTTATAAATAGTATATTTGCATAATGACTGAAACCAGCCCACTGAATGAAGAATGGGCTGTGAGGTCAGTTCATATCAACATCTTTCCTATTAATTTCATTTTATGCTGCAGCCAATGAAAGAACTCGGGAATCTCTTCAAAGTACCATCTAACTCCTTTAAGGCAATATTGTTGTCTTTTTTATTTCCTCTCAAAGGTGTAATAACTATTTCAGCCTCTACTGTCATCTAAACAGGGATGTTATTCTGGTGTCTTTTATCTTGAGGTCTTTCTCTGTCATCTTGCTGTCTGCATTGCAGATGCTTTACTTATTTTATAAGTGTGAGTCATTAACATCAATAATTTGTTGCACATTCTCCTTACTTGAATAGAGCTGACAATCTATATTGATGAAGCTGGTCGCTGAGATAATTCCCCCCCCCTTGAGATAAGGTATGAGTTAATTTGAGGTACAAATACCTCATTAAAAACTCTTTAGAAAAAAAAGGAAAGTCATGGAAACACAACAACAAGGAGGCTGGGAACCATGTATATCACTGCACTGTTTTCATAAGACTTGCCGTCTACAAAAAGTTTTGTTGCACAGCATATTAAGAAAGATGGATTGTTGCCTGAAAATAATATGCTTATTATGGACTGATGGTAATAGTATACCTACCCTATGGCACAACATTATTTAAACCTCAGACAGGATTACCTACCACTCACTCGGTTAAGCAAAAAAACAAAACAAAAACACAAAACAAAAGTGAAAGTGAAACCATATTTTCTTTTCTTTTTTAAACTTGGGTGCATTCTTCTTCACTGAGAAACACAAACTGTTGTTCTTTGCTGCTGCTTTATTTTATTTATTTATATATCTATTTATATTCCATTCTATTTATTTCATCAAAACCCTGTTTGTCCATGTATTTTGAGATGCCTTCTTGAGCATTATTATAGCACAAAGTTGTTATTTTAGTCTTTTAAGCCACCGTTTCACTTACAAGCCTCTCTTCTCAGTCGTCGGTGCAGCCATAAGTACTGCTTCCTTGCCAATACAGTGTGTTTTGGGTTTCCTCATTAAGCTCCAGAGATTGTTGTCAGATCTGAGATGCTGAAAATGGTTTTGTGTGCCCACAATGATCCCAGAGATAATAAACCTGCTTAGTGTTTAAGGATGATACACTGTTTTTTAAAGCATTCCCAGGCAGCGAATTCTTGTGAAGGTAATCAGGTGACATCACAGACAGTGAATGCTTGTGGAGGAAAATAAGTGACAGATTGGAAAGAGAAGGCTACACATGGACGTACACATATTATTGGCCCAATAAAGGCCTGAGGCAATACACTGTCAGAATGAAGAGCGCAAATGGGAAGCTAGGAGAAATCATGACAGTCACAATACAAATCAGCTTTTCCACCGAGATGGACTAATTCATATTTTTGCATTTACACACAAACAAACACAAAGTAAGCTCTAACATGGCAGAGTAATAAATGGTCATTCACTGAGATGACTATCATAAGAACATCTTGACTCACCTCCTGTAAATATAAACACAATGGATAAGTTAAAATGACCTGACATTCTCACTGCGAGCTGGCAGCAGTGGGAGATCTGTGCTCCATATTTTTGAACGTGACAGCCGGCATGCCTAATGTGTGTCTGTGCAGGCGTGCGTGTATGTGTGTGTGTGTATGTGTGTGTGTGTGTGAGAGAGGTTGGGTGTTTTGCATGCAGGACTGTGCCTAAACAATTGATGCCTACTAGTTTCAGAAACTAGGAGCAGGAAAGTTACAGACAGCGAAACAAGATGTATAAAAGTTATTAAGTTTCATTTGGCCATCCCCTCCTCTTCTCTTCCTCCCTCATTTTATCTTTTGCTTTTAGCTGTAAGATTGTTCTCTTCATCTCCTCCCCCTCCATCTTCCCACTTCAGAAAATAAATGAAAGAAAACAAGCACATTTAGTGGTTATTGTCTTTCTCACTCCCCAGTTATGGCAATTCAGAGGTCTAGCAACACACACACATACGCACAGCAAAGCTAAGATACTCTGTCACACTTCAGTACATACATTTTCGCTTACACACATCCTTTCATACACATTCACACACACGGGCTCACACACAATCTGCAACTTGGATGGCACTGTAAACACATTGATAAAACCATTTCTATAATAAGCAGTGTTTGTCAAAATGTCATCCCTCAGCCCCACAGCCATTATCACAGCTTCAACATTTATAGTGGCTCTTTAAATAAACGGCCCAGGCCTTCACGGCCTACAGTGATACCCATCTAAACGCCCACGTACACACACAAATGCAGACACACTTATTGTCTCTTCCCACTCCATGTCTGACCATTACATTGTAGACTCTAATAGGAATCTACTCTTTTCTTTAAATGAGGATTGGCTTTTTTCCCCCACTTAGTTTTTCAACTGAAAAATATAATTGACTGTCACTGTCAAAATCGGCATCATCAAAACATGAAGAAAAAGCAGGATGTGGTATAGCTAACAATGGAAGGTGTGATTGTTCTTTTCATGTAAAAAAAAAACCCAAAACATATTTTGTTTGTGGACATGGCCGGCAACAATGCTTCTCCATTGTAGAAGGCTGCACTACACAATTTAAAATGCTGCAAAAGAAAAAGATGTTAGATATAATATTTTACCATCTTGTACGCTGTTTCGCCATTATAGCCCACAACTTAGCACACTTAATTGTAGCTTTAATAAGGTTGGAGCAGATTCCATGCAGCCTATTTTTAAAGTGCCTTCTGTGAAGAAACTACCTGCCCTTCCTCTCAGCATTGTCTCTTTTGTTAGGGTTACTTTTCTCTCTGTTCTAGTCAAAATGCAAAGGTTATCAAAAAATCTTACTGCAATTTTAGTAGGTGTGTGCCATTCATGTCTTCTCCTTAATAGTAGACCTGCAGTTTAGCACTTCCAAAGCATCTCATCTCTCATTTGCTGCTTGCCCTACAAAGAGCTCAAACTTTCCCAGTCACACAAGATGAAAGTCACATGGAGAATTTCGCAAGACAATATATTCATGTAAAAAATGGAATCCTCTTGGATTTCTAAGGTTTTTACATACCAGGACCAAATTCTTCTGGTCCTTATCAAGTTCATGATCCACTCAGTGACTGCCAGGTGTTCAGGTCCTCTAGCTTCAAAATTGTAACCTAAGCTCTGTAGCCTATCGTGTACTTCAACATGCTGACTGAGGCCTGTAGAGTCTGAAATGCAGCTCTCGGATATTTTGCAGCTTCTTGTTTTTTGCTGGAATAGCGACTGTGAAGATTTCCAAATGTCTTGGATGTTTCGCTGTAGATTGATGGCCTTCAGAGTCTTTAGAAATGGCCTTATAACCGTTCACAGATTTCTGGATAATCAGCTCTTCTCTAAGATCATTGCTGATGTATTTTCTATTTGCCATTTTGTTAACACGGACCTGAATGCTCCAGAGCAGCAAACTGCCAAAACATCTGCTGAGTAATGATCAGTTGATCAGGTACATTTTATTAACAACACTTAGCTGCTGCTTACTCACTTAATTAAGCAGTAATGGTTTACTTTTTTTATACACTGCGTCTGTAGCTTGGGTTAATTTTCTTAAATAAATGATGGCACAGTGTAATATCTTACATTTTGTTGTTAATCTGAGGATTTTGCTAAATACTTTTAAAACCTCGGATACAGGAGGAACAATGCGGTTTTCGTCCTGGTCGCGGAACACTGGACCAGCTCTTTATCCTCTCCAGGATACTTGAGGGTGCATGGGAGTTTGCCCAACCAGTCTACATGTGTTTCGTGGACTTGGAGAAGGCATTCGACCGTGTCCCTCGGGGTGTCCTGTGGGAGGTGTTGCGGGAATATGGGGTGTCTGGCCCATTGCTACGGGCCATTCGATCCCTATACAACCGTTGCAAGAGCTTGGTTCGCATTGCCGGCAATAAGTCGGATTCGTTCCTGGTGGGTGATGGGCTCCGCCAGGGCTGCCCTTTGTCTCCGGTTCTGTTCATAATTTTTATGGACAGAATTTCTAGGCGCAGCCAAGTGGCGGAGGGCTTTCGCTTTGGTGGCCTCAGAATCTCATCTCTGATTTTTGCAGATGATGTGGTTCTGTTGGCTTCATCGGGTGAAGGCCTCCAGCTCACACTGGAACGGTTCGCAGCCGAGTGTGAAGCAGCGGGAATGAGGATCAGCACCTCCAAATCTGAGGCCATGGTTCTCAGCCGGAAAAGGGTGGAGTGCCCACTCCGGGTCGGGGATGAGTTCCTGCCCCAAGTGGAGGAGTTCAAGTATCTCGGGGTCTTGTTTCCCGAGTGATGGGAGAAGGGAGCCGGAGATCGACAGACGGATTGGGGATGCAGCTGCAGTAATGCGGACGCTGCACCGGTCCGTCGTGGTGAAGAGGGAGCTGAGTGTAAAAGCGAAGCTCTCAATTTACCGGTCGATCTACGTCCCTACCCTCACCTATGGCCACGAGCTGTGGGTAGTGACCGAAAGAACGAGATCGCGGATACAAGCGGCAGAAATGAGCTTCCTCCGAAGGGTGGCTGGCCTCTCCCTTAGAGATAGGGTGAGAAGTTCGGCCATCCGGGAGGGGCTCAGAGTAGAGCAGCTGCTGCTCCACATCGAAAGGAGCCAGCTGAGGTGGTTCGGGCATCTGACAAGGATGCCCCCTGGGCGCCTCCTGGGTGAGGTGTTCCAGGCATGTCCCACCGGGAGGAGGCCCCGGGACAGACCCAGGACACGCTGGAGAGATTGTATCTCTCGGCTGGCCTGGGAACGCCTTGGTATTCCCCCGGACAAGCTGGAGGAGGTGGCTGGGGAGAGGGAGGTCTGGGCCTCTTTGCTTAGGCTGCTGCCCCCGCGACCCGGCCCCGGACAAAGCGGATGAAGATGGATGAACTTTTAAAACCTGCAAGAAATAAGATGATTTTTTTTATTTTGTCCTGATATGGAAAACCCTTTTAACTGAAAGAACATGTACTTTGTTTTTCACAATTGTATATCCACAGCAAATACAGAAACAGTGTGATATTCAAGTCCCTAAATGTTAGCCATAACAGTACTTATGAATTGTAATAAATATAAAGCGCCAGAATAACTTATAGGGCCTTTTGCATGTTTAAAAAACTATTTAAACATGCAAATTGTTTAAATTGTTTATTGTTTATTATATTGTTTATTATATTGCATGAGTTCAATATAAGATCTGTGTTCAGTCCAGCAGTGCTGGGTGTTTGAGCCTGGTGGTCTATCAGTTTTGGCAGTTCTGTTTTCCCACACTGTCAAACTGATTCCTGTCGTCATCACATGATTCAGTAATTTGCTTACATGGCTCTCCTCCTTTCCACCTCTACCTCATCCTGGTACTCAAATGCCCTAATCATCTCCAACACTATCAGTGTCTAGACTCTGGGTCTTACTTCCTGCCATTGTTGGACTTCTACCATGCTATGTGGATTAATTAGATTTTAATAATTATTAATCATATTGTTTACTTTAATTTATTTCTCATTTTCTTCAAGTGATCTCTACCTATCAAACCACATTAAGTAACACATAAGATCATTCGAAACAGACGTAAATAAATGCGGCAAATCTATTTAAGCCACAGTTTACATGTTTAATTAAACTGAGTCTGATCTATGCCTGCAGTTTTTAGAAAATGGTTCAACTTCTGGAGCAGTGTGTCCCCCTACTATCAGGATTATAATTTGTACAACTGTTTTTAGCTACACACAAACATCTCCCTTGTGCATGAGGATGGTAGATTACTGCATTACTGACTATATAAATTTCTGTGTGGATAACACCGTACCTACCAGGACTGTACGGTGTTTCTCCAACAACAAACCTTGGATTACCCCAGAAATTAAAACCGTCCTCAAGCAGAAGAGGAGGGCCTTCAAATCCAGAGACAAAGAGGAGTTGAAAAGGGTGCAGAGAGAGCTGAGGGGACTGATAAGGAATGGGAAGGACAGCTACAGGCAGAAGATGGAGAACCAGCTTCAACAAAACAACGTTGGTGAAGTCTGGAGAGGCCTCAGAACCATCTCGGGCCACAAACAGCAGAACTCTCTGCCTGGGAGGGATGTGAGATGGGCAAATGAACTGAATCATTTCTTCAACAGATTTGATTCAGCCATGAGGCAGTCTGCAACATCGGCTGCAGACTCACCCACCCCCACTGCTGCTGTTCCACCTCTGACACCTCAGACTCTTCACACCTCCTCTATCCACCCTGCTCACTCCTCCCCACCCCCAACAACAGCATCCAATACACACTCAACACAAGCCTCCAGCCTGTCTCTCTCAACCACCCAGGTTAGGAGGGAACTGAGGAGGATTAATGGCAAGAAGGCAGCGGGCCCAGATGGCATCAGCTCGAGGGTCGTCAGGTCCTGCGCGGACCAACTGTGTGGGGTGATGGAGCACCTCTTCAACCTGAGCCTGAGGTTGGGAAGAGTCCCACAGCTCTGGAAAACCTCCTGTGTTGTACCAGTGCCAAAGACTTCATGCCCCAAGAACTCAACAGCTACAGACCGGTGGCTCTGACCTGATGAAGACCCTGGAGCGGTTGGTCCTGGCTCAGCTTCGGCGCCTAATAAGCTCATCACTGGACCCACTTCAGTTTGCCTACCAGCCTGGCATTGGAGCGGATGATGCCGTCATTCACCTCCTACATCGTTCCCTCGCTCACCTGGAGACCACTGGAAGCACTGTGAGAATCATGTTCTTTGATTTCTCCAGTGCCTTCAGTACCATTCTTCCCTCGGTTCTAAAGGACAAGCTGGTGAACTCTGGAGTGGACCATCACCTCACTACCTGGATTTTGGACTACCTCACCGACCGACCACAGTATGTGAGGACTCAGGGCTGTGTGTCGGACAGGGTCGTCTGCAGTACGGGGGCCCCACAGGGAACGGTTCTGGCTCCGTTCCTCTTCACCATCTACACTGCAGACTTCTCCCAAAATTCCACCCAGTGCTTCCTGCAGAAGTTCTCTGATGACTCTGCAATAGTCGGCCTCATCACTGATGGGGACGACAAGGAGTACAGAGGACTGACCCAAGACTTTGTGGACTGGTGCCAGCTGAACTACCTCCAGATCAACGCCAGTAAAACCAAGGAGCTGGTGGTAGACTTCCGCAGGCACAAGCATTCTCCACTGCAACCACTGAACATCCAAGGTATGGACATTGAGGCTGTGGACAGCTACAGGTACCTTGGTGTTCATCTGAACAACAGACTGGACTGGACTCATAACTCAGACGCCCTCTACAGGAAAGGGCAGAGCAGGCTGTACCTGCTGCGGAGACTCAGGTCATTTGGAGTGGAGGGCCCACTCCTGAAGACCTTCTATGACTCTGTGGTGGCTTCTGCTATCTTTTATGGTGTGGTCTGCTGGGGCGGCAGCATCTCTGCCGGGGACAGGAAGAGACTGAACAGGGTGATCCGAAGGGCCAGCTCTGTTCTAGGATGCCCTCTGGACCCAGTGGAGGTGGTGAGTGACAGGAGAATGGCGGCTAAGCTGTCATCACTGTTGGACAACATCTCCCACCCCATGCAGCAGACTGTGACAGCACTGAGCAGCTCCTTCAGTGGGAGACTGCGGCACCCACGGTGTGGGACGGAGAGATTTCGCAGGTCTTTCCTCCCCACTGCTGTCAGACTCCACAACAAAGACTTCAACTGATCAAACACACACATACACACATGTGCAATAACACTAAGTGCAATAATCTTTTCTGTCATCGTTGTATTTTTACTCAGTTGTATATAGTATTTGTATTTGTATTCTATTTTTATCTTATTGTATATTTATTTTATTTTATTCTACTGTATATAGTATTTTATTTTATTCTATTCTGTACAGTTGTGTACTGTATTTATTCTTATTGTATCCTAATTTTTGCCTCATAACTTTTGCACTGTCCACTTCCTGCTGTGACAAAACAAATTTCCCACGTGTGGGACTAATAAAGGTTATCTTGTCTTATCTTATCTTATCTTAGATGACCTGTCCAGCTTTTTTTGCTTGTCAAACTGGCAGACCTGCTCCTGACAGTTCTTGGACGTTTTCTGTGCTGACTACAAATTTTTATGAATTGCTATTAATCTGTACTTCTACTGTAATTCACAGTGCTACTTACAGACCACTTTTCATGCAGTATATTATATGCTTACACAGTATGTTCAGAGAGAAAAGCAAACACTTTCCAGTTAGTATTTGTATGCAGGAACGAGGTCTTGAGGAGAGCAATAACAACAGAATCTCAGAGAGAAACGTTCATCTTGTTTGAAGTCATTGTTTTTCAGTCCTCGTGCAGGCCTACCACAACAGCAAGAAAGCACTCATAGATAACAGTCCAGCTTTCCTTAAATTTATCTGCTGCAATAGTCTTTGCATTATTGTGCAATAAATTCTTTCAAATGGAAGTAACCACGCTGCATTTATTTTGAAAAGCTTCCTTTAGTGCTTTTGATGTTAAGGAGATTTATTATATTCATTCACACTCACAGGCTCAAGTGGTCGAAGGTGCGTTATTGCAATATGCAGCATGTATTAGTAAACATGTCTTATTTGTATTTTATTCACTGTATTTTTTTGTGGGTTTTGCCTGTCCTAATATTTTTTTTCTTCTGGCCTTATTTTACAACCTTATGAAGGAATTATTGCAAGCTTCCAGTAAAAATGAAATCTTTTCAGAGGCTTGCCCTGAGGTCAGACCTGATGGGATCCTCAGAATATTAACAGAGAGACCTCAATGAGAGGCCACAGGGCTGGACAAGAGGTGAGGAAGACCAAACGAAAGAAAAAATTAATACTCGAGAATGTTTGAGAAAGGAATAGAATTGACAAAAAATTGACACTTCAAAAGAAAAAGGAATTACGTTATTGTGTTGGCTCAGTCAAATTGAGACACACACACACCTAAAAACCGAAGTGCAAACCCAGAAAATACAATTTCATCATGAAAGCAAGTATTGCAGCTTTTTACTGATATCTTTATTACATTATTTCATGACTACATTACACTTTTATAATTGTGTATCATTTAAAAGGGCCTTCTTTAGAAGAGTAAAAGTCAATACACTGACTCAGAGTCAATCATTACACAAGTAATAACTCATAAAAATCATTGTGGAACTAATGTGTTTGAAGTAGGTAATTAGACTTGGTTATCTAGACATTGTTTCCATAACCTTAAGTCTTAGAAATACATAATACTTTTACAAGTGCTAGATTTAATTTGGAACATATTATACAATGCAGTGAAAAAAGCCTTGATCCACTTTTCATTTCTTTATACTTTGTTTAGGACAGTGCTAGGCCCCCTCATTACAAGTGTTTGTGACCAAAAATTCACGAATGTGGGATACTGTTTGTCCGTGATTTGAAGAGCCCAGCGCTGCTCCCAACGAAGGGAAAACCAATTATGCAGGGAAGACCTGCCTTGGCACTTGTGCAGGTGAGACCAAAGGTCAGATATGCTTCACCATATTTTCTAGTCTTTGGCTTAGAATGAAGTTGGTTTGGAAACATATTCAGCTATGCATCATCTCCTGCTTTGTGTTTCTGTAGGCGCCTGTGCTAGCAGTGTCCAAGCAATTTGGTTTTTTTTCCCCCTTTTCATTCATTATATCGCCTTTGGGCTTTTGGAGCCTTGACCTGACTTTTAAAAAGTAATTGGAAAAAAAGCACTATGCTGCTAAAAAATGAAAAATAGATACTTCCAAAATTCTGCCTAAATATGTATTTTACCTGGTTAATGTGCGTGGCGGGGCGTGGTCTGCAGTGCCGCTGCATGGGAGTCGGACGCACCTCAGCTGCACCTGCAATCATGCCTCGCCGCCTTAAAGTCTGTGCACTCTCTGCTGTTGTGTTGTCGGGCTGTGAGCTGAAAAGCTACAGCCGGGTGTATGCGTACAGCAACCGTATGTGTAAAGTGGTCAATAAAGAGATGCTGAAAAGCCGTGGTACAAAATCACTTTCATCTTTACGCAGGACTGTAAGCTGTCATCTGTGAGGCGTGAGCGGCGTTTGTTTTTAACCTAGTTCACGGTAGAGAATAGTTGCTCACATAATGTGGATCCGAAGATCCATAATTGGCCTATCTGGGGTTAAAAGTCTTGATAAATGCAAATTTGAAGTTGGCTAGGAAACAGGTGAGGAGCGTTCAGCTCAAAGAGTCTGGTTCCGACCAGCCTCCCTTGCTAGCAAGTAAAATCGATCAATTGCTGTTCGTCTTGCTTCGTTAACGGGAATAAGTCCCTAAACCAGCGGGGCCTGTGGAAGCGCAGACCCAACAGGCACCATTTTGTTTTGTATGCTGTCAAGATGATCCTACACTGCTTCAATAACGTTGAGATGAGGCTATGTGGGGAGTGGGGGAATCCATGACTGGTAATATACCATTGTGTGATTAAAAAAAAAAATCCAGGTAGACTGTATGGGTAGATTGTCATGCAGAAAAGTGAAGCCACTCACAATCAGATCCTTTCTAGATGGCACTGTGGATCAGATTCTGTGCTTTTGATCGACCGATGGCTGTAGACACTCACTGTTGTACCTCTACTGACCTACTCTGTAAACACTGATCACATTTTGAACCAACGATTTAAAATCTGGATCGATCACTCCTTGAAACCTGTTTCCACTTGTAACAACCCAAGTGGGTGTGTGAGTATAGTGTGGCAGCCATTACATGCTGCTTGTGTGTCTGTTCAGAGGGACCTCACCATTGTAACGGGCAGGCATCGGCGACTACCATCCTCTGCGCATGCATGTACGGACCGAGTAGAGCTGTGGAGACCTGGCTTGTATGGTCTTATGTTGCTAACGTCAAATAAAGGTCTGTTGTTTGATTTAACTGAGTAGCTTTGAGTTATCCGAGTAACCTCCACATCACATGCCCGCTAAACCTGCTAGCTACTCCTTCCTCACCAGAGCTGCTGTTACACACTGATTTCTAGTTCTTGTTTAAATTAGAATATGTCCGCCTATTCTTCTTATTTCCCTTCCTTAAGCAAGACTTCTTGATAGCCATTCTTCTATTTCCAGTGAAGCTTCAGTGCTGGTAGATTCAATTGGTTCAACTGAAGAACCAGCACCTCTCAGGTTCTGTGTCAGGTCTTCACTACATTTTATTTCTTAAGGACATGACTTTCAGATAATGTTCATTTGCTGTGGATCGTGTTTTATGCTTGCCACTTCGTTTGTCCTCCACCTGCCCAGTATCCTCAAATTTTTTATGGACAGTGCACAACATGCAGGGGATGGGAATACCTTTGTGGGTGCAAAAACTATTTTATGTCTGCCAAACTGTGTTTGGTGTTTTTTTTGGCATTTTTATAAACAAACATATGCGGTTTATTGCAGGATGCTACTAGAAGTGCCTAAAGATACAATTTAAGAGTTAGTCCTTTGCTATGTTGTGTGTTTTTGGAGACACAATAGTGGTTCAACCATTATGTACGCTGCCTTTTTAAGGTTGAGTAATTCATATGTATGTGTTAGGTGGCAAAATAATTTAAAAAAGAAAAAAAAAGCGTTCCTCTAACAATGGTCAGGTATAAGGACTGGGCTGAAAACGTGAAAAAGCAACCAATGCACAAAATCTTTAAAATAACTTCAGAAAGTCTGGATAACTATTACTCAAGACCACTTCACCCACAACAATTACAAGAAAGTCTGGCTCCTTTGGAAGAAAATTGTAGAGAAATAAGTGGTTCCCCAAAAACTGGATTCTGTTTATCTGGACAAAGCGTTTTCAGAGGGAGAAACATTTTGTCGCTCATCCAAATGACTTCTTCACTCTCGGCTGAACGCCAGTACATTTGCATAATGACTGAAACAAGCACCACCAGCAGTCCTTTATATGTCACGAGCATCAGAACTGACACGCATTTTCTCTAAACGCCGCTTCTCTGTGGCTTTCAAAACTCACCCCGCGCCAAAAATTGGTCCACCCCAAGGATCCAATTCTCCAGCACAAACAGAGTAATATAGTGTATGCTGTTAAAGTGGAGATGAAATGCTACACTAAGAGGATTGCAATGATTTTTTACATTGGGGAAACCAAACAAACTCTAAATTGTTAGGCAAGGACAATCTATTTACACCTACAGGCCAGTGGATACTGTTTCACTGATGAGGATGTCCACATCCTGGACAGGGAGGAATGCAACCATCTTTGAATCGAGGAGGGGGCCTAAGGGTACATCTTTTAGTATCCTACAATGCTGTGATTGCAGCTATTCCCCAGCTCTCTGTGAATGGTACAGATCAATTGATCAATGGTCACAAAACTTTGCATATTAATGATCATGAAACTGACCTCATTGTTAGTCAGTGGTGCTAGTTTCAGTCATTGTGCAAATGTACTGTTTATAAGTTTGGGGAAAGCCGCAGTCAGCTGAGACTGAAGAAGTCACTTGGATGAGTGACGAAACATTTCTCCCACTGAAAATGTTCCAGGTGAACAGAATCAACTTTTTCTTACCTGGATGATTGAGTACATATCAAGACAACATAAGGGTGGGCTCAACTTTTTCACATGAACTGTACTTCAACCATATGTTCCTCAAATAACCCTTTCATTCTGTCCCCTCTCTTTCATTCTACTCCATTTCTTTTTCTTTAACTGCTTATATAATCCAAGGGCACAGGACGCTGAAGCCTATCCCAGCTGACAGTGGGCGAGGTGAGAGGCAGATGCATCCTGAACAGGTTGGAAGTCTGTTTCACAGGTCTGAAGCAGACAAATTCACACCATGGCCTATTTAGAATTTCAAAATTAACCTATCGAGCATGTCTTTGGACTGTGAGAGGAAACCAAAGAGCCTTTTCAGTACCATCCAGAAACAGCATTCTGTGTCAGTTTGTTATCCCATTCATTTATCCTACAAAAGTCATAAGGCTTGCCTTTAGGTAAGAGCCCTGAGCTTGGTCATATTCAGATGCCAATAAATGATACAACCAGGCCACTTCATTCGATTAATTTTGCCTCTGTCTCCTTCTGCTTCTCTGAAAATGAAAATAACCATTTAATGGTATGAGAAGTTTAAGCTGTGCAACATCCATTCTGCTGTTGAAGGCAGATTAGGTAAAGGTGTGGAAACCTTTAATCTTGGTCCTAAATTAACATTATTAGCACATGTACATCAGAGAGAATACCCACTAAGCCTGATTATACCAGAAAATCCCATTAGTCATTCCAATGCCAGTGACAGTGTTGCTTTCTTCGGGCCTCCAAACATATAAGAAAATTCATCACAGCTTGAGATTTTTTTTTTTTACTTAAGCTTAAATATATTATGAAAATTACTATTTTAAGAAATGTAATGAGACCCACTGTGTCATAATTAGGCACAGTTTTCCATGTAGTAATCTCTCCAAATGACTACCTCGAAATACTCGATGGTGTGTCGTCACAAGTATCCTTGCACTCTGTTATGGGTTAGACTTTATTAGTTGAAAAGTTTGTACACTATGTAATTAGACAAAAAGAGAATGGAATTGTATTAATGCATTTTTGTATTTACATTGCTTGTAATTATAGAGTTAACATTAGATTTCTTTTCCCAGCATGAGCTTGCTCCTTAACTAAACTGTTATTGAGTTTTCTGATTTCCCTAAAAGCATTTAAAAATAGCATCAGAAGTATAAAATTACCATTGAATCTTTTCAGTACAGACCTTTGCTATATTAAAAGCTATTGTGAATGTGAATGACTTTGCTTCATCCTCCTAAAGGTATTAATCTGAAGGAGATTCTGTATCAAGTTCTGTATAAGAACAGTATAGAAAAAAGAAACTCAGAGTAACAGAATCAACCCTGTGTGACAAAAATACCAAAATAGTCACAATGCTGTTGCTGCTAATTAGTAATGCCTAATTTAGAATTAATGGAAGAATCCGATTTTCTTCTTTGTGTCTCCATGACAGTCAGAAAGCACATGCTCTGTGTAACCCTTATCCTTATCTAAATTATAATTGTAGCTCCCAAAGAAATCTCCCAGAAGACCCCTGAAGTCAGTTCCAATTGTGGTAATGATGTACAAACTCACACTGACTGAGTGATTGCATCTGTGACTATGGAGCAGAGTATTGCATCTTGACATATAATTCTGTTATTTGTCCCAGTTTGAGGCTTTTTCAATTTGGAGAAATGCTTATAAAATATGTCATATAACAAATTGTTGCTCCTCAACATAACCATACTGCATCATCTGCGAGACAAAAGTCTGAGACAAAGTAACATTTATATCTTTAATTAGAATTTTTTCTTTTTCATTCTTTTTACAGACAGACATGCATGCTACTTTTAGCAAAGCAACAAGTCTTCTCTGGCATTTTTGCCCAAGAATAAAGCTGCCAGCAGATGCTAAATCACCTGTTTGGGCTATTTTCTCCCCCTCATCTTCTCTCAAGATCCCTTCACCCTTTACTTTCTATTCTCATTCTCAGTTTCCTCCCATCTGACATTTGCCTCCTTGCTCAATCCTCCATTACCATTCAGTTCACTGATCTGATATTTGAACTAATGAGAACAATATAAAGTCAGAAGATGAGGTGGTATTCACTCTGTAATGAGCCTGCATGTACAGTATACTGCATAAGTCAGTGTGTATATCTGCATGTGCATATTTATTTATTTATTATCTTTTATTAGGTTTTAATGGGATGCTGTTGACCTATGCATATTCAGTAAATACATATGTGTTTGTATGTGGGTTGATGAAATGTGTAATATAGAACAGTACTGAGGCTTTTGTCATTTTTCATTGTTTTGTTTTGTCATTTTTATCTGCTTTTTCTTACTTTATTAGGAAGGTTAGCTTATTTTTGTTTACTTTTTGCATCTGCCATCAAAAATAGAGACATTTGCAGCATGTTTCTATGTGACTCATTATTTATAAACTTCCTTTTTTTCTCCTCAGCTACATACAGTGTGCTAGTAACATGTACTTATACTCATATAAACACAAATTCCAACCACCTTTAAACAAAATGTCAGTTTTTTCTTTCTGTGTGCATTTTATTTTCTGTTTTTGACTGACAGGTCTTATTTAGCAGATTGTTTGTTACGATGGAGAGAACAGATAACGGGCTGAGCTGCATAAGCAATCAGCTTAACAGTAGCACGCACACAATGAACATGGATATTTTACACCATCATGTAAACACAGAGGCAGGTACACAAACAGCATGTTCTTACTCGCAGCTCATTTTTGAGCTGGCACTTGGCCAGGGTCCCTCCTCATCACATTTTAAACTCCATTTTCCATGGCGCATTGCTGCTGCAGGATACTATTTGTCCAGAATGTTAACAACCACCCAAAGTCTGCATAAAAAGAGAGACTTTTGGTACGGTGGGCGGCATAATGACGCTATCTGGAAGACAGGATGTGCCCTTAGCTGTGTGTCATACAGGAGGCAGAAAACACTTACAAGCTGGTAGTGTTGACATATCATGAAGGCTTATGACAGACCTATCCTAAATTCCCCCTAGTTACTGGTTGGGTCTTCATTAGACACCCTGCTGTTTATGTACCAATCCAATGTGGGGATTAACGACACACCTACTCCACTGTGTCTACACCCATCTCGACAGGTCAGGGTGCACTATCAGAACTATGTCCTTTAAATTCTCCAACAGCTTTAACACGGTTTAACCTCCCCTGCTGTGGAATAAGATGACTGCCATGCAGTTTGACACGCATTTGGTGTACTGCATCATGGAGGACCTTATCAGCCTTCAGACAGAGTGGTGAGCAGTACTCGAAAAACAGGAGGGACTGTCCTGCCTCCTTTTCTCTTAACTCCATACAGTTTGAATTACATGGTATGGCCTCACAGACCATGTTACACTCCTCATAATGATGTCACCAGTTCAGATAGCATTTACTTTTGATGACTCTAACATGCCCGTGGGAGCGTGCACTGCTCTACTCTACTCGCTTTCAAATTCCACTCCTCCATGCAGTGCCTGTGCTGTCAATGTGTAATTTGTACAACCTCCTGGGAAAAAAAGTGCACTGACAAGGACTTTGAGAGGAGAGCTCAGCAGATTACTGCTACTGAGAACTAAAGGTCCTGAAGCAGTGGACTAACTGAACAAGCTCAGGTTTCAAGATGTCATAGGCAGGGGTGTATAAAAAAAGTAGAAAGGCGGTGAGCCAGGTGAGCTGCTAAATACGAGGTCAGCTATTATCGTCCCTTTTCTGGCAAACTCACTGGATAATAAAAGACTCCTGCTTCTTCTCTCCCTCTCTCTTTCTATATAGCTCCTCCTATATAGGAGATAGCTCAGTAGGTAGATTGTTCAACCCATGATTGAAAGGTCAGGGGTTCAAATCCACTGAATGTACCCTGCGGTACCCCTGAGCAAGGTACCATCCCTACACACTGCTCCCTAGGCGCTGGATTGGTGGCTGCCCACTGCTTCACTGACTGAATAGATTAAATGCAGAGAGTAATTTTCCAACGCGGTTTAATAAAGTATAGTATAACTATGTATACTTTATTAAACCCCGTTGGGAAATTATTCTCTGGACTTGTATCCGCCGGTGGTACATACTGTGCAGGGGCCTATCCTTTCAGGATGGTTCTTCAACTTGCTCCTTGTCCTTCTCTGGTTTCTGCTTCGTGAGGCATTCACTATGCACACGGTCAGTTGTGGCCATCTTCCAAATGTTCTAATGGATGTTTTTTTTTCTCATCCTGGAGAATGCTTTCGGCAGTCACAAATCCTCAGCCTCCCTCCTTTTGCTTAGCGTACAGTCTCATTTTGCTGGATTTGAGGTGAAACTCTCCATGCATGATCAGGAGCATCTTTATCTCGATGTCGGTGGAGGTATCTCCTCCTTTGGCCAGCTTATTATCCTAGCAGGGTACTTGATCACGGGCAGGGTGTAGGTGCTGATTTCCCAGATCTTATTCTTACGATTCAGCTGACTCCTCAAGACATGTCTGACTCTCTGCAGGTATCTGGTTGTTGCCTAAAATCCCCTTTGTAGTTCCCATTTGCCCATGGAATTCCCAAGTAGTTGTAGTGTGGTGGTTCAATCCCCTCAGCTCTGCCTACCTTCCCTCTCTTTGTTACCATCCGACTACACCTCTCTAGTCCAAATGACATTCCAATGTTGATGCTGTATATGCTGGTGAGGATGAGTGAAAAGATATCTTGTTTACTTCTGGTGTATCCATGTAGAGGAGGTGGTTGATGATTGATCCATTCAGTAGTCAGTATCCTATGGTGTCTCCTGATGACACCAGACCAATGGATGCCCTTTTTAACTGTATCTTAGATATACGATCTTGGATGGCAGAAAACTTTTTACAGCTTAACCAGGACAAAACTGAAGTTTTAATCGTCGGTCC
The DNA here is from genome assembly GCF_964374335.1 of Astatotilapia calliptera. NCBI lineage: Eukaryota > Metazoa > Chordata > Actinopteri > Cichliformes > Cichlidae > Astatotilapia > Astatotilapia calliptera. The sequence goes on along the minus strand of NC_137427.1, from coordinate 13,627,159 downwards.
CGAGGCTCAGAGAGAGAAACTCTTGTCTAAATTACAGGCATTTTCACTATGTCCTTCGCTACAAGTGAAAAACCTGGGTGTTATTTTTGACTCTGAGCTTGGTTTTATCCCACATGTTAAACATGTAACCAAAATTGGATTTTATCATCTAAAAAATATAGCCAGAGTCCGCCCTATTCTCTCTCGGGCCAACACGGAGATGCTGATGCATGCTTTTATTACCAGTCGCATTGATTACTGTAATGCCCTGCTCTCTGGTCTTCCTAAGAAGAATATTTCAACTTTACAACTTTTGCAAAACTCGGCAACTCGTGTGCTGACGAAGACCAGAGGGCGGGCCCACATTACACCGGTTTTAGAATCGCTGCATTGGCTCCCCGTGTGTTTCAGGATCGATTTTAAAGTTCTTTTATTGGTTTTTAGATGTCTTAATGGTCTTGGGCCTTCTTATCTCTCAGATCTGCTTTTACCATACGAACCCTCGCGGACCCTGAGGTCCTCTGGTGCTGGCCTTTTAATTGTCCCTAAAGTCAGGACACATACTCACGGAGAGGCAGCTTTTCAGTGGTATGGTCCTCATCTGTGGAACAGCCTGCCGGAGGAGCTCAGGGCCGCAGAGAACGTACATGTTTTTAAGAACAGGCTCAAGACCCACCTTTTTAATTTAGCTTTTACTTAGCGTTTATTTATTTTATGCTTATTTATTCTATCCTGTTATTCTATTATTAATTTAGACTTTACCTAATATTTATTGATTTTATTCTTATTCATTTTTTAACCTTCTTACTCTATTTATATTTATATTTATATTGTATCCTGTTCTTATTTATTTTATCATTTTACCCTGTATATATCCTATTGTGTCATATCTCCAGTGTTTCCTCAGAGGGCGCTCTCTGCACCGGGGCTGTGATCGACTGTGGCTGCTGGGTCTCTGGGGGTCCTCTCAGCCTGGCTGGGGGGCTCCTTGGCCTCCCTCCTGCTGTGTGCCCAGCCTGGAGGCTGCGGTCTGTGACCGGCTCCCGGTGCAGACGGCTCCGTTATAGTGTTTCCTCACTTGGCTCATGCGAGCCCAGCCCAATTTTTACTCTTTAAGTGTGCGCGTGTGTGTATGTGTGTGTGTGTGTGGGGGGGGGGGATATGTGTGTTTTCACATCATTTATGTTAATGAGAGTGCGGGGAGTGAGTTGGAGGGTGGGGTGGGCTGCTTTTAACTATGTAAAGCACTTTGTGCTACATTTTTTTTGTATGAAAAGTGCTTTATAAATAAAGATTGATTGATTGATTGATTGATTGATTGAATGTATATAAATACCGTATTTCCCGGACTACAGAGCGCACCTGAATATTAGCCGCACAAGCTAAAATCAGGGGAAAATCCTGTTTTGTACATACATTAGCCGCACCTTACTAAAAGCCGCAGGTGTTTCAATGTTGACTTATCATATGTAAGAGAATATGCACAAAGCGAATTGTCAGGAAAGAGATGGCTGTTTGGAGACATCACTTTTATTAATATTTTGAAAAACAAGTTATGAGTACATATTTGCATAACTTTTTAGGGTACATGTACAAGTACCGGTAATTACAAGTACAAAACATGTACTGTGCTTCATAAATGAGTAACAAATGTAGTACATAATAACCTACAGCACACCAGAAAAATAGATTCAGACTACCTTTTAGGCTCAGGTGCAGTGACACGGCTTTATCAAGAAGAAAAGTCAGTCATTCACCACCATCTTTCTCTTCTTCCTGCGCACTAAAACCACCAAAGTCCTCTCCTCCAGTGTCGGATACAAACAGGCTCAGGATCGCTTCGTCATCCACTCTCCGCTTCTCTCTTTCATTGTCACTTTCAAAACCAAAGAAATCCTCGTTGTCAGTGTCAGAGTCGAACACCCTCAGAAGGGCCGTGGCAGTGTCCTCCTCTCCATCATGCAGCAGTCCAGCCCTTCGAAATCCGTTGGTGATCGTGGATGTTTTCACACTTTTCCACGCTGTCAGAATCCAATGGTGGAGTTGGGCATAACTTGCTTTTCGCAAGTTTATCACCGCTCATCATCCACACCTCCCGCTGAACGCGTAGCGCTACTTTGAAGTTTGTTTTTCGCGCTACTTCGTACGGCACTACGTTGCCTGGCGGATGGACATGTGACCAACATACCACTCTTGAACCTCGATCCTTCCGCCAGGCAACGTAGTGCCGTACAACAGCGGAACAAACAAAACAAATCCGCTCATGGACAATCCATAGAAAAGCCGCACCTGACTAAAAGCCGCAGGGTTCAAAGCTTGTGCAAAAAGTAACGGCTTATAGCCCGACAATTACGGTAAATATTTGTGTGTGTATGTGTATTACTGTTGTTGTCTCTAGTAATACTTATAATACTCTGTTGCACGAACAACAGTGTCTAATGGCAAAATGGCAGACTTCGAGTGATGATAGGCAAATTATCTGCTGGTGATGATGGAGATGAAGTGGCTGGATTGAACTTTTCTTAACTTGAATACCAGTGATTGAAATGACTAACAGTGAAAGTGAAGGATATCTTTAATTTTAATATGATGGCTTGCAAATAGATTACAGGCTTGCCTGGGCAACCGCAGCCTGGAATTTTTGGCAGCAATAATCCCTCAGCTACAAAGCAACAGGAAACAAATGAATCACCACCTGTGTGGCTGCTCCTTCAATGTCAAGGTTGACATTGTGGTTAGGCAATTAGTGGTTACGGCATAGTTAGGAAAATTATTATCACTGTAAAGTCATTTAAAGTCATAAAAAAGATAATTGTTTAAGTGTGTCAATCAACAGAGAGGCTGTGCAGACACTTTGCTCCTCATCAGCTTAAAAAAAAACATATGTGATATGCAAATTACAAATATGCAAATAAGGTCTCACATTTTACACAATACTCTCCTGTAACTGTGGTAACCATTTCTTTGCTTGTCACAAACCACACACAGTATTACTTATGTATTATCTGTGTATGTGGGCATGCAGCATGAACCAGACTTGGTTTCTCAGCATAATAGCTATTTTTGCTCAGCATCTCTGTATTGTAGATGTACAGCAACTGTCTCTGCTGTGCCTCTGGAACCACAGCTGTCTTGGTTGCCAGGGCCCTGGGGGGTTGTTAAAGAAGCATCTCTGGGGAAACTGGAGACTGGGCTGAGAAGGTGGGAAGACAGGATCTCAAAGAGGTTAGAGATCCTTCAAAAGGAGAACAGACAAGTAGAAGAGCCAGAAAAAACACAAGACAAATGGGAAGTATGCTATTTTGTTGTAAATGGTTATTGAAAAGCAGGAAAAATATATATAAGTACTTAAATTTTATAGCTGACAAAAAACATGGAGGCCAGGTTTTTAAGCAGAGCTTGATGCTTTATGTAGTCCTAGCATTTAAGGTTTTACTGACCCCTTAGTGCCCTCTTAGACCACTCCCAACATTATCCATTTGCACAGTCCTTTATTATAAGCATACACAGCTTTTTGCCTAGTTTCTGTTTCCATTCCAGGCTACTGATTTCTTTAGTTTCGTTTGTTTTTTTTGTGAATAAGTGAATAAAAGCTCTTTGGTCACAATTCTCACATTTCTTATTTCCCTTAAATAAAGTGTGGCATTTCAAGCAAACAGTATATTATGTGGTAAAGTCATGGTAAAGCGCTACAAATTGTATCAATTTAGGTTTGTACATATAGCATTGGCCAGTCTCTTAAAAGTACCATATTGTACCACTTCATACATTCAAGTTTCACCACAAAATACCACATAGATGGGTTGTTGTTTTTTTTACCATGTCTACATACACCTGAGAAATGTACTCAGATGCAGGATTTCATCTTGTCCAAATAATTTCATGATTAACACTTGGTTTTCTGCACTATGAAGATGGTTCACTTCTCACAAGAGAATATTGCCTTGGTAACTTGTGCTGTAGACCTAACCTACTTCAGAACAGGTTAAATCTCAGATTAAAGATCAGCAAATATGAAATCACCATCTACTGACCAGTCAGTTTTCAGAACGTAGCACCAGCATTCCTGAAAGAGTCAGATCTCTGTGGGCAGATAGATGGAGAGTCTAAAGTCTAAATTTAAAGAGTCTAAATTTAATAGCATTTAAAGTCTGTCTTTCCTGCATGATGATCACTAATCAATATAGATTTTTAGGTGTACCTTGTTACTTTATAGTTTTTTTAATGGCACTCAGCAATTTTATTGTTCTAAAAACATTAATAAATCATCCTAAAACAGAGCAAATTTTTGTAATTGTTGAACTTATATCAAATGTGTACATAGACCAAGTCTGAGTTCGTGTTTTGTATTTATTCTTTACTCTAAGACTGTTAAACACAACCGAGGCTGAAGCAGGAATGACACCTAAAACTGTTTTTTAAACATTAATTTAATTAAACATCCATCAGATTCTCCTGTGTCTTAATGAGAGAGTGGTGAAAAGTCTGTAAAGTTAAACATTCTGCATTTTTGCAGGCTTTTTTCTAACTTCAAATTAATATAGTAATGTTCATTTAGTGCTTATAATTCTAAACTGCTGCACAGTGTTTTTCCATAATGCCACTGTTTTTGTGTGACAGCTGTGTTACTTTCTCTCTGTATTATACGTTTTGCCTTTTCATATTTTTCCCCATCATAAAATAAGCCGCTCTGTTATCAATACGCTTATCCATATTTTTGTGATGCTGCCATTGCCATCCCTTTCATGGGAATGCACAGGGGAAACCCTGGGTTAATTTACCTAGTTGATAGCTGGCTTTGTGTGACCGCTTGTCCTGACTGCTGATGCTGAGATAAGAGAATCCAGATAACAGAAAGGCACCCTGGGTACGTTGAACTTGTTTGGTAGTACAGGACCCTGAAACAGTTACAGTAGTTTCAGCGTCCATAACTAAATCAAACTGGGAAGACTGCCATAGCAACAGCAACCATCGGGAGGAGCAGAGGTCATCGTGCAGGCTACACGGATGAGAGACTCTGTGGTTTCTAACTTTATCTGAGAGTGATCGTTTTACTTTTGAATACAACTGAATTCTGAGCACAGTTGCTGTTTTTTGCCAGACTGTATCAGAAAATGTTGTGGTTACAAAAAACAATTTTTTTACTTTTACATAGTTTGCAAATTACAGCTGATGAACATATACATCCAGCGTCATGGAAAAACATATCTCTATGTGTACACAGACAAGTGATGTATTTTCCCAACTGCACATCTTAACTAACTCTAGGTTTACTGCCTGAATCTCATTAAATCTTGTTTTTGTGATAGTCGATGATGAGTCGGACCTGGGTCTTTTGTGTGAGTGGCAAAAAGATTTATGTCACCTTCAACCTTTAAATGTGGATTTTTTTTTCATCTTTTGAAAGTAGAAATAATTAATTACATATATATAAACACTGATTAGCACACATCACATAAAAAATGCAAAATCATTTTCAGGAACACGCATGCACGGACACACACACGCATGCACACAAGTGTTGGGTAAGTTACTCTAAATTAGTAGTTACATTAGTTACATTACTAGTTACTTCTATCAAAAGTAACTCAGTTACTTCAAGTTACTCGTTACTTTCAGAGTAACTAGTTACAAGGGAAAGTAACTTTGGTTTTACTCAGAATTCTCTTGTTAACGTGTTGCTTCCGTAACTGGATACCCAGCAAGATTGCCAGTCTTCTAGCTTGCTTACTTGCCACAAGTGCACTGTGCCACCTACCAATAGAAAGGAAAAAATAATGTGCACATTTCCACGAGAGAAATCCCACGCCTGATTCTATCCTAGCCTGCTTTTTACATCCAACACCAAAATTGCAGTCGTGGTGCTTTCGATTGTACTCAGAACTCGGAAATTCTGCCTTCTGAATAGAAAGATGTAGACCAGACTGAAGATGAGCTGCATACAGAACTGGACTGGGACAAAAAAATCGTCCCGGGCATTTTGACTAGAGACCGGCCCACCATTATAGGAAAAATCATAAAGCCTTTGAATGAAAATAAACACTGTTGTGACAGTGATGTACACTGTTCTGATGGTATATATGTATCAATCTATCAATTGTTTGTTGCAAGACTTAGAAAAGGTTGCTACTTAGAAAAGTATCCTGGTGTTATTTGTCTCTCAGAAACAGTTCATAACTTCCCTTCAACTCATTCATGTCACCTAAAAGGTAAACCTGTTTCTCCATCACAGCTCTGATGGTTCAGTAAGGACATCTCCTGGTTTCGTCTTCGTGTTTCCCTCTCATCACATAACCAAACCGATATCATGACCAGCAGCTTTACAGCTGTGGCTCCAGCCAACATCAGCTGATAGTAGAAATTAATATTAAATAAATTCTAACAACAGCTGATCAAGCTTAAAAGTGCTGCTGTTGTTTACCGCGACATCCGCTGGTTTCCTCTTTCTGACGCAAAGTGGGGGATAAATAAACAAGAGAGAAAAGCCGATCAGCTGATCATTGATCAGTTTCATGATTAAAGTAGCAACAGGAGAGAGAGGGGAGAGAATGAGAGAAGAAGAGGCAGCTGTGCAGCAAAGACAGAATAAATCCAGCTTTGTGTCTTTTTCATTGTAGCTGAAGTCCGGGACAAACTGTTCCTTTTCACCTCAATACGAAACGCGTAATATTTTCTCTGAATACCAGACGATTCCGTTTTTTACGGGACGGTTGGAAACTCTAATAATTAACCTTATGAACAAAATAAAGTCCCACAACTTAGACATTCACATTACTCACACTCTCATTACACATACATATAGGATCTTGGGGGTGGGCACGATACACGGAATCCAAAGTACCATCAGGGTGTACACCCCACCCCTGGCGTCGTTGCCCACCTCTCAATGTTAAATACACGTAGACATTGAGGGCCAGCAGGAGGGACCATGCGCTTACCTGCTGCTCTCTGGCAGGTAGCTCCATGCCCTCCTGGGTTTTAAATGCACCTTAGAACACACATGCATCAACATTACAATGAGCGGGTGGAGGGAGGTTTGGAGTCTTCTCTCACCCCCATTCTCTGCGACCTGCTGGAGCGGGGGGGCTAGGAGGAGGAGTTGGCCGTCCGACTGCGGTCTGGAGTGTGGGGCCTCCCTGCTGCTGCGGAGTCGGGGCAGTCTGCCTCCCCCCACCGCAGGGAAAAGGGTAACACCACCTGGGTCTGGGTGCAGTTCCCCCCCTCCAGGGGCAAGGGTACCTAGACCCGGGGCTTAGAGTACGCTTGGGGAGTGTGATCGTGTGTACAGCGTCTCTTTATGTCTGTCTCCACGTTGGTTGAGTGTGGAGTAAGTGCATATGAGAGCATGAGGGTAGGAATGGATGTTTGTATATGTGTGTGCCTGTATTTCTGTGTCTATATGTCAGGTTGGGTGTCAGGCGCCACCTCTCTGGGGACATCTCAGGCCCTCCAAGGTTTGGAGGCCTATCTCCCCCTACCACCACTTCCCCTGCCAGTGGCGGACTCCCTCAGACATCGGTGCGTTGGTGGTTCTTTGTGTCCGGGGATGGGCGTCCAGGAGCAAACCGGCTCACTCCTTGGCGGCCGCTTATCGGGGCCTGGAGCCTGGGGCTTGCTCGGGCCACTTCGGAGGTGGGGTGCCCCCGGCCTCTCGGCCTGGGGCTCGGTCACTCAGGCACGGCTGGCTGCCGGCGGAGCTCACGGGCGCGTCACTGCAACTCCCCCTGGCTTCTGCTCCGCGGCTGCTGAGTGAGCCCTCATCTGGGACTCTCCTCAGCTCTTTCCGGGACAGTGGCGCGGCTGCCCCTGTGTTGGTCTTCCTTGGTCTCTTGTGTTCTGGGGGCCTCTGGATGTCTGGAGTTTTGATCTCCGCCATACCTGCTTCATGCCCCGGAGGACAGGGCTGTGGCCCCCCCACACCCTCTAGCAGATTATTACATGAAGGAACCTTTTAAAAAAAAAAAAAACAAGCGCGTCCATGCTCACAGATGTACACACGGGTGATCACACCCACAAACTACACCCTTTTTGGCTCCTACCTCAAAGCACACTGTGTTCTGTTGATCTTATGTGCTGCACAATAATGTTTAATATTTAGTATTTACTGTCATATTCCCATATATCATTGTGATGTTGTTTATTCTATTACTCTTGTTCTCTTCTGCTTGTTTTCTTTTTTCTTTCTCAGCAGGTGATCCAGGTGATTGATGTATGCATTTTTTTCTTTTTTTTTCTTCTGCTCATTCTGTTGGTTTTTGTCTTTTGCCCTTCTCCCCCGTCCCTCTTCTCAGCTGTTTCTCTTTCCCTCTTTCTTTCTCCCCTTCTTTCCCCCAGTCAAGTCTGTCCCGTAATCAGTAAGTGAAAATAAAATAAACAATAAAAGGTGAATCAAATGGACCATTACGGCAAGGCTGGGATGGTCAGTTTGGTAAAGTAAATCCGTTGGGCATCTTTCTTTGCCTTTAGACAACAATTCTGATGGTAAAAGAGCCAAACGGGACAGGCAAAAAAAAAAAAAAAAAGAGAATAAAACATGCTCATGTGTTGTAAAAAAAAAAAAAATGAACAAAATAAAGTTCAACATCAGTAACATAGCACTCACCCAGCTGTATGGAAACTCCGTCATGCTAGCTAGTACGCAGTACGAAAAAGACAGCATAACGAAAATAAACTCCACCTAAACTTGGTTCATATCTGACCCAGATGGACTGCAGGTTATAACTTCTTACCTGAAGTTCAGTTCACCTGACGCTCGGACCAGCGGCCGCTTCGGGTCTCTCCTCTTGCCTCCCTTTTCCTTCATCCACCTGCTGGCCTCCACCACTTGCTAATGTTATTGAATCTGTGGAAGCTCCGCGATAGCCACCACACGAAGTAACGAATAACGAGCCTATCTAAATCCCAGTAACGATTAACGCGTTCCTGATTTTGGCATAGTAACTAGTTACCGTGCTCGTTACCACAATAATAACGTAGTTACTGTAATGCGTTACTTAATAACGTGTTAGTCCCAACACTGATGCACACACACAAGAAAATTAAAGTCCAGACACAAAAATAAATAAATAGATTAGAGATCGTAACCATTTCATGAACTTGCATGAAAGAGTGCTGAATATGTACTATAAATATACAAATAAATAAAGTAATCAGCCTTCAAAAGTAGTTTAATTAATGCTACTGATTCTACATATTTGCAGCTTAGGCAAATGAACAAGATAGGCCAATACATCTGTGCGTGTGCATGTATGTCACTATCCTTCTTTAACATTGTTAGTGAATCTAGCAAGTGCGGAAGAAGGAGGTGGCAGTGGGTGACAAGAGACACAGTGTTGATATAATTAAAAACTAATTTTGAGGGTTATTACTTTTTCATCTGATTTCATCTAAATATGGCAGGTTGTTGCCGAGGGAGAGTGTGAAAAATATAGAGACAGGAAAAAAAGAGGTGGAAAGTGAAAATAGAGAGATGACAACAGAGACTGAGAGTCTCCATGTAATAATTAAAACTCCCTTTGAAGGCTATCCTTTGAAGGGTTCTTTTCCTCAACTTCCAGCACTGCACAGCTAAAAAGCTCTTCCCTTTAAAGTTCTAATGTTGATGATGATCTCAGACCCTTCCAGTTGTGGTACAAAATGTGTGTTTTGACAGTTTGTTTGTGAAAGAAAATTAGCTTGTTGCTCCCTGGCAGGATAGCCACTGAATTATCTAATTCCTCCCTTTGAAGTCTTGGAAGAAGGCCTTTGTTTGTGTTGGGGTTGGGGAGGGAGGAATCATAGCTGTCAGCCCCCTGGGAGACCAAGGGTGGAGCATATTTGGTTCCTGCCTTGGCACTTTAATCAATTTATTAATTATCCACAATTATACTGTTAATTAGGAGGTTATGGTGATTTGATGAGTTGTGATTGTTGTCTTTCTCAAGGTTCAAGGTTCTTTATTTGTCACATGCATAGTTATACAAGTATAACACACAGTGAAATGTAGCCTGACACGCTCCTCGACATGTGCAAAAATGGGGGGGGGGTGTAGAGGAAGAACATTATATATATATATACATACATATAGTATATACACTGGGTGAATGTGCAGTAGTAGCAGCAAGCAGGTGAATTCTGTACATTAATATGAATAGACATCTGACTATTTTACAGGATAGACAATATAAACATATTTAAAGTTAAAGGAATTGAAATGTACATTGTGCCTTGGTTTAGAGTGTCTGGAAGAGAGTCCTGTCTCAGTCAATTATAGATGATGTGAGTGGGCGGGTGTGTGTGTTTAGGGCACGGATGGCTTGGGGATAGAAGCTCCTCTTGAGTCTCTCTGTCCTTGCCCGGAAGATGCGGAACCTTCTACCAGATTGCAGAAGTTGGAACAGTTTGTTGCCTGGATGGGACGGGTCCTTCAGTATCTGCGCTGCTCTAGTCTGGCATCTCCTGGTGTAGGTGTCCTGAAGCGGGGGGAGAGCAATCCTGCAGCAGCGTTCTGCTGTACGGATCACTCTCTGGAGAGCTTTTTGGTCCTTCACACAGCTGTTCCCAAACCACGATGTCATGTTCTGTGTGAGGATGCTCTCCACAGCGCCTGTATAGAAAATCCTGAGGATCTTTGGAGAGACCCTGAACTTCCTCAGTTGTCGTAGGTGATACAGGCGCTGCCTAGCCTTTTTGGTCTGGACCTGAATGTGGGCAGCCCATGTCAGGTCTGAGGAGATGTGGAGATACTTGAAGGACTGCACCCTCTCCACTGGAGCTCCATTGATGATGATGGGCTTGTAGTCTCTGTGCTGACCCCTTCTGAAGTCCACCACCAGCTCCTTGGTCTTGCTGATGTTCAGCTGGAGGTGGTTGTCCTGGCACCACGATGCCAGATTCTTCACTTCATCCATGTAGGCCGCCTCATCGTTGTTGGAGATGGCACCCAACACCACTGTGTCGTCAGCAAACTTCACAATGGTGTTGGAGCCGTGGGTGGCCACACAGTCTGAAGTGTAGAGGGAGTAGAGCAGTGGCGAGAGGACACATCCCTGAGGTGCTCCTGTGTTGATGGTGATGCTGTTGGAGAAGCACCTGCCCACCCTCACCACCTGAGTTCTGCCAGTGAGGAAGTCCAACACCCATGCCCACAGACGGCTGTTAAGTCCCAGATCCCTCAGCTTTGTGAACAGTCTGCAGGGCACTATTGTGTTAAATGCTGAACTGTAATCAACAAACAGCATTCGCACATAGTTACCCTGTTTCTTGTCCACGTGGCTGAGAGTGGTGTGTAGGACGTGGGCGATGGCATCCTCTGTGGATCTGTTGGATCTGTAGGCGAACTGCAGCGGATCTGTGGTGTCTGGGATGGAGGAGGAGATGATGTTCTTCAGCAGCCTCTCAAACACCTTCATTACTACCGAGGTCAGTGCAACTGGCCGGTAATCGTTCAGGGATGAGGGTTTGCTGTTCTTGGGCACAGGGATGATGGTGGATCTTTTGAAGCATGTGGGGACCACAGACTTCGCCAGGGACTCGTTGAAGATGTAAGTGAACACACCTGCTAGCTGGTCAGCACAGCAGCGCAGCAGACGGCCGGTGATGTCGTCTGGCCCCGCCGCTTTCCTTGTGTTCACTCTCCTCAGTGCCGCTCGGACGTCATGCTCTGCGATGCTGGTCACCGGTCTCTCGCTGATGATGTCACTGTCCTCGGTAGTCAGGCGGTAGATAGCATTAGCCGCCTGGCTAACCTCGAAACGGGCGTAGAACCGATTCAGCTCGTTGGTGAATGCAGAGTCGGCGTTGATCGGCGCAGTGTCCCTGGCTTTGTAGTCCGTAATGGTGCGTAGTCCGTGCCACATACTCCGTGTGTCGCCCTGGTGGAAGCGGGACTCCACACGTTCCCGGTACCGGCGTTTGGCATCTCTCACCGCGCGCCGCACGGCGTATGAGGCCGCTTTGTAGGCGCTCATATCGCCAGTGGCGAGACCCGCGTTGTAGGAGGCGGTCCTGGCGTTTACTGCAGTGCGGATCGATCTGTCCATCCACGGTTTCTGGTTTGGGAATGTGGTGACTCTCGCAGTGGGGATAATCTCCTCCGCTAGCATATTGACGAAGCATACTGCTACTTCCGTAAACTCGTTGATGTCGACTGCGCATGCTCTGAACATGTCCCAGTCTACGTCGTTGAGTGCGTCCTGTAGCATAGCTTCTGATTGGGCAGTCCACCGTTTTACCTCCCTCTTGGTCACATCTTCCCTCCGTATGCTTTGTTTATACTGGGGAATGAGGAAGATGGCGTTGTGGTCAGACTTCCCAAAAGCCGGGTGTGAGACAGCTTTGTAGCCCTGCTTGTATGGCATGTAGCAGTGATCCAAAATCCGATCCCCTCTCGTTGGACACGAGACATGCTGGTAAAAGTTTGGCATGACTTGTCTGAGGTTCGCTTTGTTAAAGTCTCCTGCTACAATGAGGGCTGCGCCCGGGTCCTTGTTTTGAAGCGAGCTCAGCACATCATGTAATTCGGACAAAGCCATACCTGTGTCCGCTTGGGGTGGGATGTAGACCGCCGTGGCGATGACTGAGGTGAACTCACGGGGCAGATAGAAAGGGCGGCACTTAATGCTCAGGAACTCCAGATGTGGCGAGCAGCCGCTGGAGAGAGTAGAAATGCTCCTGGCATCACACCACTTTCTGTTTATCATGAAACACACTCCCCCACCTTTGGTTTTGTTCGACTCTGCCCTTCTGTCCGCGCGGAGCACAAAGAATGAATCCGACGGAGTTACGGCCTGGTCCGGCACGGTGGGGGTCAGCCATGTCTCCGTGAAGCACAGAATGTTGCAGTCCCTCATGTCACGTTGGAAGGTGACCCAAAAAAAAAAAAAAAAAAAAAGGAAGGTGACCCTTGCTCTTAGGTCATCGAGCTTGTTCTCCATGGATTGTACATTGGCCAGTAGGATACTGGGCAGTGGTGCGCGATGCGCCTGCTGTCTCAGTCTGTTCCTAATACCAGCGCGTTTTCCCCGGCGCTTCTTTGTTCTGTGCCTCAGATGAGCGGCCCGTCCTTTGTTGTTCTCCGCGCCGCGTAGAATCTCTGGCGGCCAGGAAGGGTCAGGTTTAAAAGTGTCCAAGATTAGATGTGCAACCTTGGCACCGATGTTTACAAGTGATCCGCTGTCGTATACTATAAGACTAGAGGATTTTGGGATGTAAACCAGAGCAAAAAATAGGTAAAAAATAAGAAAAGTGGATAGTCGGAGCGGAGCGGTCAGGAAGGCGTCTGGACGTGGCCGCGCCATCTTGTTTCTCCATGTCCTTAGATAGGACAGAAAGGGGAAATGGAGAGAAAGATTGATAGGCTCTGATAATTTGGTGAGAATGGGTGAGTTAAAGTGAGTTAGAAAGAGTAGTGACAATTACTGTGTATTACATGTTGCTGTAGGACAAGTACACTTCACAGAAAATGAATCAGGAATGTCAAGAGTCAGCCTTGAAACCTAACCGTCCTACTCCAGCTGGGTATCAGCGTGACTGCGTATGTGAGCCTGTATTACTGGGCAACACAGTGTACCCACTTGAGGTATTAGAACCAACGGCAGGCTGACAGGCCCCAAGGCCGTCACTGTAACAGCATGTAATTATATGCTGCATGGTACAGAGTGCGTGTGCGAATACAGCTGTGTAGGTGTCTGCCCGTGAGCGTGTCTCTTTGTATATGTGTGCATGACAAAGTGCAATTACAGGCTCACTGCCAGATAAAAAAAAAAAAACTTCACTAACCCTCTCAAGTCAGTGACTGCAAAGAAAATGATCTTTTTCAAAGAAAAAAACCACGTAGAGAAATCCTGTTGAAAAAAAAAAGTAATTAAAAGCTGTAAAAGTTATATTTAGAAAACATGAGAGGAAAATGCAAATGCAATTTGGGTCTAGCAGCTTGTGTAGCAACCTTGTTTTTCCCTCTAATTTTCTTGTCTTTCACATACACACGACTTAAATAAATACACACGTACACACTTTTTCACAATGATATAAGCGTACTTTGTAACTGGGTCTCAGGGCACTGGTTGCTGGAGATGTGGTGTTGTAGGATGGAGGTTCTGATAACAGCTCTTCAGATCGCTGCAAGAGAAAAGTTGCTGTGGAAGTTGACTCGTGTCTCTTGCAGGATCTTTGTGAAGATAGGAAGAGTGTTTTTTACAGCAAAGGTATGGATGAGAAAGGAGTTGTGCGTTGGTTATGTTATGGGCAAGGTGGCCGTGACTCAGTGGGTCGTGGCAGAGTGGGTCATCTCCTATTTGAAAGATTGGTGGCTCGATCCCTGATTTGTTTAACCCACATGCCAAAGTATCCTTGGACAAAATACAGAGCCTCAAGGTGCTCCCAATGCATCTATTGAAGTGTGTGTGTGTGTGTGCATGAGAGAAAGAGAGAGAGAGGGAATGTGTTTGAAAGTGCTTAGATGTAGATAAAAGAACTGTATGAATGAGTGTGTGATTGGGTTAATGAGACTTGTAGTAAGAAAGTGCTTTGAGTGCTCAACTGAATAGAGAGGTACCAGTCCATTTATCATTTATCTCCAGATTCTTCAAACTATATGCAAGTCATGCAGAGTAAAAGATACAAGCTAGTAATATAAATGATGATTTACTCCCCAAAGTCCTGTAGGTATTCAGTGTAGAGAAAAGAAAATTATATATGTGTAGCAGACTTTAGGACCATTCCCAGTAGTTGTGTATTTTGGACACAGTTCTTCGTTTCTATTCTATGCAAATAAGTATGAGCTGGTTCTGGATTGCTGGGGTGGGATCAATGGATTTGCATTTTCACTGATCTGTGAATACAAAATGAGGCACAGATGAAGCATTAAATCTACAGTCTACAAAGGTTTTAATCTTTCTGCTTTCTTACATCAATTACAGTCAGCAACACTTGCTAAAGGAATTAAACCCAAACGCCACATATGAACTAAAGAAAGTTAAAGTAAGACTGATGGAAATGTAGTTTTGCAAGTTTTTGGACATAGCCCAAGGAACGGGAAAGTTAATTTAATAGTGAGTTCATGGTGGTGCTAAAAAGTTAAGTGAAAAAGAGTGAAAGGAACTTTTAAGATTTTTTTTTTAATCGCAACATGTAGGGATTTTCATAAGAAGATAATGAAAGTTTGACAGTATAGATAACATTACATCTACTCTGTCCTTGACTTCACATATATACACCCACACACAAAAGGTTTTTTTAAAAAGATTTTTCCCATAGTGGTCGTGGTTATCAGGGTTTTATCAGAAATATAGATGAAATAGATGAGTTCCCCTGCAAGCAAAAGCACACATGTGGTAGATGGTTCTTCTGAACCCTGCATCTCATAAGATATCAACACCAAAATATTATGTTATCTTTAAACACTTTCTTTTAATACTTTTTTTTTTAAACAGACTCTGCAGTTACTCTGTCCCTTTCTCTTGTAAGGCTGCTATGATATACATTTGTGATTATGTTTGAGGCCAAACCCAGGCTTATCTTCATGCAGTGCCAAGTAAATGGTGATATACACTTAATGGCTACTATATTAGGTACAGCTTGTTAACATTGGGTTAGAGGCTTGTTTTTTGTTTTTTTCCAAGGTGTTGAAAATGTCCCTCAGGAATTTTGAACAAAATTGACATGATGGCATCACACAGTTGCTGCAGACTTTTGGCCACGATGCCAATCTTCCGTTCCACCACATACCAAAGTTGCTCTACTAGACTGAGATCTGATGATGGTGGAGGGCATTTGAGTTCAGTGAGTACAATTTATTGCCATGTTCAAAAAAGCATCCTGAGATGATGTGAGCTTTGTGACGGTGTTTTCCTGCTAGCAGCCATCAGAAGGTGAGTAGACTGCAGTTATAAAAAGACAGACATGATCAGCGACAATACTTAAATGCTGTTGCATTTAAATGATGGTCAGTTGGATAGTAAGTGGCCCAAAGTGTGCCAAGAAAATATCTTGCAGAAAATTGCACAACATTAGCCTGAACCTTTGACACAAGGCAGGATACACCCAAAATGTCATATTTTTTTAAGCCAAATTCCGATCCTATGATCGGAATGTTGCAACAGAAATCCCCTTGTAACGTCAGTTTCACGTTCTTAGCTGACACGAGTGGCACCCTGATTTGAGGTTTGATGTGTTGTGTGTTCAGAGATGCTTTTCTGTGTGTTTTGGCTTTAATGTGTAGTTATCTGAGTTGCTGTTGCCTTCCTATCAGCGCAAAAATCCCAGCACGTTAACAGATATGGAACTATTCATACCAAACCATATGACACATATCATCTATCCAATCACTTAAATCATCTGTCTTTTACCCTTTTTCATGCTCAGTTTAAACTTCAGCAGGTCATCCTGAGCATGTCTACATGTTGTTTAATGCAAACAGTCCCTGTAGGCGAACGGAAGCTCCCCTCTTCCTGGAGTGTGACTTCGTGGTATTGTGTACATTTGGTTTTGTTTTGTAGGTCTGAACCTTTGATCTGTCACCTGACTTGAATCTTTTCTTTACCCCTTATCGTCAATTAAAGTTTTCATAACTTTAATCCCAGTACTCTGTGGCCTTTGATCAGATACTTCTGCAAATGAAATTCAGATCTCTTCCACTAACCTCTGTTTTCCACGTCTTCCATGCAGTCTTCTGTACAAACAACATTTTTGTTATTGTTGATGGTTCTGTGATGGTTTACCCACTCAGACCCACTCTCTATGTCCACCATATGCTGGGATACTTTAAATACACCAACACAGAAAACCAAAAGAAAACAGGACTTGGAGTCATTACTTCAAACAATGCCTAAATACACTGAGTTGCTGCCATGTGTTTGGCTGCTTAAATACTTGCACTGATGAGCAAATAACAGGTAATAAAATATGAGCGTAAGTGGTTGTTAAAGACTTGTGCATGGAAACATAGAGTTATTGTCAATCCTCCAGTGATTCCTCCTGAAATAGCTTTTCTCACTGATGTGATTAGCGTAAAAGGCAGGAGCAATTAATTAGCCTATCCTAGCTGTCATGGGGAAAGTGGCAGGCTACACCCTGGACAGGTCACCAGTCTATGGCAGGGGCTAACACAGAGAGACAGACAATCATTCATGCTTACATTCACATCCACAGTCAATTTAGAGTCACCAGTTAACCTAGCAATCATGTTTTTGGATGGTGGGAGTATCTGGAGAGAACCTATGCAGGAACATAGAGAACATGTAGTCCAACAGTACCAACCACTGCATCACTACTTTTATTTATTTTACAACACAATTTAACTGACAAATAATTTAAACAAGAACTGCCAATTAACATAAAAGATACTTATTTTCTCCTGTCATTTGTTTCTTTGCTCTTCATATTTTGGGTTTAATAGGCTGTTCTACAAAATGAACAAACAATAGCTTATCAAAGGCGGCCAGCCAACAATTCTACAAAGTGACAGAAGAAAAAAAAGGGAGAGAATACTGCGAAGTAGGGCTGAACGATTATGGAAAATAATCTAATTGCGATTTTTTTTGCCCCAATATCGCGATTGCGATGCGATTATTTTTTAAGGTCTTTGTCTTCTGTATTATTAAACAAAGACAAGCAATACATCATATAGTATGGCCAATACTATATTACATTAATTTTAAACTGTTCTTTCCTGGAAGACAGACCTCTGTTATGATGACATGAGGTGATGCATGAATTGATGACTGACATTTTTATTTAACTTCTTCAATCACAACAGTATATTTGAACATACACAATAGTTTATTTTTAGCCTACAAACATCTGAGCATAAAGTGCTGACAAGGAACCCTGGTGTAAACATTAAAATGAAAGTCAGTGCAATGTGCAGATTGCAGAAATATACATAAACAAAATCAGTGGCTTTACCACACTCAGTTTTTCGACATCTGTGAACTACTAGACAGTCATTCAATTAAAAAATAATATTAAATAAATAAAACTAATAAATAAAAAATACACACATCTTACTGATCTCTGCAGTCAGTAACATTACACATAAAGTTCAAACATAATAGCAATTGTATAAACACACACACAAACACGCCTTTAAAATTTAAAGGCGTGAAATTGGACGGTCTAGTTCTGATTAGCGTCACCGCTGTCTCGGTGGAGTTTAATAAACTCGGCCGTCTGCTTCTTGCTATCTAAAATATAACCAGACACTGGTGTAAATTCTCGACTGTCTCATACTTCTGTTTAATAAGTTTTCTGTTTGATGTTTAGTCAGCTGTGTGAAAACCAAGGAGGAACCCACCCGGGGGATTAATAAAGTTTTATTTTATCTAATCTAATAACTTTAATCTCAGCCAAACCGATTTACTCACGAACAAACAAAACACTGAAAAAAGCCCAACAATAACATTTTTAGGTTGTCTAAGTGACTTATATATTACGTTTAACCCGAGCAGCGAAACTCCGCGGTGATCTGAAAATGATGTGCCGGGAGTTGTGCCGTTCTCGGCCGCATCAGTAACCCTCGAGCTCCCGGCTAGCTGTCGAGCTGGTGGGTAGCAGACGCCTCTGAAAACGTCGAAGCACTTTTGCAAATATGGGATATCTTGATAAACCGAGCAGATATTTGATGTTTACACAACTACTTTCTCGCCTGAAAATATGTTAAAAGTTTATTTTGTGACCCTGAAAGATTAGTATGAGTAATTTTAAAACTTAGTAGCGGCCGCCATTGCTGGAAACTGGAGTTTGGCTGGGATATGGGATATGAATTCTGGGATATGGTAGTAATTTGGACAGCCTTCGGCGCGTCGCTGTGACGTAATCGGTCTACAAATGCGGCCTCAGGAGGATGCAGCCCATGAATTTGGACATGTCCAGAGTATAATCGCAGCCTTTGCGGTTAGAAAATTGCACTTGATCATGTCGCGATATTATCGCAAATGCGATATATCGTTCAGCCCTACTGCAAAGTACTCAAACTGCTAAATAATTCTTGCTTCTAACTTCTCTCAGTCTATCACAGCTGTTTCCCCATAAATCAAATATGCCTTAGCTAATAAATTCAACAATACAAAACATGCATGTACTCATGGATAAACACACACACACTTTGATACATTTACACAAACTCAAGAGATACAAGCACACACCACAGACAGTGATGCAACAAAACAGCAACAACTACAGCAGGTCTCTGATGATAATCATTACAGCTCTGGGTGCCTGGAGAAAGTGTTTGTGGCCTATGGGAGGAAAGGTTGATCCACAGTGAGGTGACACCATGCCCTGAACAACAGACAGCAGAAGAGTTTTTTCAAAGTTGGTCGTGGCACAGCAGTAGTTGAAATACAGGTCAGATAAGCCAAGAACATCAGACAGCAGAGTCAAATCAGACCTGACAGCAGGTTGCAGCATCATTTCTAAGAAAAAGGCTCCAGTGGCTGTGAGGCTGTTTAAAATTACAGGCAGCATGAGATTAGAGACATTTAAATGAAAGGTAAAATTGTGTGGAAAAAAAGAAGATAAATCTAATTTACACATTTCAGAAAACTGACTTTTTTGAAAAGTTATTTCAGTCCACATAGTTTATTCATGATTGGCAATGATGAACAATAGCCTTTTTTTTAATGCCAGATATCAATATCCCCAAAGAGTACAAAGTAACAGATAAAATAACACAACCAACCTGCAGCCAACTCTTGAATCCATTAGAGGATGGTAGGGACAGATCATTAGTTCTTTGTATTTCAGACTGTAAATAAAAAAATTAAAAAAGATGCTGTTCTTCACCAGTTGTTGTATGTGTGCGATACAAAGTGCAGACATGAAAGACAGGCTCCAGAAAAGAATTTATCTGAATTGCTATCTATAGAACCGAACCACCAATAACTCAGAAATGTCAGACCTGCCATCTTCACAAAATGCCACAAAGTGTATTTCTTTGATTTTAATGCTTAACTTGATGCATGGAAATTAATATTAGCAGGTACTAAAGAACTATAATAACCACTTCTTCTTTTTTTTTTTTTAAACAACAACAATCATGTAACCCAGCTGGTGTGCTTTTGGACTGGAGCAGAATTCATGCTTTTGAGGCATATTACAGGTTTTTCCTAAAATCTATGAAAATATTTTCTTTTCACAGGGGTAGAGGCACATCCTGGCATAGGCTAGACTGCAAGCAGCCTGAGTACACTCTTGCTACCTCTAAGTGAAAGAAACTAGTAACCCCACATATTTACTTCAGTTCGGAAATCCACTTGATGGCATCTGATTTACTCATATTTACAAAAATAATGACCTGAGCTGATCTGAGCATTTCAGAAACTGCTGATCTGCTGGGATTTTTTTACGCCCAAGCATCTCTAGTGTTTACAGGGAATGGTCTGAAAAGGAGCAAGCATCCAGTGAGCAACAGTTCTCTGGATGAAAATGCCTTGTTGATGCCAGAGGTAAGAGGAAAATGGCTAGAGTGCTTCAAGCTGATAGTAAGGCAAGATTGATTCAAATAACCACCAGTTATAACCAAAGTACGCAATGCACAACAAGTCGAACCTTGAAGCAGATGGATTGCAGCAGCAGATGACTACATTAAGTGCCACTCCTGTCAGCTAAGAAGAGGAAACTTCTATTGTGGATAAGAGAAGATGACAAGTCTCACATTTCAGTATGACATTGTAGGGTCAGAATTTAACATAAACAACATGAAAGCACGGATCCGTCCTCCTTTGTGGTGTGGTACATTTTTTTGGCACACTCTGGGCACCTTAGTATTGTTTACAAGCCACAGCCTATCTTGGTATTATTGCTGACCACGTACCTCCCTTTATGACCCCAATGTGCCTGTCTTTTGATGACTGCTTCTAGCAGGATAATACCCCGTGTGACAAAGCTCTGATAATCTCAAAATGGCTTACTGAACATCAGAGTGTTTATGGTACTCAAATGGCCTTCACAGTCACCAGAACTCAGTCCACTATAGCACCTTTGGGATGTGGTGGAAGATTTGCATTATAGATATTTAGCAGCAAGTGTGCGATGCTATCATGTCAGTTTAGACCAAAATCCCCAAGGAATGTTACCGGGACCTTGTTGAATCCATGCTACAAAGAATTAAGGCATTTCTGAAGGAAATAGAGTGTGGAGTCTGGTACCAGCAAGGTAATGACTGAAGTGGCTGGTGACATGGTTTTTCAGTCAGTTTCATATTTGATGAGAATTCTAGATAAATGTGATTTTGAAATAAGGGACATATAGCAGCAAGGGTTCACTGCAGAACATGCAAAACCCAGTTACAAACAAAATATTCTCCTGTGCATAATATAAATTGTGTTGATGGTGTATTTTAAAGAGCATTAAAGGTCTAAAGGTAAAAGACAGACATTAAAGGTAATTGTAAATGTATGGCTGCTGTAAATACTGGCATTAATTTATATGCAGTGCAGTGGCCACAATGTCAAAGTAAATCTAATTTCTGAGATTTCATTTAACCTTGTTTTAATTACTGGGCTGTATTTACTGGAACTGGAGGTGGTCTTCTGATGGATGTTTACAAGGTTTATAGGACTGAATCTGTTGCCATCTCACAATATCAGTTCTGGGAGTAAAACATTGTATTACATGTGGCATTCATGCTAATTTTAGTGCAATAAAAAGAAAATAAATAAAAAAAGAATGTCAAGCTATTGTGCAAAACAGATGAACACATCTGGAAGCTGTGCAAGTTAATGGGCTGTATTTTTAGATTTTTGGGTACCTGCACGGAGGATACACATTATAAAGGACTCAATCATTTAATAGCTTAAATGGTCTTTACAGCAGAAAAAGTGTGTTTTGCTGAAAAGCAGTGTAATCTAAACTTGTAATTTGCATACACTAATGTAGCTGTGAAAGATTAGTGTGTAATTTTAGCCTGCAAACTGTGATTTTTTTTTTCTAACCAGCAGAAAGATTATTCTTCATGTAATTGTGTATTTTGTTCTACAACTGTCCTCTATCTAATATCCACATTGATTTTGCTCTCTTTGCAAATACTTATCCCCCCTGAAGGTGACATTTGTTCTGCTTTCTTCCGACACACGTAAAGGCCAACAGTTGAGGGAAAACAGATGGGAGATTCTGCTTGCAGTGCTGATGATCAGCATTGTTCTTCACTTTTATTCAAATATGTCGCAGCAAAGGGCCTCTCAGCTTCAGACGGCACTTAAAAACCCTCAAAACATAATGCCTCATTTTTGGCCCAATCAATAAGCTCAATATGGTATAACTTGAGGATAGATATTGCGGTGATTACACTTGGTCTCCAAGGAAGTTAGTATTTTCCTGCAAGCCTTAAGAGGGTGGGCATTTATCGAATTGGGTCACCTTTCATATTGGGTGGCTATGCGTATTACCATGCTGTTACACATATTTAGTTGATTACACCATGTCCTACCTGTAAAGAATAAGCCACTCTGTTACCTTTACTTAAGAACGTGTTCTGATGAACTCAAATACTTAACTGTGTATTTTGAAAACCATATTTGAGAAATGGAGAATGGTTCACTGTTCCCATGATTTAAAACAGAAATAGACAAGAATTGGAATATTTTTATAACATTTGTCAAACCCAGTCTATCTAAAGTACCATTTCTCTGTCTGCCCACACACAGCAGGTTACATAAATGGATCCATTGCACATCCCACTCACTGTTTTAGTGGGCAATACAAAAGTGAAGGAATTAAAAATGTATGTATTCTCTAAATGACCTATGCTTCTCACTTTCTGCAAGAAACATAACATTACTACCAACCATTCTTCTCTAAACTCAGTACACGAGCTACCATTTTACATTGGTGATGAGTTCAGTGGCAGTTTAAGGTATGTTTGTTAATGTATTTATTTACTGACTTAATTTTGGGCAGCTGGTTTGCCGTTTGTGTTCTGCAGCACACTAATCATTTTTGATGTTTATTTTTTTTCTATTACATTACAATCACAACCTTTGCCTTATTTCACCCAAGTGGTTTCAGCTGCATAACATGAAGTATAATTTAGCTGCCAGATGACAATATAGTATATACCCAGCAGCTAAAAGACACGTAGTCAGCATATTGAATATTTAGAAACAGCAGGAACAGAGACATTTAAATAACATATTTTCATCTTAGGTTAAGACAATATGTTACAGCTACACAGATGGAATCACATGGTGAAAACTTGAGCGAAACCCATCATCCTGAGTCTCAGCTACCAACAAAAGCTCAAAGCCCTAACGCCTCAATTGCAAATGACTTGATTTATTTATTTATCCATGTTAATCCATATAATGTTACACAATTATGTATCATTGTCATAAACTTACACTCTGGCCATTTTATTAGGCATAACTCTTAACACAAGATGTCTAATCAGCAAATGCATCAACTCAGTGTATTTATGCATGCAGACATGGTCAGGACAAACTGCTAAAGGTCAAACTGAGCGGCAGAACTGGGGAAGAAAGGTGATGAGAGTGATTTTAACTGGTGTGAATGTTGGTGTCAGATGGACTGGTCTGGGTATTGCAGAATCTGCAGAACTACAGACTTTCCCACTAAACCATCTCTAGGGTTTGCAGAGAAAGGCCCTATTAAGATAAGCCAGAGATCGGAGGAGAATGATGTAAATGCTTCAAGCTCATAGGAAGACAAAACAAATTTAAATACACACTAGTTCCAACAACACATTGACCCCTTGATGCACATGGGCTACAGGAGCAGAAGGCCACACCAAATACCACTCCTGTCAGATAAGAACAGGAAACTAAGTCTACAATTCACATTGACTCATCAACACTGGACAATCTAAGGAGCTTGGAAAGAAAAGTGTCTGGAATTCTTTGAGTTGCTTGAAGACGTTCCACCTCTCATCTGAGAAGCTTCTTCCGTTTTAAGGGTCAAATGGTGGAGTCCCAGATTTAAACCCAGTGGGAGTTTCCCCCCAAAGAGGGACAAAGGACCCCCTGATGATCCTCTACCTAATCACATGAGCCAAGGTGTGAAAGCAGGTGTGGGTCACAATCAGCCAGAGTTTCGGGTGAGCTCATTGTGAAACCTGGCCCCACCCTATCATGTGACTTCCTGAGGTCAGATGGCCCAACATGTGAGTGGGCGTTAAGGCATCTGGGAAACTCCCACTGGGTTTAAATCTGGGACTCTCCACCATTTGACCCTTAGACCTGAAGAAGCTTCTCAGATGAGAGGTGAAATACTTTAAGTAACTTAAAGAAGTCCAGACGCTTTTCTTTCCAAGCTTCTTAGACTATGATGACCTGGATGACTGAGAACTTTCACAGACAACACTGGACAATAGAAGATAAAGAAAAAAAAGTTGTTTGGTCTGATGACTCCTTAATTCCAATGAGTGTCGAAGCTGTGATGTTCAGATTGTGGGGACAGAATTTGACATGCAACTCCGTCATGCTATTGTTCAGTATGGACAATCAATATGGGGCTATGCCATAAAGAATTAAGGAAGTTCTGAAGGCAAAATGGAGTCCCACCCAGTGCTAACAAGATGTACTTAATAAAGAGGGTTACTTAGTCCATGTTACTTAAAAATACTGAATTGACCTAGAGATTTTGGCCCCATTTTTATCCCCATTAACCCACCATAAATCTTTCGTTTCCAGTTTTACTTTTAACAGCATTTTTGAAAAATATGGTTCAATTCATGTTTACAACAATATGTCACAAATGATTAGACTGCCACTGTCACTGGTCAGTTTATATAACCACATAAAAAACTTCAGCGCTAAAGAGTCATGAAAAAACAACAAAGATACATGACATGCAAAATGGTGCCTTTATTGTCCAGTGTATGAAGTGACAACCAATTCTTATTCAGCTTGCAGATTTAATGGTAGTAGTTAAGTAAAAACAAAACAAAAAAACCCCCAAAAAAAACAAACAACCCAAAAAACAACAACGACACATACACTAATAGAAACCAGACCATGCACTTTAGACTCAGTAGTGACACTGCCTCCTCTTCAAGTATGTTCTCAACTCCTCTTCTTCTCACCTACCACCTCTTCGACATTTTTTCTGGCTGCCTCTACTGTGTTTGTTCACTTAATAAGGAAGCTGTGAGACAGAGATAGATTAAAATAAGTAGAGAAGGAAAGAGGGTAGAAAAAAACAAGGAGAGGGAAAAATAAGAGATATAAATAAAGTATTTCTTTGTCTAACCTTGTGTTACATTAAAAACATTTTCGTGAAACACAAAGCTAAAAGGAAAAAAGAAAAACACATTTGGAGTATAAACTGTTTCTGGAAGCATGTAAACAAGAAACATTTCTGAAACGGATTTGCATTTATGAAACAGAAATCTAACTGATGAATAGTTGAATTAGCCCTAAACATTTCTGTATGCCACTCTAACATAACATGGACTTAAGAATAAAAACAAAGCCACAATCAGACTTAAGTAATAGGAATTTAAAACTGTACTGCCGTATTTTTCATAGATAAGGCACAGCGGATTATAAGGCGCATTAAGCGAAAGAAAACAGTCAGATAAGTCAAACTTTACTCAAATCATTCTTCTTGCTTCCTCCACTTCTGTACCATTGATTCATTAATGTTGAATTCTCTCGCAGCTGCTCTATTCCCATGTTGTTGCAGTATATTAATGACTAACCTCATATTGTTGATGGATTATCTCAGTTGTTCTCCTGACTGAAGTTTGGTCCGTTTACAGCATCCTACCATGCGATTGCATTTGTTGCTATATCATGTTTAGGTGGAAACTAGTGAGCTAACTTCCTGCTAACTTGTAACTCCGTTAAATTTAATAAATTCTGTTTTCATGGATGCCTGGATGTTAAACTTAATTGCTACACCTGGTAAAGTAACAACGCTGATCATTTTATTAAGGATGAAAGAATTTAGACAGATTTTTAACTCTCAGTGATGCCGCAGTGTTCTTTTGACTTTGGGACCTGAAGCGGCTGGAGTTTTGGACCCAGATTACTCTGCAAGGCTCCTGACTACGGTAGCCGTAATGCTCCGACAACCCATCAAGTGGTGCGGCTTCGTAGCTTACCAAAGTTGTGCTAAAACAGTTTTTGACAGATTTGTGAATGCTGTGTGCCACATAAAATCTCTTCGAGGTCAATAAGTACGACCAGAATTCATACATAAGGTGCATCGTCAATTTTTGAGAAAATTAAAAGATTTTAAATGTGCCTTATAGTGCAGAAAATACAGTATATGCGGCACTGTATGCAAAAATTGCCATAAATAATGCCACTTTAGAGACTTTTTTCATAAAAGTTTCTATCCTTGTAAAATGTTTTCATTTTTATGACATTTTTATATTTTAAATATAAAATATTAACTAATCAGTATATGACAAGTCCCAATACATCCATCCATATTTTAGCAACTTAAAAATGGACCCTCAGCTAGGCCTTTTGAGACTGTATTTTAAGTCAAGACCTTGCTACAGTCTTACAAACCACATCACATATATTTCCAGCGTATGTAAAATATTAGAAATAAGTTATTGAGTAACCAGTGGAGTCCAAGTGCATTTCAAAAAAAGAAAATGTGCAATTCCTTTAAACCCAACATTCAACTAGTACAAAGAAAACCCAACATTGAAAGTGAGAATCTTTAATAATACATGCTAATTCTGATGTACAGTGGGGCAAAAAAGTATTTAGTCAGCCACCGATTGTGCAAGTTCCCCCACTTAAAATGATGACAGAGGTCAGTAATTTGCACCAGAGGTACACTTCAACTGTGAGAGACAGAATGTGAAAAAAAAATCCATGAATTCACATGGTAGGATTTGTAAAGAATTTATTCGTAAATCAGGGTGGAAAATAAGTATTTGGACACCTCAAACAAGGAAAATCTCTGGCTCTCACAGACCTGTAACGTCTTCTGTAAGAAGCTTTCCTGTCCCCCACTCGTTACCTGTATGAATGGCACCTGTTTGAACTCATCATCTGTATAAAAGACACCTGTCCACAGCCTCAAACAGTCAGACTCCAAACTCCGCCATGGCCAACACCAAAGAGCTTTCGAAGGACACCAGGAAAAGTATTGTAGACCTGCACCAGACTGGGAAGAGTGAATCTACAATAGGCAAGCAGCTTGGTGTGAAAAAATCAACTGTGGGAGCAATCATCAGAAAATGGAAGACATACAAGACCACTGATAATCTCCCTCGATCTGGGGCTCCACGCAAGATCTAATCCCGTGGGGTCAAACTGATCATGAGAACGGTGAGCAAAGATCCCAGAACCACACGGGGGGACCTGGTGAATGACCTGCAGAGAGCTGGGACCAAAGTAACAAAGGTCACCATCAGTAACACACTACAACGGCAGGGAATCAAATCCCGCAGTGCCAGACGTGTTCCGCTGCTGAAGCCAGTGCATGTCCAGGCCCGTCTGAAGTTTGCCAGAGAGCACATGGATGATACAGCAGAGGATTGGGAGAATGTCATGTGGTCAGATGAAACCAAAGTAGAACTTTTTGGTATAAACTCAACTCGTCGTGTTTGGAGGAAGAAGAATACTGAGTTGCATCCCAAGAACACCATACCTACTGTGAAGCATGGGGGTGGAAACATCATGTTATGGGGCTGTTTTTCTGCCAAGGGGACAGGACGACTGATCCGTGTTAAGGACAGAATGAATGGGGCCATGTATCGTGAGATTTTGAGCCAAAACCTCCTTCCATCAGTGAGAACTTTGAAGATGAAACGAGGCTGGGTCTTCCAACATGACAATGATCCAAAACACACCGCCCGGGCAACAAAGGAGTGGCTCCGTAAGAAGCATTTGAAAGTCCTGGAGTGGCCTAGCCAGTCTCCAGACCTCAACCCCATAGAAAATCTGTGGCGGGAGTTGAAAGTCCGTGTTGCTCGGCGACAGCCCCAAAACATCACTGCTCTCGAGAAGATCTGCATGGAGGAATGGGCCAAAATACCAGCTACTGTGTGTGCAAACCTGGTAAAGACCTATAGTAAACGTTTGACCTCTGTTATTGCCAACAAAGGTTATGTTACAAAGTATTGAGTTGTATTTTTGTTATTGACCAAATACTTATTTTCCACCCTGATTTACGAATAAATTCTTTACAAATCCTACCATGTGGATTCATGGATTTTTTTTTTCACATTCTGTCTCTCACAGTTGAAGTGTACCTCTGGTGCAAATTACTGACCTCTGTCATCATTTTAGGTGGGGGAACTTGCACAATCGGTGGCTGACTAAATACTTTTTTGCCCCACTGTATTTCACAATAACAAATAAAACCCTAACAATGAAAACACTCAGAGATTGTGCAGGCATAATAATATTTCTTTGAATTCGGTGATTGAGGCACTTAATAGCAATGAAAGATCCATCGAATTGGAGGAATCGCAGTATGCAAACAATAGTGCCACAAACCTGATATTGAATGACGGCGCCTTAGACATGACTATATTAGAAACAGCTCTGTAGTAGAAATAACTAAATGGGCTCAGGAAAACCATTTCAATGAATACCATTCATTGTTACATCCATAAATCCAAGGTTAAACTACCAAACCACTCTATCAAATATAAGCAAGACCAGGCAATGTTGCTATCCCCTGTGCATTTAAGATGGGATGGAATGAAATGGAAACTGTTTTTATTGTCTAAATTGAAACAAAACTTGAAATTCATTTTGGAAATCATGGTCTCAGCAGACCTATAAAGAAAAGGTTTATCACTTTCATACCACAATAAAGTCTCAAGACAATCGTTATTATATTTGAACTCCATCCACTGAACTAGAAGACTACAATTTGTGTCTTTTTAAAGGAAGAGTTCATAGTTCAAGCTTCTATTATTGTAAAGTATCTGCCTTGATGAAGACCCCTTGACATCCTGTTCAAAGGTGAGTTTCAAGAGTTTCAACAGCTAGGGGGTTTGGCTGCTGTAATGTTTTAAAGCTGCTCACGGACGGGTAAACTGAACCCAAACTCTGAAGAGTTGTGGGATATTTTCCGTTAAGCATTAAATCTATTATTATGGTGACCTTTAGCACACAATGGAATCAAATTGCTGTTGGTTGACTAGAAAATGGGTTTTAATGTAAAAGTGTGTTCACTACATGAGACCCTTTGGAGAAAAAACCCCTATGACTTTAACTATTTAATTGAGGAAACTTTTGTGTTATACTTTGTATTGAATATACTGCCTCTATGACTGATTCTTTGGCTCTGTGTCTTGTATATTTTGGAGAGAGTATTTTTGATTGAATAGCTGTCTTTAAATCAAGGCAGTAATTTGAACTGATGGATCTGTTTTGGCTCTGATTTTTGCATTGTGAAAGCAAAAACTTTGCAGTGATTTTATGTCAGCTTCAGTGATTTTCAGATTCATTGTTTGCTTGTATATTGCGCTTGAATAATTGTTGAGCTGTGGTGGAAGCATCTTTACAGTGGTGTGTGGTTGCTATAGTTACCTGTAGGGGTATCCATGGTACTTCGACCTGAAGATGGAGAGCAGGAAACTAAAGAAAAACACCACCAGGCCAAGGCCAACCAGGCAGATGACTGCAAGAAGACAAAGACAGACTTGTTTTACTGTGCATTACTGGTTAGAAGTCTTGTGCTATAATATCATTAACAATATTTCATTACACAACGACCTCTAGATTTTAAGTTACTACAAGCACATTTTATTCTTGCACATTTTCAAATTCATGACACCCTAATATGTTCTTTTATAATAACTTGAAAAAGGCCTGAGATTATTGTTTTTCTTCTTGGTTAAAGGCATTCATTTCAAGCATTCCATGCCCAATATATACACAGAAGCAAGTGTTTCTCTGATCCATTTTCAAATTGAATATGCTTACAGGATTCAGACATAGCACACACTAAAAGCATCTTTTTATCTGCATGTTGGTAGTTTACATGTATAAACACAAATTTATAAGCGGCTAAACACAAAAACATACAACTCACTGGTAACATAACATGATAATAGAATATTACTAGAAAGGGAATATAAAACACAAACTAGACATTATGAAAAAAGTCTCCTTTAGCCTTTTTTCTTTAAAAATAATCCCTTAAAGTATGTGCTACTGTCTCTTTGTCGTGATAAACCCTGCTGGGTTACAGAAAATTATCTTTGAAGCCATTATCATCATATTTCCTCAGTGGCTATTCTAAAGTGAAATATACATAAGCATGACCTTTTATCTGCCGAGGAATTATCACTGTATGTGCAAGTGTATGAGTGTATGCACACCCCTGTGCAGTGGCTAATCCCTAAGAAGTACTGTGTTAAATTAAAACTGTCACCACCGACTGATATTGTTAATCAGGGATTAGGATGAGTACCTCTCCTGGAGACTAAATAGCGAGATATGTTCTTGTCCTTACACGGGGCACACACACACGCACGGGGTGTGCGTGCGTGTGTGTGCGTAAAGGAGAATTAGAGTGTTAGAGAACAAGAGGGTGAGTGTGGATGCACGAGAAAGTTGACATCAAAACATTTGGCTGGTAAAATATAAGATGTACTGTATAAGACTACATTTGCTGTTGTGATATTTAAGAGAGCAAGTGATATTGCACCCCAAATTCCCCCAAATCTGTGTAATAAAAAAAAAAGAATGCAATTATTTGCAAATCTTATAAACCTATATTTTTTCACAGAACATAGAAAACCTATCAAATGGTTAAATTGAGAAAATTTATTATAACAAAAATTTGAGCTCATGTTGAATTTTATGGCAGCAACATGTCTCAAAAAGTTTGGACGGGGCAACAAAAGGCTAGAAAGGTAAATGGCACAAAAAAAGAAACATCTGGAGGAACATTTTCCAGCTAAATAGGTTAACTGGCAACAGGTCAACAACATAATTGGCTATATAAAAAGTGTGTCTTAGAGAGTTTCTCATAAGTAAAGATGGGCAGCGTTTCATCAAACTGGAAAAAAATTGCATCTACAAATTGTGCAACAATTTCAGAATATTGTTCCTCAAAATAAAATTATCATCTATTGCAAATAATGTTATCGAACAGCTCTGAAAATATGCAGAAATCTCTGTGTGCAAGGGACATTGCCTGCAAACCTCTCACTCTCTGGTGGAGCTGCATTAGAAAAGCTATGATTCTGTCACAAAAATCTCTGCATGGGCTCAGAAACATCTACTGTATTGTAAACGGGTTTACATTACCCTGTTTTTACATTACTCTGATCATTTTGTTTATTCTACTTGCATTGCTCTGTCAATATATTGCTATGCTAATAGGGCACAAAACACTTTAACATTCCATTTGCACAAAGTACATTTTCAGTTATTTAATTTAAAATTTCAGATTTTTAATTTAAACATTACTTTACTTAATGTTTCTCTTTTGCACAGTCAAGGAGCCGTTCAGGACACACCACTCTTATGACTATGCATAAGACAAATAAAGAATCTTGAACATCTCCATCGCCTGTGATATCTCCATGATATCCACAAATGCAGGTTAACACGACATGCTGCCGTGTTCTCCAGGGCAAAGCTCATTTAAATGAATGGAGACAAAGTGGGAAACTGTTCTGTGGTTACATGAATCAAAAATTTGAAATTCATTTTGGAAAACATGGACCGAGCATACTGTGGATTAAAGAGGAGATTGACTATGCACCTTGTTATTAGCACATTGTTTGAATCTCTGATTCTGAGGGGGTGAATAAGTGCCTATGGAATCAGCAGCTTGCACATCTGGAAATGCATCACAAATGCTGAAAGGCACATACTGTATGTTCCTTTAAAACTTGTTCGTTTCCATGCATCAAAATTATGTTAAACCCATTACAGCATGTATCACAGCTGAACTGCTGAACTGACCTACCTGCAGTCTGGACCTTTCACCTGTTGAAAATCTTTGGTGTATTATGAGCCCCCCACCAAAAATAAATAAATTCAAGAAAAAGGTGGCACAACATTCATTTCCTACAATTCCAGCAATTGGTCTCCTCACTTCCCGGATGGTTACAGGCCGTTGTTAAAGGTGAGGGGATGTTATGCAGTGGTAAACATGGCCCTGTCCCACCTTTTTGGAGATTTGTTGCTGCCATCAAATTCAAAATGACTAAATTTTAAAATTTAAGCCTTCAGATTTGACATTTTCCATTGTGAATAAAATGATGGTTGAGATTTCCAAATCAGTGCATTCTCTTTTTATTTACGTGTTACAAAGTGTCCCAACTTTTTTCAAAGTGAGAATGCATACTGACGACCTAGTGCATTGACCACACGGTACAAATCACATGCTCACAGCACTGAAGACAGGGGACATCTGTCACAATGGTAAATTTAAGCTATTTAAAGGTAAACAGTTTTTTAACCTTAGTTTAAAAAAACTTGACAGTGTTTTTCTCATTCACACACACACACACACACACACACACACAGCAGCAACTTGGGATTCACTGTTTTCCCCAAGAGTAAGGGGAGAGGCTAGAGACTGAGCTGCTAAGACTGCGAGTGGTGGAGAATCCCCTCTACCTTATGTTCCTTTTGAGGTCAAATAAGGAATATACTGATGCCCAATTGATGAAAATATCCAAGTACTATATTACAGAAATGTGCTACCAAATGACTTAATTGAAAATAATGTATATTTTACATAGTCTGCACAGAAAGTGCATGTGTCCTTGCTCTTCCAGGGTTGCAACATCCACATATACAGTGGGAACATCAGAACGTCTGTGTATCTTCATTAATTAAGTAGAAAGGGATGCATTTCCCTTACCTCATCAATTATGACTGAGAGATCTTAGTATGCATCCACGGATAATGATACACACACGAGGCATGCAAGTATGCCAAGTGATTTATGACCTTGGCGAAATGACAAGTTGTTTAAACTGAATGATTTCCCTCAGCGACAAAAGTGGTAATCCCTCTTTTGACTGTATGACTTGGCTCAAATCACAATATATTGGCATGGTAAAAATAAATTTACATTTCCCAAGCAAGAGGAAGTCAATAAACATATTAAGTTAAGCCTATTTAATTAGGAGGAGAAAATGAATAGACTGTAAAGCTAAATGATTCCTCATGTTTTCGGCAGCCAATTGCTAATCAAAGAATAAACTGTGAAGTGACTCCATCAGAAGATACAATCACACATAAGTCATTGACTTTACAACAAACCAAGCAGATAGAATAAAAGCCTCCTCCCCCATTACAAAAATATAATTGTTCACAGTGATTTCTTTTTGTTCACTAATATATTCTTTACTGGGGTAGGCTGGGGACAAACATCTTGGCTGGGCCAAACCAAATAATGAGAAAAGCTTCTTTATCTATATTACATGTGGATAATTCCAAGTCTGACTTAATAGAGTGACAGCAGGGTGTTGTAAAGAGACAAATGGGAGAGAGACAGAACCACTTCATTCTTCAGACACATGCTACATACACCTATTTGTATTTTTAAGGAGAAGCATTGATGCTGCAGCAGTGTAATGGCCCCAAACAGACCTCGAACAAGCTAAAAACCGAAGAGGAGTCAAATAAGTATTTGTCTTTTGGGAACAGCTGAAGTCAAGACAAAGCTAATTAACTATTTAAGCTCAAGAAACTACGAAACACTGCAGTACTGACTGGATAAGATACATGATCAGGTTTTGCACAAACTCTTTGCTGTCATTAGACCAACAATGTTGCCCCAATTTGATAGCATATTATTTTTATAAGGCAGATGATCTCCTTTGGTGACCCCTAAAGGTAGCAGCTAAAAGACAAAGGAAAATCAACCCCCCCATAATTAACTTACATTTGAAGAAAACAATATTCATTTTGGCAGTGTATACCTTTAATTCAAAGTTGGCATCACCCCATTTCCTGTACTGTGTTCCATTTTTTCCACCCCCTCCTTGAATAAATCCCAATCTATTAAATGACTTTGATACGCACGTGTTTTTCTGTAAATTGCATAGAAGATTTCTGTAAGCACTAAAATTATTGTGTTTCATTATAATGTAATCCTCATAGTGTGGTTCCTTTAATTTATGTAAATTAGTAGGTAGTATTTCAACAAAAGAGGCTGAATTGAAGTAGTCGATATACTAAAAATACTGCTGGAAATTATGGAGTCCTCTGCAGTGTGCGCATAATATGTCGTCATTTTACAGGTGATAATTAAGTGTGCCACCTACGCATGTGTGTGTCTCTATGTATGTAGAGTGGTATGTGTTTGTGTGATATTGGAAAAACAAGTCCTGATGTTGTTAAAAAAAATATTATATTTTTAAATGTCAAGCTTTAACATCTGAAGAAGTACTCAGGGTTGATACTCTTTCCCTTAGATATTTAGAGTGATCATTTAATATGGGACCTCACAAAGACAAGTGAAACACTTTTTTGAGTTGGTTTTTCATCACATTAACTCTAATTAAATCCCCTAGTGTGTAACCGTGTCTATGTGTTTGAGGTAATTACCAGAGAGGTCATCTAATATCCATCTCCTGCCATAATCTACAAATTATCCTCAAACTCTTGTAAAATATTAAGGGCTGTTTAGAGGCTTGCACTAATTTTCTGATATGATACCCAGTTTGAAGCATGCAGTCTGGTACAAAAAGTACCAGAGAGGAGAGCTCTATCTTAAAATGTATTTATTTAAAGTAAATATTGCAGGTGTAAATATTATGATAACTGCCAACTATTAGATGAAACCTAGGAGAAAGACATGTAAATTACTTCCATATTATCATCAATTTAATATGCATATTTAAGCAAATACACACATTAGAATGAAGTAATAGTGACAATATGTACATATACTTAATATGGAATTATTATAGTCAAGTGACCACTTTGCATCTGTAATGTGTCACAATCATAAGACTCCCAGACATTCATGTGAGGTCAGGGACCATAATTTCTTCCTAAAAACATGCTCCACTTTTTAGTACCACACCAAACCAAAGGTATGATCAAGGTGATTAAATAAATAGTCAAATGTGTGCACACCAAGCAAAAGTCCCCAAGGGGTGAAAAGTGAAGCACACATTATAATGTATTGCCAAAAATTGCAACTTCTCTAATCGCAACTTGAGGATGGCTGCAAAAGTGAGTCAATCTTCAGACTTCTGCTTTCACTGCAAATAAAATGGGTTCATAGCCTGGTGCAGACTGGAAGTGTTACAAGCATTTTAATAAAATTACTAGAATTATATTACAAATAGCATGGAAAATTATGGTTCTTAGCACATCTAAGAAGTATGTGCTTAAATTTTGGTAAGCAAAATTGATAAAATCCAAGCCTCTAATCTAAATATTAAACTAGTAGCTTTAAAAAACGAACACGGCTGCAGCCAAAACATCCTTTTTTAGTCTAAAACCAATGATTTACCTCATGGTGCGCGTTTAAAGCCAAGGGGTTTATTTAAAAACGGCTACATCCATATGTAGACTAGAAACCTGTATAGGAATTTCTTTTACTTATGTATTAATCACATTATTTTATTGTATGATGCCTTGGTGCAACTGGATTTTAACAAGTCTCACACTCATACAGTAAGACAAATGGTGGGGGTCTAGTAAGGAAGTTGGGGGAAGCAGACAGCTACACAGGAAGAATCTTTTGTCTCTTTGAGGACTATGGGAGGTAGCAAGGGAGTGTGAACCTTAAGGTGTGAAACAGCTGTGTGCTGCCTTTTGTTCCCGGAGAAGGTATTTAACTGAGAGCCATACTAGGCTCAGGGGGACTCTGCTGACCGTCTGCCCCACGGTCATGTAGGCCAGTGGTCCCCAACCTTTTTTGCGCCACGGAACGGTTTATGCCCGACAATATTTTCATGGGCCGGCCTTTAAGGTGTCGCGGATAAATACAACAAAATAAAACTAGTACCGGTACCGAAAAAAAGAAGAATTATTCATAACACATGTGAAAAGACCCAGGAAAACCGAGTAAACGATAAAAACGATAACAAAATAACGCTGAAGACCGATAAAAACCCTGAAAACTATACATTTGACACCTGAGCCTCAACTCTCGCGGCCCGGTACCAAACGACTCACGGACCGGTACCAGTCCGAGGCCCGGGGGTTGGGGACCGCTGATGTAGGCTCTCCACAAGCTTGGTTGTCTGTTCTTTGTGTGTTTTGATTAAAGAATGTTAGCTACCGCTCACCGCTCGTCTGCAGGCTTTATTTAATGGAAAACTTCCACAACAAACCTAAATCTTAAAGATTAAAGGAGTTACAAATTGTAATCCCAGACTCGCCTTAAATGTGATCAATGAAGTGCCCTTTACAAATATAATACAAACTGATCAACGTTTACTATTAGCCTCTACTCCACCTGACATGAAGTTTCAGATAATTGAGTGTATCATTTGACTATATATATGTCCAGAATCAGGTATGATATAATCTTTATTTTTTTAATCTCATAGTTTGTGCTTTGTCCTAGTGTCTTTATGTCTTTTTTTTAAACTTCACCACCCAGGTGGTTACAGCAGATGGCTGTCCAACCTTGGGTCTGGTTCTACCATGTCTTTGTGTTAAAAGGGACTACTTCCTTCCCACTGTTACCGAGTACCTGCTTGTAAAAAAGCCTACTAGTTGGGCTTTTCAAACTAATATTGCATTCTTTTACCTTGAAGTGACTGTTGTTTTGAAGTTGCATCATATAAATACAGCTGAACAGAAATTCTATTGATCCTGCTCTGGTATAACCCATGCTCTTAATAGTTGTGTTATATCGCTGGGGGAATGTGTATTTTTAAATTATTCTGAGCGTTATTATGTGAATCTATTTAGCATTTTACG
The DNA here is from genome assembly GCF_964374335.1 of Astatotilapia calliptera. Taxonomy (NCBI): domain Eukaryota; kingdom Metazoa; phylum Chordata; class Actinopteri; order Cichliformes; family Cichlidae; genus Astatotilapia; species Astatotilapia calliptera. The sequence goes on along the minus strand of NC_137427.1, from coordinate 13,590,407 downwards.
TACATTAATTTAACTTTAATTGAATACCAATAATTTCCGTAAAACGTTTCCCACAACACTACTTTTAACAGTTCTCAAGTTAATACTTTTTAACTTTCAGGTCATAACTGAACTGTGGCATTAAACTTCTTTACTTGCAAATTGCATAGTTGGTGGCTGCATAATTAGTTGCTGCTTAGTAAATCAGATGTTAATTTCAGACAGACTGCGAGTGTAAATTCAGTAATTATCAGTATTTTTTTTTCCACCCATTGTTAATTGCAAAGATCATAGACGGATCCAGCTGAATACCATTAGCATTTCCATTAGTTTCTGTTTATGTGATATTCATGTAGATTAAGAACATATTTTGCATGAATGAGTTTTTTTCTATAAAGTCACAGAAAATTAACTTTTCAAGTTTATTAGTGATACCTGAAATATATTCAATATAAGGGATGCAAGTATGCCACAGCTCCAATGTATTTAGTTTCAGTTAGACAGATACATATGCACACACACACACACACACACACACACACACACACACACTTTGTCAACTTACTTCTTCTCTTGCCAACATCTCCCTTGGAGGTGGCAGCTTCATTGAGAAGCACCATCCCCATGGTGATTGCAGCATCTGGGGCAAGGTTGTCAAGGAAACAACAGACTCGTAAACACGAAAGAAGAAAGTAGAAATTTATATTGAGAGAAAGGTTAGTTAAACTATTAATTTTAATGACTATTGTGGTGTAGCAAACAGAACAGTCTATAGAACAATGAAAAATCTAAAAGAAAGAAAGGATGTTATATATTAGGGCTGCAACGATACACAAAATTCTTGGGTCGGTTCGATACTCTGGTGTCACGGTTCGATATTTTTTCGATACAAAAAAATGTTCATGCCTTTTTAATTTGTCATTTATTAAAATTATAAATATATATTTTTAACTCAAAAGTACAGTTTTTAAATGTAATGTTGCTGAAACAACAAAATATATAAAAAATAAATAAATCTATCTGATCGAGAAATCACTCATCTTTGGAAAAGAGAGTTTATTACAGAGAAATGGCTCTTTCCAAAATAAAAGCTATACTATACGCTTCTTCTGGGGTATATTCTCAGCAGCATATTAAACATATCAGGTCCCCATAAGGAGAATCATGTGCTAATGGCTGTCTAAATGACTCGGGTAAAGTTTGTAGCATGTGCGCTTGTTGTTTTTGTCTGCTTCCACTTGTCTTTGCACTAGGATGATGTCGGTGTAAATGTGCAGTCATATTCATTGTGTCCCCACTAGTGCTGTCAGTGTTAATCTCATTAAAATGACATTAACACCATAATGCGGCAAATCTCTGTTAACGAGTTACCGTGGATCGCCCCGTGCATGGGGGTGGACGGCGTCAACACGTTAACAAGCTAAATGCGCATTGCGTGGCACATCCGACATACTGTTTTACTTTTGTCCATGACGCGCTTACCACCAGGGTCATACTTCACATGAAAACCAAAATAGTTCCAAACGCCAGATCTGAATGAGGATGGAGGAGGTTCAATTTGCCATGTTGCAACAAGCTTAACTTTTGTCTCGCTAGCTTGCGCTGAGCTCAGTGGATCTGCGCTCGACAGTGCAGCCTTGGCGGAGTCTGAGTCGAACGCAGATTCACTGAGCGCTTAACACAGACAGCATCGTCAGAAGAAAAGTTGATAAAATAAATTAAAAATTTTGTATTGTTAGATACATATGCGTACTGAACCGAAAGCACTGTATCGAACGGTTCAATATCGATACGAGTATCGTTGCACCCCTAATATACACATATTAGGGGTGCAACAATACTTGTATCGATATATATACACACACAAGAAAATAACATAAGAGTAATAAGAATAATAACATAGCTAGTATTTTTGAACAACAAGTCTTTGTCTGTGCTCATGTAGAACATGCATAAAGTGAAATTATTAATAACACACAGCTGCAGAAAGACAAATCACTTTAATCCTAACTGCAAAAAGTAATTTGCAGTTAGGATTAAACTTTAATAATTGTGAACAATTCATACAATACTCATACAATATTGTAAACACTTATATATTACAGAAGCAAACATTTTTTCATTCAACACCTGAGCTGTTTTTAAATCACTTCAAGCACAGGCTCACATGGCTTAGGGCCTAATTACAGATTCTTCTCTCTAGCATGCTCTGCATACAAATGCACACAACTAGGCAAAGCCTGATGGGGTGCACAAACAAAGACTGCCACATGGGAACATACAGGGGAAAAACTAAGGTATTCTCTTGATGTTGGGGTAAAAGATATGGCATGCTGGTGCGACACAAAGACAAGATCTCAAAGTACAGCAAGGTGGCTGTTTGGGTGGCTATACAGAGTGTCACAAAAATTATTATAACTATAGACCAATCTGCATTGATATAAAGTTTCCATCATGTCAAAGCAACCACAGCTTTTTCTCTTACAAGGAGCAACTGAACTTGAAAAAGACTGTAGCAGGGCTGAAACTATTAAAAAAACAAACCAATAAACAAAAAAACAAAAACAAAACAGTCCCTTGGCCTGCAGGCATCCTACACCCTCATCAGTCTATAGTAACAAACATTATGAATATGTGAACCTTAGATTATGAAATAAAAAGCATATTAACTATGCAGTAGCTACCTGTAGGAGAGCTGCTTTAGAAACACAACTAAAACAGGTCTTTGTTTGTTGGATATTTTTACTTTTAAATTCTTTGCTTTGTTTAAAGAATATAAAATGTCATTTTGAACAGTCACACCATGTTTGATAAACAATATAAAGCCCTGGAAACATAACAAATTAACACTTGTTTAACACTTCATTCGCACCAATATTAGTTGCAACTTTAGTATAACTAATAACCACCAAGATGCTAGACAGTCTACAAATTAATAATACCATCAAGGAAACATTTAATTGAGTATGGTTTTGTAGCTTAATGTGGTAACTGTTTCCGCATGCATAAATTAAAGATTAAGCAAGATTACATTCTTCTATGATGCTCATAAAATGTGCTCACTCCACCTGCATTAACAACAAAGGTAGCTGTGTTACCATTTCAGCAGGTGCGTATGTTTCATTTAGGTGTAATCAGATGGGCAGAAGATTGACAAAAAAACCCAACAAAACCCTGTGTGACCATGGACAAATAAATATAGCTTTGCAGCAGGTGTGACCTTGGACCTGTTATTTCCTATGGGGGTGAACAGAACAGCTAGGAATGAATGGTATCATTACCCACACACATACAGAAGCCCCACTGCAAGTACACATGGGTATACAAGCAGACAGAAGTAAACAAATACAAACAGAAAAATATATCCTGCCAAACAAGACCCCAAGAAAATACATGCAAAGACACACTCAATCATGAGCTGTTGGAATTTGGAACAAATCAGGCAAGGAGAAAAGTTGAAAAGAGGACAACCCATTGTCTTTGTATTGTGAATTTCTTCAGTCCAACAGAAAGGCCTTAACAGAGATTTTTGACTTTGTTGGAGGGAAAAAAGTCAAATAAAAACAAAAGGGAACACTCTTTCAAACATAAAAAGTTCTCAAAGGTGCTGTGGGTGAGGAAATGGTGATTTAAAGGAATCTGCTGCCAAGATGAGCTGCTGGACATTTCATGGAGATATATTACTCTAGATGATTAGCATTTTGCAACATGTGGCACACAAACAAGAACAATTTAATTAAAGGATACTCAGAAGAAGGATGATGTGAGACTCTGCCACAAACTGTGCCTGACTGCTGCCATGAATATAACTCTGGGGGGGAAGAGAAAGAGAAGAAAACAATGTCAGTTAAGAATTTTCTTTTCAGCGAGTAATTCAGTCACTAACAAACTCAAAAACTTCTATAATAAACAAAAGGACACGGTGGGATTGTGGTTCTGGAATTATTTTGTATTACCACACAGTAATGCTACCAGTTCTTTGAAGGGCTAAACTGAATCATCAGATAAAACCACATTCATAGTTTAGCCTGTTTAAAACTAACTTCAGTTGTGTTCCCAGACAGCAGTTGTATACTCTTTCTGCAGTGTCCATGGAGCGTTTCTACCAGCTGGCAGTGTATTATAAATGCACTAGACAAACAAGCAAATAAACCTTAAAAATAATTGAGTAAAATCTTTCCCAATGTGACGTTCTGAGGGTGGCATAAAATGCATCATAAACAGGACGAACAGGATTTTAAGAGACCCGTCACTAGTGTTTTAATAAATGAATAGAAAGCGGGGATCTGAGTGGAGAAGTAATTGTATTTAATTGTATAAATGTGTGTTGCTTGAGTATGTTTCTAGATCAGAATTCATTAATGTGCTTGTTCATATGACTCAAGCCTGAGGAATTATCCATGTGGTGTGTAGGTGTATAGAAAGGGTACATTTTTCATGCAGTGGGCAGAGAGGTCAACCTAAACCTACATTACCGATCACACACACATACACATATGATTGCTCTGAATGAGAATTGGTATGTTTTATGCAGTCTGCCAAAGCTAAACTTCCCACTTCAGTACAATCTTCTCTAAATGTTGAATTAATTGTACTTTAAAATCTTTCAGAATGAATCGAATACAAAACAATAAAAAAACAAAATGGAAATAGTACAGGATCATCAAATCTAACCGTTCCAGAAACAAAAATTATAATTATCCTGATTTCTGTGCATTTCAGACACTTTATGATCAGAATCATCGACATCTAACAAATTGATCTTTTTTCCGCTATAGCTTATAGCCATCTAAACCTGATGATATGCTTGGATCAATGTCCCCGCTGAAGCTCATACTTCACTGAGATTCGAAGCAAAATGCTGGGATTCCAGCTCCTGTGCTAAGATGTCAGAGGTCTACTTTGACTAACATCTGTCTGTTAGAGAAAAAGAAGCAGACAAAATGAGGGTCTGAGGAAAGGAAACAAACAGAAGAAGGGAGAAAGTCTTTCAGAGTGTTTAACATTGTTGAATCCCTGCAGATTATCAGTGTCTAGGCAGATCAAGGGTCTGCTTTTCCACTTGACTGGTGTAGTGTTCATTCCTTTTCTATCAGACAAGAATAAGTATGGAAAGATGAATAGAAGATGACAAAAGAGGTGGAGTAGAGGGTGGACAGCTTTTTCTTGCTTCAGTGGAGAGAAGTGAAGAATTTTTGCACTTGAAAGCAGATAAAAACAATGAGGCCTCAGTGCTGAAACAGATCCTTTTGTTTTCGGTATAAACCTGTTATTCTCCATTAGCTAGGATTTTTAAAATTATTTTCGGCATTCTTTTCTTGCTGACTAGAAAACAAAGCTCATGTACTAGAACAATGGGAAACTGTTTGGAAATTTTCCTTACATTCCTAATCAGTACATTTGAAACGGGAAGGGGAATTTTGGTTCAGCAGTGGTAGCACTTTGGATAACTTCGGACTGCCTGTCTACTTGCAGTGAACGGCTCTGGGGCAGTGGCAAAAATATGTGGTGCATCTGGTCTGTAGTCTCCTCTTCCTAGTGCTGTTATTAGTCCATCCATCAGTGGCAGAGAAGAGAGAAGTTGTAACATACAAAGAGCTGAAGTGAAGCTGAGTGTTAAAAACAACGAAAAGTCTCCACCGCAGCTGCTGTCTGTACTTCTTTGAGGTTTTTGCCCCTCCTCAGACATCTCCACATAGACAACAGAACAGCAGATAGTGGCTTGCACCTTCACCATTCCCTAACTTCCCTGTTTTGTGTCAATAGAAAAAGCAATTTGCATTTGCTGGTGATGATACTAACCTAATACTCATATACAAAATGAAAAATAAAATGACAACTATAGAACACACCATTTGTGAACATACTGTAGACTCTTAATATCATGTTTACCTATTAGATGGGCACTGTGCCAGATATATTGACACTTACACTGTGATAAACCCATTTCAGATGACGGGGGTACTTTAAACCCATGATTTGCCCCCTTTAAAAGGTTAAAGCTTTTGCTTGCTAAGTTGATAATTGACCCATCACATGAGTTTCAACTGATAACCTCTGTAAGATATAGTTCAGACCAGGATATGCAAGACAAACAATCTCTAGCTGCCTTTTGTCCTTACACCTACATAAGCTTTTTGAATGAACTTCTGGTGTGTTTTTCAGTTAACTGTAGAGCTCTTCATTTTAATACCCACTAAGAAGCCCACTCACATTTTCAGGAGACTATTAGTTAAGCTCGTTAAGTACACACAACAGTATGAAAGGGTTAAAAAAAAAGAAGAAAAAAACCTGCCACAATGACAAAACAAATTAAACAAGTCCTAGAAAGTTTGGGAAACCACACACTGAAACTAATAGGTGCGTCAGTATCCAATGGGGATTTTTCTTTCATTACCGGAACTAAAAAAAACCCCCCTCCAAACAACAAAAAAAAACAACACATCCATACCATTGTTCCACTTGCTACATGTTACCCTTAAGCACAAAACAAGTCAATGCTTGGCGGATAAAACATTCTTCAATCCACGGTTGGGCACTTCCAATTAACCTGATGTATTAAAATGTAGCTGTTTAATTCATTAATGTGCGGAGCAGAACAGAGTGTGCATGTTTCAGTGTACGTAGCTAAACAGGTGTCCACAAAACACGTAAGTAAATGTTTGTAAATTAAACTGTTTAGAGAGAACAGCCTTTTGAGACATTTTGTGTGGCTTTTGTGTGAGTGTGCGTTAATCAGAAGGATTTACCTCAAAGTGATTTGGGGTATAAAAGCAGCAACCTTTAGTCTTCATGTTGCTGAGATAACAAAGACATTTAAATGAGCTAATGCAGAAGTCACATCTTGTAACTTTTTCTCTTACTTAAAAAACAAAAAACAAACAAAAGCAACCCCCCCAAAAACTAAATCCCATTCTCTGATCTATATAATCTATATAATAGATCAATGTACTTGGTGCCATTAACTAAATTTCTCTTATATTGTAAGGTTTGCAATATTATATGGTTATATTTCAAGCAAAATCCCACAAAAAGGTCAAAACATAATATTAGTCATTTGCTCAGTTCTGCTTCAGGTCTATCTGTTGCTGCTCAGTGCAATACATAGAAACCCTCACCCTGACATACTCCATAATCTGTGGAGTATGCCTAATATACAGAAACCCGTGTTAACATTTTTTGTTTTAAATATTTCTTGTTTTTACTTTTGTTTCATTTTTTTAAATACACAAGAAAAAAAATATTATATGATCGCTGGTGCCATTCTGGTGCACAGCATGCTGACACATACATTTTCTCCTTTTTAAATAGTCTCACAATGGCTTGCCTGCATAAATTTAGGCAGGTTCATGCTGGGGAGCGTCTGGTACAACTGCAGTCTACTACTGCTCCAATTAATCTGATGGATTAGTTTCTTGCTTTTTGGAGGGTTTTTTGGGTTCTTTTTTAAGACTGCCATGTCTGCAAATTAGCTTAAAACATTGTTTTGTATAAACAAATGATTTAAGTTAAGTAGAGTGGTAAATAAAAGTTGGACATGCGGCCCCACTCTGTATAGACAAGTTACATAAAAAATAACATATTCAATTGATCAATAGCTTGGGTATACATGTGATAACATTCTTCTTCAACAAGAATGAAGATGTGCACAGCAGTATATGCCGACTATGTTCATGGACCCATTTGAAAACACGGATATTAAAATCATCATTATACAAGAATAACCATCTGTAACATTATGACAGAAATTATGTATTTGCACTCATGTAAGTATAAAATATTGATTCACATTTAATATACATTTGTTTAGCCCAGCTTCTGAAATAACAGGTTGCATATGAATCAGCCTTCAATTACAGACAGGCTTTCATTTCCAAATAACAGATCTGGTGAATCCTCAAATTAAATTCTACATGAGTTTGAGAATGGCTGAGTGCATACAGTACATACACAACGTTTGGCAAACATTTAAATGCACAAACTCCAGAACTGCTGTAAATTTTCTGGGGGGGTTTTTGAGTTGGGAAAATCTTTCTTAACCACATGCACAGGAATAATCAAAAGCAGTAATGCCACACACTAATTGTGTTAAAGTTTTGCAAAATAAAAACACACAAAAAATAAATTACATAACTAAAACATGTCTCCAACTTCACACTTTGTAACCATTTCAAATGAACACCTCTATTACTTTAGTAAACAGAACGCCCTCAAGTTAAGGAAACAGTGGTATAGGAACAGCATTATTTATTTGTCGTGACCATGCCCGGCTATTGTCAGAGACCCAGCTTTGGGCTTCAGTTTATTTATTCATTTATCTTTTAATGAATGTATTTACTTTCAGGTAATGGCACAGACACAGACTAAAATCAGGTATACATATATATACATATACGTACATATATGTACACATATATACACATATATGTACATATATACACATGTACGTATATACACATGTACGTATATACACATGTACGTATATATACACATATTCAATTTGCCATGTTGCAACGAGCTTAGCTTCTGTCTTGCTAGCTTGCGCTGCGCTCAGTGGATCTGCACTCGACATTGCAGCCTAGGCGGAGTAGTCGAACGCAGATCCACTGAGCGCTCAACACAGACAGCATTGTCAGAAGAAAAGTTGATAAAATAAATTAAAAAACAATGTGTATTGTTCGATACATATGCGTACCGAACCGAAAGCACTGTATCGAACGGTTCAATATCGATACGAGTATCGTTGCACCCCTAAAATAAATATATATATATATATATATATATATATATATATATATATATATATATATATATATATATATATATATATATATATATATAGACAGACACACACACCATTCAAAGAGGAATGCCCTGCAGCACATAACAACTTAATGTCTTAACAACAAGAAGTGAAAGCATTTAGAGGTGATTTATTCACAGCCGCTGTGAGACTGGTTAGGTTCATTGAACCCTTCATTTGAACAAATATGATAGTCTATTTAAGGGATTCAGGTAATGCTTTAAAATCTCATTATCTACTCAGTGTTTATGCAGTTCAGTGTTTACGCACTCCGTGGAGAGTTCAGTTTAATTACCCAAGAGTCAATTAAAGCCATTCAAACCCGTTTTCTTTTTTGAAAACATGTCAATCAGTGAAATGAGGTGACTTTTAACTTCCTAAATATGCAGAATTTTATTAATTATTTTGTTTTCAGTGATATATAGAGAAAGACAGCCAAGGTGAGGGACTTGAGATGACTTGCATTGAGTCAGAGATTTATAACAGACTGTTACTTGTTCTGCATGTGGCTGGGATTAGTAACAGACAATCAATCTGAAGAATGACATAATGGATGCAAAGTGAACTAAGATATACAAGGTAAAATAATTTTAATTATTTCATATAATTATTTTATATGATGACCACTATGATATGAGCCATAGCCTCTTATGGGACTTCTGAATCAAGCTCAATCAAGTTGTTTTTTTGTTTAATTTGTTTTCTTTTAAATAAAAGTTTCTCATAGCCCAATGTCTGTCTTTATGACTAAGAGTTACATTTTGTGTCGGTAGGCTATAAACTAAGTAGCTGATCTTCCCACAATAATAGCTATTTTTAGCTCTGTAAATCTCAGTAAGGCAGGAAGTAAAAGTGTGTAGGAATGGAGACACTAAATTTTGTTAACGTGTGGTTTTTTTGTGAACTGCATATTTTCAAGGTACAGTTTCTTATAAATTATTTTTTAATTTGCCTTGGTGACCACTTTAATTTGACTCACCATGAGCCCTACAAAGCATGCCTCTAATCATCCTGGGACAGAAGCATTAATAGGCCAAGGAGAAATGATGCAGCCCTCCTGAAGGGAAACCACGGCAACACTGATGTAAATTTACACTGATGTACGTCTACATATACTTCAGAGTTTATTTCTTTTATTTTGGGGGCTTATTATTGACTGGAACAATGTGTCAAGTATCAGAAAGCTGCAATCTAAGATGCTGGCAGGCGGTAACAATGCAAAACTCTGCTTTTCATGACCAGTGTCTTTGTGACACTTTGTGACAATTTCAACAAACCAGTTGGTCTACATGGAGCCTTTTAATTTGAACATTTCAGCGCTCAGCCTCATTTAACAACAACAAAAAAAGACCTGCATTGTTTAATACATTTGAAAAAGGGGGGGGGGGGGGGGAGGAAAAAAGAAATAATACAAAACTAGCCACCTCTTTGTTGAGTTCATCTTGTGCAAAGTTGTTTGAACTTTTGACCGTTCCAATAAACACAACAAAAAAGCAGACAAAAACTCAGGTTATATTGTGCATTCTCCATTAGTGTGGGTGGGTGTGTGTGTGTGGGTGTGTGTGTGTGTGTGTGTGTGTGTGTGTGTGTGTGTGTGTGTGTGTGTGTGTGCACGCGCACGCATGTGGAACCAAATGGAACCAAACATTCACTAGCAATGGGTATTGTATATCCATGCAGCCACTGACCAATAGGAAACCTGTCTTAATTGAAGGGCCTAACAGAGTGTCAGCCTAAAAGCTGTTACACTGCTTACCCACTTGCTCTGTTGCATAGTCTATAAAATACCGACAGCTGCAAGTGCTACCCCTCAACCTCCTTGTAGATACACCTAGTGTCATGGTCCTGGGTCGTGCGACCCAGTGTTTTGAGTGTGTTTTTAGTCTATTTTCATGTTTATTGTTTGTTTAGGTTCATTAAGTTATTCTAGCTCATTTGTAATTATATTACCCTTGTGTTAAGTCTCCCTTGCCCTTCATGTGTTTATGTCTGTGTGTCTTATGTAGCCAAGTTCATGTTGTCGTTTCTGTCATCTTCCCTTGTACTCAGTCTCCCTGGTTCGTGCGTCTACCTGTCATGAGTCATGTCTGCGTGGTTATGTTTAGTTCATGTCATGTCTAATCTCCATGTTTCCTGTTTTACTTTGAAAGTCTGTATTCAATGTCAGTGTATTTAGTTTCACTTCTGTCCTGTCTTAGGTTCATGTGTGTCAGCTCAAATTCAAATTCAAATTTTATTTGTCACGTACACAGTCATACACAGTACGATATGTAGTGAAATGCTTGGACAACTGCTCGTGACCTAAAGAAAACAAAAAAGGAAAAGGCTATGAATAAGAGGAAATAAATATTAAAAATTAAAAAGGGTAAATTTAACTAGGAAGGAATAAAATATAAATTAAGGTTAAAAATGAAATAACTGTACAACACAAATTAGAATGAAGGGTAAATTTAACTGGGAAAGAATAAGATAAAATATACAAATTAAAGTTGAAAATAAAATAATTGTACAACAAAATACACAATATAGAACTATATAAGAATGTATGAGAAATATAAATAAATATATACACAATAACAGCAGCTGTACAAGTATTAACTGGAAATGAAGAATATAGTGACCAGTGTTGCGCAATCCACATTATGTCCTGTGCAGTGCAAATATGCTTAAAGTGATTTAAGTGATGAAGTGAAAACAATGTCCAGAATGTCCAGTGTGTGTGTAAGAACTGTATGTGTGGGTCAGTACTGTGTGGTGGTGTGATTGAGAGACTGTATCGCCTGCGGGAAGAAGCTCCTCCTCAGTCTCTCTGTGTTGGTCTTCAGCGAGCGGAATCGCTTTCCTGACCTCAACAGAGAGAACAGTCTGTTGTTGGGATGGCTGAGGTCCTTCACGATCTTCCTGGACTTGGTCCAGCACCGCCTGCTGTAGATTGAGTGCAGGTCAGGGAGCTTGGAGCGGATGGTGCGCTCAGCTGACCGCACAACCCTCTGAAGAGCTCGTCTGTCCTGCATGGTGCTGTTCCCGAACCAGGTTAAGATGTTTCCCGTCAGGATGCTCTCTATGGTGCACGAGTAAAAGTTCCTGAGCACCTTGGAGGGCAGTTGGAAGTCTCTCAAGCGTCTGAGGTGGTAGAGACGCTGACGGGCCTTTTTCACCACGGTGTTGATGTGACAGGACCATGACAGGTCCTGCGTGATGTGAACTCCGAGGTATTTGAAGCTGTCCACTCTCTCCACTGGGCACTCGTTGATGACAGGGGTCTGGTAGTTCCTCTCCTGCTTAGTGCTGAAGTCCACTATCAGCTCCTTTGTCTTACTGACGTTTAGAAGGAGGTTGTTCCTCTGGCACCAGTTCTCCAGATTCCTAATCTCCTTCAGGTAGGCCGTCTCGTTGTTATCAGAGATCAGGCCCACCACGACGGTGTCGTCAGCAAACTTGATGATGGTGGTGGAGCTGGTAGTGGCCACACAGTCATATGTGTACAAAGAGTACAGCAGGGGGCTCAGAACACACCCCTGGGGGGCTCCAGTGCTGAGAGTGGTGGAGGCTGAGACATGTCCGCCCATCCTTACTGCCTGTGGTCTGCCAGTTAGGAAGTTGGAGATCCACTGACACATAGATGAGCTGAGTCCCAGATGCTCCAGCTTGGTGGTGAGTGTGGAGGGAATTATGGTATTAAATGCAGAGCTGTAGTCTATGAAGAGCATTTTAACATAATTCCCCTTCTAGTGTCCAAGTGAGTGAGTGATGTGTGGAGGAGATGAGAGATGGCATCGTCTGTGGAACGATTTGGACGGTAAGCGAACTGTAGTGGGTCCAGTGTGTCTGGTAGTGAAGAAATGATGAAGTCTCTGACCAGGCGTTCAAAGCACTTCATCACTACTGAGGTGAGGGCTACAGGGCGATAGTCATTGAGAGAAGCAGGGTGGGGTTTCTTCGGGACAGGAACAATGATGGACTCTTTGAAGCATGTGGGGATCACCGACTGAGATAAAGAGATGTTGAATATCTTAGTGAACACAGGAGCTAGCTGGTATGCACAGTCTCTTAGGATACGACCTGGGATGCAGTCTGGTCCTGCTGCTTTCCTGGTGTTCACTCTTTTGAAGGCTCTCCTTACTTCATGCTCGGAGATGAAGAGCACGTTTCCGGTGCTGGCAGTATCTTCCTCTCTGCAGCCGTTAGCGCCGCTAGCACTAGCATCGTTGGAGTCCTTAGCTGCAGCCTCGAAGTGAGCATAGAAAGTGTTCAGCTCGTCTGCCAGAGTCACGGCCGCGTTCGTCATACCGGTTGTTGGTGCTTTATAGTCTGTTATTGTCCTTAGTCCCCGCCACAGGCTCCTAGAGTCACTCTGTTGGAGTTGTGACTCTAGTTTCCTCCCGTAGCGCTGCTTCGCCTCTTTCACCGCCCTCCGCACGTTATATGACACGGCTTTGTACGGGTCCATGTCCCCCGTCGTGAGTCCCGTGTTGTAGGCAGCGGTGCGGGATCTCAGAGCGTCGCGGATGGTTTTATCCACCCACGGCTTCTGGTTGGGAAACGTTGTGATAGTCTTTGTCTCCACTGTATCATCCGCTAGTTTCCCGAAGAATCCCACAACCGCTTCCGTAAACACGTTGACATCATCATCGGAGCTGTTTCTGAACATGCCCCAGTCTGCGTCATCGAGTGCGCCTGTAACGCGGCCACCGATTGATCCGTCCAGCGCGCGACCTTCCTCTGAACCGGAACTGTGCTCCCATGTGTGGCCACTTCCCCTGATCATCCCTCATGTGTATTTAGTCTCTGGCTGTATCCCAATTCAGGGTCTGCAGCCTTAAAGGCCGCATTTTAAGGCAGATTACGTCACCGCGACGCGACGAAGGCTGTCCCAATTTGAAGGCTGCTCAAAATGCGGCCCTCAAATGCGTCCTTAATTTCCCTGAATTTTAAGGACGTGGCGGTGTAGACTTCGTGGCCCAATATATCCCAGAATGCATAGTGTGGATAATTTTGCTGAAAAAAACGGCGGATGAGGGGCGCCCGAAGAGTAAACTTTAAGTACTGAATATCATATCACTTATTTATGTGCAAATGTTTAATAACGAAGAACATTAAAACATTACTGTTGGCCACATGTCGGCAAAGTTATGTGACATAAGTGATGTTTGTACTAACTTGGTTTTAAAGCCTTTACTTTAAAATATATGCCGTTCAATAGCTGAGCTTAATCTTACAGAGAATGATCAAAGCTCATGTAGAAAGAAACAAACAAATGAACAAAAGATTTTCTCCTTCATTTCTGTCAAACAAAGCTGTATGAAACGTTTCCAGCTGTTAGTATCATGGTTGCTAGGCAACCTGGGCAGCGCAACGGAGGCTAGACAGTCCCATTTCACAAGCCTCGCACTTCCGGCCTTAGCGGTCTTTAAGTACGCGGCCCTTGAGGATCGTTGAGGCTGCGTACTTTAAGGCTGCAGACCCTGAATTGGGATACAGCCTATGTGTTTCATGCAGTCTGTGTTGCGTCGTCTCTGTTCCCACCTCCATGTTTTCACGGTCAGTCTTTGCAGTTATCACCATAGTCTCTGAGTCTTCTTAGTTTGTCACAGTACTAGTTTTCCCAGTTTAGTTATAGTCTAGTTTAGTCACGCTATTCCTGCTGTGTTTGTACACTTTGTCTTCAGCCATAATAAAGGCTCACTTTCTGTTAAAGTTCACTCCCGTCTACTCACTTGTGTACGCACCTGGGTCCATCACACACACCACCACGCGGCCTGTCTCGGCAGACCGTGACACCTAGGGTTTAAGTTTGAAAATCCTAGGTGACCATTTTCGCAAAATATTGTGTTTACAAGATTTTCAGAAAACTTGACCTCTAACTTTGATGTTGACCTTGACGTCACTGATATTCAAGTCCATGATTTTTGCTATATTCACCTATGGTATGAATGTGAAATGTTGTCCTATGTTGGCTCTTTCCTGAGTTATTGTGTTCACAAACTTAAGTGTATGAGGTGCCGTAAGGGACATTATCATGGAGATAAGTATGTAGAACAGTGAGGTTGTTGTTTTAAAAAAAAAAAAAACAATTTCCATTTATCCAACGCAAAAGGATTGATATTCTAAGTAGCCAGTAATCAACATAACACACAAACACCGTGCAGGGAGGAGTGGATGTATTGCATGCATACAGACTACCAAAGCACCACACCCCCCTCTTGCCCCTGCCTGTCTTTTAATTCTGGCTGTATTGTCTCTCTGTCTTGTTCTGTGTAAAAGGCACTCTATTTCTCAGGCACTGTTGGTGCTCTCTGTAATTTTTCAGTCTGTTTGACAACAAATGGGTTACACCCTCATCTGATGTAGCTCTCTAATGTACCCTTCAGCTCTTCTTTCTTTTTCCCTGTCATTTCCACATCCCTCTAGTCCACTCATTTGCTATCTCTTGATTTTGAAACACTTTTATTCATGCCCAAAATAGCTTCTTCAGTTGAAGTTGATGGTATTGTTTGTGTGTAGAAATAATTTATTTTTTAAAAACCTAATTCATCTGTGCTAATGCATGGTATTGCACACATGACAGGGAGCAGTTTTGTACTTTTGCATTATATAATTGAATGAAAGTTATGTACATACATACAGTTTTTACTTTTCTTTATTTTTGTCCCAACTAAGTCCTTATTCAGTCTGTTTATCAGTTCAAATAATTACTTATTTTTGTCTTCCTTCTGCTCCTCTTTCTCCTCCATGCCCTGCCTACTCACTCCCACTCTGCCTGTGGTCAGCTAATTTGAAACAAACATACCTGCCTGACTATTCATACTTACAGCCAGTTTAAAGTCACCAACTAGCAAAACACCTTTAGATTGTGACAGTTAGGCAGACTATGCAGGCACAGGGTGAACATACAAACTCCATACTTGCAGGCGATTGAAACCCAAAGCATTCTTGCTTTGATGCAACATTACTAACCATTGTTTTACAGTGTCACCCTGCAGTTATACTTTCCATATCCATGAGTTCATGAAGGTCCACTTGAGTATGACTGATGTAAAATTCATCACCATAAGGCTAACATGAAGCTTCGTGTGACTCTGTGTTCCTGCCATTTTTTTAATGACCATGCTGACTATGCATGCCTACGACAGGCTACAAAATATACTTAAAAAAAGTTTTATAACAATGACAATGTGTGCAATGAGTATACTTTTGCTCTTAAAAGGTTATAGTGATAATGGTGCCCTTTACTTAATAACATTTCAAAGTGTTCCTAAAATCCTGCCATCCACTATTCTTTAACAGCAGTAACTCCACTCACATAGTTTGCAACAACATGCAATGTGTGCTTTTACTCTATTATTTTTGCTTTGTCTTGAATTTTGGACCGACTTATCTGACATAGGAGCAGGACTAGGCTTGGCTATATTTGACTACAAATGATGCTCGTCTTTTTTTCTTTACACTTTTGAACCACACCTTAACCTTCCTCTCTTGTTCTCTCCATCCCCTGATGGTAAATGGCAGTGAATGAGAAGATGATTCAGAAAGGATCAGTATCATCTTATCCTTTCTGTTTCTTCCCACCCCTTTTCATGTTACCTTTTCTCACCTCTTTTTCTAATCTCCCACATTCACCAGACCGTGTAATTCCTTCAAAATGATGAGCGAGCAAGACCAGGTACACTATATTGAAAGGATTTGTCAACTGACGAATGGTACAGTGAAGCAGATGAAATTGTAGTGTGTCTCACTATGGAGCCAAAAAAAAAAAAAAAAAAAAAAAAAAGCAAAAGCTGCTGCCTCAAAATGTGACAGAAACATAGTTTTGCTTTAACAAACCTATGCACAGAGGTTCATACATAGACTATACCCAAAATCCATGTACTCATGAATTACAAGAAGCATGCACATACCAAACACTTACACACATGCTGTGATATGGCAAACTCTGTCAAAAAAGGCAAGCTAAGTATAGAATTATGTCTTTTAAATAGATTTTTTTTTTTTTTAACTTAAAGTTAAAGAAGAATGAGGGATTCCTCGCGAACATTTTCTTCCTGTGGGTTTGAGTTGTTTAAAGTACTTTTTTTGTCAGTGTTTTTCTTATGTGTTTGACTTTGACCAACTCCTTTTTTCACCTTTATTGGCTGATTCAGCTGAACAGGAAGTTGTTTCCTGACAAGGAAACTGACGGAAAAATTGGTACATTTCAAACCACTACAAGCAACCTGCTAGTACAGCGGTCCCCACCCTTTTTTTGCGCCACAGACCATTTAAGGCCAACAATATTTTCACGGACCGGCCTTTAAGGTGTCGCGGATAAATACAATAAAATAAAACGTGTACCGGTACCCCCCAAAAAGAGAATATTTAATCATAACACATGGGAAAAGACCCAGGGAAACAGAGTTAACAATATAAAAGATATAAAAATAACGATTAAAAAAGCGATAAACACCCTGAAAACCATAAATTTCAAACCCAAGCCTCAACACTTGCGGTACCAAACGACTCACAGAGCGGTACTAGTCCAGGGCCCGGGGGTTGGGGACCGCTGTGCTAGTAGCCTAAGTGAAGCAACCGCATTACTTAACAATATATTAGCTTCCTTGAACGTGAAACGCGGAATTCGGAAGGATGTCCTATTTCCCCTAAGCTTTTTATATTGGCACCTCAACTGTTGCCAATATACAAAAACTCAACACTATGAAAAAAGAATTCTAACAACATACAAGGAGTATCAATTTTTAATGAAAACTTCAAAATAAGTCAATTCGCAGATGATACATCTATTTTTTTTGAAAGATAAATCAGTGGTAGAAAAAACTCAATTTTCTCTAAAGCTTCTGGTTTATCTCTTAATACCAAAAAATGTGAACAACTCCCGATTCATACAAGCTCTGACTTCTCAATAGCTTCGGTTAGAGTTTAATGTAAAGTTAAATATTTAGGGCTGATAATATCTAAATGCCTAATTAGAAGAGATTGTAATATTTCTAACCGTATCATGGAGATGAAGAAATCACTTAGCCACTGGTTAACCAGAGACCTCACTATTTTGGCAGAAACATCGTATCTAAAGCTGAAGGCATCTCCAAATTGATTTATCCTTGTCACTCTCTATATATCTCCTCTAAAAACATTAATAAGGCTAACACAGTTATTTTCCAATTTTTGTGGAGGAATAAAACCTATTACATTGAAAGATCTCAGCTTGTTAAGGAATACAATAAAGGTGGCATCAAAGCGCCAGAATTTGAATCTATGGTTGGCACCCTCAGAATTAAATGGTTAAAATCTTGTCTGTCACAGAGCAACTCTGTGTTTCCACATCCCACAACCCTTGTTTAGTAAAATAGGAGGATTAGACTTTATTTTGAAATGTGATTTTGAGGTAAATAAAATCCCGATCAACATATCGAACTTTCCCAAAGAGACTTTGCAATGATATTGCACGAGTAAAACGATATTTACCCACAACTTCTCTCCTCATAATTCAACCTTATGGAATAATAGGGTAATAAAATGTAATCGAAAATCAATTTTCAAGAGCGACTGGTTTAACAAGAAGATTATATTCATAACAGATTTGTTGCATGAGAACGATGTCATTCTAAGTTACACAGACTTTTCAGAAGAATATTGTCTAAACTGTTCTCAAAGAGAATATAACTAATTTTGTAAACTGATCCCACTGCCTCTGCTTCATTTGATTAAAAACTTTATGATATACAATAACTTCTCATCAGTGCTTCCTAATTTATTGCTAGGACAATGTCAGCTGTTTGAAAAAATGCAATAATAAATGTATTAGTAGTTTCTTCAAATACAAAATATTTCATAGCTATGACAGAATGGTTACATAACATGGTTCTAATTTAGTTATTTCAGATACACTCGATAAAGCAAACTCGAAATGTATGAAATGGCCTATTCTACCTAAAGTTAAAGAAACACACTTTAAAGTCATAAACAAAATTAATCCTGTGGCAGAATTTCTAAAAAAGAGATTTGGCTTTGAGGTGGATCCGTGTTCTTTTTGCACTGATGAAAATGAAACCCTAGAACATCTTTTTTTTCTATGCCCTATCACACAATGCTTTTGGTGTGACTTAAAAATGGATTTCCCTAAAAATTAATGATGTGCCACCATTTGAATTACATCATATATTTTTTTTTATATGGATCATCTAGCATTGGGTGTCTCAGACATTCTTAACATCATCATACTTTTGAGTAAATATCACATCCATTGTGCTATATGGAGGAACACTAAGCCTTCTCTCCCTGGTTTTATTAACGATTTTAAGATATTTTCTTCTTCGCTAAAAAAGACAAAAAGCAAATATGCCAAAAAAAATTAACCAGGATATTGCCCGTCTCCTGCTATTCTAAATTTTGACTTATGCTGAAGCTAATATATTGTTAAGTAATGCAGCTGCTTCACTTAGGCTACTAGCAGGTTGCGGAGTAGACATCTGTGTAGTGGTTTGTTTGAAATCTACCACTTTTTCCTTCAGTTTCCTTGTCAGGAAACAACTTCCTGTTCAACTGAAATGCCTTGGTTTTCAGTGGAGTGTGTGAGAGGGTTTCAGTGTGAGAGTGTTTCAGTAGTGTGTATGAGAGATAAAATTTCAATAGTGTGTGTGAGAGCGTTTCAGTAATAATGTCCCTTACAGCACCTCATACACACACGCACTCGGCTTGCAGACACAAACATAATTTCTCAGATTCCTCCCTTTCTTCTATATGGCCATTTCACTTTCATTGTTCTGATCCTACTCTCCTCCAAGTTCATAGTTTTTTTCCATTTTCCTTCCATATTTTTATTTTAATTTCACACTTCAGTGGAGAAACCTAAATGATGACCTGCAAAGCTATATCTGGAAATACTGTGTGAGTAAGTATTTGCACACATATTGATAATAAGTGGCAATTCTCTAAAACACAGCAACTATATGAAAGAAAGGATGGTTGAGTCAAATTCCTTGTTTATGTGCACAAACTTTGTCAAATATAGATTACTCTAATTCCGGCTGATAGCTAGGTTAAACAAAAAGACCTGAAAGGAAGACAACATGAAAGGAAGAAAGCGCAGAAAAATGGGGGCGATCGTGGCGAGTTGGCAGTTTGTCTTTAATCGAAAGGTTGCCGGTTCGAGCCCCGGCTCGCACAGTCTCTGTCTTTGTGTCCTTGGGCAAGACACTTCACCCGTTGTCTACTGGTGGTGGTCAGAGGGCCCGGTGGCGGCAGTGTCCGGCAGCCTTGCCTCTGTCAGTGCGCCCCAGGGTGGCTGTAGTTACAATGTAGCTTACCATCACCAGTGTGTGAATGTGTGCGTGAATGGGTGGATGACTGAACATGTAAAGTGCTTTGAGGTCCTTAGGGACTAGTAAAGCACTATATAAATACAGGCAATTTACCAATGAGAGAAAACAAGCAAGAAAGAATTACGGTAAAGAAAAAGTCTTTTGGCCAACACCTCTCTCTTTCCCACTCTGCTTGGCCCAAGATGACTCTGAGATGCCTCTAGGGTGATATTAACACAAAATGACTCTTCCCAGCTGTCCAGTAACATACGCACACACACACACACGCACGCACGCACGCATGCACGCACACACATACGCACACACACACTGTCCCATGTCTGACCCGTTAGCAGGTGGTAATGGCACAGAGTCTATTTTACTTGAGGCCAATAACCTTACAGATGTTTTTATCACTGATCTAATATATTTTCACTTACAACCTGGTAAAAAAGATTAAACTTATACCTTAAAATACAGCTTTTAAGGTAAAAACATAGCTAAGTTCGATCGATTGAAGGACAGAAGACAGTACAAAGCCAAATAGAAACAAAACAACTAAAATTAAACCATATATATACATTTATATGCACTGGCAGGGAAGAAAGAAATGTAACTCATACCACTTGTCCATTCTGTGGATTTTTGTGGGCATAAGGAGGACCTCTGATGTGATTCCACATCTGACCAGATGTCATTGCAAACACCACACACTAGAGAGAGATAAAATAACAGATGGGAGAGTCAAGCATAGATAAGTAACTTTTCCATTACATAAAACATGACATCATAGTTTTGTTAAAATGGGGAGAAAACTACACCCCTAATCTCATTTCACACAACGTCCCTGACATGTAAAAGTAGATAAATATGGAAAAACAAATATTTCACTCCAACCTAATGTCGGTGTATATGTATCATACCAGTGCAGCCATGGCCCATCCAGTCTTGTTGTATATGAATTCCAAGTTGTTCCTCCTCAAATACAGCAATCCTCCAACTAGAGATACTAAGAGCGCCAAAGCAATAGTTCCTGAATAATTAGGAGGACGGAAGACCCGAATCTGAAAAGCCAGAAAGAAAGTGAGATGAAAGTGAATAACATGGTAACATGTTGCAGTTGCTGTATGACTTTAATTTTGTAGTAGTCTGTATGTAAAATTATATTCTATATCTGATGTAAAGCAAAAATTTCCTATGATTTCTTACACATTCAAGATAAAACTCAGTGAGTGGATGAAAGTAACATTATGTATTCAGTGTTTTTTATATTTGAAATTTTTGAGGGTTTTTTATTGAAGGAGAAGCAAATATAAAGCTGATTTAAAATGTCAAATCATTTTCTGAACTAATACTAATGTGAGCAGAAAAGGGTCCTTGAAACTGTCAATTAATTCCATAATTTCAAATAATTTACTTCCAGTACTAAAATATGAATTTTACATATAAATTAAAAACTCCTTGCAGTTAATTTCTGTGACAGAGACATAAAAAGAAATTTAATAGAGCCACAACACAGCAAGCACAATTACTCCATCTAGAACAAAGACCATGAATCTGTTTCTGACAGAATACTCTTCCTCCACATAATCACACACTACTTTGTGAATTAAAACTACATTATTAATTATATAAAATAATAATAATAATAACTTGTGACATTATACTGGGGTACATACTCAGTTCCATTAAACTCAGTAATATTTGAGGATGTGATCAACCAAGGCCAATAAAATTAGTCTATGAAATTCTCTGCAATATGTTTTTTTTCTTCTATTTTCAGTGTCTTTCTTCTTGAGGATATTTCAGTGCGACTATAATACCAAACATTGTTATTCCAACAGATCAAGATGTTCTAAAAGATAAATGTGTAACTGGTGACAATTTTATTTGAGGTGATTGGTGTTGTGATTTGGTGTTATATAAATACAATTGAACTGGCTTGAAATTATTATATTGCAAATGAGAATGTGTTGACACTCTACAGCTATTAAAAGTTTGCCCTACAAATTTGCCATGTACCAGGCTGCAAATGCTTGACTATGTATGCATAAAGAGGAAAAAACATTTTTTTCCTGTTTATTTTAACATGGTTCTACTACACCCACACTAGAATCTTGATGAAAGGTTGAAGGAAAAAGCAAGAATAACTTATTGTTGTATTCCATCCATTCAACTTTCATTTCCAGAATACAGTGCACACATGACACTAAATGTCAAAGTCAAAGGACACTGATGTATGAATTATTAAAGCAAAAAAAATGTAGCTAGGTCAAGGGATGAATCAGTCTCGTGTCTACACATAAACAGCTTTGTTACTAGCAGTCGTCACAAAAATACATAATTTGTTTCCATTTATTTAGTTGAATCTAAGAAAAACGTAAAAGTTAAAGTATGGCAGGCATACAATTTTTGCAACAAAAAGGTGATTCCCAAAGCTATTAACTATAAGCTTGGCATATCTCAGCATGGTGTGCAGTATGTGCTTAAAACATAAAAAACAAAGCAAAACAAACAAAAAAACCCAACAGCTAGCTGATGAGCAGAATCTGAAATTCCTGCCCTTACAAGGAGAGGGAATGCAAACAGCAAAGACACAGGACTTAAGAAATGCATCTGACCTTTGAAGTTTGCTAAACAGGAAATAACCTGAATCGAAAGGTGGCCAACAAGAAGCCTTTCTTAAGTAAGGAAGGGGAAAAGGGAGACTGAGGTATGTCAAATTACACAAGAAATAAATTGAAAAAAAATATTGACAATAGGCCAAGGCCTTATGGAGCGATGACTCCAAATATGAAAGTATTGGTTCATTGTCATCAACATGTGTAGAGGAGATCATCGGGCCAGAGGTACAACAGTGAGTGTCTACAGTCACTATAGACAAAACACTGTGGATAATCTGTCATGGTTTGCATCAAACTGAATTTCACTCAGTTGTGATGGTGACCTTGTCAAAATCGATTTAATTACGAACACAGAAAAGAACCATTAGAGTTTGATCCACCGTGTAGATGCATCTGGAAAAGTATCAACTATATTTTTGGTATGTTATAGCAACTGCCTTATTTTTCAGCATGACAATGAGCCAAACATACTGCCAACAAATTTTATTTTATTGGCAGTTAAAGAAAATCATCACCATGACGGAGAATGGAACAAAAAGAAGCCAACAAACAAAAAAGTGCCTTCGAATGTCCTTTAAGAAGTCTGGACGTATTTATAAAGTAGTATTTATAAATGGAGAAGGCTGGAAGTATTTATAAAGAGTCCTTTAAGAAATTACAAAGAAGCTTTCCTAAGACTCCAGGTTGTGTTTAAGAATAGAGATAGTCATACAAAATAATGACTTTCAAGCTCATTAGAACTGCATATGCAATTTTTTCCTTACATAGTTCACCTCTATCTATATGTTACAATCAAACTCTTATTCCCCATTTTCCTAACAAAATATAAAGAAATGAAAGGAGATTGAAGACTTTTGCACATTACTGTAGGCTTCTAGAATATCCATCTGCTAGTCAAGGAAACTGCCAAGGAAAAATTATAAGTAACTTGTGCAAGCAGGTTACAAGCATATTTTTTGCTGGAATTGAAAACTGAAGGTTGAATTGAAAACCAAAGAGAGAGAGAGAGAGAGAGAAAAAACAACCTGGGTCAAAAACACCTCAGCATTACACAGTAATAGCCAATTTGAAGGAAAGCGTTGTCGGGGATGCATCCACTGAAGACAAAACACTTAGTCACATAGAAAAGTGTTGTATGAATTTATGAGTGAATGAGACTTGTAGCAGAAAGTGTTTTGAGTATATAAATACCAGTCCATTTATCGAAAAGGTCAATAAACTGCAATACACGGGATTTCAACAGTTCTAACCATATCTACAAAAACTATTGTGGGTGTATCTACACAGGTTTCTTCATCATTTCTCACAAACACGTGAATGTTTCTGCAACTGCACAAAACTGAATAAATGTTTTGATTATAAAGTACCTGAACATCTGTGCGGTCCGCAATCCACTTGGCAAGCTGTTCTGAGGCAAAGCCAATCCTTTGCAGATCAAATGTATCAGCCCTTTTTGGCTTTCCCTTTGCTGGGAAATGCATAAAGGTTGGGGCGCTGTTCATGTTCAACTAAGAGAAAGAGAACACACAATGAAGAAGATATTAAGTTAATGAATCATTAAATACACAAGGGCAAAATATTATCCTAAATCATAACA
This sequence comes from Astatotilapia calliptera, assembly GCF_964374335.1. NCBI lineage: Eukaryota > Metazoa > Chordata > Actinopteri > Cichliformes > Cichlidae > Astatotilapia > Astatotilapia calliptera. The sequence goes on along the minus strand of NC_137427.1, from coordinate 13,566,110 downwards.
TATTAGCAGACTGGTGGCATAGGCTTGAATTTGTTTTCATTGCTGGCATTTCCTCCAAATACTTCTATCATGTGGGATGATGTAGCATTTTTCACTTCCTCAGCTTTATTTTGTTATGAAGTTCGGCAAATAAAAATGCATATGTTGTCATTTAAATGTGGACACAGTAGTACTTCCAGCACAAACAGTTTCATGAATGAGTCATCATTAAGGTGACACAAACAACAAAACATTAGCCAAAACTTTCAGTGAAGATATCCTTACTGCCAGAGAGCATCAGAGAGCAAAGCTGCACTCACTCTGCTTTTGTATCAGTACCATTTCACAGGAGCCAAATTCTAAAGTGCTGCTGTCAGGTAAATACTGCATTTAAACTTCAACTTTTTGTTGAAGTTTCAAATCCTGTCTAGACTTTGCACCCAAGACATTTGAGACTGTTGTTAAAATTTATGAGAACTGTCAAGGAAAAAGTTAGTTATGTTTTATTATGTGAAACCTTTCAACTGCCAAAATGATCAAACAAATCTTTACAGTTATGCTATGTAACTTCAAGGACTTTAACCCTTTAAGACCTACCATAGAACCAAGTCCGCCAGAGCTTATATTATATTTTTACATGGTGTGGTGCCATTTTTGGGAGCATTTCAAGTTGCTATACATCAATACAACAATTATAGCCCAGATTTTAATAATTTATTATTCATTAAGTGCATAGTAATTATATAAATTGCAAAAAAGTGCAATAAACTACAAAAAAATTGAAAATCGTTTTGGCTTTTTTAACATATATTTCTAGTTAGAGAAATTTAAGAGGCTTATCCCTAAAAACTGTTAATACAAAAAAGTTGCACAAACTAGTTTCCCACCACAGGAAATTTATTTTGAGTGTCTTCATAGTTTTATTTTTGAAATACACCAATTTTTATATACTGCAGGAAAAACGAAAATAAATATTATACTGCAAATTTGCAAAAAAGCAGCATATGCATCAAAATAAACTATTTCCAGCAGTGCAATATGAGTCCTAAGCATCCCAGAAACGACACAGAAAGTCATAAAGTCAAAGATAACTTTTAAAAACACCAGTATAGGCCCTGAGGCCCTGATGGTTAAAAAAAAAAAAAACTACATTTCCGCGAAAATGACGTCACTTCCGGTTTCGGGCAGGTAATGGCGGACATGCAAAAGTTCGTGCTGACATCTATTCCAATGTAGGAAGTGTGATGAACAGCTGATCGGATCGGCAAAGCGTGTTTCTGGAATATTATGTTTTTGTTGCTGCAAGTGCTTTTTATGCAGTTTTTGCAAAGCTATATGTGGAAGGAAACTGTGACCTAGGACAAGCTGATGGCATAAGATGTAAGTACAACTCCTCCGGTTTCATATGCAAAAAAAATTATTGCGCTAACTCACGTGGTTGCAGAGCTACCGGGATTTAAAAATAGTTACGCAAAACAGAGCGTACCCGCTCAGACCGGCTTTAAAGGGTTAAGGAAAGTCCAAAAATCAGGTCAGGACCCTGCACCATGCTAAAACTCAATACTAAACAACAAAATACAAGACAGAGGACAAGAAGCAACCATTAAAACAATATAAGAGAAGGAAAAATATACCGAAATAGTAAGCAGAAAAGAACAAAAACAAAAGTAGTAAAAGCAAAAAAAATCTTAGCACTTAAAATGTTTTTTTTCTGGATTATTGTTAATCTAAATCATGATAAAAGAAAGAAAAGAACTAAAAACAGGCTTTATATCAATATGCATCTATTGAAAGTTCTAAGAGTATCTTATAATAACAAAACAAAAAACAAAAACCCAAAAAACAAAAAACAAAAATGACAGCTATTTTTTTGACGCCTCTTTTCTGAGTTTTAAATATCTGGTAAAACAAAAACAAAGAAGGAACCAGTGGAGGAATAACAAGTACTAACAAACAATCTAGTTCTATCCTCAATCCAACAGATGCATGAACACACATCAAATTATCATTATTTTTAGTGCAACTTTAGGTAGTGAGTATGACAATCTAAAGACTGCAGAGGGTTTAAGCGAACCAGTTGAAAATGGTTACCTGCTGGAAAACATCAGCTCCCTCATCATAGTCCACTACCGTGAAGAATAGCTTGTTGGAGAAAGCAGATGAGTACCGCCATGAGTTTGCTAGGACCTGGTACTCCTCATTGGCCTGCCTACAAAATAAACAGGACAGACAGAAGAGATATATATTAATTTACTATTGTAAAATGCAACAGTATTACATTCACAAAACACAAGCATGTGCAAAAACATTTTCCATCAGTGCTATGCTCAAAAACAATCATTCTTTTGTGTACTTAAATTCCAAAACTTAAAGAGCCTAGTTAAAATTAGTATGTAGTATGAAACTGGGACAGAGCTTAAGAGTGATGTGGGAGTGAGGACTCCAGTGATTAGCCATCTTTTTCACTGCCCGATAGTCCTCTTAAAGCAGACACTCAGGTCACCATCTAACATCCATCTTACATTCTCTCCTTGCTCTCTTTTTCTAATGATGTCACACTAATGTTAATAAGAGAATGCTTGGAACAAGGAAAGACAGAGAAAGTGAAGACAAAAGACAAAAGGAGTGACATTAATGTATACATCTGTTAATTATACAGTATAAGTTTTATATAGTAGTTTATATAGTTTTATATAGTACGTATTATATAAGTTCCCTAGTTTGTTGTTAGATTAAAAACACATACAAACAAACAAACATTTAGAATTTAGATATTTTGAATGAAAGGACTTTGTATTTATGGTGTGTATGAAACTGTAAATTGCAGAATCTGGTTTGGCAATGATTTATTGAGTTACTGTCATGCAATTTCAGCAAAGATAATTTTATACGAACGCCAAAAACAGAAACAATAATTTTTTGTGTTGCGTTACTTTCATACACTGAGTCCATTCACTCTGTCTGCCTGCTGTGTGGTACTGACATGGCTGACGAATAACTTATCTAATCAAGTGACTGATGACGTAGAAGAGTGGCTGATTAAAGAAACCAGCCAGGTCAAGATAGAGAAGGTCAGTGATGATTTCATCAGCTGGCTGGATGCCCCTTTGGACACAACGATATGGTCAGCTACCTGGTTTTTACTACATAGCAAAGAGGAGCTGGCTAGGTTTACCATACAAAATGAAGCAGTTACAGACTAAATTTGTATGTAATTTTTACTACATTTTCAGATTAAGCTTGTTATTTGTGTAAGCATTCACTATTTGAGTTCTCAAACTGAAAATTCCTAAAAATTGTAATAGCCACTATTTTTAATATAAATTAGTATGACTGAAAAAAAAAATACCATCAAAAACCATCATCACAACCAACCATCAGACAAGCAAGAAATAATTAAGTAATATGCAGCAGACTGCAGTATCACACGTAACACCACATTTTGGGTTCTCTGACAAGAAGCTTTCATAACCATGGACAGCTCTAGAGCTGTCTCAATTATGAACTCCAGTGCCATGATAAGAACTGTCCATGGTGCTGAAATACAATTTAACACTTGTCAGGGCGTTAAAGTTGTAGATTCACATAAGAACAAATTTTCATTAAAAATAGAATGAGAGAAATAATTACTTCAGCCACTGCTGAATTTTAATTTTTCTCACTTGCAAAGAAATGAACAGTGTCTAATTTTCATGGTAGTTTCATTCGGATGGAGAGAGATAATGTCTACCTGCCCCCCAAAACAAAACAAAAAAGCAAAATATATGACATAAAAGTTATAAATAAATATTTTTTTTGTTATTGAGTGAAATAAGTATTTGATCCAACCCAACCAGAATTCTTAATCAAGGTTTTTAGATAAAACTGGTGTTTTTTTTCTATTGATTAAGCACTGCTTCCAGCCAAGAGTGATACCATATATGCCCTATAGCTGCAGAAAAGGCTAACATTGTTATCTTTTTACAAAAAAAAAACAAAACCAGATAAACATAAGAGGTTTTTGGACAAAGTGTGTGTTCTCCATTCTTTAAGCACCGGCACCGTTTCAAAAGTACCGGTTTGGTACTGGTATCGGATAAAACCTAAACGATACCCATCCCTACTCATTATGCGTATAAAACATAGCTTTACACAGAATCAATTTCTTCCATTCCAACCTCTCCACCATCACGGACAAGACAAGAAAAAAAAAAACTGTTGAAGAACCTCAGATTAGATTAGAGAGACAGTAATCTTAGAGAGAGTAATCTAATTTGTTATACAGGTACTTGACCTTGCTGTGTTGTACCTCATTCTGCTGCAAATGTGATACAGGTTGGATTTTTTTTTAAGTAGTAATTACAATTTAAGATTGCAGTTGGAGTTTTGTCTGTTGTTGTTGTTGTTGTTATTTTTTTTTAAATCTCCCTGTGCATTTAATGCTTCTAGTATATAAGTGGCTATGGGACTTGTTCTGTGGACAGTATTCATTTCCTTTTGGTAGTACAGAAGAAAAGAACATGAGTTTAAAGGACTTTTTCACTGTAGCCCACTGAGAAAACTCACAGGAGGGCATGACATCTTGGGCAATAGCGGGAAGGACAAAGGAATAGCTGTTACAGTAAGAGCTATGGCACATTGTGTCCTACAGTAGGTGTACTGCGCGTGTACGTGTATATACCTGCAGACAGAACATTGCCTTTGAGGCTGTAGGGCAGTGAACATGACGATGACAGAGTAGTTTCTGGGTGGGGCCTTGACAAAACGACGGAACTTGTCCCCATTCATCCGGATAACTGAACGCCGAGAAGACCACTCCATCATCTGGTCAACTTTCTCTGACAGCAGGTTCTGAACACCCAGAAAAAGAAAGAGGTGGAAATAATACATCCCATTAGGATTTTATAGGAAAAAGAAGAACAATGCAATCATAGTTAAGTAACAATTCAGGGAAATAAGACCGTAGTATGTATGATCCTGCTTCCTTACATTTTATCTTAAAAAACGGCAATGTTTCTTCCAGCCTTTTCTCCTCATGTGAAACATGTATACTCTGACTGAAAGTCCAAGGGTGACTCAGTGGTGGGTGGTAGAAGACTTAAATAAAAATAGGTTTGACTACTGGCCTATAAATATTAATAGGGTACAAACTAATTTCCCCCTGAAAATTAGGGCTGTCAGCGGTAATGCGGCGTTAACGTGGTCATCACAATTAACGCAATTTAAATTTTTTACGCGCTCAACCCATCTGGAGTGCAGAATGAACAAACTTCGGACAAACTGCCCGACAGGGGCATTTCAGGGATTTCGACTCCAGATGGGTTAATTGTTAATCGCGTTAGTCGTGATGACGGCGCATTGACGATGACAGCACTAAAAAAAAATATTTTTTCTGTTGATGCTTCTATTAGCTCCATCGTTATTAGCAAACTTACTCATGGGCAAATAAATAAATAAATCATCCCTGTAAAAACAATTGACGATGGGCTCAGCCTATCGTCGATAGTCGATATATTCGTCCAGTTGCCCAAGCCTAGTTTACGATCATGCTTTCTAATTCTCACTGTCAGTTTTTAGAAGCCATCATATACACGCATCTCTGGTATTGGCAGAGGGACATTTAATTCAGGGTTGAAGCATGGCAGAGATCAGCGGCAAGCATTCTGTCATCACATATTACATATGTAGATTAACTTTTCATCTTACTGTCTCCATTACTCTCTCCCCAAATTTGGTAGCATTGGATCAAGTAGACAGTAACTAAATAATTTAGCATTGCACTTCACTCCAGCTACTAATTGGGCACAAAATCTTTTTTGCTCACTCTTACATGTACGTACACACACACACACACACACACACACACACACACACACACACACACACACACACACACACACACACACACACACACACACACACACACACACACACACACACACACACACACACACACACACACACACACACCAGGTCATAGACTTGGCTGAAGAAAGCAGAGCTGTTGTCTAAATCTCTCCAGTAAACTGCCTGGGGACAAGATTGACAGAGACAAACAAAAACTAAAAGGAGGAAGAGGAAGAGAGTGAGGCAGAAATAGGCAATACACACAGCTGCTGACATGTGTTTCTGCAGTATTGCTTGTGTGTTTTAGACAACACGCACACACACACACACACTCCTATATATACATGGCCCAGGAGAGCCATGTATAATGAGGAAGGAGATTCCCAAGGGAACACGAAAAGGCAACAATAAGTACTACACAAAAACACAAATGTATACACAATAGTGTGAATGTCCACATGAGGTACAAAGTGGTTTCTATACACCTCTGCTTTTCTGCCTTTGATTTATGTACCTTGTTGCTGCCCGTGTGCATTCACCCCCAAAAGGAGAACTGTCAGTCCTGGATGCCAATCATACTGCAGTAATGATGCACTGTCTAACATTTGTTTTACACACACACACACACACACACACACACACACACACAGAAAAGATTCAGAAGTACTATGTGAGTATAGATAAGATTGCACACTATTTTTTCAGGACCATTACAGAGTAGCTAGTTTAAAAAACTACAAAAAAAACAAAAAAACAAACACTTTTACTTGTGCCAATTTTCAGGTATGAGCTGCTGTATGGAGGTCTAAAATGAGGGGCTGAAGCAGCAAGGAAACACAAAAGTTATTGAGACAATATAAAAGCAAGCCACAAAACATACATTTATATTTAAATTTAGATTTTGCACTGTACTACATTATTTTCTGACAACTAATTGGCATAAAACTGCATAATTACATTATCACACCATTTTGAGAGTGAAATTATGGGTCTTATGGCATGTATGATTAGCCTTACTGAAATTATTTTACAGCTGCACTGCTACCAGTATTAATGTTTTACAGCTCTACTAAACTAGCAATTTAAAGTAGTTTAATTTAGCTTGAAAGCATTTCTCAACTTGTCCAGTCCCACAGTTAAAATTCAATCAAGTAAAATAATTGCGTGGGCAAATAAGAGACTTATTAAGCTATATATGCGATTAACTGCACTCCAACGTTCCTGGTTATTTTCTTTGTGAATGTGTTTGAAAGTGAACATTTTTTTTGACAATGCAAAAGACTGTCATTAAATGTCAAATTTAGTCATTGTGTATGACGTGTAAGGTCAGATAGGATGACTCTTCAAAGACAGATGATGACAACAGCATACCCCTATACTGTGGTATGATAATGGGGCAAAGAAATGAAATGTTCCTAATAGCCAAGTGTTGGAGTGATATTTCACGATTGTCATTTGTACTTAGGAACATATAATCAATAATCTTTAGAGGTATATAATCAATTGCATATTGATAGGATGTCTGATCCTTAGCAGTCTGCGAAGACTGTTCTCTTTCTGATTTATACTATGGGAGGACACCTACTCTGTATCTGCTTAAGTGTAAGAGCCCTTTGGTTAGGTGGACCGCTGGACTCCTGTCACCAGCTTTTTAAGGAGGCGTTCACAGGGCCATATCTTGACACAAACACACACACACACACACACACACACACACTGCTCTTTGTTCACATATATGCCTGTGTAAGATGTCACATGTTAATGAGACTATGCATATTCATGTGTGTAAGCAATAAAAGCAGCCTGCAGGGGGACGCAAGTTGAAGTGGGTTGGAAACAACTGCTTCCCTCTCGCGAGTGAAAACTTGAGCTTTGTGTGACCTCGTTCCTGAGTGAGTTTCTGTTTATCCAGCAGTATCAGAGTTAAAGCTCTGACACCAAGTCAGTCACCTGATCCAAATCAAAATATCCACAAACAACGCTATAGGCTGGGCACAGGGGTTTATGTAAAAAATAGAAGCCCACAACATTCCAATGAATTCTACCTAAAATGCATATCGCAGGCATACAGTAAACTGAATACTGTTCTTGAACCGTCTAACATTCATCATTTTGAAATGTAGCATTTTCTTCTTCTAGCACTGAATAATTAAACATAGAAGAAAAAGACTTTAATTTTGGCTTTGCTTTGCCTTTCCTTTTTTTTTTTTTTAAAGATGCCTTCAGATGACTAATGAAACCATACACACTGCAAAGTAAAAAAGTTAAAAAAAAAAAAATCTATCCTATGTCAAGGATACAGCACTTTGTGAAAAAAAAAAACAAAAAAAACAATGTTGTTGGGAAACTTCAAAAGACCCTTGGTAACAATAGAAAATGAAGCATAAACAGGTGCACATAAGAGAGTCATAAACAAGTTGAGTGATGCAAAAAAGAAACTTATGTGAAAAGTAACACATTGTAGTGCTTTCTTTGCTTTTTGAAACTTAACTTTGGGCAATACAAAATGTTAAATATAAGAATCACATCAATTTGTCACCAAAGCACTAGTTGTTATATGAGAGTCACAACACACACTTTGGCGTGGGCATGGAAATGAATCTTAACCAAGCGTGCATGTGTGCGTGTTATCCAGTGAGTAAAACGCACAAATGGTCTATAGATATCCTGTTTTATCCATCTCCTTTTGTATTACTAAATATGAATCCCTTAACCTCTCTGTAACACACACACAAAAAAACTATAGTTCATAGGGTATGGAGCAAATTGTAACACTAGAAGTAAACCTAGAAATAAATATTTTCTATGTTCACAATTTTCCATTTTGCTCTCACTCTCTTGTCTCATCATATCTATTTCTTACTTAATCTCCAGTTCATTCTGTGTCCCTGCTTTTCTTGTTTCCTGAATTGTTTTATCCTCTTGTCAAACACCTCACTGTCATTTCACATTGCTTTCAGCGCAAAGCCACTACAGTGCTAAGAACTGAGTGTCATGACTTGTAAAATAAATACAACAAAAGTTACTTTACAACAAACCCACAAAGATCTTACTAGCAGTGCATCCCAACAGCACAGGAAGATAATTTGAAGAGATGTGATTAGACAGCCAGGAGTATGATGCATGACATATAAGGCAAGTGATTCATCCAGCAATGACCATGTAGAAAGAGGTTAAGTGGGGCATGAAAGAGGCCAGTTAGTTTCTTAGTCATCTAGTTGCACAACCATACACTTACTCTGCCAGCCATAAAACTGTTAGAAAATATATCAGTAAGTGAAACAAGGGACCAGTTTGTGAATTAAGAAAGCTAGTTATAAATTAATCTGTCAGCTATGTAGTGTTGAATCAAAAGCTGACATGGTCAACTTTGCAGCTGATAACACTTTTGCATCACTTTGTTTGACAGAGGTTAAAGTTCCCACCCAAAATAAAAAGGCAGCAAAGGTTTTCTGTGAAGAAGAATGATGTGAGAAAGATTTTCGAGGAACATTTTAAAGACTGATTCGACTCGTTCAGTCATGGCTGCTACGAGTTTTATTTTTGTATTTTTTTCTTAATAAAAGTCCTTCACCTCTCATTTGAAAAAAAATTGTAGTTTCTACTTTAGAAAAGCCACAGAGGTCAATTAGTTTAAATCTCTATTGTGCCACTTGAAATTCTCATTTTGATTTTCACTGTTTAAAAAGATAAAATGCACATGCAAATTTTTTTTTGTCATTTCGAAAAAGCATGCACAGAGAAACAAACTGTCCTGTCTTCATTTTTCTGTCTTCAAAGACCAACTGAGAAGTTCCTTTGAAGAAATGTAGAGAGTACAATTTGTAACACTCTTCAATGATGGTGCCATAACAAGGGCACATGCACGGGAAGGGGTGGGGTTGAAATAAATGATTTAAAAGTTTCCTACATATGTTTGTATATGTGTGTTTCACATCAGCATTAGTCTTAAAACCTCTATGGAGTATCTTTATATACCTCGTTTGCAAACAGCCAGGGGTTTGATCTGTGAATACTCAACATAAAAGCTAACAGTGTTTGTTTCTCTCAACAATCCCTTGCTCCAGGCAGTCTTAACCAAGGGCTATTGTGAGTGAATGGGTTTCTGCTTTGGTCATCAGCCTCCAAACAGTTTGCTTCAGTTCTCCCATTGAAAGGGGGATTACTAGAAATTGACTTCATATAATAAAGGAACAAAGACTCGCTCTTCCTCTCTCATCATCAGAATCATGTTGCTTTTGTAAAACCCAACAAAGACTTATTCATGGTCAGTTTCTTGTAATCATAGTGTCCTTATGATGACCTTTCTGTGTTGTGCTAAAGTAAAGATACATAAAGGATACTCATATACTGATGCACTATAAAAGCTCAAGAGGACACAGGAATTGAGGAAGGAAGGAAAAAAAATAATACTCAGTAGTTCTTTTCTTTTTATTTATTTATATTGAATAAGATATAATGAAAAATATAGGAAGGATGTTAGCAAGAGGTTAAAGAAATCAGGGTGTATAAATTAATTCAGTGGTGGGTAGGGCTGCCACGATTAGTCGACTAGTCACGATTATGTCGACTATTAAAATCGTCGACGACTAATTTAATAGTCGACGCATCGTTTGAAGCTTTGTAAGATCACAAAGGACGCAGGAATGAGTACCGGTAGTAGGATTTAAGAGTGTAATAACGGACTGAAACAGAAGATGGCAGCACTGCATGTACAAGGATGCCAGCTGCCGTTAAACCCCGAAGAAGAAGAAGCTGTGTCCCAGAATTCATAGCGCAGCCCAGCGCAGTTGTCAACAATGGCGGCAGCTAGTTAGTTTTAACTTTACTCTTATTATTCTTTCTGGGGCACAAAATAAACGTTTAACATATTTTCAGGCTTGAATGTAGCTGTGTAAACCTCAAATATCTGCTCAGTTTATCAAGACACCACATATTTTCAAAAGCGCTCCGACGTTTTCGGAGACGTCTGTTACCCACTAGCTCGTTAGCTAGGCGGGGGCAAGGCTAACTAGAGCCGTGAGAACACCGGACTCCCCGCAAATCATTTTCAAACCCACCGCCGTCTTTCGCTACTCAGGTTAAACATATATATAAGTCACTTAGATAACTTAAAAATGTTATTGTTTGGCTTTCTTTAGTATTTTATTTGTTCCTGAGTAAATCGGTTTGGCTGAGATTAAAGTTATAGTTTTTGCACAGCTAAAGCTGTCAAGCAGACAGCTGATTGTCAGAAGTGTGAGACGCTGGAGAATATACTCCGGTGTCCTGTTATATTTTAGAAAGCAAGGAGTTTATTAAACTTCACCGAAACAATCTGCAAATTTCATTAAAAATTAATAAACTACCATCTTGTCTTTATTTTTAGTTAGCACAAACACTTCAAGCTGTAAGCTAATGATAGTTATGTAAGACCAGATGCTGCTGGTGCAATAAGCTGTACGTCCAATGGATGATGATCTGATTAGTCGACTAATCGCAAAAATAATCGGTGACTAGTCGACTATCAAAATAATCGTTTGTGGCAGCCCTAGTGGTGGGATAGAAAATAAAAAAAGAATCCTGCATGTGGCAATGGGTACTAACTAAGGGGATAAAAAAAAAAAAAAGAGGAAAGAACATATTTGAAAAATAACGTTTAAAAGAGGGAACAAGACAACATAACAGAGAACAATTATTAATATGGACACGTGAGCACAAAGCCATAATAAGAAAACTTTCCCCCAGACTAAAAATAATGCAAACATTTGTTTTGCATCAATTTGTCCATTTTCAAGCAGATCTCTCACACACACACACACACACACACACACACACACACACACACACACGTAATCAGGGAAATTCTGTGAACATGTTTTCAGGATTTTTAAAAGGTAGAGAACAGATAAGGTGTTAAGATGCTATCACATATAACATCAGACATATTGGCAGCATATCTGTGCAAGTCAGTTATTGCTCCTCTCTCTCTCACCTCCACTGAATAAAACAAGCATTCATTTTGCCGACTCCACACTTGTCAGCCCATAATCTGTGCTTCCCAGAAATATCATGACTTGTCACTAGACATGTTTGGGTAAGGATTTGTCAGCTTATCTGCCTAATAACAATTATTTGAAATAAATGCATTTTTCTGTTCCCTTTGTCAATCCGTCACCCTCTGGTGATTTAATTTTACTTTATATCTTTTCTTCTATTAGTGCCAATGGTTGTCTCTGTCAGCGATGCTTATAGAATATCTGAAGGTTTGCCTATTTTTTTTCCTTACAGATTACAGTTTTTTTCCAAACCTCCAAGGCAAATGGTTTGACATTTTAAATCTTCTGTCTTTTTCCCCCCATAGGGTGCCTAAGTCTTTTGTGTTTGTTAGTTTAGATTGTCTGCAAAGTTTCAACTGAACTTTTTAACTTTTTTTTTTTGACAGTTTAAATGCCCATTAACAAGAGATACAGGCCAAATGCGAAGAACATGAAACTAATAAAACAACATGCATCATGCGAATGACTAGACTGAATGTTCAAAGGGTAAATGATTATATTATGAAACGGCTTCATTAAGACCTGCGTTTAGAGCTCTGGGTAAAACAGTTTATGTAAAACGGTTTATTTCCTATTTGAATTCAATTTGACATCACTTATTTTTCAAACGAGTCACTCTTTGGGCCATATTTACCAAGCACGGTAAATATGCTTTTCATACAAGTTTCATATAAAGTTTTTATCTGTCTTGTAAGATTTATATATATCTTTTCCATATGGGGTGTTTCACTCAAGGAACAGCTCGCCAGCACAGATCAAAGAGAGACTTGGAAAGTCTGCATTACACCATAAACCAAAGGACTACATTTAATCTCTATGGTTGGTAGGGTTTTTCCTCTTTTTTTTGTTTGCTGATTTTCGTTTAAAAAAAGAAAAAAGAAAAAAAACCCAAGCAATCTTATGAGAATTACTTGTGGAACAATATTTTAACAAGAATTAAGAGGGTAAGTAGCAGCCAGGTGCTGATTATCAAATGCACTTGATTAACTAATCATCAGCAAATGTGACCATCACCTATAAAAACTGATGTTCTGGAGGATTTAGCTGTCTCAAACAATACTAAAGAGGAAATACATCAATATCGATGTTTGAGAAGCAGTTGTTGCTGCTTATTGATCTGGAAAGACTTCTAGGGCCGTGTCCAAACAATTTGAAGAGAATCATTGTGTTGTGAAAAAGATTATTATTTTCCAAATGAATTTGAAAAATATTCAAAATAGTTAAAATAATTAACCCCAAGGTTTGACCATGGAATGATCAAGGAGAAAAAAAAAACGCTTCTCTCTAAAACAGCACATATCAGGACAGAGCAGCTTTACAAGCACAACAAATCAGCACAAACACCTCATACCAACAGGGGAACACAGTGGTGAAGGGGTAGGCTTTTTTGCAACACAGTATCTGGGCATCTTGCATGTATACCAAAGTATTCCACAGTGAAATATGAGGCCATTTGTACAACTGTTTAAGCTTGGCTAAAAATGGATCACGTAACAGGATAATGGTCTCAAGCACAATAGCAAATCTGATGGCTGGGGAAAAACCTGATTGAATTGCTGTATAGGATCTTAAGACATCTGTGACTAAACAAATAAGCACAAATCTCAAATAAATAAAGCAACAGTGTAAAGAAGACTGTCAAAATCCTCTACAATGATGTGAAAGACTGATTACCACATGCAAAATAATTACTTCTATGTTATTTCTGTGTAGAGTGGTTCTTCAAGGTTTTGAAGGATGGTGCATACTTTGTTTTTAATCACACTGCTTCTTCATTTTGGTTTAATTTTCATTAAATAATAACATGTGCGCGCTACGTTAGGGCTGTGCGATATGACCAAAATTTCATATCCCGATATAAGAATTCTATCGTACCGATAAGATAAGATAGAACTTTATTAATCCCTCGGGTGGGTTCCTCTGGGAAATTCGATTTCCAAAAAAGCACAGCACCGACAGAAGTTACAGAGTTACAGAATATTTTATATATATATATATATATATATATATATATATATACACACATATATACATATATATATATACACACACATATACATATACATATACATACACACACACACACACACACACACACACACACACATATATATATATAAATACAGAGACAATATAAATAAAATATACAAAGGGGATAAATAGAATAAATAGGAATAAAAGATAAAAATACAAGTGAATTGCACATTTCAAGTATTGAGGTCTATTGCACTGTTGACTATTTACAAAAGTATTGCACAAAAGGTATTGCACAGTGAGGTGAAGAGGCACTACAGCTTAGTTGTTCCCTCCTTTGTCCTCCTGTTTCCCCTCCCTCTCCCCTCCAGAGAGGAGTTAAACAGTCTGATGGCGTGTGGGACAAAGGAGTTTTTAAGTCTGTTAGTTCTTGTCTTTGGGAGAAGCAACCTGTCACTGAACAGACTCTTCTGGTTGTTAATGGCCGTGTGCAGAGGATGCCCAGCATTGTCCATAATGTCCATCAGTTTCTTTAATGTCCTTTTCTCTGCCACTGTCACCAGAGTGTCCAGCTTCATGCCGACCACAGAGCTAGCCCTCCTGATCAGTTTCTCCAGCCTGGATGAGTCCTTCTTTGCTGTGCTGCTCCCCCAGCACACCACAGCATAGAAAAGTACTCCAGCAACCAGCGATAACGATATAAATCACAAAAATGTAACATTTTTTGTGAATTCTGTGAATCTCGTGCAGCTCGACTTGCGGGAAGTGTTTCCAGCTGCGCGTCATGTAGCTGTATTCGAGTGTTTTAACCGATGCATGAAACGATACATTTTTAGACATAAGTTGTAACGGCCGCCGTTTTCTTTGTGAGTATTTATTACACGGCGTGCTGCGGGGAGAAGCCTGTTCTAACGTTTGAGTCTAAGGTTTATTTTTTAGCACCTGGCGGCGCTTTTTTACTTCTCATCCGTAAATAATCTGCTCTTTCACGTGATTCAGTTTATTTTGAAAAGTCTCAACAGGATCTTGAGCTTTATTGTGAAAGGTTTGTGGAACATAAACAAGCGGGCACGCGATGGTGTTACCGTCGTCGTTGCTAACCACAACGCATAAAAACAGGCGCTTGTCCGTCCATAGTGTGGTTATATTAAATATAAGAGAAAGAGAGAACTTTAAATTAATATAGCCACTACAGTGACCATCAGAACGATGAAAATATATTGCCGTAAACAGTTTATTTTGCGACACCACGAAACAAACGATAGCGTAAAATGAAACGATAGACGTTTTTATATCGTCATCCGATATATATCGTTATATCGAACAGCCCTACGCTACGTCATGCGCGCTGTTTTTAACTAATTTACCTAAGGACTACAATTGTTTGGGGTTTTTTGTGTGTGGGGTTTTTTTTTTTTAAATATGTCAAATACATAAAACATTACGTGACTGTATTTGATTTATATTCATCCTGTCCTCTACCCTTATTTTTCATTTCCCCCACCTTTTCAAATATAGAGCACCAATTGGTTTTATAGAGCAATGGTGCAGTTTGATTTTGTTATAAAGACATCCTAATAAAAAAAAATAAAAAAAAGAACTCAGGATGGAGACACAGGGCAAGGGGTGAGTCTGACAATAGCGAGTCAGTGCAAGAATCAAGGAGCATATGGTCACTATACTACTTCCAGCAATAAATCCAGGTGGATGGAAGGAGGATCAGAAAATAAATGAAAAAAAAAAAAAGGATGAAAACAAGGTATGAGGGGAAAAATGAAAAAATAAATAAATAAATAATTTGGGCAAGTAACAAGTAACGATGACAGAGGGAGAGAAAGAGAATGTAATAAAGAAAAAGAAACTGAGAAAGAAAAAGTTATGAAGAAGGTCAGGCAGTCAGAAAAAAACTAAAACCTTATGTTACTGGGAAAGGGTCTCAAGTCTAATGTGAGTTAATATCAGTTTTAAACCTGAACAAGGTCAATATTAACTGAAATTATTAAAAATTAGTGGAATTCCATGATGAGGAAAAGGTAGGTCAATCATACAACTACTCCACAGGACTATTAGAATGAACACATACTGCTTAGCTTACCTGACTTTATACCATCGAGAAGGACACAAATGTTCCTTTGTGTTGAAGAGTTAATCATTAAGAGGAACTTTATTATATTGTTAAAGTTATATTTTCTGGAAGGGACCAAATCTAAATGAATTTCAGTGCACTGCAAAAAATTGTAGTTCTTTGCAAAAGTCTTGAGACACCCCTCATTTCTTTATAGTTTTCTAGGAAAATTGCAAATCTGTGCAGCAGTTTATTAAAACAATTGCAAACACACGTGGAAATACAGCATACAGGGCAAAACAGAGTTTGCACAATCCTAACAAGTTTGAAGGTCCGTCCTTCTCTCACCCCCACGTGGTCACGGAAAATGGCTGGCTCTCCCTGAGCCTGGTTCTGCTGGAGGCTTCTTCATGTTGAAAGGGAGTTGCTTGCTCAAATGGGGTGATTTGATTGTTTGGGTTTCTCCCTCTTTTTGTAGGGTTTTTACTTTACAATCTAAAGCACCTTGAGGTGACTGTTGTGGTGATTCGGCACTATATGAATAAAACTGAATTGAATTATTTAGTTTGACCACCTTTATTCTTCAATACAGCTTGAGCTCTTAGGAAAGATTTCTTGTAATTTCTGTAAATAGTCTCCAGGAATAGATCTCCAGACTTCCTGAAGAATGCTGCAAAGCTCTCCTTTGTTCAATTATCCGCCAGTATGATTCCACACAGCTTCAGTAATGTTGAAGTCCCAGCTCCCAGGACTTCACTAAGGTGTTAGAATGTGTTTTCATTGGTGTTAGGGATCATTATCACGCTGAAAAATTAAGAAGTTGGTAATCAGATGCTTTCCAGACAGCATTGAATGAATATATAAATAAGAATGAATTGAACTGAATATCTTACTAGACATCACATTATTTTCCTTCCCACACATAGTTGAAGGAATACAAGGCAGCATTGTAGGCCAAATTATTTATGGTTGCACATGGTAAACTTTTAAATTGTGATATATTACTAGCCAGCAATACATTTTTTGGGGGGAATGACGAGAAATAACAGTTTGTTCGAGACCAAAGACACATTGAAATATCCTCAAAAAGAGAAACCAAGGGGGAAAAAAAAACTAACACATTGCAAACAATTTCATAAGATTTCGTTTTATGACCTTTAACTTTGTAATATTTCAATGTGTTATTAACAGAGTTTATTATAAAACTGACCTTTATAAATCTGATTTTATTATAAATAACCCTCTGAAAAGGTTCAGGAATAAGGACTGGACTAAAAATAAGTGACAATTGAGCCAACGTCCAAAGACAACTACTGGAGAACTACTCCTCAAGACTACTGTAAAACATTTACAAGAAAGTCTGGCTCCTTGGAAGGAAAAAATAATAATTCAGGGGTGGCTCAAAACCTTTGCACAGCACTGTATTTCAAAACCATTTCAAAATCATTTTATTCTTAACAAGAATACCTAAGTGGAGCCCTAAAGATGTGTTAGCTGTTCCTTTAAATTTGAACAGAAACGAAGCGAATGTTAGATTGGCTTTTTTAATGAGTTAAGTTAAGTTGAGTAATTTCTCTACTTGAAATGTGCCTCACAATTTGAAGTGAGCAAAAGACAAAACAAACAAACAAAAATGTATGTGTTACACTGTTACTGTGGCAATATGTGCAATATGTGCAGCATTCATTTAGTATTTCACACACAGTTTGAGTGTGTAATTGAAACTTTTAAAAGAGGAACAAAGAAAGGGCCAATCTTTACAGTGTGCTCTGTGATTTTAGAAGCACAATTCAGTTGTGGGTGGTATTGTGGTTTTATTAAGCACAGAAGCAATATGGTGGTACAGCTTGATCTACAACCCCCATCTTTCTTAATCCATCTTACAGGAAAATCAGAGGAAAAATAAGAAAGCAGAAGACTCAAGGACTTTAGTCAAATGGTGTGAAAGGCTATTGTGTAAAAATGAGTATGTAAAGATAAAGAATTTGCCATTTGACGCACTAAAACTATACAAAAAATAAAGAGATGAGATCTAAAGAGTGACAGGAGCATGTTAGAGAAATGTGTAAATCTGAAGGGTGTATATGTAGTCAGTCAGTTCTTGAAAATGCCATGCCAATAAAGTACTCTGGACTCAAACATATTTACATATTTGATTCAAAAATCAAACAAAGCCTGGTTCATGGCCATACGTTTAAAAAAAAATGTTAAAAGAAGGATGTAATCAGAAATGACACTTATTTATAAATGCATTCTGCCACAAAATCTCTTCTTAATATGATAACAGACCATATTCAAGAAATTTACAGCACCATCGACCATTTACTATTACATTTTTTTTTTTGGACACTATTGGACACTAAATCATGAATATTTTAAAATAATTATTCTGAAAGCCATTTATTTTGTTTCATCCCTTAATTAACCATTCAGTGCGTTCCAACAGCACAAGATCTATGGTTACAAGTAATTCAGTTCAGATACACTTCAGCACACTTCAATTAGGTGAGAAAGAAAAAAGTAAACACATTCCTTGTCCTGTCTAACAACAAAAAAATGAAGGTTCTTTTTTTTTTGGGGGGGGGGGGGGGGGGGTGTCTCAGTTTAAATTGATACACCTGTCTGAGATATACATCAATAGTTTTTAATAGGCTTTAATAGACTCCCCCTGGCTTCTGCTCCGCGGCTGCTGAGTGAACCCTCATCTGGGACTCTCCTCAGCTCTTACTGGAACAGTGGCGCGGCTGCCCCTCTGTTGGTCTTCCATGGTTTCTTGTGTTCTGGGGGCCTCTGGATGTCTGGAGTTTTGATCTCCTCCATACCTGCTTCACACCCTGGAGGACGGGGCTGTGGCCCCCCCACACTCCCTAGCAGATCGTTACATGGAGAAACCTTTGGAATACAAGCGCGCTGATCCACACAGGTATGCACGCAGGTGTTCACTGCTCGTAGACCCAAATTACACCTTTCTTGGCTGCTACTTCGAAGCACATCTGTCCTGCGTGCTGCACAACAACATTGAATATTTAGTATTTACTGCTGTTTACACTTAGCTAGATTAATGCGATGGTGTTGTGTTTAGTATGTTGCTTTGTTTCTTTTTTTTTTTTTGTCTTTTTTTGCTTGTTTTCTATTCTTCTCTCAACAGGTGATCCAGGAGATTTTTATTTTTTTTCTCCCCCCCTTTCTCACTGTCCCTCTCCCCTTCTGTTTTTCCTTTCCTTCCTCTTTCTTTCTCCCTTTCCTATCTCTCACTCATGTCTGTCCCGTCTGTAACATCTGGAAATAAAATATAATAAATAATAAAAACAAAGATCGACCAAATGGACCAATACGGCAATGCCACGATGATCCATTTGGCAAAGTAAATCCATTGGGTATCCTTGTTGGTCTTCAGACAACAATTCTGATGGCTAAAGAACCAAATGGGACAGGCGAAAAAAAAAAAAAGTTTTTAATAGGCTCAGTCAGGGCCAAGTGCACAACACACATATTTTTAAAAAGTATGACTGGCCTATTTTGCTACTTCATTAGCCTTTAAAATCTATTCCTAGTATTAGTACAGACTAGAGATGGCACGATACCACTTTTTTATGTCCGATACCGATACCGATATCATAAATTTGGATATCTGCCGATACCGATATGAATCCGATATAGTGTTTTTTAATCAACAAAACTGTTTTTTAAATATCTTGCTGCATTTTGTATAAGTTCATACTCAAGTTTAAAACAACAACTACACTAAAGCTATTCTGTTATACCTGTATGCAAAAAAAAATATTTCATATTTCAGCAATACTGATCAATCTAATAAACTTAAACCTACACCATCCTCCCTATTCTGGTATTTTAAAGAGTACTTAGCGTAAATATTAAGCAACCTAACTAATAGGGTTCCAACTCCCAGCAACAACAAAAATAAATAAATAAAAAATAGGGAACCACCCCTCACGCTCCACCTCATGATGCTTAATCGCCGTAATCAACCTTAATTTGATGCAGTGTGAAAAAAAATGCACAGAAATCAATTATTTTTCAAGAAATATTAAATAGATTCAACATCTTTCTTCAACAGAATTGCAGACTGCACAGATGGTACCTTCCCAAAGTAAAAAGTACTATAGCTTACTAGGGTATATATATTAGACTTAATAGTTACTATATACAATAATGGACTTCTATTCATTTTGCATCAAATTAAAACTTTGGGTGTCAGATAATTATTTATTAAAAGCTAGACATTTTAAATGAGAATAAGAAAGAAAAGTATGTCTTTGTGCCCCCTTTTCATGTTAATGCCCTATCGGCCCCCCTGGCTAAACTTTGCTAGATCCGCCCCTGCACAGTTACCAGCCGTCAGCTACATAGAAAAAGATCCTGGAGTAGAAAGTAAGATTAAATACATTCTAACAACAGCTGATCAAGCTTAAACGTGCTGCTGTTGTTCAGCCGCTGGTTTCCTCTTTCTGGTGCAAAGTGGGCCAAAAGCAAACCAGAGAGACGGACTCGCAACAGAAAAGCCGATCAGCTGATCGTTAAGCAGTTTCATGATTGAAGTAGCAGCAAGAAGAGGCAGTCGCTCCATATATCGTTTGTTAAGCTTAACGCAGGAATGCTTTACAAACATTCAGAGATGGACTTACACACTTGCTTTACTTCTCTCGGGGATAACTTTGTCAGAGATGAAATGCCAGGTTGCTAGCGAAGCTCCAAATGCTATCCAGACCACCGACAGGTCCCGCATGCCACAGCCGCTCTATCACGTGATGCATACTGCTCCGAGTGCTAACGTTCTGAGGTGAGTTACGGCGTGTTGCAAGTTTTGTGAGGTGCTTTCGTGATATTTAATTAAATTTTTCTCCGATATCCGATCCAGTAATTTAGGTCAGTATCGGACCGATACCGATACGTAATATCGGATCGGTCCATCTCTAGTACAGACATACTCCTAATAAGCCTCATTCACATTTGATATACATTCACGCCTTGGTAAGCAGTTTCACTCATTCTCACAGCTTTCAACAATAATTCTATGAAAAACCTCCAAAGAATATCGCAAGTACACCTAGATCAATTAGAAATTTGAACTTTCTTCAAATCTACTGTCTATGCTCTACAATTCAGTTTCCTTACATTTTGTCTGGTCTGCGTACTTTCTTCCTCCATTCTTCTCAAGCAGTTTTTAAACTTCAACATGGATAATATCACTTGGATAACAATCATTTAAAATTTCAATCAAATAACAGGCTACTGAAAGTCACTACATCTCTGCTCAAATGAATCCAAGAGAGACTGAATGTCAGACAACAATTTGTTTTGTTCTAATGTATTACTACCATATTCAAACAAAATACACTGCAAAGGAAACTGTTGTGCATACTGTGGAAAAAAACAATACTAAAAAATATTTTCAACTAATAGTTTAACATAAATCAGGATTATATAAAGAATCTTCTAATATGATGGGTTACTCAGTGGATTTAGCATTGCTTTTCTAAGCAAGCTAAGAGTAAGCAAAGAGACAAGACTGAGCAACATAACCTGTGAGCAAACATCTTATCTAATGATGGCAACTTTTTTTTATTTTTTATGTTTAACCTTAGTTTAATGAAGCACATACACCAGAGTGGGGTGGCAAACAGGCTAAAGAGGCCATTTCAGAATGAGCCAGCATAAAGCCAATGCAGAGAAGCTGCTGTCCAGAACCTTTTTATTTTACTGCCTGGAAATAAAACCCATGCATTAAAAGCTTAAGCCCTTGTTCAATTGCTCAGAATGCAGAACTTAGAGCAACTGCAGTAATGTTATTTCTCATAGCCCAGCTGTCTTATAGCCAACTGCAAAGTGGTGTCAGTTGGGAAATGGTGAACTAGTGCTAAACAGATAACGGTCTGAGCTCATCAAGCGAGACTAATTGGCTGTTCAATAACAGTATGGATGATACGTGACCACGAGTTGCTCAGCTAAAATAAGAACTGCAATCATCGTAAATCAAGCTCCTTGTTAGACATGATCTGTCAGTCATAGTACAGTTTTTTTTTCTTTTTTTCCAGTCAAGAGAGTCTTTGTGAAAGTTTTACTGCATTTCAGCATAGGCTTCTGTTAACTTGTTGTTGTTTTTGTCAACATAGGAATCAAAAACTTAAAATAAATAAAAGCGTGACATGACTAGAGATGGGAATTGGGAACCCAGTCCAATTACTTGAAATTGTTAGTCTGCTTGCCTATCAGTTCTGCTGATCAGTTCTACTTGCACTTGCGCTGCAATCAGCTGATTTCAGTTTGTGTGCCAGAGGAGGAAAATAGTGACACAGTGTGCAACGTGGATATAAATATTACTTGTATTCTTTTATTTATTTATTTTTTTTGCACAAAAGTGCAATGGTAAAGTGCAAACTGCATCCAGGACAGAAACAACCTCATTATACTTTTAACAGAATGTCAGCGCTTTGCAAGCATCTGCACAGATAGCATGCTAATGCTAAGCTAGCCAAGAACTCAAAGTGATGTTACAGTTGAGTGAATGCTGACCCCAGCACAGTTCCCTGACCCAGAACAGGCAGGTTTCAGCCTCTGTTTCTACCTGTTCATGTTTCTAAAATATAATCATTTAAAATATAATCACTATGGCAATCGCTTTCAAATCTCTTTGTGCCAATTTTCAAAGCTGCCTTGTCCAGTCAGCTTTCTCTTCATACCCAAATATTAGGAATAAGATCATATGTGGGTCCTCATTAGGATAGGGATTTGTGTTGGTCTGTGGGATTTTATCCTATAGTTCTCTATTGTTTAATGGTAATTATGACAATGCGTTAGGTCATTTTACAGAGAAAGCAATGTAACAAGTAGTGTAACAAATTGCTTGCTCTGGGAGTAAGTAACTTATGTCACTGGTGACTCCCAAAGCTGAGCCAATGAGAAATCAATGAGAACTGATAAGGATTCAAATAGATAAGTGATATTAGCACTGCAATCAATTCAATTCAATTTCAATTCAATTTTATATATGTAGCGCCAAATAGAGCTGGGCGATATGAGATTTTTTCATATCACGATATGTTTTTTTCATTTCAGGCGATAACGATATCTATCACGATATAAGCCAAATAACTATATTTGTAAGATTTAAATGTGCCGTTGCTCACAAGTAAAATGTGAAATAATCAGCAGCTTGTTTTTATTTAAATATTTATTTCCCATAATAAGTTCAACAGGGTAGATGTACTTAAGGAACATGAGACTTTTTCAGATAAATAAAGGCAAATATTGCAAACTACACAAAAGGCAGCCGCTAAAGCGTTTAAGTTTCAAAATAGAACAAACGAAACAGACTAAATTGTCAATTCCACTTAGAAACAAAATATTAATTCTAAAAATAAATCTTAGTTTGTTTTACAGAAGAATAGACAAAGCTGACTAACTTTTGTCAATATCAAATAAACTGAGAACTAAAAGGAAATTCTCAATCTCTCCTTGTTGTATAGCTGAGCTTTTCAAACAGTTTTAACAGTTACTTTAGTCTGACAAAAGCCGAATGACGAATTAGCGCTTCAAGTCAGAGACTGAGGCTACGTCCACACGTACACGGGTATTTTTGAAAACGGAGATTTTCCGTTTTCGTTTTAAAAAATAATCCCGTCCACACATAAAGGCAGAAATGAAGGAAAACGCTGCTATGAACATGCCAAAGCAGCAGGTGGCGCTAGATTCCTAGCCGTGCAGAAATGTTGGCCAATCAGAAGTCTAGAAGCCTCGGTGGGAAAAAGTAAACAAAGCTGGGGCATAGAAGCAGAACCGAGTCGTATGTGTGGACGGACAGTAACTGTGTGTATATGTAAGCATTTAAACACTGCAGAGAGTAGAATTAACAGTAACAGTATTGTAGAAATTCATTTCACCGAAACAATAACGTGGCGCACAGTGTGACGCATGCACCAGTTTATTGTATTTCCAGACTTGCTTTCGGCACAATTTACAGTGCACGCTACTCTGTTTTTTGTCAGACTTGAAATAGCCGAAATACCTTCACACTACGGAACTTCTATGGCTCTTCCGTTCGACAATCTCTTCGGCATTGGAACCATCATCTGTTTTCTCTTCGGTCACGCTCGGTTGATTTTTCTAGTCGGCACACTCATTTCCTCCATTATGCGCTGGCTGCTTCCCAAACAAACACACGTGCGGCTTGGCACTTGTGCTGTACGTAACAAGTCACGCGACGTGACGCTGCGGCTGTGATTGGTTCGGCTCTGCGCTACTGAATTTGGATTGGCTGACCTTTTTTTTTTTTTTTTGATTTTTTTTTTTTAGAGGACAAGAGCGGCGAGGTCTATCGCGATAGCTTAATTTCTCTATCGAGTAAAAGTTATATCGTGATACATATCGTTATCGTTCTATCGCCCAGCTCTAGCGCCAAATCACAACAAAAGTTGCCTCAAGGCGCTTTAAATGAATCAGAATCGCTAAATTCATATCAATTCCCATCCTTAGGTGTGAGATCACGTATTTGTCACCAGCAGTGTCCTGTGTTTTGATCATGTTGTTATTGTATTTAAATGATATACATTATGTATGATTCTTAGTTTTTATGTACCATGTATGTAATAGTTTTAGGTTTTTACTGCTCAAATAAGACAGTGGTGTTATTAGATTCATATGACTTAAATGAAGCAATGTGACTTCACTTTAGTTTTCCCAGATAACTGTCTTAAGTAAAAACTCTAAAATTGATGACACTTCATCCTGTCTAGAACTCCAATAGGGTCAAGAGCAAGAGTTTCCAAAATTAGTAAACTCATAGTAGTGAAAGGGAGAAATAGATGGAGGTCTGACAATAAAAGACATTTGGCATTCAGCTTTAATCTAAACTGATTTGGTTCATTGTGTCACAGTTGGCTCCGTAATTATTTGGACAACACCCATGTCGTTTTGCCTGTAGATTTAAAATCCATCCAAAATCCATCCACAATGGATTTAAAATTAAACATTCAAGATGTTTCAAGAGCACTTTAATTAAAAGAGTTAAACAACCACACTGAATTAACTTTTTAAAATCATAATCATTTCTATATACTCATTTCACAGTTCCCCATTCTCATATCCTCAAAAGTTTAAATACTAAGTGTAAAAAAATGTTGCTTCCCTTTGTCAGCTCTTTAGTACAGCCACCTTCTCATGCTGCTTGTTTGTGGGTCTCTCTGACTTCAGTAACTGAAAAGCATGCTCTATTGGGTTGAGACCAGGTTACCAACTTGGGCACTGATGAATATCCAGTTTACTTACTTGAGATATACTTTGGTTGCTTTGCAGCATGCTTTGGGTCATTACCCATTTTCAGTGTGAAGCTCAATCCAATTACTTTTGTAGTATTTCGCTGCATCTGCTTTTATATAACTATCATTAGCTTACAGCTTGAAGTGTTTAAGGTATGTGCTAACTAAAAATAAAGACAAGATGATAAACTTACACTTTTTGCAGATTTGGAGTTTAATAAACTCAGCCGTCTGTTCTTTGTTCCCTAAAATATAACAGGACACAGGAGTAAATTCTCTACAATCTCACACTTCTTTTTAATCAGTTTTCTCTTTGACATTTATTCAGCTGTGTGAAACTATAACTTTAATCTCAGCCAAACTGATTAACTCAGGAACAGATAAAACACTGAAAAAATCCAAACAGTAACATTTTTAAGTTATCTAAGTGACTTATATATCATATTTAACCTGAGTAGCAAAAGACCGCGGGAGGTCTGAAAATATGGCGTTATTTTTGTACCACTATTCTGAGCGCATGTAAAAACTTTTGAGGAAAAATTTATTTTGAGCGAAGAAAAGCTAAATTTGACTGACTTGCTGCGTGCAAAAAATGTATTTTAGTGTTTGCTATTATCCATACACACACACACACACACACACACACACACACACACAATAGCAGCCCCTCTCGCTCAGTTTTTGCATTTGCGCTTGCTCGCAATGTGTTGCTTGCGCTCTCAACATTTCTGCCCGTGCGCGCTCAACTCTTTCTGTACACAGTTATATTTGTGCCACAAAACCAGCCAATCACAGACTTGGATGCAAAAAAATCTGATTGGCTGTTTTGGTCTCCAATCAGATCGAAATGATGAAATGCAATATCCCAGAATCCATTTCGTCCAAAACAAACAAGGCAGTAGCGAAGGAACACAGAGTGGTGGAGTTTGAAATATTAGTCTTTCTGGGTCACAAAATAAATTTTTAAGATAATTTCATGCAAGAATGTTGCTGTGTAAACTTCAAATGTCTGCTCGATTTATCAAGACATCACATATTTGCAAAAGTGCTCTAACGTTTTCGGAGATACCAGTTACCCACCAGCTGACCGCATAGCTGGACAGGCCATTGGGCATTTGCGCGATGAGCCAATAATGATTTTTCATTTTTATGTTTGTTTGTTTGTTTTTGTAATGGTATAAACAATGAAAGGTGGTGGATTAGCCAATTGGTCATGATCAACTCCGGGCTGGACCAATTACAATATTGAGGGGAAAAGGAACGCGATTAGTCCCGTACTTCAGCTAGAATGAAAAAGACACAAAGCTGGAATTATTCTGTCTTTACGCTGTCAGCTGCCTCTTCTTCTCTCATGCTCATCCCCTTCCTCTCCTGTTGCTACTTCAATCATGAAACTGATCAATGATCAGCTGATCATCTCTTGTTTGTTTATCGCCCACTTTGCGCCAGAAAGAGGAAAGCAGCAGATGTTGCGGTAAACAACAGCAGCACGTTTAAGCTTGATCAGCTGTTGTTAGAATTTATTTAATATTAGTTTCTAGTATCAGCTGTTTGCTGGAGCCACAGCTGTAAAAGCTGCTGGTCATGATATCAGTTTGGATATGTGGTGAGAGGGAAACATGAAGGTGATACAAATCATACATATATACCAACAAGACAGTGTACATCACTGTCACAACAGCGTTTGTTTTAGTTCAAAGTAGGGCTGGGCCATATTATACCGTTCACGGTAATACCGGTATAATGTTAGGCAACGATAGGAAAAAGAAATATCGCGATAGAATATGAGTAAAACGCGCATGCGCAGTGCCTTTGTTTTCATACGCACATGGCCGATTGTTGAGTGAAACAAATGAACCAGAATTGGTTTGTAAAAATGGTGCAACTTCAGTGATGTGGAACTGGTTTGGTGTTTGTCCGTCAGATACATGACAAAGCACATTTTTTTGCAGAACATGCAAGCGGCCGTCGTTATTGTCGGACTAAGATGCTCTTAAATCTGGGAGTAATCTGGGTCCTAAACTCCATATACTTCAGGTCAAATGAACACTGCAACATCACTGAGAGTTAAAAACTGTCTAAATTCTTTCATCTTTAATAAAACGATCAGCATTGCTGCTTTACCAGGTGTAACTATGAAGTTTAACTTCCAGGCATCCATGAAAACAAAATTTATTACATTTAACGAGTTAGAAGTTAGCAGGAAGCTAGCGGAAGCTAGCGGAAGTTAGCTCGCTAGTTTCGCTAGCATGTTCTGACTGAGAGACAGAGATTTCTGAAAAAAATCAAACGTACAGCTCTGCTATCACTTCCTACATAAATGAAGACAGGAAACTAAACAGCAGTGACGTTTATAGGGTTACTGAAGTTGGGCTAGCTGGTATATAATGATGTGCTACGTGATCGCTAGCAACACAGCTATGTTAGCATAATATAAACAGTGAAGCTGGAGGACGAACACTAACACTTTTCCACTTAAAAAAGTTAACGTTAAGGTTTCTGATAGTTAGAGACAAATGCAATCGCATGGCAGGATGCTGTAAACGGACCAAACTTCAGTCAGAAGAACAACTGAGATAATCCATCCACAATACGAGGTCAGTCATTAATATACTGCAACAACATGGGAATAGAGAAGCTGCCAGAGAATTCAACATTAATGAATCAATGGTACAGAAGTGGAGGAAGCAAGAAGAATGAGTTTAATAAAGTTTGATTTATCTGACTGCTTTGTTTCGCTTAATGTGCCTTATAATCCCGTGCACCTTATGGTCCGAAAAATACGTACTGCACACTGCAGTTTAATGTTGCAAAGCACCTCTTTTTAACTTCAGTGGATATTATACATGGTTATGCTCAGGATATGTCAGCCCATTTCTACTGGAAATGCCTTTTGGTTAAACTTTCAGCAAGGAATTTGCATTTGCACTGTTACATTTTTATAAAGCTTTAATGTACATAAAAACCAGCTTCTTGTTTAAGTGAAAATAAATGGAAGGTTGTGTTTTTGCGCTAGTAATGTTGTGGAGTTGTATTTTGTCTCGCCACAATTATATCGTCAGTTATATCGTTATCGCAAATTTTCAAATATATATCGTGATAAATATTTTTGGCCATATCGCCCTGCTCTAGTTCAAAGGCTTTATGGTTTTTCCTATAACACCTGGTGGTGTAGTCGGCCGATTTTTTGTCAGTTCAGCCTTATATATTACATTTAACCCGAGTGACCACCCAGTCAGCTGGAACACTAAAATAAATTTTTTGCACGCAGCAATCAATTCTGTTCACTCAAATTTAGCTTTCTTCGCTCAATATAAATTTTTCCTCAAAATGCGACACTTGCACCTGCAAATTTTTTTTTACATGCGCTCAGAATAGTGGCACAAAAATAACGTCACATGAAAACGATGTGGGATGGGAGTGCGCTGTTCTCGCCGGCTCTAGTGAGCCTTGACCTCCCAGTCAGCTATCAGGCTGGTGGGTAACAGACGTCTCCGAAAACTGAGCACTTTTGCAAATATGTGATGCCTTGATAAATCGAGCAGATATTTGAAGTTTACACAGCTACATTCTCACCTGAAAATATCTTAAAAGTTTATTTTGTGACCCAGAAAGAGTAATATTAAAACTAAGCAGCTGCCGCCATTGTTGGAAACTGGCTGGGTTGTGCTCTGAATTCTGGGATAGGTTGGGCCACGAAGGATACACCCGACCCATCCTTCAAATCTGGGGAAAAGGAGTACGTATTTGTTGGCCACATTTGGAGGAGTCTTCGAATTTGGACATTTGTTGCGTTGTTGTGATGTAATTGGCCTATAAATGTGGCCTCGAAGGATGCGGCCCCTGAATTTGGA
The DNA here is from genome assembly GCF_964374335.1 of Astatotilapia calliptera. Classification (NCBI taxonomy): domain Eukaryota; kingdom Metazoa; phylum Chordata; class Actinopteri; order Cichliformes; family Cichlidae; genus Astatotilapia; species Astatotilapia calliptera. Next base: position 13,537,099 of record NC_137427.1, on the reverse strand, counting down.
CATGGCTACAACACCACAGACTGCTTCTACTTCTTTTCTGGTATTTAACGGCAGCTGGCATCCTTGTAGATGCATTGCTGCCATCCTCTGTTTCAGTCCATTATTACACTCTTAAATCCTACTATTTATTCCTGCGTCTTTCAGGATCTTCAAACGATGCGTCGACTATTAAATTAGTCATCGACGATTTTGATAGTTGACTTAATCATGACTAGTCAACTAATCGTTGACTAGTCGAGGTTTATATTGTTAAATGGTAATTACTTTAGACTATACTTTTGGGGTCATTTTATGCAGAAACGTGAAAGAAAAGTTATTTAACAAATTATTTTCTCCTGGGGGTAATTAAGTAAGATACTGCATTACTTTTAAGAAAAGACTTCTCTGCAATATGTGTAATAATTAGTTTTTTGTGTAATAACCTCATCACTGAACACAAGAGGGGAAATATCTCCAACATGTTCAAACACCTGACCACACAGCATGCAATTAATTTGAATGTCACTACCATTGCTACTTAACATTAACATCTTTGAGTCAAACTATGGTCAAACTATGGACCACTGCAGCAGTTTGCTGGTGACCAAAGTGATTGCAAGGACGGTGATGCTTTCAGCGCAGCAATGGATACCATTTTGTAAAAATTTCATGTAGCAACAGCAAGCAACCTCCTACCAACAAATTGGGGGAATATGACCTGCAGTTACCAGGGGGTTGCTGATCAGTCTCTAGGCCTGTGTGACTGGGGCTTAGCAGTCAATTTTACAGCAACTGCCAATAACCAGTCACAACTGGTTGGGGAATACTCATGAAGTATCCTTGGGCAAGATACTGAATCCCAAGCTGCTCTCTGATGCGTGCATTGAAGTATGAAAGTGTGTGCCTGTTAGACAGAAAGCACTCGTGAAGTACTAAAAAAAAAATATATAGTGCATTTACCAATTTTTTTAGAAAGCGGTGGTTGAAGGGAGTCGCCAATTGATCTCTAGGACTACGGAGTCTTAGAGTTGAAATTTTTAGTAAATATATTTAGCTGGAGAAAGATGAGCAGATTCTAACATTAGTCTCACAGTACTTTTAGGTGTTTTTTTCTGCTATTATAATCACGAAAATCAAACCCCAAACATAATCATCAACACAGCTTCTTCCAGCTGCATGACAGGCCTCCAAGACTATTTGACTGAGCAAATGAGAAGTAGCCAGAAACACGACAGCAATTACTGACATCCTCTGGACAAATACATTCTTTCAAAAAGCAATGTTAACATAATTTAATAACGCATTACCTGTTCAATTTCTTGGTATAGCCTTCCCTAACATGGACTAACACTAAATATTGTGCCCAGGTCAAAAAACAAAACAAAACAAAAAATCTGTCTCTCCTAGCTACTATCTGCCCTAACACATCTGTACTTACCCGCTTATGACAAGTGTTTTTAATATGGCAGACTTATGACAATCTCTTTTTCATGCAGAGGAACACAAAAGAACACGCACAGTTTTAGCCCCATTTTAACACTAGCTTTCATCCATTGAAGCAGAAAGAAAAATAAGAAAGAATAACAAGTTATCTGTGAAATTTAACATTAATAAATACATACATGTATACATCTAAAGGCATTCAGTATAACAATCCAGTACATAATGAAATGTACACATGTATATATGTTAGTCCATATAATATGGACTTGAATATGTTTCTGTGTGAGTGCGTATGTGGCCTGTGAACACATCAGTGTCACACAGGTCTGTCTGGGAGGATAACACCATGACGTCTTATCAGCCCCAAGCCAGACAGACACACAAACACGCTCTGAGACAAACATACACACATAATACACAGTAGAATAATATGGCACCTCATGTCAGCTATGTAGCAAGCCCTGTCACTGTGGTGGTGGGATGATGCAGTGGTGGGGTGTGCAGAAAGGGAACAGAAGCAGGGAGACAGAAGTTTAGGAATAAAGTTGTTTTTTTTTGTTTGTTTGTTTTTTTTTGGGGGGGGGGGGTCTAAAGGAAGATGGAATGAGAAGAGAGTTGACAGGAAAAAATAAAATATAAAGATATAAAGCAATATGGCAACAATGCATTTTCCATAATGAGTAATGAAGAAGTGTAGGGATCAGGGTTCAAAAGTGACAGCCAAGCACCAAATGCAGGTAGATTTTCTGTTTAGTAAGTGAATCTCTAAGGTTATGTTTATACCAAAATAGTAATTTAATTAAACAAAAACATGCCTTCTACCACGTTTTTGTGTAATTTGTGGGCACACCGCAATGTCTTTGTTACAGTTTAACAAACAAAGAAATTCTGCATCATGAGGTTGCTTTGAGTCTATAAAAACACAGGAGGCAGTAGAAGTGTTTTAAAGGCTTTGCAGCTGTCGAAATGGACTAAGTCTAAAGTTCGGTCTTACTTTGGATTTTAAGAGTGCCAAGAAACTTTAGAGAAAATGGTCACCCTGTGTACAGACACATACAAAATCTCTTCATAACCTCCACATTATAGTGAATTAACTTTTAGTTCAGTGTATGATGTAGACACTTTCATAGCAGGACAGAAATATCGTAGCTTCTCTATCAAACTTGTGAAAAGCTTGTCAATAATGTAAGAGTTCAGTGTTACTTTTCTCATTGTGTGTCTGCAGACTATGTTCACTGACTGCAAATGGTCACAGGCTGCAGAGTCACCCAAACAAATACAGGGTTCCTTAAAAGCCGGTAAGACTCAAGTCGGTTAAAAAAAAAAAAAAAAAAAAAAAAAAAAAAAAAAAAAAAAACAGCTTCAACAGAAAAAGTAGACTCAAATAATGACTGTTAATATTTGTCAGTTTTTGCGTTCATTGTATCATCGTCATCTTGTGACTCCATATTGTAAAGTGGGCCTAGGTCATCTCATTTGCTTAAATGCAACCTATAGAACGGGAAAGGAATGTCTTTTAGTTAATGTTTTAAATGTTTTTATGTGTCAAAAGACGACCCAAACTTTTGGTTTCCTACAAAAGCAGCATTTTTGCACATTTTATATGCAGTATGAAGAATTAATTATAAATCATTGTGTGCATCAGTACTTCTTGAACATTTTCCACATATTTTAGTTGTGCAATGATTATGATAACTGTGATCATTTTGGTCACAATAATCATCAAATAAAATTTTCATACCATTTCATCTCTAACAACATAATTATGAAAATGTTACATGGCAGGGCAGAAAAGGGTGATTACTGGAAAAAAAAAAAAAAACATGAGACATGACAAGAGAGCAGAAAGAGGGTGGATAATGGGAGGAAGGGTGGAAAATCTTTTTCCCCACTCAGAAATTAGATACACATGCTGGAAATTCAAGGGGGGGAAAAACAGAGATAGAAAGGGAGAAATAACAGGGGTGGAAAATGACGTAGCAGCATGGGCCATCAGTCACTCCGAAAGCAGGCCTGACACTAGTGCATCAATAATTCAGATAACTATGGCTAATGAGCAAGATCCAAACAAAATAACCCTTGAATTAACTGGAAGTACAATGAAACATTTCTATGTGCAAAATGTGGCACCATTATGCCTTTTAGGGTTTGGGTTTTATTGGCAACAGAAGAAAAACTGGCAATTGGATACAATATTTATTTCTCTTGACCTGTAAAACATAAAAATGCATTTATTTTCACAAGAAAGAAATGACAGAGAGGACCAACTAAAAATGAGCATTCTGAGTATGCATATCTGAACAGAATAGTAAAGTAGATGGTCCATTCCTCCACAAAGTGGAGGAATGTAAAAGAAAATTAATTAATGAAAAAAAAGAGTGGTCCAATATTTATTAGTATTCCATATTTTTTCCAGTTCAAACATTTTAATTGTACAGGGTGACAATGGTGTGCTTGGTTTCAACGTAACTTTATTCTTTCATGAGTTATTTACAAGTTTCTCTTCGTTCACAGCCATTGACATGTCGAAGAGGTTAACACGTGAGGAGCGGATCGAAATTGTGTTGATATCTGGTGAACGCAGTAACCGGGTCATTGCAGCAGATTTCAATGCATGACACCCTACGAGACCACCCATCTCCCATGTTACAGTCAGCAAACTGCTTGCTAAGTTTCCTGAAACTGGTTCAGTGTTGGATTTGCCGAAATGTGAACGCAAGAAAACTGTCACTAATGAAGAAACATCAGTGGCTGTCCTAGCTTCATTCAGCAAGAGCCCACAGCGTAGAACTTGCCGCATGTCACTGGAGAGTGGCATTAGTCGAACGTCCCTTTGGTGGATATTAGCTACTCACAAATGGCACCCTTACAAACTCCAGCTACTGCAGCATCTCAGCGAGGATGACCCAGATCGGCGCACAGAATTTGCAGAATGGGCAAAACAAAAATTGGAACAGGACCCTCAGTTCACGCAGAAGATTTTGTTCAGTGATGAGGCAAACTTTTATGTGAATGGTGAAGTTAACAAACAAAACCACTGCTATTGGTCTGACACTAACCCACATTGGATGGATCCCTCCAAGACTGTTGGAGCAACAAAAGTGATGGTTTGGTGTGGTATATGGGGTACAACGATAGTGGGTCCATTCTTCATCAATGGAAACCTCAAGGCCACTGGATATTTGAAATTGCTACATGATGTGTTTCCCTCTTTATGCACTGAAGCTGGCACGTTCCCTGAGTTTTTCCAGCAAGATGGTGCACCACCACATTATGGGTACCAGGTCCGAGCATTCCTAGATGAACTGTTTCCTGGAAAGTGGATTGGTCGTCGTGGGCCAGTTGAATGGCCCCCAAGGTCTCCCAATCTGACCCCCTTAGACTTTTATCTTTGGGGTCATTTGAAGGCAATTGTCTATTGTGTGAAGATACGAGGTGTGCAGCACCTGAAACTACAGATACTGGATGCCTGTGCTGGCATTTCTCCAACACAATGGGCAGCACATTGAACACATTTTATAAGTGGTCAGAAACTTGTAAATAACTCATGAAAGAATAAAGTCAAGTTGAAACCAAGCACACCATTGTTTTTCTTGTGACATTACCAATAGGTTTGATGTGTCACATGGCCCTCTTCCTAATGAAAAAACAAAAGTTGTATCCAAGATGGCCGACTTCTAAATTGCCACCATGGTCACCACCCATCTTGAGGAGTTTGCCCCCTCACATATACTAATGTGCCACAAACAGGACTTTAATATCACCAACCATTCCCATGTTATTACGGTGTATCCATATAAATGGCCCACCCTGTATTATGGATTGCATTATAGATCATGGGGTTGTATGGAACACAGATTTTATCTATAACAAGATTTATGTCTCCAAGTAGGGGACATGATTGCTATAGCAATGCACGCCTTATCTCTTACCATCCAGGAAGTTCTCATCTATCCAATGAAAACCAGAGCAAGAAACAGTGGACCCGTAATAAATACAAAATGAAATTAAGTAATGCCAGCCCTCCCTCATTCTCTTGCAGAATTGGTCCTTCCTAATTCTATGGGGTTTATAATTCCATATAAAATGGAGAATCACTGAGTCACCCAGTCTTATAAAATAGTTTTTAGTAAGATAGATGAGGAAGTTCTGACAGAAATAAAGCAACTGTGACAGAAGCATCATCTTCACAGCATACATTCCTCCCAGTAATGAAATTGTTTGTGTCTTGCAGAATTTAATCTTTTATTTATTAATTTATTTTTCACTTAAAAGACTAAAATTAGACTCAAACACAAAGCTGCACTTCTTAACAATCACAATTCCGTGACATGTAGTGTTATTTTTAACAGAAATTGCTTAAGCCCTTTTTGGACAGTCTTTAGTCTGTTTTTCTCTAATTAATCCAGCAATGTGCCAAATAAATAATGTTTCCAGCTAAACTGGGTTAATCAGAGACTAATGCATGATGTCAAAAGCTACTGCAGCCTTTTCAAAAATAAAACCCTATTGACTAGATTCTTAAGTGTTTCGTGTAAATTTTAATATTTAATATTTTAATATTTTAAGATGGTAATGGATGCAAATTCAAGAACATAAATCAGCACAGTGCATTAAACATCAAAATATAACATGATACAACAAAAAGAACCACACATTTTCTCAGTATCTGCTGGTTCTTAAAAATCAATCAGCAAAATTTGTAACTTGTAAGCTAGCATTTCCCATGAACAAGTCAGACAGAAAACCAAGAGTCAGTACTGCTTACACAGCTTTATAAGCCCCAGTCTAAACTGTGGAAGTGGCTTGGGTTATGCCCTGAAGGGCCTACCCAGTAGTTTATTGGGCCTCTGTGTGCAGAGGTAGCAGTCTCTTATTATTCCCATCCACTTATTAGACTGGTCCCTGGGTGTGGTAGCAAGCCCACTACTTTGCAATCTCTATCTCTCTGAAGATATATAATTCTCTTGATATATAATTTCTTCTTGCCTGCCGCCCTGAACTTTTTTCTCTTTACCTCCCCTGATTCCACATACCTAGGTATAGGAAGTGCTTACACCGGTTCTTTCTTTGTGCTGCGGTCAGCCTTGAGACAGAAACACAACCAGCTCTAATATCTAGCAGAGCCGGTGTGATGAACGAGGGCTTACTGAAGGGATATAAATATTCTTTCTCTCTCAATGACCATTTCTTCCTCTAACTTAGTCACAAAAAGTAGGAATTAAAAACAAGGCAGGCTTCAGTACTGTTGCCTAAGTTATTTGTTTATTTATTTTAATTTGTTTTTTTGTTATCATCAGTCTTGATCAGGAATTTCAATCTCATTTCACATTTTACATTGTGGGAAACATAACTTAGAAACTTATGAAAATACAGTCTAAAAATCACACAATCTTTGCAGTCTTTTACATTTTCCAACCTTCCAGTAAGCCAAATGGTTTGCCGGGACTATTCTAGCCCCTGAGCTTTATGTTTGACACCCCCGGTCTAAATACTTCTCCTTTTACCACTAAAGAATAATTTATCAGAGTTACTACAGACATTTTTAATGCTTTACCTTACACTTTTCCAACACTCATCAGATATTGTCTATGTTGCAAATATTTGTAACATTCAGAAAACAATGATCCATCATTCATTCCCACTTCGCACAGAAGCAGCTGTGTGGAGGTGATAAATAAGCCAGACATTGAACTTCTCTTTCTAGCACTCTCTCACTGTCCTTTATTTTCATCACTTGCTCAAAGATTTTGTGGCACTTTTCATGTGTCACTCCCAGTGCAAAGCTATTGATCTGACTCTGAAGGGATTATCGGACAGCGTGTGCTGTTTTTAAAGGATATTGCATACACCCCATGATAGCTGTCTTTTAACTCTGCAAACCAGAGTGACTGTTTAGATCAACTATAAATAAAAATTTGATGTGCTCTGCCAGCACACCTTAAGAATTGGTTTTGAGGAATCAAATCCCAGCCCGATTGTCCACGCAGTATACATGCCAACAATAAATGTGCTAGAACAATGTTCAGTTTGTGCAAAATGTACAGTAGGTCACAAAGTTTTTATAGTAGCTACAGATTTTACCTATTTTTCTGCTTTTTGTTATTTGTCCACTCATAGTGACAAAGGAGATTTACTTCATTCTGTACGGAGGATGCAAACATGTTTCCAAATAGAGGTTCCAATATACTTTTCAAGAATATCCTAAGCCTTCTGACACACAGGCCAAGAAACTGGGCAATGACCTCCTGGCAATCTCTGGTTGCTAGGATAAAAGTGAATTTCCTGACCTGTTGGCAAAGGACTGCACCATAAACCTCCTCTTGATTGCTTTGGTTGCTAGCAAATTGCTGCTCTAATCCATAGCTTGCATAGTCAGACTTCTCCACAAACACCACTGGCCAAGTAAACAAGCTAACTTTTTTTCCACTCGATAAAAGTTAACGTGAGTGTTCTCGGTGGTCAGGAACAAATGTAATCGCATGGCAGGATGCTGTAAAAGGACCAAACTTCAGCCAGGAGAACAACTGAGATAATCCATCCATAATACCAGGTTAGTCATTCATATACTGCTGCATGGGCTGGGCTGTAGTTACATCCTAAGGTTTTAAAAACTGAGCTTAAATAAATGATTAGCGGTAATAAAAGCCGAGGGAGGTCAACAGTGATCACTGACTGTTTTAGGAGCTTTTTGAGATCAAATAGAAGAAAATACATAACATTAAACATGTTAACAACACAAAAGCCATATTAAACGCAGACTACTTTAGACCCGGAAGTAGGATTCGTCGCGTCATCACTGAACAACCGGATTCCAGTTTGCAAACCATCCTAACTTGCCTGAACTTCCTCCCATAGAATGTTCAATTACATTATTTAAGAATCAATAAGAGATCCCTTGTATGCAGACTGGACAAAATCTCAAAAATGTATTTTAATAAATACGAGCTAACATTTTTTTGGTAATGTGGGATGATGGGTGGTGGGTTATATAACCAGAGCTTAACTAAGTATTTTCACGCAACTACTGGAAGAAGGAAGGCCTGCTAAGGACGTGGTCACTGTTTTTTAGAAGGCAGCTCATAAAAGAGACTGGAAATACCCTTCCGAACATCATCAGGGATGGACTGTAAAGTGCTGCGTGGACAGTAGCAAAAACCTGACGACATAAAGAGGTGGAGGGGAGCTCCCCCAGACCGGGCAGATCTGAGGGTTTCACTGTGCCATTATGTTATTGTCAGTGCATATTATGTTTGTTTGTTTGTTAGGGGGTTTTTTTGTTTGTTTTTTTCATGTGGATGACTGTCATAATTACAAAACTTTCAAAAAATAAAATAAAATAATAAATATGAGCTAAAGCTAGTGCTGTTCGATATAACGATATATATCGGATGACGATATAAAAACGTCTATCGCTTCATTTTACGCTATCGTTTGTCTCGTGGTGTCGCAAAATAAACTGTTTACGGCAATATTTTTTCATCGTTCTGATGTACACTGTAGTGGCTATATTAATTTCTTCTTTTTTTGTGTGTGTGTGTCCCATTTGGATCTTTAGCCATCAGAATTGTTGTCTTAAGGCCAAGAAAGATGCCAAGCGGATTTATTTTACCAAGTGGATCATCATGGCCTTGCCATATTGGTCCATTTGATTGACCTTTATTATAATTATGAATTTATTTTATTTTCAGTTGCTACAAACGGGACAGGACAGGGAGAAAGAATGAAAGAAAGAGAGGGAGAGAAAGAAAACCAAAGGGGAGAAGAGACGGTGAGAAGGGGGGGGGGAACAAAAAAACAAACAAAAAACCCCCCAAAAAAACACCTGGGTCACCTGTATGGAGAAAAAAAGCAGAAGAGAAAGCAAACAACAAAGAGCAACATAATAAAAAAACCTGGCACCATCACAATAAACTAGCTAGCAGTAGATATCAGTAGATACTAAATAATAAACGATATTGTGCAGCACGCAAGATAGACAGCGCACAATGTGCTTTGAGGCAGCAGCCAAGAAAGCTGTAGTCCGCGTCTGTGAATACCCGTGTGTACACCTGTGTGGATCAGCATGCTTGCATTCCAAAGGTTTCTCCATGTAACGGCTATATTAATTTCTTAAAGTTCTCTCTTTCTCTTATATTTAATATAACCACACTACGGACGGACAAGCGCCTGTTTTTATGCATTGTGGTTAGCAACAACGACGGTAACAGCATCGCGTGTCCGCTTGTTTATGTTCCACATAAACCTTTCACAATAAAGCTCAAGATCCTGTTGAGACTTTTCAAAATAAACTGAATCACGTGAAAGAGCAGATTATTTACGGATGAAAAAGTAAACAAGAGCTGCCAGGTGCTAAAAAATAAACCTTAGACTCAAACGTTAGAACAGGCCTTCCCCCGCAGCACGCCGTGTAATAAATACTCACAAAGAAAACGGCGGCCGTTACAACTTATGTCTAAAAATGTATCGTTTCATGCATCTGTTAAAACACTCGAATACAGCTACATGACGCGCAGCTGGAAACACTTCCCGCAAGTCGAGCTGCCCGAGACTCACAGAATTTACAGAAAATGTTACATTTTTGTGATTTATATCGTTATCGGATGATAGAATTCTTATATCGGGATATGAGATTTTGGTCATATCGCACAGCCCTAGCTAAAGCTATGATCTAGTTCCAGTTAAGTGACTAAAGCCAAAAAACAAACAAATATGCAAACCTATGTGTACTTCTTTAACAAAAGAAAATTTTAATATTTAACAGCTTTACCTTTAACATTCAGATCATGTTATCCTTCACTACAGTTTAGAGTTAAATCATACATTGGCCAAAGCCAGAGGAAAGGGCAGTGAGGGAGAGCAGAAATTGGTGAGAGGAATACAAAGTGCTGCTTCACCATTTTGTCCATTTCCAGCTAAATAAGATCTTCCTCCGCCTCCTCCACCTCTCCTGCTATGGCCTCTGGCAGGCAACTGGGAAAATACATTTCTCACATTATAACCCCTCAATATTTCTCCTGTGGCTCATCGAAAGTATGGCTGTCTCTCACTCTGTGTGTGTGTGTGTGTGTGCTGTGTGTTTTGTTTGTGTGTGTGCGTGTGTGTAAGTGTGACTACCTCCTCTCTTCTATTTGGTACTTTATAAAGGATGGTCCAAAGTTAAATGTTGGCAGACAAAATACTTTAACTCCAAAGTTTTAAAGAGAGGCGGTTCAATGTCAGAGAAGCAAACTAATAATAGCTGGATAAATTTAAGCCGGGTAAGTAATTGAGAAATGCTTTTTCTGCCACTCATTAGGTAATGCAGAGGTGTCCTTGAGCCGGTCAGTGTCTAACAGACTGTGACTATAACAGGCAACTCCCCTGTGCATTTTTGTGAAAGTGAAGCAAAGCATTGTTGCAAATAAGCACTGATGCACTTACTACCCTTGCATGAATAATGTTACAAATAAGAATTTTATAATAATCTATTTTTTAAATCTATTCATTGTCATTGCCACTTAACAAGACATTACAAATTTGGTTTAAACCAGCCACAGTTTCCCACAAACTACACAAAACGGATTATTTATATAGTAACACATTTTCATTTTTTCATTTTCATAAAGATACACAAGCCTGAAGTTGTTACTTTATAATTATTGAAAGTCTCCTAGATACAATATGGCACATTAATTACAGATACACCTCCCAAGCCATTAGAAGTAGTGACAGAAAGGGTTTACAGCAAGGCAAACTTGCCATTTTCAATTATTCATTCATTTGCTCACTCATTCAAGTACTTTTTCATCAGTGGCTAATCAGTTATTTATTCATCATTTCTTACACTCAGTCAGTTCTTTGTTCATTCATTAGTTGACACATTCAATTCATTCATTCAGATGTTCATTCACCTGTCATGTATTTGTCCATGCATTCTTTCTTATACTCATTCCACAATTAGTCCACTCAATTAATTTTCTATTCATTTTCAAAGTCAGCTCAGAAAAAAGGTGTTGATGAAGTGGTCCAACAGGAAAGGCACAACAGCATTCTGACTTGATCCAAGTCCCGTGGTCTATAAAAATATATAAATGCTCAACATACTATAGTCAGCAGGGTTCATCAGACTTTAGGTAAATAACTTCACCACATATAGCTAAAGGAAATGAAAGGGAAGAAAGTGATCTTGTGATTTTAATAATGGAAACCATTACAGGATAAAATCACAACACAAGTTACAATCAACTCTGCAGATAAACCAACAAAAACCTATTATTGAACTGAAGTTACCCACATACAAATCCACTGATCATGACTATGTAGACAAATAAAATTCCTACAATGGCAAAGGACTATAAAATCCAATCTGGTCTAGAACATCTAGATATCCCAGAGAGCTAATATATCATTTTTATACTTTTGTGGCTATGCTTATTAAATTTGAACCTGCTTATTTAATGCTTAATTCTGTATTCTGTGTTGTCAGGCAAGCATCTAGAGTCACAGGCAAGCATCTAATATGCCCTTTGTATTCATGTTTTAAAAAGTACAATACAAAAAAGTTTGCATCTTTTTTTTCATTATAAAATAGGTCAAAATTGAAAACAAAAAACCTTGCACTTTTGCATTTTCAGTGCCAGTGGCACTATCACTGATTCTAATTGTTGGGTAAAAACTTTAGGAGTGCTAGTTTAAAGATGAATGTACTGCAAACAGTTCAAAAGCAGAATTAATGTAATTTTAAACATGGCTTGGTCTAAATTTACAGAATGTTAAGGTTTTAAAAATAAAGTGTTCCTGTTTCAACTCCCTAGTTGATGCTGGGAGCATCAGGCTTTTACTGTGTTTGTGTAGATTGTAGATTGGTAGCACAAAATGTCTGGCTACATATATTTAAAAATATGATGTTCTATCAATAAATAAAATAGGAAAACATATGATGGAAAAAAAGAGCCTGATACATGCTGTGCTTTGTAGCTCTTTTCTACACAGTCCGATACTCTTAGCTCCAGTGCTGAATGCTGACGAGTTTACCTAAAACTACTTCTAAATCTGACTAGATGCGGACTCCACTTCCTGCATCACCACCCAATATGATAACCATTTTGGTTGACAGTGCAGTCAAGAGCCATTTACAAAAGGTGCTCAAGATTTTATGACCAAACAAGCATGAGGTTCTACACTTTTATTTCTTTAGATATTTGCATCACAGATGATATCTACATTTGATGTTATCAAAAGCAATAAAAACTACATGTTCAAACAAAAACTACTAAAGCCTGTTGTTAAAATTTTAAGTCTTGACACATATGCCATTAAGGAGGTTGGAAACATAAGACTTTGTCATTAAACATGTTCATTAAACAGTTCTCAGATTTAACTTGGTAGCTCAGGGTTTCTTAGTTTTTGACTGGTCAGTTAGCCTAATTCTTTTTTCACATTTAGTTGATTTAGAAATTAGTCACTAGGAACATCCCTAGAAGAAAGGCAAGATGAAGTGCTTCAATCAAAAGAAATCTCTTGTGCAATGAGGTTAGACACTCACAATTTGATCTGCATGCAGGAAACAGTGTTGAAAGGGTGGTTCAGCTAGCTGTCATGCTCCTTGTTTCTCATGAAAACCCCCAAAATATCAGCCCACTGAAGGATAATTGCATAATTATGATTAAGGAACTGACCTCCCAGCCCATTGTTCCTTTAGTGGGCTGGTTCCAGTCATTATGCAAATGTACTATTTATAAGATTTGGGGAAACCTGCAGTCAGCTGAGACTGAAGAAGTCACTTGGATGAGTGACGAAACGTTTCTCCCACAAAACACTACGTCCATATTTAGTCAAAAGACTATGACTAGAACTAAATGGTAAATGGCCTTTCTTTGTATAGCGCTTTTACTAGTCCCCCCTAAGGACTCCAAAGCGCTTTACACACCCAGTCATCCACCCATTCACACACACACTCACACACTGGTGGAGGCAAGCTACAGTTGTAGCCACAGACTGTAGACTGTAGCCACAGACTGACAGAAGCGAGGATGCCATATTGCGCCATCGGCCCTTCTGGCCAACACCAGTAGGCGGTAGGTGAAGTGTCTTGCCCAAGGACACAACAACAGAGACTGGCCGAGCCGGGGCTCGAACCGGCAACCTTCCGGCAACAAGGCAAACTCCCAACTCTTGAGCCACGATCGCCCCTAAATCAAGAACAAATAATAAAACAATACCAACGTTGCACATCATCCCAAAATTGCTAAAATATGTGTCATATGCCTGTTGTTGATATAATTAGGAGGCTTATATTGTAACTCAGAACATGTATTACTTACTTTAATGAATCAAATACAAAGCTGGTGAACAGACCTTATTCATATTGTAAATACATTACAATGACTTTCCCCTCACTATCCTTTTGGATTAAACTGTTCCACTATAACTTCAATAAAACCACACCACCCTCTTTTACTAATCCGGCAACCGGCGCATCACAGAAACCTCAGCACGCTGCTATCAGTTGTGGGTATTCTGGCATCCTCACCAGCATTATTAAACTACTAATAAGTAAACCGTAACACTTCCTATTCTGACAGATTTCAAAATAAAGTCATTACTCGCCACACTGCACCAGTGTTTGAGTGAGCAGTGCCAAAAAGCACCAATAGAAACTCTTTCCAAACAAAACACACTTTGCATGCAGCAGCTGTTGACAGCCCGCATTAGCTTGCTCTGCTTATTCATGCGTGTCCTTTTGTCATCGTCAGAAACACAGGAGGGCGTAGTGACGCAGAAAACGTGACAAGCACACCTTTTTATAAGACTTTTCTTTAAAACACATATTGGCACCAATGGAATTTATTGCAACTAAGAAACGGCATGTCAAGAGCCTCTCTCTGAGTTACTTCCTGGGAATTCTGACTAACCCAGACTAGCTTAAAAAACACCGGTAGGTTAAACCTGCACATCCCTTTCAGTGAGTAGCGTGGCCATTTTACATGAAAAACACATTTTTACGGTTGAAACATTACCTCTTTCTTCTTCTGTCCTCCCCCCGGTGGCAGACATACCATTAGGCAGAAAAAAACAGCCAAGACCTGCAGGTTAACAATGGATTTAGCCCAAACAGACGCCATGACGGAAGGATGCTATGAATGCGAGACACGTCTCGACCAAGCGATTGGATCCTACGTTATCCAATCAGCGGAAAAGGATTTGAATATGGAGACCTCTGGGGTTTGTAGTTTTAACGTTCACAGTACTGTCCTGCTAATACGTTTCTAATCCATGCGTTGGAGGAGGCGTGGCCAAAAAACTGTATTATTTCCATGATTTAGGTTTGCCTCTCATTTATAATCTATGACCCTGACCTAAGTAGTTAATGAAAAAAGCCAGGCTGTAGTCACATCATGATTCTGTAGAATTATGATTTCAGGGCAACCAAGTGAAGGTAAAAATATGAAATAAGTACTTATTTGAATACATCAAAAAATACATTAACAAAACTGATCTTGCAATAAATATTGCAATAAATATTGCAATATATTGCAATAATATTATATAATAATATAAAAAATATTGCAATAAATATTGCAATTGCAATTGCAATATTGCAATAAATATTGCAAATATTGCAATAAATAAATAATCAACTTTTAAAGCAACATGCATTTTATATTATAATTGACTTGTTTATTCATTCTGTGGTCTTAAGTCACAGTCCGTTGGCAGTCTGTGGGCAGCTTCAGACCGCCCATCTACACAGAGAGAGAGAGTCTGTTTTCTGATGTGGAAGTATCAATAAATGTGGTACAACCGGTTTGTGGGTTTCCTTGTGCTGTTTTTGATCTGTCAGACAAATACAGAGAAGAGCAAAGTTAAAACATATAAGGAGCTGAGGTTAAACCAAGTGTTAAAAGCAATTAGATGTGTCCATAGCAGCCACTGCCTACTTTTCATAATGTAATTTTTGATCTTTGATTTCTTTTCTTTTTTTTCTTTGCACGTCTCTCGTTTGTACTAAACTGCTGTCACTTCTTTTCCTGACAGGTCCACTAGTCAACCAATCAGTATTTGGCCAATACACAGCATTATGCATGTTGGGCAATGTGCAGTTTGGATTTTGGAGGATTTCACAGGAGCATGTTTGTCTGTGGGCAAACAGATACAACACTGTAGCATAAATTAAACATTTATCTACATTTATAACAAGCTGCCCAGTACAACATAGCGTGTTAGGGTGAAGATGCTTTCCTTTCTAGCTGTCAGAAGGAGAATAGGGGTCTCTAGAGTGGATTGCACCGGACATGGGTCTTAACTTTTTTGGTCCCTTTATGCATTTTAATAGCTTTCACAAACTTAACTCTGTAATTTCTTAGCTGCAGTGGCAAGCTACATAAATTCTGTAATATGTTTTGCTTTATTATCTTAATTTTCTGTAGTACAAGATACACTTAAGATACACTTACACATTTTTTGCAAATTTGTGTCTGTACAGAACCCCTGTTTCTGAAACTGTTTCTGCTGCCAAGGCAGCTCTGCCTAAAACTGCTTTTTCCTAGCAAGTACCATGTAAAATAGTTAATCATATTCCTAAGCGAGTCAATTACACCACTCTGTCATGTGTTGGTCAGCCTGAGAAAGTTGAGTCAGTGTGTCGTGTGTATCAGCCAACAGCCCCAGAGACTGAATATTGTGTTCCTAAGCTTGTTACTCCTGTAACTGTATATTTTGAGACTAGTAATGATGCTTGTGCCTCCTGGTCAGATCCTTCTGAGACTGTTTCCCCTGCTGCGAAAACTGGATTCCCCCAGAGATTGAGGCTCTGCCCAAAGCCTATCCAGAGAATGAATTTGTGGCCTCAGCCAACTCTGGAACCCCAGTAGTCCTTGAACACAACTTCCTGCGTCTGCTGGGTGCTCAGCTGACCCATTCCAGCTTCCTGCAGATTCCGCATGCCTCAGTGACTTAGCCAGAGGGACCCGTGCCGCCTGAACCTGTGGTCTGAGGGGTCACCGGAGCCTACTATGTGCCCTGCGAAGTCCCAGCCTGTCGCCTGAGGGTCCCCACCTTTGTCGCCAGCCTTCCGGTTGGCCTACCAAAAACTTTAGTCTTTTTATTTTTATTTTTAGTGTAAAATATAAGCAGAGGGCAAGTAAACATTCCGTATAAATCAATCAAAAGATTGATAAATCAATCAATAAGTCTGTCAAGTTAAGATATATTTAATCGAAAACTGAAGCATGTGTTTTTTAAGGACTGAGAGAAGTTACTAGCTCAGTTCCAGTGGCTGTTGCAGACTGTAATGGCTTTCTGGAGAGAAAAAAACCTCCCCCAATGCTTCTCATCTAAACCACTGTTTTTAAGGGGAAAATGAATATATGTGTATGTGAATGAATAAATAATGAGTATATGAAAACACACAGACACAAACAAAAACCCGCGTGTGTCTGTGTTAAATTAAACGCATAATGGACTATTAAAGCCAGTGCACCATGAAACAATCAGTACATGTTACAGACTTGTTAATTCACAGTTCATTCACTCGATAGCGCTCAATCATGGAAACATTCCCAGACTTGTTGGCCGTGGCTGCAAAACGATTTCCTGGGAATTACCTTACTTGGTTATTGTTTAAGTTGTACTGCAGATTGCACCTTGTAAAAGTTGTGATCAGATGACCTCTGGAATATTTCTGTTTTCCTTAAATCTTTATTTCAAGATATAGAAAAACAGCATTGTATTGTGCCAGGAAATGCAATTTCATCTAGGGCTGCCACAAACGATTATTTTGATAGTCGACTAGTCACCGATTATTTTTGTGATTAGTCGACTAATCAGATCATCATCCATTGGACGTACAGCGTACAGCTTATTGCACCAGCAGCATCTGGTCTTACATAACTATCATTAGCTTACAGCTTGAAGTGTTTGTGCTAACTAAAAATAAAGACAAGATGGTAGTTTATTAATTTTTAATGAAATTTGCAGATTGTTTCGGTGAAGTTTAATAAACTCCTTGCTTTCTAAAATATAACAGGACACCGGAGTATATTCTCCAGCGTCTCACACTTCTGACAATCAGCTGTCTGCTTGACAGCTTTAGCTGTGCAAAAACTATAACTTGAATCTCAGCCAAACCGATTTACTCAGGAACAAATAAAATACTAAAGAAAGCCAAACAATAACATTTTTAAGTTATCTAAGTGACTTATATATATGTTTAACCTGAGTAGCGAAAGACGGCGGTGGGTTTGAAAATGATTTGCGGGGAGTCCGGTGTTCTCACGGCTCTAGTTAGCCTTGCCCCCGACTAGCTAACGAGCTAGTGGGTAACAGACGTCTCCGAAAACGTCGGAGCGCTTTTGAAAATATGTGGTGTCTTGATAAACTGAGCAGATATTTGAGGTTTACACAGCTACATCCTCGCCTGAAAATATGTTAAACGTTTATTTTGTGCCCCAGAAAGAATAATAAGAGTAAAGTTAAAACTAACTAGCTGCCGCCATTGTTGACAACTGCGCTGGGCTGCGCTATGAATTCTGGGACACAGCTTCTTCTTCTTCGGGGTTTAACGGCAGCTGGCATCCTTGTACATGCAGTGCTGCCATCTTCTGTTTTAGTCCGTTATTACACTCTTAAATCCTACTACCGGTACTCATTCCTGCGTCCTTTGTGATCTTACAAAGCTTCAAACGATGCGTCGACTATTAAATTAGTCGTCGACGATTTTAATAGTCGACATAATCGTGACTAGTCGACTAATCGTGGCAACACTAATTTCATCTAATCCATTTTTCTTGGATAAGGATAAGGAAGCACTGCTTTAGTTAAATTAGGATTACTGGAACTCTCTCTGTCCCATAATTCTTCTCTGGGGCACTGAAGCATTTTCATGTCAATCCTCTATGTTTTTCTCAAAGTATCTAGCACTCAGCAGTGACCTATAAGTTGCTGTCAAACTTTATACTGCGAGGCAGGGGAAAAAAGTGACCCTCTCCTGAGTTTTTGCTCTCTTTGCATCTAGCAAAGCAAACAGCCGCACTTTGCATTTAAGTAGAATAAAACTCCTGTCTGATCTGAAGCTAGAGGAGCAGAGGGAGAGCAGAGGGAGAGCAGGGGGAGAGAGACACAGAGAATCATGTTAAGTCAGTTGCTGCTACTGCAGAACTCAGTCATGCTTCTTTAGACCAGTGTGACAGGTAAAATTACACACTGCATGTTTTGGATGGGGGTTTGTGTACTGACACAAAGCAACAAGGAGGGATACATAGAATCAGAGAGGTTAGTGTGAAAGATGGAAAAAATGAATTCCATCTCATTTAAGGAATTTTGTGTGCTCTAACTAAGTTTAAATAAATAAATCAATTTTTTTTGCTTATTTTTTGTAAAGTAAAAATTGCATTCAGTACAGTGCTAATCCATTTTCATTTTTATTTGAAGACATCTGCACAGAATGCATTTGCTGCACTGAGAGCCCAATTCATAGGGCCACAAAGGCAAGAGAGGAGAGGCCAACGTGAAGTTGCCAGTCAGTCTCCTGACGTAGGTTCTATATATAAATTTGTGGGGGAAAAAACGGTAGTCTGAGTTGCCAGGTGTCCACCAAGAAATTTAAAGGATTGAGAATGTTTTTGTAAAGAGGAGTGGAACCAAAATTTCTCCTGAATTGTGTGCAAAACTGGTGACCAACTACAAGAAACATCTTACCATTATGTTTGCCAACAAGGGTTTATCCACCAAGTACTCAGTCATGTTTTTCTTGAGGATTAAATGCTTATATCACTAAGTGACATGCAAATGAATTTATAACTTTCATGTAATGTGGTTTCTTTTCTGTATTTTTTTGGTTGAAACTTTTACTCTCTCCATTAAAATGAAGCTACCATAAAAATGAGACACTGTTCATTTCTTTGTATGTGAGCAAACTTACAAATTCAGCAGGGGATCAAATAATTATGTCCTCCACTGTAAATGAGAGGCAAAGAGAGAGCTTGGAAGCACAGACAGGAGAGGGGAAAGATGGGTGATGGCATTTCCAGCTAGCACAGTAGCGAGTACCCGCAACAAGGGTCAGACTCTCCCATATGAAAAATCACAAGGACTAAGAAAAGTGATTAATTGCTCTGCAACACAAAGTTTACAGGAAAAAAAAAACAGAAACAGTGGAACTAGATGGAGGTGGTTGTGGTCTCTGAATTGCAGAGCTGCAGGAAAAAGGAAAATAGTGCAGCCAACAGAAAGGTTGAGAGAATGCAACAATAAAAGGGAAACGAGAGAGTGGAGGAGCGAGAGAGACAGAGAGATTGGAATATGAAGGAACTGGAGGCAAAGATAGCAGCAGGGAAGTTAGAGCGAGTCATGTATCGAATGAGCGTACATAGGAAAAGAGTCAGACAAACAGAGAGGGAGGAGCAAAGAGATTGACTGAGGCATTCATTAATATGATGTTCGTTATCTCTGACGGACTCCCTCAACAAATGTTCCTCTGTTCTCTAGTGTGCCATTCAATAAGTCTATGGCTCTGTGTGTGTGTGTGAGACAGAGAAACAGAGAGTGGGAGTTATTGTGTGTTTTCCTATGATTATGTGTTCATCAACTCTCAGTCTTAGCTCTGTACAACAATAATGCACTACTGCTAAATATGATATGACTGTGCAAAATGATAAACAAATCTTTCTTGTAACTGTATGGCTATATGTTTTGTTTCACTTGGGAATGCGTTCTGTGACAATATTATGTATCATAACCACACATCTCTTAGGGCTAGTGATAGATGCTAAAGTCAATTATAGATATTAACAATACTTTTAAAGCACAGGTCTTGAAGATTTTTAGACTGAATAGTCAGCATTTCTGACATTTCTTCCCAACATCTTGTCACCCTATGTTTCCCATTTTCTTCCTGGTCTGTGCAACTTAGTGCTTGACAAGCCGTTATCGTCACCTCTTTTAAATATTCCTCTCATTCTTTTGTACCCAACTACATTGCTCTTCTTCCCCGTCAGCTCTGTATTAGTTTGCTTTGCTCTCCTCTGGTCATCATCTTCTCTTCGCTTTCTTTTCCTCACCTCGTTTTATGATTACACCTTCTTGCAAACATTTTTTAAAAGGTGTTTTATGGATGAGGAAAAGCCCTGGCAGTCAGCAGGCGGCGACAATTTAAGTAAAGGAATTAGGACAGTTTACACCATAACATAACAAAAAAGAAAGAAATTTTGTCAATCTATATATATGATCTATTCACTGACTCTTTTACAGTATTTTTCTGTTCCCAGGCAATCACAGTATGATTCGTCTTCTGCAATATCAAAAGACTGATAGTGTATCAGACTAATGCTTTTGCATTGCATTTGTACTCACAAACACACTTCAAATGCAGACACACACAAAACCACACACAAGCTTCCCCAGACTTTCTGAAACAACCATCTTCCAACAGCCTCTGCATTTAAATACCCTTCTTGAGTTCTGTGGCAAGCAGCATTGTCCATTCATCTAATTGATTAGAATGCCCCCCCCCCCCCCCAATCCATCTCTCACTCACACACACACACACACACACACACACACACACACACACACACACACACACACACACACACACAGAGAGAGAAGAAACAGCTAACATCACACTCTGGGGCGTCAGACACTGAAATTATATACGTCAACATCATTGCCTATTTTCTAGTTTTCCATCTCCTATCTTCAGCATTTCTTCCATCCGGTCTCTCTCTCTCTGTCTCTTTCTCACTCTCTCTCCCCCCTTCTCTCTCTCTCGCCCTCTCTCTTTCCCTTTTCTTTCAGGGAGAGCTGATATCTCTGGCGGTTTGCCGCATGGAAGTCGCCCAGGCAAGGCAGAATATCATCTCTCTGAGCCGGACGTCTTCTCTCCATTTGCCCACCAGACACAGCACACTCACATTTACCGGGATTCCACGGGATATAACGGCATTTATCCGCTGACCGACTATCAGGAGAGTCTAAATCCCGGCTTCATTCCAGCAGAGGGGCGATATTTCTTAGTCAGATGTAACAACACAAAAACACGTAACGGATCACCAAGTGCGCAAAAGCCGCAGCTTAAAACATTACGCACGGCGAATTCTTTTCTTTTTCTATCTATTTTCAAATTCACCCATCAATTCTCTGCACGGACAAACCGGGGACTGGAGGCGGGGGGTACTTCCATGCTATGGAGTCCTGATTTTACCAAGCGACCCAGAGGGAGGCTTGAAACTGAGAAAATTCGTCGTGCCGTGCTGGAATATTAATAGACAAATCCTAATAATAATCAAGGGGATATCGCAGCAGAGTTTGGGACTCTCGAGAGCACCCCAACTTTTTTTCTTCCTTTTTTTTGTTTCCGTTTTTAATCTCTTCCCCTCTTATCTTCTCCGCCTGTGGGACTTGTATTTTCGTGACTGATTAGCAGTAAGCTACTTCACTTTCTGTCATGGACCGCTCGACGTCTTTGGATATAGAAGCGCTCAAGGTAAGACAGTCGCAGCATAGAGACGCGCACTTATTCCTGCAGAGAGAGTTGCAATACCCTTCTGTATGGGTGGATGAGTGGAGACACTGGTGGCGTATTGGGTGACTTGGAATGATGAGTGAATTGTCTTATGGCTGTTATTGGCTGGTTGGATTAATCCGCAAATGACTGACTGGTGCTGAAGGGTAAAGCTGATATCATGAGACGATGCTTGTTAACTGTTGGTTAGTTGGATGGGCGGCCAGCAGGTTGTTTGTTCTTTCTGGGAGGACCAAGTGACTTTTCGATGCTGGGAGGTTAACTGGTATCTGAAAGTCTTGAGGTACAATCATCAAATGGGGTTTAACATTCGGGTCGAGTAAACGGATGTAGTTGCAGCACTATCGAAGATATGCTTTCCCTCTCTCTCTCTCTCTGTTTCTGTTAAGTATAAAACCACACTCGTGCATGTTGGTTAAAAGAGGAGTGTGAGGGCGAGCGTGTGTCAGCATTCAGCGTGTAAGGTAAATTTCACTAAGCTTTGCTTGCACAAAGATTTGTTGCAGTGAACTGTTGTGCGGTGTTGGGACATTCGATCGACGGGACGAATGCGCCCGACGTGTAAATGAATTAGCAAACATTCATAGAAACAGATAGAGAAGTAAGACTGCCACCAGACTTATCATTTCTATCCCCTTTCTTGAGTTATTAATCTTACTTTTCATTTCCCTCGGTGTAATACAGGTTTTTACTGGCTTAAAAGTGAAGCTGGCGATTCCTAATGTCAAGGGGAAGAAATAAATACCTGTGTGTACTTGTGCCCACAGATTTAGGCTATGTGGCTGTGTAGACATTGCTTTCCCGACTATATTTGTGAAGGACGCTTATATAGTTCGCGCTATCCTTTTATTCTAGCCGTTGACATTTTTGTCCAATTTCCTAGGCATTTGCATGTCCATGTAGGTCAAATTCGGTGTTTTGTGGGATGAATCTTTTTGCACTTCACAATGAGAGCAACATAATGGGGAAAAAAACAATAATAAGACATTGCTTCTAGTTACGTTTGACCAGAGGTAAGAATTAATGAAGTACAACTACTTTGTTACTTTACTTGAGTAGACTTTTCAGGTATTTGTACTTTACTGGAATATTTGTTTTTCTGACAATTGTTTACTTTTTACTCCTCATATTTTAACACAGATATATTTCCTTTCTGTTGCTTGTTACATTTTCAGAACAGGCTCATTACTTTAGGTTTAATGCATTTGATCTGTGTTGTTATTTCACATCACTGTGGAATTCCCAGTATCAAACCAATTAAAACTGTAGTCACTATATTCAGGGGTTAAAGTCTGGAACAGTCCATTTTTGGCACAAGTTTAAAAGATGTGTTCATGATATTATCGAGTGAGCAATTCAGAAGAGAACCAAGCATGCAGTCTCTTTTCATGGTAGTTTCATTTTAATGGAGCAAGACAGAATATTAACCAAAAAATCTACAAAAAGCACATTACATAAATTCTATATCCTGTCATGGATGTCACTGAGTGAAGTGAGTTTTTGATTCTCAAGCAAAACATAACTCCGTACTTTGTGGAGAAACCCTTGTTGGCAAGCACAGCAGTAAGGCATTTCTTGAAGTTGGTCACCAGATTTGAACATCAAATGAGGAATTTTGGCTCACTCCTCTTTAAATAAACTTTAAATCCTTTAGATTTCTTGGCTGCTGATTGGCAACTCAAAGCTTTGGCTCCCTCCACAGATTTTCTACATATATATTTTTTCCCCTTGATTTTTGGTTCGCCATCAAAATTAACTATCATGAAAATGAAAGACTGTTTATTTCTTTGATGGTGGGCAAACTTACAAATTGAGAAAGAGATCAAATAATTATTTTCCCCCGTGAAGGAAATCACTTTTTTTTTGAAGCAGCAGGTAATTTCAAATGCAACATTTCTAACAGCTCAACAAATATCAGCTATGTTGGACTGGTGAAGAGAAGATGAGATGTTCATGGTCAATGTTAGGTTACATCAATGGTAGGAGAGCTCAAAATTCATTTAAGGTAAAGATTGGGATGCTGATTAGATTCATTCACTGAATTCCAGCCTTATAATGTTTAGGTGTCAGAAATCAGCTACACTTGCTCATGTAACATCGGCTTATGTTGAATTCTGTTTGGTAAATCCAGAAAGTGCAGTGAATATTGGAGCAGCAGCTCCAGCACATGGCAGCTGATGCATTAAAAAAATCCACTGCAGCTCAGAATAGAAAATATCGAAAATATTGTCCATATGAATTCTTTTCACCACCTTACAACACTACACTCGATTTTACTCATTTTTCTGTTTTGGTGCAGAGGCAAAGTCATTCACACTGTAGGAAAGAAAATAGAGATGAACTCCATTTGCTTTTAATCTCTGTGTGTTCTAGATAACACCTGTTCAAGCTGACTAAATAGTTTAGAATTAGAATTTGGGTTGAAGTAAAGTTTGTATTATTTTTTTTGTGACATGAAGTTCAGTTTCGTTTGAACAAAATAGCTGGTAGCTGATGTCCTCCAAAGAACTATATTTTACTTTTATACTTTGAGTGAATTTCGGAACTTTTTCCACTTTGAATAAAGAAGTTGAATCAGTACTTTACTTTTGCCAAATCATTTTTTTAAACAATGTGTATGTGTAAGTGTCCGTACTTCTACCTAAGTGAAGAATGTTTGTACTTTTTGCCACCTCTGTTAATGTTTGCTAGTCATTTATCACTCAACTTTCACTCAGTATTTTGGCTGTTTTTAATGCGGTTCTCTATTTATATATGCTAATTCAATTCATTATACATTTGAATTATATAATGAAAATACATTCACTCTAACTCTAGAGTAGGTCATTGTTAGCAGTCATGGACATGTATTGAAAGATAAGTAAATAATTCTAGTTAAGAAAGCTCACTGTAGTATACACATTAATGGCCATTAATGGCCACATACATTGTACACCTATTATACCACTGAGTTTTCAATAGGGAATACAATTTAGACACAGACTGTGGGTGGAAATGTCTATTTACTGCGTGCTGCTGCATTTATTGGTGACCAGTAACTAGATAAATTAACAAATCAATAAAATTCCTCCGAGGTTTGACATTTCAAGCAACATTTTATGTGATCAAATTTCTGAGAAGGGAACCTTGATACCGCACTGATGCAGAGCTCCAGACGGACTTGGACTCAGCTGGCTGGTTGCTGATTTAAAAGATCAAAATTGGCGTTCGGATTTTAAAATGACCTTAACTGTTAGCCAATGAAACTGACCTGCAGAATTTTGTGAGTACTAATGTTTTTGTCTCTGCTATTTTCTGGTGTCTATTTGATGCTTGTTCCTTTTAGACATGCACTCATTTCTGTTAATTTGATGAATCACTTACCGACTTATTAATTATCGGCAAAGGTAATTATTGATAACAAGTTTAAATAAGAACTCTGGGAACTTTGTGTAAAAATATTATGGCAATCTGATAGTTACATTTATGCAAAGATATATATGAAGACATATATATGCGCATCTCTGTTATGAATCTTTGTAAGTTGCACAGCTCACCAACAATCACAACTGTGTTGGATACACACCTAAACAGCAAAAGCAAATGTGTAGTTTTAAAACTTTTAAACAGCAATGTGGTTGCCGCTAATGCAACTGAGCTTTTTGAATAAAATTCAGCATCGCATGTATTATTCCCATTCTCTCTGAATGACTAAAGGTAAATAATTAAGTTAAGCTGTCATTGCTGTCATTAGATTATGTTTTGTTAATCTCTGTACAGTGGAACTTACTGAATGTTACTGTGATTGCATATTAAAAGTTGGTGGCTCTAGTTTTATAGCGCTATGTTAAAAGAATAATGACCTTTCCTTTCCTTAAAAAAGTAAATGACCATGCAGGATTTCTAGCTGTTATTCTCTAAAAATAATGATCACCCGTACCTCCCATCCCACGTAAGAACTACTACATCACACTACATATTGAGTTTAAAGTATTTCCATCTAGTTCTGCTACGTCCATCTCTTTATCTATCTGCTTGATGTTTTCTGCAGAGCTGGTGTCATGTCCTTGGCAATGGTGACAGTCCCTAAGTTTGAGTGCATTGGGTTTTGGCACTCAGAAGTACTCACACATACACACTCCTGCAGTATGCTCTGTATAGTGAAGGTTTGAAGGTATGCACATCTGAGTGAGTTTATATGCAAGAAATCATAATTCATGATTAAATGCTGAAAAGTGTAGGAACTGCAAATGAATGTAGTGGCTTTTCTAATACAGCAAAAGTGTGTGTGTGTGTGTGTGTGTGTGTGTGTGTGTGTGTTTGAGAGGGAGAGAGAAAGAGAGAAACTGCACAGGCTTACTGACCACATAGCCTTCTGGACTAGTGGAGACAAACACATGCAGTATATACACACAGCAATCCAATCTAATGAAAAACCAGATTTTTTTTCTTCAGTTAGTCAAATGTGTGTGTGTCTAGTGCCTGTGTGTGTGTGTGTTTCAAAAAGCACTCTCAGGAAATGAACAGAGAACAAGGACAACATCGGGACATTGATAAGACACTGCATTATATAAAATCTACAATTGGTATGTGTGTGCGTGTTTGTGTGTGCATGTGAATGTGTGTGTTTTTAACCAAAGACCTATGGGGTCATAAATCAGTGCAGGTTTCAATATCAATAGAGCAGTTTAAGTGGTATTGATCTTTAGTAATAGCTGCACCATAAATTATATACAGTATAATAAGGGCAGTCAGATTGAATTTGACCCTCTAGATCAGAAGCTCTGGACTTGCAACAGGCAAAGGAAACCTGGAGTTTATCTTTCGTAAGTCTACAGATTATGAGTTAACACTGATATAACTATAACTATACATTATAAATAGTGTCTATAAATTTGTGACTGGTGAAAAAACAAGGAAATGTAATTCCTTTTCTAGCCACCATAGAACATAACTTCTAAATTATGGTTAGTTAATCACAAAGTGGACAGCCAAATGAACCAACCTATGATACAAGCCTGAAACTGAATGAAACAGCATTTGCAATGTGGCTGTTTTCCCACCTTGGTTACACTCTTTCACTTAAATCCATTTGGTAACCACCCAGTGCAGCCACAGTTTTGCATTTCTGGCCACTGAGCAGCTCAATTGGAGCAATTGGGGGTTCAGTGCCTTTTCCAAGGGCACTTCAAAAGTAGCTGCTGAGGGATGGGAGAACATTACTCATTCATTTAAGTGAGCTGGGCTGCAGCTTGCCTCTCTAACCTCCAAGTTAGAGAGTGCAATTCTTCATCTGTGTATCACCAGTTCAGTTCAATTATGTTACAAGTGCAAAAACACACGTGAACTGATTACTCAATGTGCTCCAGTGTGAAATACATTATATTGTAGTGACAGTCATGTTTGTTGAGGTTGCCAATGTGACAGCTGCACAATTTGAAAGTGGGGGCCTCACTCTCAGCCACACTGACTTCATTCCTATTGTAGTGGAGACTTCCCAAACATTTGCATGCATCCTCATTTTCAGTTTTGAATCCATAACAGATAGGCTGTGATGCATTACGATTCCTGACTGTGGCATCACATTAATAACAAAGCCTTTCCGGGTGGCAAATTATTCCACTGCAATAGGCAGCTGAATGTGAATTTAACCACTTTGAAGTTTCTTAGCCATTGGAATTGGAACATCACACGGCATTGCATAATGTGCAAATGAATAGAAAACACAAGACTGACATATTAATATTTCTGTTTTTTTTTTCAATTTTGGTATTTAGACAAAATTGTTTGTCTAATTAAACTACTCAAATCAAGGTAACTTATTAACCTATACTATTTTGAACTAAGATAAATCCCTCCCTTCTATCATTCATTGATAAATTTGACACGGACTTACGTTACATTTGGGGTTAAAGTGATAATCAGTGTTGACTGGTAAGGTACTGATGTATTTTAATTTCACTTAACAGAGGCAACCTTTAGTAGCTAGCCAGTGTACTTCAGTTCTCATGTATGCAGAGTTAAAAATGTATTTCAGTTGATTAATATCACCATTGCCTCTGTATTGAACAGTCGTCTACTTTTCCCCCTACTTTCTAACACCTGGAGTAACAATGAAAAAATATTGAAAAAGATAGTCAACTATTAGTGGAATTACAGCAAAATGGAAGTGATTGGGAATAGCAGCAACTCAAATGCAATGTTTTAAATGTTTTAAAGCATGCTGCCACTGGATTCTCTGGAGTGACGAATAACACTTCTGTGGCTTGCAATCCGGTGGACGAGTCTGGGTTTGGCAGTTGCCAGGAGAATGGTACTTTTCCGACTGCACTGTGTCATGTGTAAAGGAGGGGAGATTATTGTGTGAGGTTGTTTTTCAGGAGCTGGGCTCAGCCCCTTAGTACCAGTGAAAAGAACTCTTAATGCTTCATCATAGCAAGACATTTTGGACAATTTCATGCTTCTGACTTTGTGGGAACAGTTTGAGGATGGTCCCTTTCTGTTGAAACAGAACTGCGCACAAGTGCGCAAAGTAAGGTCCATAAAGACATGGATGAGCGAGTTTGCTGTGGAAAAACTTGACTGGCCTGCACAGAGTCCTGACCTCAGCCCAACAGAACACCTTTGGGATGAGTTACAGTGGAATTTGTGAGCCAAACCTTCTCGTCCAACATCAGTGTTCAACCCCACAAATGCATGCACTTCTGGAAGAATGGTCGAGTTGAAGCTGTTAGAGCTACAAAGGGTGGGCCAGCATCATACTAAACCAAATGCATTAAGAATGGGATTTCACTCATGTTCGTATGTGTGTAAAGGCAGACTTGTGAATACTTGGCATTACAGTATATAAATGAGTACAGGTTAAAACTATTCCCAAATTACTCTAGGCTTCCTTTTTAAAAAAAATTTTTTTTTACCTTTTTCTTACTCATACCACAGTGTTTTTTAATTTCATTATAAATTCAATAATGCACACATGCCCACACATTCACTTAGAGATGGCCCGGAGCAGGAGTGTGCCATATTGAAGGTAAGTTTCAGAGTGAAGTAGTCAGTAACCTTCTTTATCCACATCAGTTCATTTTACAGTTAATTACCCAATTTTGCAGAAAGAATATTTCCATTACACAACATAGTGTGGTTGTGCATGTGTGTGTGTGTTACATAAATAGAATTTCACTCGCAATCATGGCTTTTCTGTGTTTATGTTTATTCATGTTTGTGTGCGTGTGAGTGTGTGCGGGGGTGGGTGTGCGTGTGTGTATTGCTTGGGTAGCAGTGTTTAAAGGTCTAATAGCTATGGGGCTAGAATTGGCCTTTTAAAGGTTAATTTACAGTGTTTAGACTTCATGAGTGTGTGTGCATATTGGAGTTTACGAGTTTTGTTATGTTTGCTGAGCAGTAAAGTAATTCACAGTATGAACCCCTCTCCTTCACATTGCTTGTAGGCATGTATGTGTTCTGTTCTATGTGTATGTGAACTTTAAACCACCTGACATTATGAATTGCTTGAAGATGAGCTAACACAGCTGTGCTGCGTAATAATTAAGGAAAATACACTGGTAGTTTGGAAAGTAATGCTGTTTTCTTTCTTCTTAGACTTAAAATGGACTGTTTTTTCTTAGCAAAAATGTTTCTTAAAAAATGTTTCTTGAAACAAGAACTAGAAACAGCTGGTCTAGCGCCATCAGAGGCTCCCTAAGAGAACCTTACCAATATGTATTTCCCTCTTTCCTGCAAAAACAAAGTAAATACAAAATACAGTTTTAAATAATGATTTCTTTTATTAAGGGAACAAAGTTATCCAAACCTACAGTGGGGCAAAAAAGTATTTAGTCAGCCACCGATTGTGCAAGTTCCCCCACCTAAAATGATGACAGAGGTTAGTAATTTGCACCAGAGGTACACTTCAACTGTGAGAGACAGAATGTGAAAAAAAAATCCATGAATCCACATGGTAGGATTTGTAAAGAATTTATTCGTAAATTAGGGTGGAAAATAAGTATTTGGTCACCTCAAACAAGGAAAATCTCTGGCTCTCACAGACCTGTAACGTCTTCTGTAAGAAGCTTTTCTGTCCCCCACTCGTTACCTGTATGAATGGCACCTGTTTGAACTCATCATCTGTATAAAAGACACCTGTCCACAGCCTCAAACAGTCAGACTCCAAACTCCGCCATGGCCAAGACCAAAGAGCTTTCGAAGGACACCAGGAAAAGTATTGTAGACCTGCACCAGACTGGGAAGAGTGAATCTACAATAGGCAAGCAGCTTGGTGTGAAAAAATCAACTGTGGGAGCAATCATCAGAAAATGGAAGACATACAAGACCACTGATAATCTCCCTCGATCTGGGGCTCCACGCAAGATCTCATCCCGTGGGGTCAAAATGATCATGAGAACGGTGAGCAAAGATCCCAGAACCACACGGGGGGACCTGGTGAATGACCTGCAGAGAGCTGGGACCAAAGTAACAAAGGTCACCATCAGTAACACACTACAACGGCAGGGAATCAAATCCCGCAGTGCCAGACGTGTTCCGCTGCTGAAGCCAGTGCATGTCCAGGCCCGTCTGAAGTTTGCCAGAGAGCACATGGATGATACAGCAGAGGATTGGGAGAATGTCATGTGGTCAGATGAAACCAAAGTAGAACTTTTTGGTATAAACTCAACTCGTCGTGTTTGGAGGAAGAAGAATACTGAGTTGCATCCCAAGAACACCATACCTACTGTGAAGCATGGGGGTGGAAACATCATGCTATGGGGCTGTTTTTCTGCCAAGGGGACAGGACGACTGATCCGTGTTAAGGACAGAATGAATGGGGCCATGTATCGTGAGATTTTGAGCCAAAACCTCCTTCCATCAGTGAGAACTTTGAAGATGAAACGAGGCTGGGTCTTCCAACATGACAATGATCCAAAACACACCGCCCGGGCAACAAAGGAGTGGCTCCGTAAGAAGCATTTGAAAGTCCTGGAGTGGCCTAGCCAGTCTCCAGACCTCAACCCCATAGAAAATCTGTGGCGGGAGTTGAAAGTCTGTGTTGCTCGGCGACAGCCCCAAAACATCACTGCTCTCGAGAAGATCTGCATGCAGGAATGGGCCAAAATACCAGCTACTGTGTGTGCAAACCTGGTAAAGACCTATAGTAAACGTTTGACCTCTGTTATTGCCAACAAAGGTTATGTTACAAAGTATTGGGTTGTATTTTTGTTATTGACCAAATACTTATTTTCCACCCTGATTTACGAATAAATTCTTTACAAATCCTACCATGTGGATTCATGGATTTTTTTTTCACATTCTGTCTCTCACAGTTGAAGTGTACCTCTGGTGCAAATTACTGACCTCTGTCATCATTTTAAGTGGGGGAACTTGCACAATCGGTGGCTGACTAAATACTTTTTTGCCCCACTGTACCTGGCCCTGTGTGAAAAAGCAATTGAGCCCTAAATCTAATAACTGGTTGTGCCACCCTTGGGAGCAAGAACAGCAATCTTCTGAGTCTTTCATATTGGCGTGGAGGAATTTTGGCCCACTCTTCTTTGTTTTACTTCAGCCACATTGATGAGCTTTCAAACATAAATGCCCCGTTTAAGATTATGCCAAAGCATTTCAATTGGACATCAATTAGGAGTGCCTGGTTTGGGCAATCCAAAATCTTCATTTTGTTTTCTTTATTTTATTATATTTTTTGTATTTTTTTGTGGTTGAGTTGTTAGTGCGGTTTGGATCCTTTTCCTGTTGCATAACCCAACCGTGCTTGAGTTGGGTTATGCAACTTAATTAATGGCCAGATGCATCAGGATTTTCTGTTACAGAGCAGAATTCATGGTTCCATCCGTTACGACATCAATTAAGTCATCAAGGTCCCGAAGCAGCAAAACAGCCTTAGACGAACATGTTGGTCTGTTGGCACAATGTTCTTTTTAAGAAATTTACACGAAATGCACAAAATGTAAAGGGACTCAAACCTTCCAAAAAGTTCAACTTCGGTCCACAGTATATTTTTCTAAAAGCCTTGCAGATCATCAAGATGTTGTTGTTGTTTTTTTTTAAAATTTGAGATCTTTATGGTCAGCAGTGGTTTTCACCTTTTGTTGAATCACTAAGCTTAACTGAGGCATGTGAGGCCTGCAGAATTTAATTAAGCATCAGGGATATTTTAGGAATGCATGCAGCATACCTAAGTCACATTCGTCGATATACAAGAAATCATGAAATGGGAGTTGTCTGGGGATGCATTACTCAGTAGATACATGGGGAAAAAGGCAGAGCAGACTGCAGACATGTTTTGTTAGCAGAGAGAAAACATGGTGGGGTTGATCTTGGCCCTGGGGAGACTCTAGGGTCCGCATCACTATATGATTTAAACAATTACAAACACACACAGTTGGCCAGACAGAGTCCTGCAGACGACCACTTTATGCATATAATAACCATTGAGGAAATAGGTGTAAATGTGTGAATGCATTACTATATAAACCTTTTGCATCCACGGGCCTGTGGTGCATTTACTGTGTACTTGTCCCCAGATCACCACTCATGGCAGTAATCACTAACATACATACTCAGACACACACACAACACACACACACACACATATCCTAGTGGAGCCTAAAGCTTCCAAACGAGCGATCAGTCTTAACAATGACTGATGCCGCACCTCGCTACTTGCCACTCAACCTTTCCTGTGAAAGCCTCAGGGGGTGCGTGACAGTGTTGTGCATTTGTTTCTCATTGTGTGACCTTTATACCCTATGTTAGCCAGTTTTGCACAAGGGAATGCTCTGTCCACTTTATGTTCTCTCATACTCTTGCAACTACTTTCTTCCTTTTCCACAGCAATCACATCTGCACTTACTGTAGAGTGTGTGAATGAAAGGAAGAAAATTTGGGTTTTTGCTGCGTTAATAATGTGAGTGTATATTATAAAGTTATACACATTTTTGCAGCAGCATTACAGCATACGCAATACCTCCAAAGTTACAGTGGTTTCTTTTAAAAAATATTCTTCTATTTCTCCAGTTAGGCCGAAATAAGAGCACTAATAACAGTAAACAATTTTAAAACCTTGTAGTGCAGTGGTATGTTTATTACTTCTTTGAAACCGTTTACTAAAATCTTTTATTTCAGCTTGATACCTATCTGTCTAAATTCCAAAGTATAACTGAGAAAAGGTGAAATAATAAGAACTGGTGAAAAAACGCACTTTTTCTGTCACTTTGCACACAGCATTAAGCAAGAACAGCAAACAGAGAAAGAGTGGCTCAGCAACGCCAGATTGATCATTCTTATTTTTTTGATATTTTGAGCTGAGTGGAATTTAGTGAAATCATCCAGAATTACCTCAAACAGCATTCACATTCATCTATTGCTTTTTGCAGACATATTTCACTGGTAAACTGAAAACGCTGATCGACTTTTGATGCAAGGGGGAAATCAGGTAAGTGATTAAGATTCAGCCCCAGTGGGAGAAAAGGAAATACATTTACAAGCTTTCATATTAAATAATCTAATAGTTGTTGCTGCATTTTTAGTCTTGGCCAGAGTAGTGGCCCATACTAGCAGCAATGTCTAAAAGCAAAATATCACTTTGAACACTGTATCAGTGTAAATATCAATATAATTTTAAATGTTATACAGCAGACACAACAGGTGCCATGGTATGTCAGTGCATAAAGGATCCTTCCTCAGTTTAATGAAACATTTTTATGAGGAGCAGTATTATCAGCACTCTACCATGAAATGTGGCATATGAAAAATACATTGCAGTATCAGCATCATGATCAAGGCTCATGGCACAGTTCATCCTGGATATGTCACATAGCTCGACTACATGGCCTTGATGTTTTCTATACCCCTGATTCTGGCATTGACGCTCAAATGCTTGTTTCAGCTGACCTGTCACTGACATATTGAATGAATTATTTTCAGTATTGCAGCACTATTGAAATTGTGTTGCAAATGACCACAACAGTCTCTCCTTAATTCACTGAAAATTGCAATCAAGGAAATAGCGGGTGTGCATTTGTTCTGCAGACTTTCATTATCTTGTACATTTTTCCTCTGTCCACTGTGACTACTTCAGAGATAGTGGTTTTGAGAGATGTACAAATTTGTCTCTGTCCAAAAGAATGAAACGATGTGGTGCCATTTCATCTGCAGCATAAATGTCACAAGGCTGTTCACTGTTCAATATTAGATTTTAATTTGAGGTGTAGCTCACCATGAAGGGACCTTTACAGTTGTCATCATGTGCACTGCTGCAGGCTATGTCCCCCTGTCCAGCAATGACAAGTTAATATGCTGCTTTGCACAGTGGTGCTAAACAGTCTCAGATCTCAGTCATTAAATTCTTCACAAATTGCTATGATCATTTGTAGCTTATTGCAACATGACTCTGTTTCTCAACAACAATTTTATTTCAAAATTGAATTATGTTGTAATGACAAGGTAATCATGATCTGGTAATTATGTGGTCCAGCTATGACAAGCTAATGATCGCCTGTTTTGTCAGGTACACAAATCAGTGGCTCTTTGTTGTGGCTTTAGTGTAAATCTGGGCAAGCCTTAGCGCTGCACTTGGACTCATATTCTGTAATGCACACAGGCCATAAACTAAACTTAACTTAAATGGTAGTGCAGTATTTAGCTTAGCCACTCTTCAGAAAATCTGATTATTTTATACTGACAACACATTTTTCTCTAATTTTTACCTCATGATTGTGCAGGAGGCTATACCTCCAAATGCTGTAAGCAGATATGGACTTTTCACTCCCTGCATTCTCAGCCTCCAACTTGCACATGCGGCGTAACCTTTATTCCTTGATAACATTTATTTTGTCATTTCCCTGCAGCAAGCCAGCTATCATGTGCCCCAGCTTGGTTATCATTTACAGAGACTGTGGAACTGACACTGAAATGACAGGGTAATATTCGTCTCCTTATACACCATCTTGTCCTGTCTGTCACGTCCCAAAGCACAGACTTTGATGCCATTATGACATAAATTTTGCTCAATATTACAATTGAATTAAATATTAGGGTTAAATGATTTTGACCCAGGTTGATAAATACCAGCCTTGGCACTGTTAACACTCTAAAAAGTTCAGTTGTGTTAATTTTATTAACAAACAGTAAAAATACTGAACAAATCTTATTTAAAGAATTTCACGATACTTCAATCTTGTTAGCAAAATTCTCTGTTAGGGTAAATGGGTTACGTTGGGTTGCTTTTTCAGTGACAAATTTGAATCTCTAAGATGAAACAAGATAGGATTCAATAAGGCATGTTATACTTTATTCATCCCAGCGGTTGTGGTGTCACAACAGCCAAAACACACAGCCTATATTAAAATAGCTTAATTACGCTCCCTGTTTTGTGAACATTTTATTATGTCCTTATATTGTTAATTTTTCTACTTTATTTAAAAATCAGTTTACTACATTGTGCTTTATCATATCAACTGTGATTTGATATGACAGCTGTATAAAAAATACACTATTAATTATAATTTTAACAAAGTAGGAAATGCTAGAAGCAGGTGATGTCCAACCCAAATGCAAAGAGCACTCAGAGAGTGCAATTCCTCCCGAAGAGCACTGGCTATACCAAAAATTTTATGTTTTATGATGTTTTTATTACAACATGATGACTTCAGCCTGTTTTTAATATATAACATGACGATTTTTGACATTGTAGGGCATTGCCTTAAGATTGCCCCTAAGATCCAATATATGCATTTG
Organism: Astatotilapia calliptera; assembly: GCF_964374335.1. Lineage (NCBI taxonomy): Eukaryota > Metazoa > Chordata > Actinopteri > Cichliformes > Cichlidae > Astatotilapia > Astatotilapia calliptera. The sequence goes on along the minus strand of NC_137427.1, from coordinate 13,501,446 downwards.
TGAATTGAAGATTGTTCAGCCTAATTGGATAGCGTTGTGTTAGAACCACATGACCACAGGACGTTCTAACTCTCTAAGCTGGAAAATAAGGTACAGCCAAAAATGCTGAAGATACGAAGGTGACACCATATGAATCATAATTTGAAACAAACATGACTGCAGGAGCCAGACAACCTGTGCCCCAACTCGCTCTGCATCAATGGTCCTTCAGCTGTACTGTCCCTGCAGTATTGCCTAGCATCTTTACATTATCCCACCAGCAGCAGTGCATTTATCTGTTAGCTGTATCTGCCTTCCTGTCCCTCAGCCCCCTGACAAGTAAATCATCTCTTCTCCTGCTGTGACAGCACAATCCTGATGTCTTTCACTTCTGCAGGCTAGGGTAGGCCACACACATGTTGAACACACACGCGCATGCACACACACATACACACATACACATTTGCAGCGAAAGGCAGGAACAGGCAAACACATTACACACATGCTGGGATCCATACGCACACACAAACACTTTTTGTCAGAGGGGATTCTCGTCTACTCAAGGACAGAGTGGTGACACCTCATCATGAGCCAAATGAAGCAAGAGCAGCACAGAGAAGAGGAGGGAAAGAGGAGAGATCGAGGGCTGGATGGAGCGGAACGACAGAGTAATATGGAGGAGGTTGAGTTGAGTTATATGCCAGCAAGGCGACCAACACCTGGTGCTAGATTTCAGGGGCATGAAATAAGCTCTGGGAAATGTAGAGGGACAGACAGAAAGTGAGGTGATGGGGGGAATGAAGTGTCCAGTCTAGTCCAGGTACAGACACCTCTAGACACCTTTCTCTCTCGCTCTCTTGCTTCCTTTATGTGTGCTGTTCTTATTTGTGCCAGCTTTTGCAGTAATTCATTGAAGACTGTGAGGAACTTAGTTTAATTGAGATAGCAAGTGTGACAAAAGGAGAGAGATAACATTAACATGTTTTCCACACCACGCTTCTCCTTCAATTTGCTTGGATTACATTCACAGCTGAAAAATATGCCTTTTCTAAACTCATTAAAATTGGATTTCATTTCCATTTTACAAAATGTAGCAGTCACCTACTTTACAATTTTCCCATCATATAGTGAATAAATGTTATTTTTCTTATGCATGTAATGTATCAATGTACTGCCTGATTTGGATTAGCAATTTACTTTAATATAAATACAGGTCTTGAGCTTTGTGCATGTGCTGGGTTTAAATGTGGCCAAATGTAGCGTCACATGTCACTAACGAATCAACTGATCTTGAAAGTAATTCAGGAGTATTTATAGTTTGTGATTATGACTGTGATCTTCCAGAGCCAATGTTATTTCTAAATAAAAACAGGGACCCAAAGGCTGGGGAAGAGAAAATAAATTGAGAGAAATGAAGCAGAATAGGACAAGGTCCTTGTCACTGTCTGTTCTCGTAACTCAGAAGTGGGAGAGTGAAGGACAGAAAGAGATGGAGTGATGGAAAGGAGGACAGAGGACTGTGTTTCACCTGAGAGAGCTACAGATGGATGATAATGCAGCAATAGACAGAGGGCAGAAAGGAGAGCACGCAAAACAGAAGAAGAAAGCAAGATCGAGGCAAGAAGTGTAGAGGAAGGTATATAGAATGCAAAAAAGAAAGCCAGAGCTGAGTGTAAGAATTAAAGGCAAAAAGTGAAGGTCAGAATGAACATAAAAGAGCCAGAAACAAAGAAAATGGATGCTTCCTAAAATTGTAAAATTGACTGAAAAATGCTAGCTTTTAACTTCTTGACCCAAACTCCTGTAAAAATATCCTTGGCTGCTGGCCAGATTTAAGCCTGATTCTATCTGCTAAATTGATTCAGATCCTGAAACTGGCAGCTAAGATAACCATGCGTCTTGTGCCATATATCTTATGTAATTGATATCTGTCTCTGAATGCGCTATCAGGGTAATAATCACTTAAATCAATACCTTTGAATTTGCAGCTTATGCTCGTTAACATATGTACAATTGATATTCTTCAGTGTGACTGACAAATAGATTCTGTTTTATCATTCCTAGGAAGGCGTGAGGAGAAAAGACGCACAATTGCCTCACTATAGTTAAGGAAAGTAGTGGTGACTTATGGGAGCAGATCACGCAGGAGTTCTTCAGTGGCTGGCAAACTTCAGAGTGAGGCTTCTACCCAGAAGGCAGGACTCTCACACAAATTAGAACATCAAGTAGTGAATGTGCACACACTCTTGGCTGAGATCTGACCACCCACAGAGGTCTCTGGCATCACATCTTTGATTTCGAATGTCAGAGCAGTGTGTGTCTTTTTTTGTAGTTAAGATAACTACAAATTAATAGCATGTTGCCAGTGAATTAAATTGCTGTATAATATCAAATGGCATCACATCATATGACCCCCTATGAGCAAGCACTGTGGCAAAAGTGGGAAGGAAAAACTCCCTTTTAACAGCAAGAAACCTCCTGCTCAGGGATGGGCGGCCATCTGCTGCGACCGGTTGGGGTGAGAGAGGGAAGACAGGATAAAAGATATGCTGTGGAAGAGAGCCAGAGATTAATAATAAGTATGATTCAGTGGAAAGAGGTCTATTAACACATAGTAAGTGAGAAGGTGGCTGAAGAAGAAATACTCAATGCATCATGGGAATACCCGAGCAGCATACACCTATTGCAGCATAACTAAGGGAGGATTCAGGGTCACCCGATCCAGCCCTAACGATATGCTTTAGCATCTTAAATATAAAGTTACTTGAGAGAGAAAGTCCCAGTTTTGGGCCCGCTCATGTGGTCACCCTTAGTTTTGATGAAACCCAAGGCTTGCAACTTCTCGCCATTTACTCTTTAGTGAAACTTAAAAATAATGCAAAATGGAAAAAGAGAACACTGAGTCAGTTGTTGTGTCAACACACTTCAAAAGGAAATTTACTATCAAATGTGACTGGTTCTTATTTGTGTCACACTTTGACTATCACTTGCCAAGTAGTTGGCAAGGGTTAGTTGGCAAGTTAGAATCTTCCATGCCAACTCGTCTGCAAATATTTTATAATTTTACCAACAAGTGGCCACCTTTACTCTTTTCTTCCAACTAAAAGTAACGCCAAGAGGGTTCTCCCGGATGGACCAGCCGGCAAGCTCCAATAACCAACCAACCAGTCGAAGAATACACGTTATGCCACTGTAACTAGTTTAATCAGATGGTCTAGGCCTGTGTAACTGGGGCCTAAATGAATGTCTTTGTGTGTACGCATGTGCTCATAGAGACAACTATAAGGATTGTTGTTCTCTTCTATCATCAATACAACATCAAATAAAGCAAAACTACAACAATATACTGAACCTCCAGTGTGTTGATCAGAGCCTGATCCATATGTTGTGACTTGAGCTCATTATTTGTTCACTTGTTTGCTCAGAAATAGCTTTACATGTTGTTCATGTCACAAAAGAAGATGGACAGCTTATGTGTCTTTCATTCCTGAACTTAAAAACTGCATTGTGGGTAAAATTACTTATTCCTTTTTGTCATGACATGAAAGAGACTTATTTTTGATATTTTGTTGTGATGTTATTTCTTTTTCCATGCAGGGATTCTCTTGATCTTGTCATTCTACCTGCTTTTGATGCTTTGTGTGCATTTGTCTCTGCAATATTAATGTTTGATGGTATCAGGCTACGTGTGTGTGCTTATTTTTGGGAATGCCAGTGCCTGAATAGTTTGATATCAGGTGTTTGTTCTTTTTTTTTTTTTTTTTTTTTTTTTTTTTTTTTTACAAAAGACCCTTTAAAAAAATCTTTATGCCCTTACTGTCATTTTTGAGGGTGCAACAGTGTAGCATAGCACATTTTACCAACTTCTATACAAAGAAATCATTTTAAGAATGTCATCAGCAAAAAAAGCTACCTGGAAGAGAGAGAAACATTCTATTAAAGTTTAAAGAGCATCTCTTTCCACCGTAGCTCCTTACCACAGCATTCCCCTTTTTATTCTTTTCATTGCTAGTTTCAACCCTTTTTCTCTTTATTAGAAGGGAAACAGAGTCAAAAGGAAAAAACAGAGTGTTGTGCCTTTGATGTGTAATAGATACTCTGCTATTCCTTGTGAGAACCAGCTCAGTAGAAAAAAGGATTTTTTTTCTCAAACTTTTTCTTTTAATTTTTTTTCCTCTTGCATATTTTTTGTCTGTATTGACTTTTCCAAAGACATGAAAGAAAGTGCAGATAGTTTCTGTTTTAGATGGATTTTGGCACATGCATGCATCGACGTGTGTGTTTCTTTTTCAGTTTACATCTGTAAGTATGTGTGTATGCTCTGCATTCCTGCACTTTGAAGTTCTTTATGCACACAGTTTTTTGTAATTTCACCAAGAAGAGGCCATCTTGCCTTTTTTCAACTAAAAGTAATGTAAAAATAAAGACTTTATTTGAAAAAGCCCAAAGAGTATTGTTATTATTATTATTTTTAACTTTGCTGTTATGAATGGGCATTGATCACAGCAGCATGCTTTACTTGCCTCTCGGAGACCAAGGTCTGGTTGAAAAATAGATCTGCAGCTTGTATTAACTGTAAAGGAGTTTTTGCTGAATCTATTTATCAGTCCACCTTAACAACAAAAAGCACTTTTACACAAAAACACATGTAAACACATTAACCTCACGCTTTTTTCTAGATATGTGGGTATTTCATGAAAGTTTGCTGAAATGGAAAAACAGAAAATACATTCATATGGAAACATAAAATATGTTTTCTTATAATGAAAAAAATACAAAAGAAAAAAGACTAGAGCTAGGAACATGTATTTATTACAATTTTGCACTGTGACATTTTGATAATGTCTTCATCGAAAAGCAAGTCCCCAACACGTAGATCCTTAAAATTAAGGTTGATGTTTTAAGTTTGGAGTGAGTTTAGAGTTAGACAGTGTAACCTTGTTCATCCTCTCCCAGTCCAGGCAGTGAGTCGTAAACTCAGTCAAAGGCAATGCAGTGGTGTGTTATCTGCAGCCCATGTTACCCATTGAATTATTCTTTGTCTTTTATATCCATCTTCATTAAAATGGGGAACAGTGTTGTTTCACATCAATGATTTCAGAATAATTTTGTTTTGATGAAGACGTTAACTGATTGGAGTTAACTGTCTAGCTTGCCTGACACTAAGTATGTTTGTTTTTTCAGAGTTGTTTTAAACTAGTGACAGTATAGTTTAGGCCATGTTTGAGTTAAACTTATAGCCAGTTTCTGCTTAACAATACAATTTAAATTCAGTAGTTAGGGTTAGATTAATCTGTCGGATTGGTTTCAAGTGAGAGCAGTAGTTATGCTGATGTTGGTTTTCAGGAATTAAATGTAAGGCAATTTAATGTTGTCAGGGATACATGATTATGTGTACAATGCATTTGTGTGTGTGTAGGTGGTCAGGCAATCAGGAACAGTGTCATCCTGTTGCTATGAGACAGCTGGTCTCACCAGAGGGGGCGAGAGAGCAATAAGGAGGAAGAGGGGGGTTTTGCAGGACCAGCTGTAGGCTTTTGAAAGTTCTTGGCAATCATTTTTCTTGGAGGCTTACTATGAAAATGGAATTAATTATTATTTAGTTACAGTAGGTGTTTAAAGCATTAGGTTTCCCCCCCACTCTAACATATAATGTTAAAAAAATCTAAAGAGCAAACCTGTCACTGTTGGTGAATTCAGACACAAACATGTCAGTTTTTCCTTTTGTCAAAAAGAGTAATAGACTGACCTTATATTTTATATATAAAATAAAATATGCATAAAATATATAAAAGGTGGTTCCTATTAACCCATAATAGAAGAAAAGTGGTATAAGAGGTAATTTGTGCCGTTTAGTGTCATTAGCTATTTTATTTACATTTCAAAATATTTAATTCTACTTGCATTTAGCCTCCGTATAGGCCTAGTTTGCAACATTGTTCTTGAGAAGCTTCTGTTAATGGTATGGATCCATGTGTGGTATTTCAGGTTTTTGTCTATATAAGCAATTACAACTGCAATTACAAACTGAAAGCAAACCGCTGTCCTCCTGTTTTGGGAACAAATCCAACAGAAACACTCTGTGAAGGTAGGAAGGACAGAGAAGCGGAAGAGAGGGAATGGCCTGAGCACAAAGTGATACTAGCAAACTGTGTGAAATTATAGAGGCAGTAACAGATACACAGCAAATAAAAGGGAAATGGAGAAGAAAGGAAAAAAAAATATTTCGGAAGTGCAACACACAGTGACCCTGTAGCCAGAGGAAGTATTCTGTATACAGTAGCTGTGACACCACTCCAGTAACTAAATGCATTTGCTACTTCTCTGAATAGCTACCATCCACTGATGTTGTGAAATAGATATGGCATATCCTTGCTTACGGCCATACCACCCTGAACACACCCGATCTCTTTGATCTTGAATGATGGCATATGCTGATGTGTTGACGCTTGTCAGCTCATATTAAGACACTGCTGGTGTGTGAGCCTGCATAGGAGAAGTAGGCAGGGGTGTTGTGACATGTTACCCACTTGGGGACCAAATGCCTGGTTATTTTAGACTGTTATCTCTGGAAGTGCGACAGCAATGGATATTCTCGCTAGTGCACTAAGTTAACACACTTTTATTTCAAATGGTAAAAAGTTGTAGCAGCCATGATATTTATTTTGAGAGCAAAGGAGGAAGTGAGTCGGTGTTATTAAAAAATGACAAAGAAGTCCACAGAAAGACAAGGTTACAGCAGATGGATGGGTCAACAAAATATCAGACTTTGACGGGAAACTTCCAACATACTCATGAAAAGTGATCATGATGGTAACCATGACGACTAAGCTACCATAACCTTTATAAAGTAATTTTTACTCACACTGTGATCTTTCTCTTTTCTTCCTATTATGATTGAGGAGTGGGCCTGGCTGAGAAAAACAGTAGAAATCCCACGCTCATATGCTCATATCAACTTGTAAATCACAAGTTATATATAGGTTTTATAGTTTTGTATTTTCTTGTTAGTTTTTATTTTATATTGTTCTGCTTTTGTTTATAATTCAATTTATTTGCAGTTTTATTTGCAATTTAGTTTTTACAATATGTTTGCTCATTTTGGTTTAGTTTTAATTAGTTTCAGCATTATTGTTATTCTTTTTAAATTATCATTGTAGTTATACCATACAATACTGTCATGGTCCTGGGTCGGTGACCCAGCGCTTTTAGTTTGTTATCATTTTCTAGATGATGATTGTTTAAGTTCTGTGTTATTTTCGATCTGCCTCTGAGTCTGCGTCTGAATCTCTCTGTTTAGTTCAATGTCTTGTCTGGTTCCATGTATCTGAGTTTCCTGTTTTATTGTGAAGGTCCGTGTCGTATGTGAGTGTGATCAGTTTACGTTTCCCCTGTCCCGTCAGCCCATCCCCTGATTACTGGTGTGTGTATTTAAGCCCTGTGTGTTCTCCTGCCTGTTGCCGGTTCGTCTGTGTAACTCCGCGTCAGTCTGTGTTCCTCGGTGTCCTGCTCGTCTCTCTGCCTCTCTTCCCTTTTTTGTTTCATCTCAGGTTTGTCATTTAGCTTTCCCAGTTCAGGTCTTTAGTTTTGTCTTCCCTCTTGCCTGTTTTGCCTTCTCACCACTGTGTAAATAAACTCACCGGCATCTCATCCACTGCCTGCATCTTGGGTCCTTCTTCTAACTCCACACGGCTCGCCTCGGCAGCCGTGACAAATACCATATTACAATATAAACAGAACTTTCTGTTGTAGTCTATGAATGCCTCCACCCATTAAATAATTTTTAGAATTTTTTTTAATGTAACTAAAAAACAAAAAACAGGAAATACTTTGAACCACAAGGAAGCAGTTTCTCTGTACTTCAAAGCTGCTCACCACCCAGAGATTTTGTCTTTGGCAGTTCCTGCGTCTCTCCAGCTCTGCTATGATCAGCTGCTGTAAGTGTATGGGTTGAATTTGAGTTCAAATTCTTGAAGGGACAAGAACATTTAGTGGATGATGAAAATTAGGAATAAACAGAAAACAGCAATAAAAGAGAAAATATCACAAGGGTGGAGAGAATGTGTGTGTGTGTGTGTGTGTGTGTGTGTGTGTGTGTGTGTGTGTGTGTGTGTGTGTGTGTGTGTGTGTGAGGGACAGAGAGATAACTGTTGTATGTTATCTCCCTCTCTATTCTATCTTGGGCTGAAGGCAATAATATGATGATTGGGATATGATCTATATAGGTTTGGCCTTGAGTAGGGATTAGTGTTGTTACACACACACACACACACACACACACACACACACACACACACACACACACACACACACACACACAGAGGGACGGAGAGAAGATCACACTTTAATCTAACATGCATTTAGGTGAGATAGACTATTTTGTCTTGTCCTCTAAATATGTCAGCTAGCACTCTCCTTACTTCACTTTCTTCTCTCTCTCTCTCTTTTTATACTTTCTCCTTGGTCCAGCTCTGCATCTTACAACACTCCCCTCATCCTTTGCAGACTTTCTTCTTTTCTGTCCTCTAATTCACCCTTATGCCTGTCTTTGCACCCCAGCCATCTCCACCTGCTTGCTTTCTCTTCCACTGCTTCCTCCTTTCCGATCTAATCTCTCTTTCATCCATTCCACCACCTTTCTGTCTTCCTGTCATCCCTTTATCTTCCCACCCCCACCCTGGGCACACGACACATATACACAAAGGTGTGATGAGAAGGCCAAGTGTGTGAGTGTGCATTGTATGTGTGTGTGTGTGTGTGTGTGTGTGTGTGTGTGTGTGTGTGTGTGTGTGTGTGTGTGTGTGTGTGTAAGTAAAAGTGTGTGTGAGCCAAGAATCTGTCACAGCTTGAGTGGTCTGACTTTTCTTGCTGTGGATCAATGAACACAAAGACTGGTGTCCCACACTGCCCCTAGGAATCTGTGTGTGCGTCTGTCTGTATGCACTTTCATGTATGTGTGTGTGTTTGTATGCGTGTGCATGTGTGCCCATGTGCGTGCGTGTCTTGTTTGGATTGAACTCCCCAAACAAGTGCATCTAACATATTTCCTGTCAACTCTGTGGTAGTTGGAATTGCTGGCGTGTTTTTTGTGAGTGTCCATATGTCTGCGTGTGTGTGTTTGCGTGTCGTGTGACCAGTGACCTATGTGGTTTGAGGCCTGTAGCAGTAATCCGTGTTGGGGCTGGACGAAGGAGGGTGGTGACGATATGGATCAATATGTCAGCAATGCATAGTTGTTCTCCATCTTCCTCCCTTCTTCTGTGATTGCCCTTTGTACCACCTTTTCTCTCTCAGTCGGCTCTTCCCACTTCTGCATCCAAACCAGTCCCTCATTTGAATTCTCTCTTTATCGTTACACACTCTCCCCCTTCCCATTTTTTTATCTTTCCTTTCATTTATCAAATCCTGCTCTCGGTGTGTAGATCATTTTCCTTGCTTCTTTACCTCATCCCCCCCCCCCCCCCCCCCTTTTTACTCATCATTCTTCATTGCTAGCCCCCTTCCCCAGATTCCTCCCCCATGACCACTCCCCATTTGGCAAATTTATTTTTCTCATTCTAAATCAACGTCTTCATCATCATGTAGCACTCTTTCTCACTCTTTTTTTTTTTTAACTGAGACAGCCAGTCTCCTTTTTCCCTTCTCGCCCCCACTCACTTTCTCTCGAAGGCGGGAGTCTATTCCTGTGCATTCCCAATCTGTCACTGCTGCCCTCTGACAAAAAGACATATTCTATTTTCTTCTTCTGTCTTTGTCCTCTCTCTCCCTTAGTTCAGGTCTATAACTTTATTAGCACAAATCGAAGAGCCAGTAGTTTGTAAGATGAGTTCAACATGAAAATAAATGTTTTTCTCCCTATCACTTGATAAATACGCAACATGTTCATTTTTATTGTGTGTATCAAGGGAAAATAACATTTTTTTTTTCACTGGGTCAAATGATTAGAACCGCCTATGCCAGTGTGATTCATGAGTCTGTTAAAAACAATTGCAGAACTAGTGTGAATATTTTTTCTTAATAGAGAGGTCAGCAACTACGCCTATGACCTTGACACAGGAGGCTGTGGTTCATATTATATTTCCTGGTAGTTTTTATTTTTCCTCTTACCCAGAGCTGCAATATTCTCCTTACCTGAAGTAAACTTTAACAATAGGTAGGGCAGATTACATGAACAGTTGTAAGGAGTGTGCGTATTGTACACTTACAAAAGAGGCAGCAGCATTAGGAAAACGTAGGTAAGAACAAATGACCTTTTTTATGGGTTTTGTTTTTGATGACCTCTATGCTCATAATATTAAAATAGGAAAAATTTACGATAGTAGCTAGGAAACCACAATGTCAAGAATACGAAACTATTACAAATAAGAACTTAAAAGATGGGCACCAGGTCTTTGGTCTTGCAGGTCTATATATGCTTGCCACTCATCACGTTGTACGGTGCTGTGGGACAATAATGATGTTACATCCACTTGCACGAGCTGCCATGTTGGTGTTGCTTTAGCCAAAATTGCATCTCTCAATTTTTTCAGCCTGGCATGTTGTGCTGCTGGAGCCACAGCTAAAAATTGATGATGATACGCTTGTGTGATTATGTCCCTTTTAAAGCACCTTGAGGCAACTGTTGTGTTGTGTTTTGGCGCTATATAAATACAATTGAATCAAATTGAATTTAAATGCTATCTTAATGACATTATGCAGACATTCAGAAATTCACAGATTATACAGAGGAGGATGTTGCAACAACAACAAAAAGGCTCAACATTGTCTTTGATTCGGATTTTGAGTTCTTTGCTATTCTTCTTCTATTCCTGTATCAGCGCTGATTTGCAATACTGTCTGAGTGGTGACACCTTTCATTCAGGAGAACGACAAGTGCTACCTGCATCGCCACAGCGTGCATAAATAGAAGTGGCTGTGTTATGAGTTACCTGCAGCACTCAAAGCTGAGCTCAAAGTCTTTCAGCTCTTGCTTTTGCACATGTAACCAGTTTAAAATTAAAACGACACAACACCTAAACATTAGCTACTTACACTGAAAACGTTTAACATTTTTATGACATTTTTTTGATAGATGGATATTGGTCACCAAGGCAAATATTGACAGAGATCTGTAGTGTAAAGCAGGATTTGGACTTATCCAGGTAACTTCATGGTTAACCCACGGGTTGAACCTTTGCATTTGCATGTAGACCTACCTTTTAATTTAGTTCACTTCCACTTCCACCTTGTATTAAAGTACCAGTCAAAAGTGCGGACACATGCACTCATTCATATGAATGGTCTGGTAGTGTGTGTGTGTAACCTCTTCATTCACAGTTGTAGCTAAATTAGCAAACCATGGGTTGACTTATTGAATTGGTAACTTTCTGCATGTAACCGCTTCATCCCCTATCTCATCCCCTCCAATTTACTTTTCTCTCATTATGATTAGGTCCCCGCTTTGACATATGCACACATGCTCACAAACATGTTCGTGTGCATAAACTAGCATCCTGTGTCTGTGTATGTTTGTCACATGTGACCATGATGATCTAGTCTCATATTAGGCATCTCCAGGGCTACACTTTCTTCCATTTTGGCTTTCATCTCCTTCTCTGCTCATTTTCTTCCCTCTCATTCTGTTCCTGCGGGACAGAGCTTCCACCTCTCATTTCTTTAATTATGCTTTTTAATTCCAATAAGCCTTAGGCAATGTTTTCTGAATTTATTAGTCCTCCTGACATACGATATGAAAAAAAAATCCCTTAAAGAGACATGTTGTTAATAGCATTCCATATTCTTGTTCTGTTAGTAATTAAAAAGAAAAACTAAATGGAAATTGCATTTACCAAGTGATAGGGAGAAAACCATTTATTTGAACAATAAGGCAATCACCCAGACACTGATAGTAGCCATACTGAGTGCCAAGCCACAGACAGGACTTTTGAAATTATTTACATTTTAAAATATCATGTTTACCTTATACACAAACAGCTGCAGGTCTTCTATGCTTCTCTGTGTCCTTGGGCTCAATGTTATGAAGTGTGTCTTTACAAGAACTGAAAAGAAAATCTAGCAGAAACACAGAGGTAATGAATTCACAACTCTCCATCATCTTAGTCCTGTCTTCAATCTAATTAATATTCTGCTCACTTCAGCTAAAAATCACAGAGTATCCTCTTGCCTCAGTATCAAATACCAACAAAAGCACCTGGGCAGCTGTGCCGCACTCACCCCACAGGAAGCAGTAGTATTACTTATCTAAACAGGTAATTTAAATTTAGGAAAATGCTTAAAAAATATATATACACACATAATAATATGTGTTGGTTTTATGCTTAGAGTCGTTCTCTTGTTGGAAAACCTAAATCCATGACTTGTGTGCAGGGTTCTGGAACATGAGGTGTAAAAGGGCAGAACTTTATAATTTAAACATAAAATATACCATTTACATTGTTAGCATAAAAACAGCCTCCAAGTATGTGTACTTAACTCATGGTTTTTCAACTTTTAGTGGTGATTTTGCTGCAGTGCCTGAATCAAAGCAACCAACTCTATACTCCAGCTCACTTTGCTCTGGCCTTGAGATTAAAGGCAATTTTAAAGGCATTTTTCATCAGTAATCTAGACGGTATTTCATCTACATAACATTTAAGATGGTAGTTGTGAAAAACCTGCAGGCAGCCAAATATGACTGGACCCTTTTTCGAAAAACCCTGAGTCTCATATTGAGAATCTGTGTCTTAGTTCTTATTGCAAAGTAGGACATCCATGTTAAAATGCTGCGAGTGATATCCATTTTGATGTAGTGAACTACATTGTGCTGTCGCCATAATGTGGTCCAACTTGATGTTCATTAAGCAGTGTAGCTTGACATGGCAGATGCTGCATTTCTCTCTGGCCTTCACCTGATTAAGACAGCTGAGTCTGTGGTGTAAAAAGGCACACGGGGGAATAGTGTAACTCGGCTGCTGACTAAGGTTCCTGGCTGTAAGGAGCTGTTTTAGAAGACACATTAATTCAAACTCCTTCAGCGGTACTCCATGAGGAGGTGAGTACATTTATCATAAAATGCTTTCTTTTTAATTAGCCGTACGAAATGCGTGTCAGCATGCCTTTGTTTCTGGTTGCTAGCTTATCAAGTGCAGCTGTAGTCTTGTCCTGTTTTGTCACAGGAAATAGAACCCAGGCAACGCCTCCATCACTTTTCCTGCATTGTCAAACTAATTTCAGGCATTTGATGACAAAAGGATCAATTTGTTTGTGAAAAGAGGCTCAATGCGTCTGCAGGGTGCTATTTCAGGAGTAATGAAGAAGGATGTGGCTTCAAATGATAAAGGAAATCCACATCTCGTTAAAATGACTTCTCTTTATACTGGAAGGAAGTAGTCACTCTGCAGCAGGCACGCTTCATAGAAGTTGGGGATCAGGGGAAGTATGCAATAAAGCCATGGTAAATTAAAATCAATCACCTTTGATTGCTGTTTCATAGCTTCTGACATTTGCTCGTAAACCTTCCTTTGGCCCTCTATCACTATCTCCATTTTCTCCTTCTTTATCCATCCCACACCCTAGCTTACAGTTCATCTCCCCCTCCCTCTATGAAATTAGCAGCAAGGCACTCCATCCATCTATTCTCTTCCATTTATCCTTATCAGGATCGCCAGGTGGCTGGAGCCTATCCCAGCTACCATAGGGCGAGAGCTGGGTTACACCCTGGACAGGCACACCAATCTGATCCAGGGCTAAGACAGAAAGAGAGACAACCATTCACACTCACAATGTAAGTGTTTAGAATCACTGATTAACCTAACCCCACTAATTGCATGTCTTTGTTCTGCGGGAGTACCCAGAGAGAACTCATACAAACACAGGGAGAATATGCAAACTCCACACAGAAAGGCGGTGGTGGAGTAAAGTCCAGACCTTCTTGCTTTGAGGCCACCACTAGCCAGTACGCCACCATGCTCCCTGCAGCAAGGCACTTCTCCTATAACATTAAAACAAAGAACCTATATTTAATCTTTTCAATTTGATTTCCTATTAGTCGGCCTTTTTTGCCTATTTATGTGTGATGGGTATTGCTGTAGAATACCCTCTCAGGTCCCTTAAAACATGTGTAGAACTTGTATTAGACATCTTGCTTTTTCAGATTACACACACACACACACACACACACACACACACACACACACACACACAGAAACACTTGAACACAATGCTGTCATTGTGTTACAAAAATTCCTGTGACACAAACTGAAAAACAGATGAATAAGTAGTGAATTGCCTGTGTCCTCATACCTTGCCCTAGTAACACTACTATGTTCTCTTTCTCTCTTTCTTGCCCTCTCTCATGCAGTTGCTTTCTTTCCTGTACTGTGACTTGACTTCAGTTAGGTTTTTTATATATTTATTTTATTTTTTGTCTGAGCTAATGAAAGATGTGGAAGCTCAGCATTCATTTCTTTCTTTTGGAGGAGAATACACACACACACACACACGCACACACACGCACCCACACACACACATTAAAATTTTATTTATGTGCTGCCCAGCTGTTCTCCTATGCACCTAAAATAATGACACCTCCACATGCATATGTAAGTCCCCATTGTATATGCGAATATATTTCTGATCTTGTAATTGTGCGATTGTGTATCTTACATAACGTTTTCTCACAGCCGCACTACCACCAGAATAATATTAAGATTAGTTAGGAAACTCGTAAAAATCCTTACCACTTAACTTCTTGACCCCTAAGAGTTAGCGGTTAATTGCGATTTTAATTTCAAGGCTGTCATCTCTCTTGTTAGGGTCGTTATACTGGAGAAAGTAATTTGATGCACATTCCTTGATGCTTTTTAAAAAAAAAAAAAAAGTAATGTAAGTAATGGATTATGTAGATGCATTTTCACATAATTACCAGTTTACAATTTAAACCTTAGTCTACAAAGTGGAAAAGAAACATCACAGCCATAAGGCTCATGCCACCGATACTCCTCAAACCCCCTTGATGGCGGCTTTGCAGCTCTTTCAGTGTTAGATTTGATATTCTCGTGTGTGTGTGTTGAGATACCCACATGTAGGAAAGTGGTTTTGCCAATATATGTGTACTTCTTTGTGTCAGCATGTGTTGCAGATTATAGACTTTCACCCATCACTGACCAGACAGCACCCGTGGGTTCACTTACTCATCCTTGTTCTTTCCACAGTTTTACTGGTAACAACACACGGCTTTAAACTGTTGCGTCAAGACTTATCATAACTCTACCAAACATACACACACACACACACACACACACACACACACACACACACACACCTATCACATTATTTTGTATCTTTTCTTCTTTAGTTTTAGTTCCGTATTATTTACTGTTTATGTCAGTCCTCGTGGGTCATCTTAAGTATTCAGCATCATTGTGAATCAGCATCAGCCCTCATACGTTTTTCCAGCTTAAATATATTCTCATCAGGTCTGCTTGTTTGTGACCTGCTAATGTGTGCTTGCCCTTGGTCATTATTCAAATGAAGGCTATTTATAAATTTTGCATGTTGTTAGTTAGATCACCTGCAGGACTTTCTACCACCAGCAGCACTGTGCATCTTACCCTAATCCGGTTGTTCAGTGATGACACGACGAATCCTACTTCCGGGCCTAAAGTAGTCTGCGTTTAATATGGCTTTTGTGTTGTTAACATGTTTAATGTTATGTATTTTCTTCTATTTGATCTCAAAAAGCTCCTAAAACAGTCAGTGATCACTGTTGACCTTCCTTGGCTTTTATTACCGCTAATCATTTATTTAAGCTCAGTTTTTAAAACCTTGTAACTACAGCCCAGCCCATGCAGCAGTATATGAATGACTAACCTCGTATTATGGATGGATTATCTCAGTTGTTCTCCTGGCTGAAGTTTGGTCCTTTTACAGCATCCTGCCATGCGATTACATTTGCTCCTGACCACCGAGAACACTCACGTTAACTTTTATTGAGTGGAAAAAAAGTTAGCTTGTTTATATTATGCTAGCATAGCTGTGTCGCTAGCGGTCACGTAGCACATCATTATATACCAGCTAGCCAAACTTCAGTAACCCTACAAACGTCACTGCTTTTTAGTTTTCTGTCTTCATTTATGCTGGAAGTGATAACAGAGCTGTACGTTTTAATTTGTTTCCAAAACCCCGCAGTCAGGACATGCTATATTGTATTTAGATAGAAGCTAGTGAGCTAATTCCCTGCTAACTTCTAATCGTTAAATGTCATAAATTTCGTTTTCATGGATGCCTGGATGTTAAACTCAATTGTTACACCTGGTAGAGCAGAACGCTGATCATTTTATTAAAGATGAAAGACTTTAGACAGTTTTTCAACTCTCAGTAATGCCATAGTGATTGTTTGATATATGGACCTGCAGTGGAGTTTAGGTCCAGACACGGCTAGTGACGTCAGACTGAACAACCGGATAACCCCCAACCCAACCCAACCAAACCAAAAAAACCTCCAAACATAAAAAAAAAAAAATCCACACAAATACATGTTAAATAGATTTTTTTTACAGCAAACACAAAACTGTGATGATATTACTTTTTAATTGTGTAATATGAGCTCTACAGCCCAAAAAGAGAGGCAGGTGCAGCTGAAAGAATACATGTCATTTGATGGATTCTTATTTGTGACAATCAGAAGAAATAAGAACTGATATGGGATTACACCACACAAGAAAATACAATTCAACAAATTAATGAAAGCACATATTTTACTGTAAAGATTTTAAACATAACAATGTTATTTTGTGCTATCATTATCTGTCATATTATTGTCTGTTACTTTTAAATGACCCACAAGTAACCTTGAACATAACTTCAGGTGATTAGCATCACTATGTATTTTACCTTCAAAAAATGCCAATTAACTACATGAATGAATCTTAATCTGAATCACTTGCTGACAGTAGTTCTGTTGAGTAAGTTAGAAAACATTCAGTAAAGTTACATAAACTTCATGCATTATAACATATTAGTCATTTGCTATTAAAACACAAGTTATTATAATAATGATAATAATTGATGTGGTCTGTCTAAAGAAATCCTCAACAACATTTGGTTTTCATAGACGATAAACTTTATTGCCAGGCAGGAGGAAAAGAGGAACGCCACACAGAAGATTCATGGATTCTAAAGGACGACACACAGAGGGTTTGTGTGACAAAAGAGGATGCTATGGACAGTGTTGGGAAGGTTACTTTTAAAATGTATTCCATTACAGTTTACAGAATACATGCCCTAAAATGTATTCTGTAACGTATTCCGTTACGTTACTCAATGAGAGTAACGTATTCTGAATACTTTGGATTACTTAACATATTGTCATGCTTTTTACAACTACATGAATGTACTATTGCTGTGTGATTTATTACTATTACTGAAGGTCCCCGGCTCCGAACCGTAGTAAAGGGACCTCTGACTAATACGGGTTCTGTGTCGGGCTCGTAGCCGAAAACTAGCTTTACTTTGTTGTCTGGGTCAACTTAGCTTGCGAGAGACAGAGAGAGGCGTTGAAAGGCTGCTCCAACGGAACTTATTGTTTCGGAGGAAAACACGAACACAGCGTACAGTCGAGTCTTAATAGCTTACTTACAACTGGGCTCGTCAGGCACTCTTCTTGGCTGCAGTGGTTATTATTATATTTACATGCTTCCAGCTCCTGTTTCTGCTCGATGACAACTCTTACTTTTCGACTCTCCTTTTTCTCCCACCTCGCGCTCACAGACACATAACGGGTATGGCAGTCCATTCTCCCTGCAGCACGGACTACACTTCCCACGAAGCTACATTCTGCCTATTAGCTTAGCACAACAACAACAAAAAGGCGCTCTCTCACCCAGGAAACATGCAGAGCGAGAGCATCACCCTGTAACCATGGCAACTGTAACGCTGCCGCCTGGAACTACAGAACGTAGCTGTCAAACAAAACCGAAACAGTCCTGACCCGCCACAATATGAAACAAGAAAGTACCGCCGTGTAATCCATTTATTTCAACAAAGTAACTGTAGTCTAAATACCACCTTTTTAAACGGTACCTGTAACGGAATACAGTTACTCATATTTTGTATATTAAATACGTAACAGCGGTACATGTATTCTGTTACTCCCCAACACTGGCTATGGATAGGGGGAGATCGGCGCAGATATTTCCCTGTGGCGACCCCTAAAGGAGAAGTCTAAAGAAGGACAAGCTCTCCATGAACATTTTTTTGCTGAGTAAGGCTGCATTGTAAGGCTGAAACAACAAACAGGGCTGTTCCTGTTTGTGTGTCATTACAAATGTAATTATTTTTAAGTTTCTCCCAGATGATCATGTGGCTCTAAGGACTGAACAACTTTAAACTGTTAGCTAAAAAGTTAAAAGACTACATTTGCATGAGTATATTAGTTGTATTTATAATATCCTATTGTATTATATAACATGTACATATAACGTATAACATACCTTATACATCATGGCACAAATGCGTACAGTATTTTGGAGGCATTTTAAATGCATAAATCATCAGGTAATAGTCGCATAAATTTTGCAGTGTATAGTCATATACGCTGACTAACAGAGACACCTCGGGAAGGCTGTGACTCCGTATAAGACTTCCATATTAGGTATCTGATAGCTGAATCACTATAGCATTATACTGACTGTCAATCATAAAAGAAATAGGTGCAAGGGTGCAGACTCACATACTCCACAGTTGCCTAACATTCATACTGTAATACATAATATAGCTTGCAAATCTCATCTCTTCCTGGCTGCTCCTAAATTGATTTGTATTTCAAATTGATTGAATTGACCCCAGACAGAGAACTGACTTGATGATGTAAGCTGTGTCCAAATAGCAATCAGTCAGCGTCTATCTTAATCAGACCATATCCTGGCCATACAGGACTCCAGGAACTTCTCCTTTCAACTTATCTCTTTCACTTCCCCTTGTCTGCCTGCCAGACTGGAAGAAAGAGCATTGGACTGGGCAAATGCCTGGGCCTCTACAGGGTATTCAGACATACAGAACATAAACACCAGCACACACACACACACACAAACTATACAGCTTTTGTTTGGAAACGGTTTCATCTTCAGCCTATTATTTACAGTCTACTGGTGACAGCTCGCTATGCTGTGTACAGATCCAGAGCCGTGTGTATGTATGTGTGTGTTTGTGCATGCACATATTTGTGTGTGTGTGTGTGTGTGTGTGTGTGTGTGTGTGTGTGTGTGTGAGTGCACGTGTGATGTGGCACTCAGCACTTTGACTCTTAGTATTGATGTAGGCTTTCTATCGCTTTCTAAACTGGAAACTGGGGAAAGTGCTTTTGGTTAAACTTTCTCTTACACACATACAGAGCTCTGCATATGTGCATGTGTTTCCAAAACCTGTTGAGCCACTTTGATGCCTCAAAGCAGATTAACAGATTTTTGACATACATGCACATATCATCTCTTGTTATTAACTGTACGAGTAAACAAAGCATTGAACAAATGTGCATATAGCAGCTTTTGAGCATAAAATAGAAAACGCACAAAAGCTTTTTTACCTTTCAGCATACATACATTGTACAAATATGCACCTTTGTTCTGTGTGTAATTTTTGTTCATTTCTGCTTTAAAACATGCATTTTTATATTATAATTTTGTAAGTCATGAGCGTGTACACCAGTATTGCACATTATATATGTAATAGGCTTGGTTCAGAAGCAGAAAGCGTAGAGTCTTTACCTTACAATATAAAGTGCCTTGAGGCAACTGAATTGAATTGAATTGAGAAAGACACTTGATTGGTGCAACATGCAGCTTTCTCAGTTTATTGTGACATGGCTGGACCACTAAAAGTATAAAAGTAAGTTATTAGCGAGTTTAGATGAAGAGCAGGTGCTGCATGACAGTCTATGATGGAGGAGTGACAGCAACTTCCAATACATGAAATTATTTTCTATTTCTCTCCAAAGTCAAATATTTACTACTATGTACTATGAAGTTTAACGACATCGGTATGAGCTTTCAGTGAAACGTTAATAAATTTAAAGAACAAAATGCTATAGTCATGATATTATCTCAAACATGGCCATCAGCTTATTTTCAGTGGGAAACATCCCTCTTATGAAGTGTTTAACCCTAAACATGCTGACTTTTTAATAGATATAACACTTTCGGGTGTCAATTGTTAATTATAGGGTTAACAAGCAACAGTGTTTTAAATCTGTTAGCGATTAAGAATATTTTTTACAGAGGATATTAAAGGCTCTAAAGTTGTCTCCAAAAATAGGCAGCTGAATGAAGCTACAGACAGTCCACTTCAGCCATTGCCAGTGTAACTTTTTTATAAGTGAATTGATTTACTTAAAGTGAAATATCGCCCCTTTTAAGGCTCACACATGCTGTCCTTTTTTTTTTTTTTTTTTTTTTTTTTTTTTTAAATGACATCAGAAACAGCAGTATGCGACATTACGTGATGGCAGAGCTTCAGTTCATCCTTTGTCATTTTTTTTTTAATAAATAGGACAGGGGGAATGAATGAGAGAAAGAGGGGGAGAGAAAGAAAGAAAACCAAAGGGGAGAAGAGACGGTGAGAAGGGGGGGGGGAAGAGAGAGAGAAAAAAAAAAAAGAACTCCTGGGTCACCTGTATGGAGAAAAAAAACAAACAAACAAAAAACAAACAAACAGAGGAGACAGCAAACAACAAAGAGCAACATAATAATAGAGAAAACAAAGCACCATCACAATAAACTAGCTAGCCATAGATATCAATATTTACTAAATAATAAACAATATTGTGCAGCACGCAAGATAGACAGCGCACAGTGTGCTTTGAGGTAGCAGCCAAGAAAGCTTTAGTCCGCGTCTGTGAATACCCATGTGTGCATACCTGTGTGGATCAGCATGCTTGCATTCCAAAGGTTTCTCCATGTAATGATCTGCTAGGGAGTGTGGGGGGGCCACAGCCCCGTCCTCCAGGGTGTGAAGCGGGTATGGAGGAGATCAAAACTCCAGACATCCAGAGGCCCCCAGAACACAAGAGACCATGGAAGACCAACAGAGGGGCAGCCGCGCCACTGTTCCAGTAAGAGCTGAGGAGAGTCCCAGATGAGGGCTCACACATGCTGTCCTACCAGGACAGACACTGTATCGTGAATGGTAGAATTATCAATCTGTTTAATTAGCATTTTAAATAATGTCTTTCCTCTTGATTTTGATCACTGAGTAAATGTTACAAAGCTCTTTAACTGTCATATTTCTACATCACATCTATTAGTTCAGCACTACAGATACATAATGACTGCACTATATTTTCCTCTTCTGACTTTAGGGACCAGTTAAAAAGACCCATCATAGCCTGGGTGCAACATCGTTGTCAGTCGATTGCAAATTTAAATGTAACTCGGGCCATAGTAGGCAATTACTTATATTTAAGCTTCTTTTAAACCATGAGTGTGCTGCAGAAAATGTGAGGATTGCAATGCTTCTCCTCTGTTTGTCTCACTCGATCTTCCTCTTCCCTAGTGATCATTGGTTCTATTGATGAGTAGAGTGAGTCTTAGTACATCAACAAGATCTGCAGTAAGAACTACTCGATCGGTTGTACAGCCCGGATGAGAGGATAGCTGAATAAAAGTGAGAAAGGAAGGAAGCAGGAGTCAGTGAAATAAGTCAGAAGGATGGTCTTAGGACAGCAATGCTCATATCTCGACTTAAATTGAAGGGAGTAACGAACAAGTGATAACTCTCCTCCTTATTCCCAATCCCGTTCCCGTTTTACTTTGAGAGCAGATAGCCAGACCTGGCCAGCATATCAAAGGCCATCTAGAATTTTGCCTTTTTACTGTCCTTCTATTGAAGTAAAAGAGCATACTGGGGAAGCAGTGATGAGGGTGAAAAGACAAGATTGGAAGAGGAGATGACATTAGATGAAGGGGAAAAGAACAGACGAGTAAGAAAAGTGATTTTAGGAAGGTTTTACACACACTGTAAAAATATACAAGACCGGTTTTTGTTATTTTGTGGTCCTGCAGAGTGGAATGCCTTTTCTTTAATGTCATGCAAGTAAATGAACTCGGTGGGTGGGTTCTTAATTTTTTGATGAATTACACTACTTCTATCTACAGCCTTTGTCAATATGAACCAACCCAATATCAAAAACCCTGTGCAATCCTCAATCTGTGATGCATGTATGCAGTGTTGGAAAGGTTACTTTTAAATGTATTCCACTACACATTACAGAATACATGGCCCAAAATGTAGTTTGTAACGTATTCTGTTAAATTACTCAATCTGAGTAATGTATTCTGAATACCTTGGATTTCTTGATATATTGTCATGCTTTTTACAACTACATGTATGTACTATTGCTGTGTGATTTATTACTATTACTGAAGGCTACTCGCCACCGAGCTAACATTGTTAGCTAGCGTTAGCTGAGGTTAGTTAATAGACCAGACTGTTAGACTTTATGGATAGCATAAACAACCTGCTAGCTGCAAATAGTCATGTACAGTTCTAAAAGCAATACCTACTAGATTTTTAAATCTCAATATAAAATGAGTAACAGTAGAGTGGGCATTAGGTAAGGCTGCACTTTTTGCAGTGATCTTGTATAGAAAACTATTTCTGTATCAGTAATATGTTTTCTTTCTGTCTGCTTTCAGAACTGCACATGATTATTTGCAGCTAGCAGGTTGTAATGCAGCCTTCAGTAATAGTAATAAATCGAACAGCAATAGTACATCAAAGATATTGAAGTGGAACATAACACAGGTAGCTGCCAAAACTAAAACAAGGTAGTTGCAATAGGCTAATAGGCTTTGAAAAAAGAACTTACTTCCAGATGTTTATTTAGGTTGGAGGTGGAGTCTTTTGATGCCGAGTGCAGCTTGGTTGCTGGTTGTTTTGCATTGAACGGACAGATTTTGCCCGTCTCTTTCTTTTTTAAATTTGAAGTGGTGTCGGAATTTCCAAGTAAGAAATGCAATTCTGCCTGTGCACAGCTGGCTCTAGTTGTGCAGGCTCCATTACAGAAATTTAGGTACACATACGTATGTTATATTCATTTTAATACATAAGGCGATAAATCAGGAGGATGTTAATCTGACTAAAAATGGTCAGGCATAAACCTCCCTTCCACGCTTGCCATTCATTGCAGAGGTGAAGGGAGAAGTAGAGGAAAGGAGACATGAAAGGAGATGACAATGGAGAAAGAGATAGGAGAGGAAGGGAGAGCTGAAGAGATGAGCAAGAGAAATGATGAGAAGACATGAAGATAAAGAAATGAAGAGAGGATACAGAATGAAGGGCGAGAGTGACTTTTGCATGAACTACAAGAAAACACCTGCAGCAGTACAACTAATTGAGAGGGAGAAGAGGTACAGATGAGAGCAGAGAGACGGGACTGTGGGCAGAGAAGAAAGAGCATGTTTGTGCATTACCTGACTCTGCTTCCTCTATTGTTCTCCACCTGTTTATTTAAATCTCATCTATCATTTTTTTGTCATCTGTCTTTTCAAACCAAGTTTTTCTACATTATGTAATGTAAATATAAACTTTAATTAATCAGTTTGGCCTGTTGTTGTTGATTATATTAAAGGTATTGCTGTTCACATATGCTCATCATAAATACTTGTTTTAAGTATATGACAGTAACATTGTGACTAATGTAAATTGTAAAATCTCAAGGTTAAAACTTGGTTCATAGTCAAAGTAAAGTTTAGGTTAGCGTTGAAAGTAATTATGGCTAAGACTCATGGAAATGAGTGCAAGTCAAGAAAAAGGGATGCTGAGTGTTTGTGTCTGTGTGCATGTGCACATCTGTCTCTCCTTCTCCCTCTGCATGTTTGTGTGTCTCTGTGTATATGGTTACATTCTGTTGCTTTGCAGTAACAGTTATCTCTGCCAGAGCTGTTTTCCCCTTTTGCTTTTTATCGATTGCCATCAGTTTGACATACACAGCTCTCCAACAGATAATTAGTATACACCGCTAAGCTAACATCTTCCTTCCAAGAGTGTTAATGGCCATGTGGGAAAAGAATTAGTATGCTTTATTTTCCTTTGTTAAAAAGTCATTCTGCAAAGAAAGTTAATTTTTTTTGGAAGTAGCTGCTCTATATAACATTGTACTGGTGTCTATTCATGCTTTGACTGCAGTACTGCAGATTTGGGTGGTCACTTTCGTTAGCTTAGCTTGCCTCTTTGACTTACTTTACATGAGTAAAAGAGAACTTCAGTGAATGTCATCTCACTATCGTCACCACTGTAATGAAGCAAACAACAACTTATATTTTCTTTTTTACGTTATTTTCAATGTCTAAGTGGTGAAGTCAATATATATCTGTGTGGGTGAGTGACAGAGAGAGAGAAAGACAGTGATTTAACTTTTAAGTGACTCTGAATGTGGGATGCACATCCGTCTCTAGGGTTTACAGAGAATGGCAGTTCTCTGGAAGAAAATGCCTTATTGATGCCCGATGTCAGAAGAGAATAGCCAGACTTCTTCAAGTTGACAGGAAAGCAACAGCAACTCAAATACTTGTTGCAACTCAGGTATGCAGAAGAGCATGTCTCAATGCAAAGCACACCAAATCTTAAAGCAGATGGATTCCAGCAGCAGACTTAATGCCACTTCTGTCAACTAAGAACAGAAAACTGAGACTACAGTTTGCATGAGCTCACCAAAATGACATAATGGAAGCTTGGAAAAGTATTAACTAGTCTGATGTCTCTGATTTTACATTTGGATGGTGGGGTCAGAATTTGACATAAGCAACATGAAATCATGGATTCATCCTGCCATGTATCAGCGCTTCAGGCTGTTGCTGTTGGTGTAAAGGTGTGGATTCTCACAAAGCTCAAGTCAGTTCAAACTGACTTCTTTAGTTCTCTGTACTCAGATGGGCTCCACAGATCTCAACCGAATAGAGCATCTTTGGGATGTCGCGGAGAAGCAGATAATCTAAAGTAATAATGTATTTCATATGTCAAACACGCCAACTGTCAAACCAACAAAATTGAAAAGTTGCTAGATTCAATTCAATTCAATTCAATTCAATTTTCGCAAAATCACAACAAAAGTCGCCTCAAGGTTAGATGATATAAGCAGACCATATAGGTACCATATAGGTACCTGCTGTATGTGCTTCAAAACTGGCTATAATCATAACTGAAAATTCGTAATCAATATATGATTACAAATTTTCAGTTATGATTATAGCCATTTTTGAAGTACATGCATTGCAAACTCCAAAAGTTAATCAGACATTAGGACCATAACGTTAAATAACTGACTCTTTCCTTTGCTGCGTTTCTGCTGAGTTGTGCTTTTACTATTCATTGAGCATGATAACAATCTTGCTTTGTATGACTAATAGACATTTTAAACACCAGTTAATACACCACCTTTAAAAATGATGATGTATAAGAATAAAAAGTGATTGCCTTTCTCTTTTTTTTGCCTGTGTTCAGCGACTAGAGTTGCATTTTTGCTGCCAGAAAGTTATTTTCATAAATGCAAATTAAGATATTCAGCTAAGCTACCATATTTTTATTGCTACTTTAGTTTGTAATAGACCATTTTTTAAAATCTCAGGTAGTTTTACTTGTTCACAGAGCGTGACAGTACATTAACTTAACGAGACAAAAAAACAGCTTTCTCTGCCGCTGTAATGTCTGATATCAACATGGAAAAGCAGTTTGTTCCATTTCTGCCTCATTGCTTGGTATTTATTTTTCATGATGCCTGATGGGGTTCCCACAGATCTAAAAACACTTGTTTGACGCTCAGTAAATCCATTCATCTTTTCAATGTGTCCACAGGGATTCTTCGAAGTTAACAATAAAGATCTGACTCCATTTAGTTTTATGTAATTACTTCTTCTTCATGGTTCACAAAGCATGATAGCATGCAAGCTGGTTGAATGTTCGGTATATAAAACATACATCACAATGACTGCAACTGTGAGGGTAATATTATGAAACAACGCAAGATTTTTATCATTGTCATCCAGCTGTGTGAGCTAGAATTACAGTGTAATTACATATTTTATTAACAATTGTAAGCTATTCATAACACAAATAAAATGTTTGTAGCAACTGATATACTTAGAGTGGTAAAATAAAACAACTCTGTTTTGTGTACTTGGTAATCACCCAACTGTCTACTGAATGGTACTATATTTCACATGCGTCAGCAACAGAGGAGCTGATTCCCTGCAATGTTTGCCAATACATTTCAAATATTAATGTACCTCTATAACATTCTCACAGTCATCATATTGAGAATTAGAGATGTTGATTTGCTGACCAATGCTTATGGCTGAGTTGCACAAAAACAGGACAGTCTTTGTTATCACAAATACTGCACACTCACTGTTTTTGGTGGCTTTCCTTTATATCTAAGGAGTAAGTATTTTAGATTCTATCATGTGGTGAAAGGGTTCTGGCTTGTTTTCCTAGCACGAATATTACAAGCTTACTGAATCCTACGATACTACATGAACAGCATTGAGTGTGACTCGGCCTCCAAAAAATATTCAGTTATTTTATCAAATAATATTCAGTGCAAAGAAGCAGTACACACAGGATGAAAACGGGGAAGAGACTGTCAGCTTTCCAAAGAGTGGCTCAGGCAATATATACTGTAGTGTGTCTACTCAGCTAGAATTGTGTATCCTCTGACAATGGACTTAAATTATTTATAAATCGCTATTATTTAGGGGCTGGAGTATACCAATGAAATCACACACTTAACATTTATTGCTGACGGATATGACTCAGTGTTATAGAAACTTATTATTTGTGATAATGAAGATTTTAAGAATGGAGTAGTAATAACTGGTGCTTTTGGAAGTGCAGCATTGCTTGAAAATAGTAATAAAAAAATATGGTATTCATTCTCACAGCCATTTTTGGTTTCATTTGTCTAAAAATGAGACTTCTGAGCTACTTCCAATTTCATCAACTTTAGTTTTACAGTTTATGCTGATTTTGTTATTTAATTTCCCCCACATCTTTTATATCCTAAAGTAAGGTTAACGCAATAGCAATCTGTCAAGATAAGCAATGCAAACAGTGCTTGTCTAGTGAAACGAAAAAATAAAAATCCATTAGGATTAGTGTTGTTAGCATTAATCTCGTTAAAATGACATTAAAGCCAGAACCGCATCAATGTGGCAAATCTCTGTTAGCGAGTTAGTGCAGGGCTGCACGGCATTAACGCGTTACCACAATTAGCTCATTAACGGTTAGCGCCGTGCAGCCCCACGCAAGGGGCAATCTGCGCTAACTCGCCAACGGAGAGATGCCGCATTAATGCGGTTATGGCGTTAACGTCATTTTAACAAGATTAATGCTGACAGCACTAATTAAGATATGTCAAAGTGAAAGCAGTCTCTCCCCGTTCTGTAAATTACTGCCATCTTGTCACTGCAGTTAGCTATTGTCTCTGTCTCTGTTAGCTATTGCTTTACAAAGAGACACTGAAATCTGTACAGGGCCAGCGTTGTGGTATATGTTTCATCAACAAGTGGCTTGAATATGTCAATCTGAGAGGCCAGTAGCTTTATCTGGTTGTTAGAGGATAAACTTCCAGTCTTTGACAACAAACTGATGGGTGACTAGCATGCTAGACAAGCTGTCACTAGCTCTGTTTTATCTGCTATGAGATCAGTTACAATCTTATATGGTGTGGAAACACAGCTAGCATTAGCAAGTAAGTGAGCAGTCTGTGATTTATCATTGTAGGTTTCCTGTTAACAAATTGTCCAACCTATGTGATGAAGGGGAGTATAGAGTGAAAACATTTTAATAACTCCTTCAGCATGTTAGCAACGAAAGCCTCGATGAAGGGGAGGGTATATCTAATCCCGTGTAATAAAAACCCCCAAACTGAACAGGTACAGGATCATTCAACTCTCTCAGATCAATCTCAGATAATCATTATATTTTAAAATAATGTGGGTTATTGCATAATTATATGAGATAAGAACAGCTACAGGATACATTTTGCACCCAACTTAGTGGATGAACCACCACAAATCACTCCAGAATGTTTTCCTTTTCTCTTAAGGGTAACTGCACTTCCTGTGTCCAACTGCAATTTAAGAGTTGAGGCATGTATCACACACACACACACACACACACACACACACACACACACACACACACACACACACACACACGCACACACACACGCATGCACACACACGCATGCACACACACACACGCACACACACACACACACACACACACACACACACACATACACACACACACACACACACACACTACTTTGAAGGATAGCATAGTCCAAGAGTGTGTAGAGTGATGACAGTCAGAGGATGAATGACCCAGAGGAGTATCACTGAGCTGACACACTGATAATTACATGCCAATCTCACACACTCTCATTTCCGGCATCACCATACACAGACATGCACAAACACACTATTTACAGTTACATACAGTACAAGAAATGATACTTGGCTCTTTACCAAATACATATGTGAATTCATCCCATAGTAATAAAAATACTATGTTCAGTGTGTTTTTGGCAGGAACAAAACTTGAGAGTATGGTAGACACACAAATACACACACAGACTTGATGTATTTTCCGCATTGCGTCTCTCTCAGAATTCCTAACTGTGTTCATTTAGAGGTCTCATCAAACTTTAAGCAGGCAGCATAAACAGCTTCAAATGGAATAAAACACCACAGCCAGTTAAACTGGGACTACAGACACACACATTGCACAAAAAGAAATACAGTATGTACACTCATCACAGGGACTATATCCTTTTGATACATGTATATCACAGATCTATCTATCTATCTGTATGTATGTATATATGTATACACACACGCACACACAGTAAATATAGGCAGGGAAGTGCAGATGTTCATTGTCATTGTTATCAGTCTCAAGCCAGCAGTTTTGCTTTGTGGGTGTGGGTGTGGGTGTGTGTGTGTGTGTGTATGCCTGTTAGTGTGTGTTTGTTGTTAATAGACAGAGTGATGCAGTAAGACATTTTTTCTGTCATCACCCTGTGTGCAAAATCTTTCTCTATCACTGCTTGTATCTTTCTAACTAATGGGGTAAAATCAGACTAAGAGCCCACAAACCTGAACTGTGATTTTTGAGCTCCTTGCTGATGCTCAGCCAATACAATTGCAGGTGATGCATTAAGAGGTCATTTAACTAATGAACAATAGACTCATTTACCCAGAGGCCTCCTTATGACTTTATTGATACCTGGCTCTTTGGAGGCCCATTGGCCCCTTTGAGACTAAAGTGAGGACATATGATCTGTTGTCCCAGATGCAATAGGGGACATCCATTGACTGTTAGGATCAATGCAGCATGTCTCACTTGTCAACTCATACTTCCTCACTTGTTTCAAGGTGGCTAGCTGAATCATGACATACTAACAGAGAAGGAGGGGAGTCTACAGGCATGATGATTTAGCTCTATGGAAACACTGTAGTCCCTGAGTTTTAATTTAAATTGTTTGAAAGAGGTGGACGGATTGAGAAATGGGTAATTTGGAGGCCATGTCAACACCTCAAACTTGTTGTTGTGCTCCTCAAACCATTTCTGAACCATTTTTGCTTTGTGGCATATTATCCTGCTGAAAGAGGCCACAGTTGTCGGCGAATGTGATTTCCATGAAAGAGCAATACTTAGGTACGTGGTGCGTGTCAAAGTAATATCCACATGGATGCCAAGACCAAAGCTTTCCCAGCAGAACATTGGCCAAAGTATAACACTGTCTACCTGCTTGGCCTCTTTCCATAGTCGCTTTGGTGCCATGTGTTCTTCAGAAAAGCGCCACAAACACACACATCATCTACATGATGCAAAATGAAAATGTAAATGTCAGACCAGGGCACCTTCTTCCATTCCTCTTTCCAGTTTCCGTGAGTGATGCTCACGTGCCCATTGCTCGTGCATCCACCAGTGGACAGGGGTCAGCATGGGCACCCTCATTGATCTGCGGCTTACAAATGTGTATTCTGACATCTTTCCATCAGAATCAGAATTAACCTTTATGGTGATTTGAGCTACAGTAGCTTGTCTGTTGCATTACACCACACAAGCCAGACTTTGCTCCCTACCTCCATTACTGCGCCTTGGCCACTCATGACCCTGTCGCTGGTTCACCACTGTTTCTTTGTTAGACCACTGCAAACTGGGAACACCCCACATGAGCTGCAGTTTTGGACCTTATGCTTGTATGTTTTTTCTGCTTCTTACACATCAACTTTGAGGACAAATTGTTCTCTTCCTCCATAAATATATGTCACCCACCCAAGCTGACACAATTTCTTTTTACCTAATCTTTTTGTTGAAAGATTTGGTAAAAAGTTAAAGCATATTTTTTATAATATATTGACAGACCCCTTTTCCTTTTATCACGTGTCATGTAGCCTCATACTGATAGTTCAATACTGCCACTGAGTCAGTCTTAATGGGGTCAACTGTGCTATTTATTTTACCACTTGAAATCCTACAGTGTGAGGTTACTGAAAAGTGTCTTCATATGGGAAAGAGAAGTTAGAAGGAGAGGAATTGTATTTTGATCTGCTCAAGGATCAGGTCAGGTGTTGGGGAAAAACAACAACACAGCAAAAACAGATGGTGAACTAAAAAAATAAAAAACTTTAGAGGCCAGATAAAGTTCATCCACCACTTTGAGCTGTTGTTCACCTTAATCACTTGAAGTTCCTTATGCCAGTAACGTCTATAATCTTTTAAATCTTTTGTATATATATCATTTCTATTAATGAAAACTTAAAAGCTATGTGGATGTTGATAAATATCCATTTTCTGGGATGACATTACATGTGAAATTCTGTTTATTGTTTAATACCTTCTCATAGTATGAAGTCAGAGCTTGTTTTCAGGCCAGCTGGCTCACTGTCTTGGCTCACCTGTCTGATGTAACTCATTGTAACACCTGACTTCACTGTGCAACCATATGGTACTCGTGTATGTGCGTGAGTAAATCCTGAGCCAATATCAAAACGCACACGTGTTAAAATATGGCTCATATTATACTTGTGTAAGTGAGGAGGTCTACGGTCAGCATTCTCTTTCTATTTGTAGGTATTTATAGTCATTGTGATGGACTGTGTGTATCTCAAAGAAATGCTTGGAGAAAGGCCTGGAGAAAAGGTCAGGGGAGAGTGTACGTGTTTTTGCATGGGAATGAATGCGTTTAAGCAGTTATGAATCCATTTGTGTGCTGTATCATTTTGACACATGTAGCATATGAGGCAACCTTGCCCTTAGAGAGAAGGTAAGCTTATGTGTTTTGTCAAGCTGCAAATTTGTTGAGATTTCAGGGTTAGTGCTTTGTGACTCAGCTTGGCCCTGAGGAGAAAAGACGACGGGCCAGTTAACCAGTGCAGATTATATATTCTGCCTCATGCAGCCTAAAAAGAAAAAATATTCTTAAAGATATTGCATTATAGTTGTTGCATGACTACAAGTTCTTGGGAGTTATTTGTTCTTATTGTTTTTTAGTGTAGATGACCCTAAGTAAAACCATGCTGGTGAATGAGTTCTCAGCTTATCCTTGCTTGAAATCACTTTTTATGCGAGTTTGTTGAATACGGCTATATTATATATAATGTAACATTGCACAATCTGAATGCTTATCCTCTCTAGAAATGTTTAATTTTACACATGAATGAGTTCAACTTTAGCTTGCAAAATCTGGTATATGTTGTAGAAACCAATGAACACACGCATGTGCATTATTTAGCAGCCCATTAGGTAGAAACCTCAGATGTCTAAGCACATCATAGCTGGAGAAAGTGATGGATGAATGTGCTGCACTCTTCAATTGCTTCAAGCAATGCTTTTATTTTCTTTCTTTTAAATATCCCAGAATAGAAATTATCTACTCAATAACATGATTGTGTGAAAGTTATTTTTATGCTGCCTTCACTGGTATATCAGTTCTGGTTTATAGCTACTTCCATTTATTCCTCACTCTCATCTCTAATGTCACATTTGTAAATTTGCAAATACTTCTGTCTTATGCCTGCTTGTATATGTAAGGCCTGCAAATGTCTCTGTGTTTGTGTCCCTCTTTGCCCTGTATGAAATGTTACATCTGCCTGTTTAAATGGCACTGACTTCACTCAGACACACTTTTGGGTTCTCATGTCTACTTTAATACAAAAAAAACAAACAAACAAAAAAAAAGGCAACAGAAACAATAACACAATATAACCACACAAACACCCAAATGTACTGACATGGCACACACGTGGCACGAGCCATACAGCCTTTTTTTCTCTTCTTGCCTTGTCTGTTTTTCTTGACACATACCTGCTCACACAGAGTGTGGCTGGGCAAGTCTGTCTGTGTTAAAGCTTAGGTCTGCTTGGTTTAAAGTGAGTCTCACTCAGCAGCAGCTCAGCATCTCCATCAAAATCAATACAGAGAATTGGTGTACTGAATTCTCAGGGAAAGTTACAATATGGCAGTGTGTCTGCAGGTGCGCACGTACGTGTGCGTGGGTCAGGAGACATGGTATTGAGCCCAAGAGGCAGGAGTGATGAGAGTAAGCTTACTGAATGCCATAATGGATTCCCGTTCACACTCCTCTCTGCCCTTACTCTCGCTCTCCTTTTTCTTCTTTCCCCACTGAACTCCTGAGATGACCCCACCTCCTCAGACTCCTGTCTTAAAACCTTAAGCTGTCTAATCTGCTATCCTCACACTCATCTCTTTTTCTCCTCTCATGCCTCCCATCTTGGTCCTCCCTCTCACTCCTTTTGTCCTTCGCCTTGTTTGACTTATATGTCCAATGTAAAGTGCCAGAAACGTCTTCATCCTTTGTTGATAGAGGTATGTTCTTCTTCAGAGGCCTCTTTTGTGCCTGGATTAAAACATTCGAATACATCACAAGTGGCTCATTTATCAAGACCTACCATAGATGTTCCCAGGACAAAGAGCAAAGCCTTCCATTAAAGGCCACTTTTAAGAAAATAGCAGCCCTTTAGTTCATCATTCCACGAGGGCCTCTTTAGACACCGAGTGTCTCTAATATGTCTGACAGTTATCTGATGATACTTAAATGATTCCCGTGGGAAAACTGTTACTGCAGCAACAGCAGGAGATAAGATAAAAAGAACACATTAGGTCAAGAGTGTTTACATCCTTGTAATAGGTAGATAAAATAACACGTTTAAATAAATATGCTGAAAAAACAAGACCTGACAAGATTTACTTGCTTTCATGCAGCCTCTAACTGATTTGAGGTTCCCCAGATTTTAGTTATAGTCAACATAATGATTTATTGCTATACAGAAATGGGCAATGACTTATCTGTTTAATAAGTCTTAAGAAGTCTTATGCTAAGTTCTAAGTTAAGCCTCAGTTAGGGCTGCTCGATTATGGCAAAAATGATAATCACGATTATTTTCACTGAAATTGAGATCTCGATTATTTGACGATATTTATTTAACAATAACAATGTGTTGAATAATGACTTTAAAGCTTGTCAAAAAATAATATAAAATAGTGTGCAAATACTGATAACAGTGCAAATGTTTGCAATATAAAAAATAAATGAAAAATGTAAACATCTATGCTTAGTGAACTTTGCAGTGTTGCTCTGTGGTGCAGCTATGACACCGTAGCAAAGTTTACACACTATGTCTACTTGATCCACGTCTGACTCCGCAAACCCATAATGTTTCCACACCACTGAAGTTTTTTTTTACCTCTTTTCAACCAACGGCAGTCACTCTCCTCTCCAAATAACTTCTGCTTAGCTTTCCGAGCTTCCCTCGGGTCCTCTTAATTGTTGTGACACGTGTTCGAAATGCGGAGAGGTGCGCTCGATTTGCCACACGGAGCAGCGCGAGAGTAAAGCACGAGGGAGGGGCTAATAATCGGCTCAGTCATTTTTAATGATCGTTGAAAGCCCAGATCGTAATCGAGATTAAAATTCGATTAATTGAGCAGCCCTACCCTCAGTATCACCATATTTGCATTAGTGGGAAATTTGACTCTTGTATATGCTGTATGTGTTATATGTTATGTATGTTTCAGCAAAAAGGCATAAGGATACAAATTTTTACATTAAAACATTCTCTGATAAATATTGTTTATACAAGACTATGGATCAATTTTAACACAACTACTTTCATGTTTTTGTCTGTTAGCACAATTTACCAAAAAAAACCCAAAACTACTGATGGATATACTAGTGGCTTTTTTAAAAGTCATGTTTTGGGTGTTTGTATTTGTTATTTGAGCCGCTTTTGAAATGCTTCTGTATCTAAAGATAGAGACGTCATCCAAACAGTGTTTTCAGGGAAAAAAAAGAAGAACACTATAGGAGAGCAGTTTAGTGTTTTGCTGACGGTTGTGTTCTCTAACACTTTCTCATTTAACACTAATTAAATGCACTACATGAGGAAGAGCATCTGTGTCAACCTTTGGGAATTTAAGCCTGGCATCATTTGAGTTTGGAAGCTTCCAGTCGACAGTGCACCGGGCAGAGGATCAGACTTAAAGGATTTCACAATGAACATTTCCTCACTGGCCATGGTGGAATTTGAGGGTGTTGCTCTGAATATCCTCCAGGTTTGCCTCGCAGAAAATGTACATATTGGTTTCTTAAGCTGAAAGTGAAAATCAATGCATCAAGGCTTCCTGGAAGAGAACTTGAGATATAGCTTCCTAGAGTCATATTCAGATGTCTTGATGTGGCGCCTGAAGTTTGTGCGGTTGTAAAAAGTGGATGGGCCATTTGTGGGCAGCCAATGTATAGTTCACGACTGCAGCAGACTTTTTCATTATCGTTCTCTATCTCTTTCAATGTGTCTGCTTTCTGCTCATACAAACCTGAGGGACATTACCATTTTAAAAGATGTGTGTACCAACCACAATATTTTCACTTGCTGGCCTTCAGGATTAACCTTATGTTCTGGTACTCAGTATCTGCAGGTGGGCATTGGTGGTAACACTTCCCCAAAACACTTTGGCACTGCCCAGACATGCACTTCTGAGATCTGTGATCAGGACCATTGCTACAGCAGTCCTGACCTGTACTGCCATGTTGCCCTGGCGACCCAGCTCCAGATGTCTCTCTCTGCAGGACTCCATAGTAACACGCCATCCTAGCTGGCAACAAACCTACCCTGCACTAATCACTGATAGCACAGAAGCTGTGGGGTAGATGGACTGTCAGCAGGGTGAGCAGAAAGTGTTATGAAGTATTAGGGTTTATCTGTAGATTCAGTTTGCTAGTTAGAACAGGCTGTATCACCCAGGTTGTAATCAATTTTACTTTTTCTGTTGCCAAATCTGTTTTTATTCCAAAGGGACTGGTGTAAAGTGGAACATTCAGGCCAGGCAGAATGGAAATCCATTGATTATCATATTGTCCCAAATGAAAAGTAACACTGATTTTGATTCTGTGAGGATTAGAAACATATTGAACCGAACACTTGAAGGGATACACTGAATGTGCTTTGAATGTACTAGTACTGTGATATTTGAACAATGATAATGAAAAAAGAGACCCTTTTAAGTGAGCTCTGTCTGGATTCATTATACTATCACAAATAGAGTCAGAAATATGTTGAGCTTAGTGACATTTTTCAAAGCTTTCAGCTCAGGAGGAGCTTTGGTAATGGACATTCCTTTATTAGATTTTCAGCCACTTCACAGACACTCTATGAAGCTTTTTGAATGATCGTGTTCAAAAAGATCTCTGTTTAGCAACATTTTGAAATACTGCATAATTGGGCTTGCAGCCTTCCATTGTCAAAAAATCTGAAATGTCACCCTTTTTTCTTCCTTATGTCAACTTAAAGTTGAGATTAATTCTGCAGTTGTGTTATACAGTGGCTTGCAAAAGTATTCGGCCCCCTTGAACTTTTCCACATTTTGTCACATTACAGCCACAAACATGAATCAATTTTATTGGAATTCCAGGTGAAAGACCAATACAAAGTGGTGTACACGTGAGAAGTGGAACGAAAATCATACATGATTCCAAACATTTTTTACAAATAAATAACTGCAAAGTGGGGTGTGTGTAATTATTCAGCCTCCTTTGGTCTGAGTGCAGTCAGTTGCCCATAGACATTGCCTGATGAGTGCTAATGACTAAATAGAGTGCACCTGTGTGTAATCTAATATCAGTACAAATACAGCTGCTCTGTGACGGCCTCAGAGGTTGTCTAAGAGAATATTGGGAGCAACAACACCATGAAGTCCAAAGAACACACCAGACAGGTCAGGGATAAAGTTGTTGAGAAATTTAAAGCAGGCTTAGGCTACAAAAATATTTCCCAAGCCTTGAACATCCCATGTTCAAGCGATCATTCAGAAATGGAAGGAGTATGACACAACTGTAAACCTACCAAGACAAGGCCGTCCACCTAAACTCACAGGCCGAACAAGGAGAGCGCTGATCAGAAATGCAGCCAAGAGGCCCATGGTGACTCTGGATGAGCTGCAGAGATCTACAGCTCAGGTGGGGGAATCTGTCCATAGGACAACTATTAGTCGTGCACTGCACAAAGTTGGCCTTTATGGAAGAGTGGCGAGAAGAAAGCCATTGTTAACAGAAAACCATAAGAAGTCCCGTTTGCAGTTTGCCACAAGCCATGTGGGGGACACAGCAAACATGTGGAAGAAGGTGCTCTGATCAGATGAGACCAAAATGGAACTTTTTGGGCAAAATGCAAAAGGCTACGTGTGGTGGAAAACTAACACTGCGCATCACTCTGAACACACCATCCCCACTATCAAATATGGTGGTGGCAGCATCATGCTCTGGGGGTGCTTCTCTTCAGCAGGGACAGGGAAGCTGGTCAGAGTTGATGGGAAGATGGATGGAGTCAAATACAGGGCAATCTTGGAAGAAAACCTCTTGGAGTCTGCAAAAGACTTGAGACTGGGGCGGAGGTTCACCTTCCAGCAGGACAACGACCCTAAACATAAAGCCAGGGCAACAATGGAAAGGTTTAAAACAAAACATATCCATGTGTTAGACTGGCCCAGTCAAAGTCCAGATCTAAATCCAATCGAGAATCTGTGGCAAGATCTGAAAACTGCTGTCCATCTAATCTGACTGAGCTGGAGCTGTTTTCTGTGTTATTTGGTGTGTTTTATAAACAGGGAATACCAACATTTTCCTCTTTTGCTATGGGTTAACACTACACAGATACCTTTCAAAGTGATTAATGTATTTCTTCATTAAATCTCACAGCAAAATTACTAAGCAAATTATGTTTTCTATTGCACTTCTTATAAAGAAGGTTAAAAGACAATATTTGCTGCAGAGCAGTGCCCAGCAGCTGGAACTGCTCTAGTGTTTTGCTCAAGGACAATTTATCAAAGTGAATGCTTGCCAAAACACAAGCTTGAATTTGAATCCTCTTGAACTTGTATAATGCATGCACACATAAACACACAAACACACACGGGAGAGAGCGAGAAATGTAATTCCATCTTTCACATGGAATTATACTGAAACTCCAATCCTAACCTCTATTACTACTCATTTAACGTTTACCAGCCTTAACCAGTAACCCACCTTCACCCAAGCCATGCCTTTGTGGTAAGATTTAGTGGCCCTCATTTTTTTTCCTGAAATGATAAGCCATTCCCCTCATACAAAAAGATTTTCTGTAAGTCCACAGAGCATAAAAAATGTAAGTCCACACACAGTTACTATAACTCTCACTGAAGTCTTTTTCAGTATCAGCGTCCAGGGTGTGGGAGGGCAGGAATGGGTGTGGGAGGGCAGCAATCCCTGACGGGAGGTCCAAAGCCAGCATTCAGCTTAAGTGCAGTGACTGTCTTTCATACAAATAGCACAGGCTGCACACTTACAGCTGTTATATCAGCAGTTATATAGTTAAAGCATCAGCAAGCACCAAACACACACACAGATTTCCATGCTATAAGGCAGCTCGAGGCCTTTCTGTGGTTTTGACATGGGCTCTTGTGATGTGAAACAGTATGCCAGCTAGCTGGGTGGGAGGATAGAGATGTGTTCTTATACGCCTCAGTAAGGCTGTAATCCGTGACTCACACTGTGTGTGTGTGTCTGTGTGTGTGCGTTTCATGAGGTAAACAAATGACAGCTTCTGTTAAGGTAAACCGATATCAAAACATGATCTCAGAGTATGCTTGTACTTCAATACTTATTCAAAGACAATAAAGGACAGGGCAATGAAAAAAAAAAAAAACAATGAAAAGATTAGAAATACTTATTTTTAGAAATGCCATCTGTTTATAGAGCATCAATTTCCTTAAACATCCTTTGTTGTAAAGGTGAACCAGGAATTATTGCTATGAGTATTTCAGATAAATAAAGTAAACACAAACAACAGAGTGATGATGGAAACACTTTTCTTTATAGCTGTATGTTTCTGTTCGTCCAACTAAGTAAGCCTTCCTTTTAAAACAGCGCTTCTGCATATTCATACTGCCAAACATTAAATAACCCCAAGGCAGCTCTGAACAACAGCAGTCTTCTTGGCACCTTAAATAGTTGAGGGGTTAAGTGTCCTGCTCAAGGGCACCCACACAGTTTTTTGGGAGGAGTGAGTTCTGTTTATGTCTCTGTTGAGAATTTGAAAAGGATATCTTTCAAGCTTGTGGTTCCTTACTTATGGGTATTGATTTTTTCATGCATATTTTGTTTTACTTGTGCATAAAAAACCCAGTGCTGTGCTTCAGTTCAGTGCTATAATTCAATGTGGATGCTGCTGAATCGTGTCAACACATGTACTTAAAGAAATGCTAAAAAATAATGTAAATTAATACATAATAATGTGTAACAATCCATTTTTTTAAATGATTAATTTCATAAAATTATATTATTAATAACCATTAATCAGCCTTGTGAGCCTTGATGTTTACTTTATGTAAGCTGAAAGCAGAAATGAATTGTAAAACTTGTAACACTCTTCTTCTCTGTTTTATTCAAACTTTTGTTTTCTCTTACTTTTAGATTATTTAGAATTTTATGCTTTTCAAAAAAAATCTTTATTAAAAGACAACATTTTACCATGGGAATGTCGATCAAAGAACGGGTTAGATATCAATAGAGGGTAGGTGGTTGTGCTGAAATGGTGATTTGGAAGAGCAAAAGGAGAGAGAAAGCAATACATGCAAAAAAAAAAAAGAAGAAGAAAAAAAATGCTGCAGAAA
The DNA here is from genome assembly GCF_964374335.1 of Astatotilapia calliptera. Classification (NCBI taxonomy): domain Eukaryota; kingdom Metazoa; phylum Chordata; class Actinopteri; order Cichliformes; family Cichlidae; genus Astatotilapia; species Astatotilapia calliptera. The sequence goes on along the minus strand of NC_137427.1, from coordinate 13,462,263 downwards.
GATCAGAGGCATGCAGAAGCTACTGGGTGTGACTTGAATAGTAATATTCCAAGAGACAAAAAGCAGTGTGAAGGGGCAGAGGGATGAGCGTAGTTTGACTTTTTCCCTTAGTTACAAGCAGAAAAAGAGAAGGAAGAGTAGCAGAAATCCATTACCAATGTTATCTAATGACTGCAGTTTCTGTTTCTGGATATTATGAGTTGCTTGGCCCCATGATGATTAATTATGGAAACTGCAGTTAAAATGATGTCTGTAACTGCACTTCTAGTGTTGGTAATCATACTGTACCACATACTGTAACAGCATTTCCTTGATTTTCTTTCCTACTTTTGTTTGGACTTATATTTGCTACCTGGACTGAAGTGAGCCTAGAATGTAGACATTTGTAGAATGAATTAGTTCTGTCTAATGTAGCACAACAGAAACTCTACATGATGAACTGAACCATTCCTTAAGGGAAGGTATACTGAGATTGTAAAAGAAACAGCAGCTCATCTGTAATCACTCAACCGATGATTCTCAGTTTTTGTTTTTTCTATTTATGTCTATAACCTTTTCAGATCTATAGCTCTGGGATTTATCTTCTGATTCCACTTATGGAGATGCACTTTTCATTTTCAAAAGTGGGACTGCTTTCTCTTAAATAGCTACATGTAAGTTCAAATGAGTAGGAGGAGAAAATCATATGCACCGTGTGTTGTGATGTGTCATGACAAAAACTGTTTAATATTACATGAGTGACACCAGGGTGCTTCCTCTGAAATGAGCTGAAGTGAAATATATGAACACTTAAACCAAGTTAGCAGCAATCTATCATTCACTGTATGGTTTTCTGATGTCGTTTTACAGTGCCCAATAATACAAATGCAAATAAAGCTCACCAATTGCCTAAGTGTATTTTTTCCCCAGACACCTGAAAGCCACACTCTTGGAGAAGACACGTGTTTAAGTTTAAAGAATCACAAGCAGAGATTTGTCTCTTTTTTTTTGTCAGATCTCAAATGTTAGTCGGAAACAGAACAATCGGAAATCTTGCAGTCTGAGCTTGTAGCATAAAATATGACACCAGTGAATTAGGGAGATCAAAAAGGCATGTTGAATGTCTGCCCAATTTGGACTGTCTCTTGTCTTGACAATGAAATGCCAAAAAAATCTAACCACAAAGGCCTCAAATGATTACAACTGCAAAGATCTCAACACAAGCAAGGCAATTCTTTTAAATTAATCCTGCATCCGAGCTCTTAGATCTTACAATCTTAAAAGATGTTTTGTATTTTCTGTGAAACAACACATGACCTATTGCACCATGTCATTATTTACTTAAAAAATAATCCAAAATACAGAAGCAGTGTCTGGAAAAACGAAGTATACTCCATGATTCAGTAGCTTTTTTCTAACCACTTCTAGCAGCAATATCTTGAAGTAACATGTTTCTGTATAACTTTATTGGTCTCTCACTCTAACCCTTAATTATTTTCTTTTTCAGCCAGTCTGTTACAGATTTGCTTGTGTGCTTGGACGCTTTGGCCTCACATCCGACTCTAGAATAATTTGGTATACAGAGGGGTTTATAGTTAACTCATTTACTGCACGGTTTTGAGCTACTAGTTGCAAAACAAGTTTAAATCTTCACCTCTGTATCACCATGCATGATAGCTAGTATGTGGTGTTTGTGCTGATATGCTGTTTTTGCTTTTTGCCAAAAGTGTGGCTGTGCAATATGGCCAGACTTCTCTGATCATGGAGTGAATCTGCTGGGTTATCCCTCTTGGGACGACCGGCAACTTTCTTGAATGTTTTCCTGTTTCTCACTGTAGCATGATAGACTTCAAATTGTTTGGAAATGTTCTTATAAACCTTCCCAAACTGGTCCGCGGTAGCAATTGCTTCTTTAAAATCATTGCTGATGATTGCTTTTCTACCCAATTTTAAGACCTCCTGAGGAGTGGTTTTATGCTTTATTAAATATTTTATTATATTCTTTTTGCTCTGGTACTTAAATCTTTAGACTTTCACACAGTTTGTAATTTCTTTTTACCATTACAGCGCATATTGAGAGCTTTTTGATTTCATCTGTTATCTCGATCAGCCTGACTCACTCTAGTTTATTTGTGTTTCATATCTTGTGATACTCTTGAACTTTAACGGAGGAATGAAAAGTCTTTCAAATAATATTGCCTTATTTTGTGTTTTGATGATGGTGTTGAAGTGTTCTGTCAAACACAATGGACCAAAGTCTCCATAGGTGTTCAGATGGGTGGAGATGTGGTGACTGTGAAGGCGAAGCATTGTTCACATAATTTACAGACTCATCAAACCATTCAGTGACCCCTAGTGCCCTATAGATGGGTGTAGAAGTGTTTCATCATTGAACAAAAGTGATCACTCAGAGCTACTTTGTATGGGTTGGCAGTGACCCTTCCCTCTAAGGGGCAAACCTGACCCAAATCATGACTGTAAAATGCAACATGTAGCATAACAGAGCTGAGGGTTTCATTAAATTGATCACTTATCTATATATTCACTTTACCAGACAAAAAAAATATCTATATATTTATATTTATCTTTCCAAGCTCCTTAGACTATATATTTAGTGTTTAATAAGTATAAATATATAACTCCAATGCACATTTTCCCTCTTCGTGTTGATATACACAGCCTCTTTTGTATGTCTGAGTAAGGTTAATGTGAAATTTTAATTTAATTAATCTACAATGGAATAAATGTTGAATTAGGATCTGAATATCAAAGGACATGGTTTATTATCTGCAGTGTATGTAAGTCATAAGGTCAACTATGTGGGGCACCCACTGATGTTTACTTTATCCCATACATAGTGAGGTTTGACTCTGGAATGTTAAGATATGTCGCAGTCATATGTTTCCACTGCATTCATGTAAAGCAGTTTTTTTTAACGTGCATTCTGTTGACAGTTTTATTTCAAGTATTTATGTCAGAAGGAACATTCTTCATGGCCATACCTTTCTAGCCTACCTTAATGCTTCCCTGAACTCATCCATACACACAGAAGACAAAAGTCACCTTTCTTTCATCTGTTCAGCTGGCTTGTGAAGTAAAAAAGGTGATTTCCATAGGCTCTCTACAGTTGACTGGGCAAGTGGGAAGGCATTTTTATTAAAGGTGTTTTCCCATTTTCACATGCAGATGAAGAATTTGAGACACTACAAGATGTTAGGTGTGTGTGTGTGTGTGTGTGTGTGTGTGTGTGTGTGTGTGTGTGTTTGTTTGTTTGTTTGTGTGTGTGTGTGTGTGTGTTTGTGTGTGTGTGTGTGTGTGTTTGTGTGGATGCATGGATGGAGGGAGCTCCATCTGTGTGGGGACACACATCATTCAGCATGCCACCAACTGAAGCAGAACATTGGGGAAATTTTAATCAAGGCTCTCAGTGAGCCTTGTGGGCTAGCAGAGGTGAATGTGTGTGTGTGTGCATGTGCGTAAGTGGGCACAGGTATATTTGAAATAGCGTCTGGGGTATTGTGATGAAACATTAAGACTTCTGCCTGTGATAAAGAAGCAAATAGTCCTGTGTGACCCAAGAGTGGCTTCTTGGGAGAAAAAGAATAGAGTACTGTGGCTGGCTGTTTAAAATAGTTACAAGATATATGCATGTTTGGGGACCTCTATCTTGCCCACCAGTTTAAACTACAACCAATTTTCAGTCTCACGAGTTTCCACTGACCTTCCTTTTTCCTTGTGATATGGTTTAGTTTAAAAAAAAATCCTTGTGCAGTTTTAATTCTCCCTTTATCTGAAAAAAAGATATAAATTTGGCAAAAATGCTGTCATGACATACCGTCCCGTTTTGTTTCCACATTGTTGTTTAGAACCAGCTTTTCTTGTGCCATTTGCCAGATTTGGATTAGGACACACACACAAAAAAAGAAAGAAATGCATTTAGCAGTATTTTAGTAGGAGTGTCAGTTTGGGAAACTGCAGTAACTGCAACAGCACTTAAGAAAACATGCATGAAGATAAACTACAAAGGTCGAAGCTTTAATCTGTTTCCAGGCCCACTTGAAGATAAACTAGAGAGAGTTTGGCCTTTACACTCCTTACTGTTAGTTGCTTTCAGTGCCATCACTTAAATGTGTCACTGCCTACAGTGAGAATGGTGCTCTTATAGCATAGTTTTAGCACATTTATGCTCCAATATAATTCTGAAAGTGGCGTTTAGTTTACACACTGCTTTTCACAGATAAACACTCTCCAGCAAGGCTTTGAATGTGATGTCACATCATGCCAAAACGCACCATTTACATGGTCACCACCAACAGGCAGCCTGTGGCACAGAACCTCTCCCGATTGTGATTAGGGATCATTCTATAGAACATACTACATTACTGACAGCATCCCTCTAAATCTGCAGTCTCACAAAGTTTCACGGCCACTTTTACAACATCCTTACCAGTTTCATCATGTGTTGCTTCATGAGATATTTGAGCCCACTTCACTTTGCCACACAGGTGACAGTAATCAGGCCTGGATGAGGCTGGTGAAAATGAACACAGCTTTCCAAAAATTGTGGTTAATTACAGTTATTCATGTTTTAATTCATGATTTAACTGAGGGGGCAATTACTTTTTCACACAGGGACACGTATGTTTGGATAACTTTTTTTTAAAAACCTTAATCAATGAAATTATCATTTAGAAAAAAATCACTTTGTATGTACTTGGGTTCCCTTTGCCCAATATGAAAATGTATTCAATGATCTGAAACATGTAAGTGTGACAAATATGCAATAAAAAAAATCTATAATCAGCATTCCATCATAAGAATTAAAAGTGAGTGAATTGTTACCTGTGAGTTGGTACAATCAGTGCCACATTCATACGTTTGTTGGAAATACTAATTCCTGAAGTTCTCCTATCCACGTTTATTTGAAATAAATAATTTCTCCATTAGTGTTCTATTATACTTTGGATGTTGTGTTCTTTATTTTTTCAAAGCCATTTTAGCATACATAAATATTTGATTGCCTACCACAGCAGTGTAAAAGCTTCAGCCTTGAAAAGACATCTGAATATCAAATGCAGATTTATTACATACTAATTGTTGTGCAGTACTCTCAGCTTTGCATTTGAATGCTAGGTACCCTTAGAACTTAACTTAAAAACATTTTTCAGCAGATGTCTCTCAGTATGTGAAATAAACACCATTAGACTGTAGCCATTCTCTTACAACCTTCTGTCTTAGAAACTCCCGGCAACAGTCCGGTGACCCTCTATGTCAAACCTAATGCTAAATGTGCACTCAATGCTTTAAAATATCACAACAAGGATTTCTGAATATGTGTGTGATTGACTGAAAGTGAGAAGAACTTTTTTAGCCTTTTTTTCTTTTTCATTTAAACTGTTTGTGTGGACAAACAAGAAGTCGTGCTGGAGCCAAATCCGGAAACAGACACTCAGCACCATCCTAACAAACAGTTCGTACTTAAATAATTATCTGTACCACCAGAAACAACATACGGCTGATGAGTTTATATTGCTAAAGCTAGGTATTCTTAGTCATTTACTGACAGAGTGCAGAGTGATGTGGGTCATGCACCTGCTGAAATACATGAATTGTAAAAGTATAGGATAGTCATTTTGTTAAATGAGTTCAGTAAAACCCTTGAATGTAAAAATGTGCAAGTGTGCAAAAAAACACATCAATGCAAAAGTGACCCTTATTATGCATCCACAACAGTGTTGGTCAAGTTACTTGAAAAAAGTAATCAGTAACTAATTACTGATTACTTCCCCCAAAAGTAATCCCGTTACTTTACTGATTACTTATTTTCAAACGTAATTAATTACCGTATTTCCCGGACTACAAAGCGCACCTAAATATTAGCCGCACAAGCTAAAATCAGGGGAAAATCCTGTTTTGTACATACATTAGCCGCACCTGACCAAAAGCCGCAGGTGTTTCAATGTTGACTTATCATATGTAAGAGAATATGCACAAAGGGAATTGTCAGGAAAGAGATGGCTGTTTGGAGACATCACTTTTATTAATATTTTGAAAAACAAGTTATGGGTACATATTTGCACATGTAGTACATAACAGTAACCTACAGCACACCAGAACAATAGATTCAGACTACCTTTTAGGCTCAGGTGCAGTGACACAGCTTTAACAAGAAGAAAAGTCAGTCATTCACCACCATCTTTCTCTTCTTCCTGCGCACTAAAACCACCAAAGTCCTCTTCTCCAGTGTCGGATACAAACAGGCTCATGATGGCTTCGTCATCCACTCTCCGCTTCTCTCCTTCGTTGTCACTTTCAAAACCAAAGAAATCCTCATTGTCAGTGTCAGAGTCGAACACCCTCAGAAGGGCCGTGGCGGTGTCCTCCTCTCCATCATGCAGCAGTCCAGCCCTTCAAAATCCGTTGGTGATCGTGGATGTTTTCACACTTTTCCACGCTGTCAGAATCCACCGGTGGAGTTGGGCATAACTTGCAAGTTTATCGCCGCTCATCATCCACGACTCCCGCTGAACGCGTAGCGCTACTTTGAAGTTTGTTTTTCGCGCTACTTCGTACGGCACTACGTTGCCTGGCGGACGGACATGTGACTAACATACCACTCTTGAACCCCGATCCTTCCGCCAGGCAACGTAGTGCCGTACAACAGCGGAACACACAAAACAAATCGTCTTACGATATCACAAAAATCACGGACAATCCATAGAAAAGCCACACCTGACTAAAAGCCGCAGGGTTCAAAGCTTGTGCAAAAAGTAGCGGCTTATAGCCCGACATTTACGGTACTTAGTTACTTAGTTACGTTTTAAAAACACGATTTACAACCTGAATAGGTGATAAAGCGATAGATCTTTCAGCCCAATTCTACTTTTTCTGCATAATCCATCATACAAAATGTAATCAAATGGAAAAGTCCCTTTTTAAAACTTGTTTTATTAGTTTTAACCTTTTAACTTTATGCATCAAGCAAAAATTTAATTATATGCAACATTCTCTGACTGGAAGAAATTTGTTTAATATTTACCCTACCCGCCTACCCTACTCCTGTAAAGCAGGACTGCGGTAGGCGGAGGTTTACCCTAGTGCAGGTGTGCCGCAGCGGTCAATGGAAGAATCCGCGAGTTTCTCTGTGAGTTTCCCATTACGTCGTAGCGCACTCGTGCTTGCTTGGAAGTTTAGGGGTTTTTTTCGCTGTAAAAAGAAGTTTTCTTCCCACGCACAACGGACGCTAATGTTTTTGTCACTTTTTATGGAATCAAACTCAAAATAAGGCCAGTACTTCCACGCTTTAAACACTGCACACTCACACTCTCTCCCACACTCGATATATGATCCACTGTTGATCTGCACACAGCTGTTGTCACGAACGTCGCACTTGCTTACGTCACTGTCATGAGACATTCTCGCAAAAAAATCACGGTTTTAGTAACGCAGTGACGCAGCGTTCCTATGGTAAAGTAACGGTAATCTAATTACCGTTTTTGCAATAGTAATCCCTTACTTTACTCGTTACTTGAAAAAAGTAATTAGATTACAGTAACGCGTTACTGCCCATCTCTGATCCACAATACCACAAGCTATTAGCTGCAGAAAGTACCTTCAGGTATTTCATCTTCCTTTCCATTGAGCTCCGATAAAGATGTTCACCTTGACCCTTGCCCTGAGATGCATTTTTATCTTACTCTCAACTTACTCGAGTTAAGATTTCAGTCAAAGAGCATAGCCATCGTTATTAAAGAGTATGTCAAGGTCTACACTGCTGGGAACATTTTTTCCCTCTTTATCAGATTTATTTTAGTCCTTTTTAATCTCTCTCTAGGGAGCATGGAGTAAAGGGCTTTGACAAGGACTTTGAGTCTTAATGTGTAGTGCTCATCAAGTCTTTATTGAACTCTGAGAATTTTCACTACAGGTGTGCATCCATAGGACCACAGATTTAACCAATAGATACTAATATAAGAGTTTTCTTGAAATGTATTTTTTTTTAAATATTGAATATGCTTCATAACTGATTGGTGACAATTTTCCTCCATTTGTTGTAATTAAAAGGCTGAAAAAGATGCAAAACCACCCAAAATGGGCTCAAACGCCAGTTAACACAAATTACTGCTTTTTTTTTTTTTTAATTTCTTATGCACTTGGGCATATACAAGTTGAACTTGAACATATGCACATGCATAAACAAAATACAATTACTCTTCCCTCGATGTTGCCAACAGGAATAATTTGCAAGCTGTGCTATTATTTTTCACTACTCTGGTTTTGTGCAATTAACATTTTGAGATGGCCCTTATCCATGCTCAGCCTCATCTCAGTCAGCTGTGCAGGAGACAAGACACTGCTTCTGTGGACCTCACAGCAAATGAGACACTTCTCCCACAGAAAACTAAAATTAAAAAATAAATAAATAAATGAATACATAAAATTAAAAAAATTGAATTTTCAACTTTCCAGTCGATCCAGGTGTACTTTTTTCTAAGCAGCAGTATGCATAATAATGATCTCCCACTGGCGCAAACTCTTTACTCTGTGCTTTATGAACTTTTACTCATCCAGAATGGAGGTATCCAAACTTGGAAGTTTTGATACCTCCTTCACTACCGTCTTATTAACTCGTGCTCTGTTGGTGCTAACCTCCTACCCCCTGCTGTCTGTATTAATTATGCTCCTCTGTGGATCAGGGAGGATTTATTAGATAGAGAAAGGCTTAGGGTTGCTGGCATTTTGCTTATTAATGATGATCATGATAATCCCCTTTTCTACTAGACTGGGATTTAGTACCTGAGGAGATGATGCCCGTTTTCGTACTGTTAGCAGTAGATTACTGTTAACCCCTATATTTTGTGGTTATCCCGTGTTCAGTGCCTCCTGTCTTTATCCCCTTTGTTTTATTCATTATTTTAGATACTGATGAGACCTCCTCCTGCTTTAATTCTTCTTCCTCTGTCGCTACTATTTCTTCTTCCGTAACTTCTTCCTTCTCATACTTTCTCATTTCATTTCAAGGGGTGCTTTCACTTCATTCCACAACACCTGTCATTTTCCTTCCTTTCTGCAACCTTATTTTACTCCTCGTTATCTTTGACAGGCGACACTTTATTACTTATTCTTCCACTCCTTTCTTTAATCTCTCCCCCCTGTCGTTTCATATAGACTTATTTTATCACTCTTCCCATTACAGTTTTATCTAACATGCAGATATAGAAGAGTCGGGACCTTTATTCCTCTTCCATTGACTTCTCATATTCCTCCATTGCTCTTGTTCATCCCTTTACTTTCTCCTCCCCTGTGCTTATTTAACAACGTCCTCTCAGTCATCCTCCCTTATTTTCACTGTCTTATTGTTTGTTTCCTTTCATTGATTTCTTCATCCTTTCAATGTCAGCCTTTCCTCTTCCTTTGTCACCCTTACATCTCTGTACATGCTCTTTTCCCCCCTACAGCTTCCCTTCATTTATTCCCTGCTCTTACTCTATTCTGCCTCTTGCTCTGTCCTTTCCCTGCCCCCACCCCATCCCCACCCACCGCTTCTTCATCCTTACCAGAAGTCCTTGCCACTGGGCCAAGCCTGCCTGTTTACATTGGCATAAATCTACCTCATCACACCATCACTTTACTCTCCTTTTTTCAACCGCTGCAATCCTTTTAGGCACCAGGCTCAACAATTAATAAAACTCAGCTATAAACTCTTTCATTTTATTCCAACCTCTTCTTTCCCCCTCGCTATTTTCTCAATGTCAAATGATGGTAAATGTTGGTGCCAGCTCTGACGTAATGGTACTACAGTTCTGTTCTCAAATCTAGCCTCCATCACATGGGGCTCTTCCAAAGAGATAAAGGGGACAAATATGAATTTTCTACAAAGATAGTATAGAGATTATGAAAATTAATTTAAAATACAGGACAGAATCAAATGCATCTCTGTAATGCGCCACAGACACAATGACCAGGGTGTTTAAAGATGTGGACCCTGTGTATGTAGCAGACCTGCTGAGGACTTATTCCCCTCTTCCTTTCCTTGTTCCTCTCTGATTACCTAATCAAGGATTTTAACTGTTACACACTTATTTTAAATCCAAAGGTCACCACTGTTTTGAGGTCGTAGCACCAAAACTTTGATTGAACAAGAGCCCAGGTCATCTGAATCAGTGGCTTGTCTTAAGTATCTGATAAAAAAAAAAATTATAGGTGAGTTTTTCCTTAAGCTTTTGGTCATAAGTGTTTGTGCAAATACACAAATTTTATTATTTTGCCTCTGTATGCCAACATGGTGAATTTTAAATCAAATAGTGTGGTTTTGATTGAAGTGCAGACTTGCAGCTTTAATTTGGGGTGGTTGTACATAGTACCCCTTTTTTTCACGAGCTAAAATAAATGTAAAAAGAAATTAACACAATTTTAAATATAAAGATTTAAAAAAAAATCAGATTAACACTTTTTTTTTTAAGTCTACAACCCATAGACATCACCAAATGCTAGTGATGGCTACACTCTTATTGCAGTGTGTTTCCTCCCTTGAGATGCTCTGCCAGGCCTTCAACTGCCACCAGTTTGTGAGTCTTTCTGCATTCAGCTTATTATTTAATAACTGAAAAGAAAAGGCTATTGATTGAGATCAGATGACTGACGTGGGTATTGAAGGACATCCCATTTTTTTGCCCTGAGAAACTCTTGGGTTGATTTTGGAGTATGCGTTGGGTCGTTATTTATTTACACTGTAAACTACTGTTTGATCCGTTTTTCAACATTTGGCTGAATTTGAGCATTTCAGAATTAATAGTGCTATTTTTATCAGCAGTTGCATCATCGGTAAACACTTGTGATGTGGTTCCACTGGCAGCCATACATGCCCCTGCCATAACGTTTCCTCCACTGCAGATGATATGGTATGCTTCAGATCACAAAGTGTTCTTTTGCTTCTCTCATCTTAGATTTATCTTTTATCTTTATCAGGCAAAAATACAAAAAAAGTGTCTAAATATTTACAGACCTAAATGTATTTATGTATACTTGGCCACATGTTTGTATGTTGTATGTTGGGTTATGTACACTCAATTGTAATATCATAATATATATTTTATTGAAACTGTGAAGAACAGTCTATTTAAAAAAGTGCTATAGAAAAAGTTAGGAACTTGTATTTTCCCCTGATTCAGTCCCAGTAGAAGACACTTGCTTATTAGGTGAATGTGTAAACCACGGAGCCACTATTAAGGTACACCAAAATGATCAAGATTTTTCCACGGTAGACTTTTCAGCATGTCTCAACAGAGAAAGCAAAGATGTAACTGATGATATTAAAAGGCAAATATATACTGCTGAGCATTTCTTAGAATTCAAGTATCCGAGTGAATCATGACAGTGACCCAGACTCTAAAACTAGCTTATCTAGCCTACATATAATTGAGTAATGTTCAAAGTTTAATGCCTCTCCTGCCGTGATAAGCAGTATTAAAGGTGACCAATATTCCCCTTTCTCAGCTCAGTAAATTAAGATGTGGAATATTCAAGTTGCCTTTTTATCACCATCAATCATCTGTCTCATATTTACCTTTTGTGGATAGTGTAAGATTTTACAAATCCTTTAAGCGGCTTTGTTAATGCTTCAGCAGTGTTAACAAACTTTCTGCAAGGCAACTGGAAAACTGATAAGCCCACACACTACACTATCTGACATTCACTTTATGGGTTACAGCTAAGCTCAGTGGGACACACACACACACACACACACACACACACACACACACACACAAAATAACTACACTATGCTCAGCTCTTCAACTCATTAGTCATGTAGAGCAGAAGCAGTTGACACTTTATACTCTTGTAATAAGGGAATAGGGCTCTGTGTGTGTCTGTGTGCGTGTGTGTGTGTGTGTGTGTGTGTGTGTGTGTGTGTGTGTGTGTGTGTGTGTGTGTGTATGTACGAGTATGTTCCAGTGCTGGTGAGCATAAAGTAATTAGATTTAAGAAACACCTGCATCTCTTAGCTCTCCACATATACTGTAACTACACAAAGAGGTTGTGAAACAATGACATTACAAACCATTTGTATGTTACTTGTGGAAAATGGTCTTGTGCAACTCTATGGCACGCAAGTACATTGCTGATACTAGATTAATTCCATTTTTTTTATTTGCTCCACTCAAGGTAACGCAACATAGACCAAGAATAAAAGGTCAACACAAGCATGGCACGATCTGAACAAATGAGTTAACTGCCTTCATCTGAATTTTTTTGCATGGTTTTGCATAAAGATCCGGAGGTTAATTCAGAGTGAGTGACACAGTAAGCCGTGGGCGTTGAAGTTACAGAAGACATCATGAGCTTTGGTATTCAAAAGACAGATGATAAAGAATTCACAAGCAGGAGACGAACAGAGGAGTCCTGTACTTGAGGTAGGGGAGATGGAGCGACCTTTTCAAACCACAGTTCTTCCACTGCCATTGTACCCTCATTTGTCATACTTTGCTGACTCTACTTTCAAATGACACGGATCAGCATCAGTCTCAGAAAGGGTATGGTCGAGTTTCACATTTGTAACGTTTCACTCTTGTGCTTTCAGACAATTTACATCCATGTTTTACTTCCTTACAAGCTGGTTACTGTAACTCTAATGGTAGGTAGACTTGGTTATAGTTGTTCAGGTTTTCATATGCCCTTAAATTTCCTGCTTCTGATCCAATGCAGTGGAGCTGAATGGAATTTTATTTGAGTATCTCAATATGTCGTTCTCAGTACCATTATAGTGACATGGCTCTTCATGGCTGAAACGGGGTCTATTTTTAGCTAAAAAATCTAAACAGCTTTGAAAAAGCTTGTAGTTTTTTTGTTTTGTTTTTTGTTTGCACAATGGCATGCAAAGTTAAATTCACCTTGTTCAATATTGGGATCGAGGCCCTCGGTTCTACAGAGCTCATGGTAGTTTAATCAAAAAAAGTAATTTCTCTTAATATTCAAATTCAAATTTTATTTGTCACGTACACAGTCATACATAGTACGATATGTAGTGAAATGCTTGGACAACTGCTCGTGACCTAAAGAAAACAAAAAAGGAAAAGGCTATGAATAAGATAGGAAATAAATATTAAAAATTAAAAAGGGTAAATTTAACTAGGAAGGAATAAAATATAAATTAAGGTTAAAAATGAAATAACTGTACAACAAAATACACAATATAGAACTATATAAGAATGTATGAAGAAATATAAATAAATATATACACAATAACAGCAGCTGTACAAGTATTAACTGGAAATGAAGAATATAACGTCCAGTGTTGTGCAATCCACATTATGTCTTGTGCAGTGCAAATATGCTTAAAGTGATTTAAGTGATGAAGTGAAAACAATGTCCAGAATGTCCAGTGTGTGTGTAAGAACTATATGTGTGTGGAGAGGGTACACTCCATGAGGTTTCTGGGCGTGCAGATCTCTGATGACCTCTCCTGGACTGCAAATACTACGGCGGTGGTTAAAAAGGCCCAGCAGCGTCTCCACTTTCTGAGAGTGCTCAGGAGGAACAACCTGGAGGAGAGGCTGCTGGTGACATTTTACAGAGCCACCATAGAGAGCATCCTAACGTACGGCATAACAACATGGTATGCAGGGTGCTCAGCTGCGGACAGGAAAGTACTGCAGAGGGTCATCAACACAGCCCAGAAGATCACTGGCTGCTCTCTGCCCAGCCTGGAGGTCACTGCAAACTCTCGGTACCTCAGCAGAGCTGGCAATATCATCAAGGACCACTCTCACCCCAGCAACCAACTGTTTGAACTATTACCGTCAGGCCGACGGTACAGGTCACATAAAACCAGGACAAACAGATTCAGGGATAGCTTCTTTCCCAAAGCTATCACCGTAGTAAATAAGCACAAAAACAATTGAACCTATTCCATACTGTCACTGTCATTATATTATGCTGCTATTCATACTGTCATTATATTAATGCTGCTATCCTGTATATATTGTATATACTATTGTTTGAGTACTTACGATTGTTTTTTTGTACTTTTTATATTTTACATTTATATTTATTATTGAAACTTGCACCAAGGGAGTGGCACTCCAATTTCGTTGTACTCTGTACAATGACAATAAAGGCTATTCTATTCTATTCTGTGTGTGGGTCAGTATTGTGTGGTGGTGTGATTGAGAGACCGTATCACCTGCGGGAAGAAGCTCCTCCTCAGTCTCTCTGTGTTGGTCTTCAGGGAGCGGAATCGCTTTCCTGACCTCAGAGAGAACAGTCTGTTGTTGGGATGGCTGAGGTCCTTCACGATCTTCCTGGCCTTGGTCCAGCACCGCCTGCTGTAGATTGAGTGCAGGTCAGGGAGCTCGGAGCGGATGGTGCGCTCAGCTGATCGCACAACCTTCTGTACAGCTCGTCTGTCCTGCATGGTGCTGTTCCCGAACCAGGTTAAGATGTTTCCCGTCAGAATGCTCTCTATGGTGCACGAGTAAAAGTTCCTGAGCACCTTGGAGGGCAGTTGGAAGTCTCTCAAGCGTCTGAGGTGGTAGAGACGCTGACGGGCCTTTTTCACCATGGTGTTGATGTGACAGGACCATGACAGGTCCTGCGTGATGTGAACTCCGAGGTATTTGAAGCTGTCCACTCTCTCCACTGGGCACTCGTTGATGACGGGGGTCTGGTAGTTCCTCTCCTGCTTAGTGCTGAAGTCCACTATCAGCTCCTTTGTCTTACTGACGTTTAGAAGGAGGTTGTTCCTCTGGCACCAGTTCTCCAGATTCCTAATCTCCTTCAGGTAGGCCGTCTCGTTGTTATCAGAGATCAGGCCCACCACGACGGTGTCGTCAGCAAACTTGATGATGGTGGTGGAGCTGGTAGTGGCCACACAGTCATATGTGTACAAAGAGTACAGCAGGGGGCTCAGAACACACCCCTGGGGGGCTCCAGTGCTGAGAGTGGTGGAGGCTGAGACATGTCCGCCCATCCTTACTGCCTGTGGTCTGCCAGTTAGGAAGTTGGAGATCCACTGACACATAGATGAGCTGAGTCCCAGATGCTCCAGCTTGGTGGTGAGTGTGGAGGGAATAATGGTATTAAATGCAGAGCTGTAGTCTATGAAAAGCATTTTAACATAATTCCCCCTTCTAGTGTCCAAGTGAGTGAGTGATGTGTGGAGGAGATGAGAGATGGCATCGTCTGTGGAACGATTTGGACGGTAAGCGAACTGTAGTGGGTCCAGTGTGTCTGGTAGTGAAGAAATGATGAAGTCTCTGACCAGGCGTTCAAAGCACTTCATCACTACTGAGGTGAGGGCTACAGGGCGATAGTCATTGAGAGAAGCAGGGTGGGGTTTCTTCGGGACAGGAACAATGATGGACTCTTTGAAGCATGTGGGGATCACCGACTGAGATAAAGAGATGTTGAATATCTTAGTGAACACAGGAGCTAGCTGGTATGCACAGTCTCTTAGGATACGACCTGGGATGCAGTCTGGTCCTGCTGCTTTCCTGGTGTTCACTCTTTTGAAGGCTCTCCTTACTTCATGCTCGGAGATGACGAGCACGTTTCCGGTGCTGGCAGTATCTTCCTGTCTGCAGCCGTTAGCGCCGCTAGCACTAGCATTGTTGGAGTCCTTAGCTGCAGCCTCGAAGCAAGCATAGAAAGTGTTCAGCTCGTCTGCCAGAGTCACGGCCGCGTTCGTCATACCGGTTGTTGGTGCTTTATAGTCCGTTATTGTCCTTAGTCCCCGCCACAGGCTCCTAGAGTCACTCTGTTGGAGTTGTGACTCTAGTTTCCTCCCGTAGCGCTGCTTCGCCTCTTTCACCGCCCTCCGCACGTTATATGACGCGGCTTTGTACGGGTCCATGTCCCCCGTCGTGAGTCCCGTGTTGTAGGCAGCGGTGCGGGATCTCAGAGCGTCGCGGATGGTTTTATCCACCCACGGCTTCTGGTTGGGAAACGTTGTGATAGTCTTTGTCTCCACTGTATCATCCGCTAGTTTCCCGATGAATCCCACAACCGCTTCCGCAAACACGTTGACATCATCATCCGAGCTATTTCTGAACATGCCCCAGTCTGCGTCATCGAGTGCGTCCTGTAACGCGGCCACCGATTGATCCGTCCAGCGCGCGACCTTCCTCTGAACCGGAACTTCCTGTTTCAGCCTTTGTTTGTATTTTGGCATGAGGAAGATGGCGGCGTGATCAGATTTGCCAAACGGAGGGCGGGATTGTGCCTTGTAGCCGTCCTTGACTGTAGTGTAGCAGTGGTCCAGTGTCCTTTCACCTCTGGTGGGGCAGGTGATGTGTTGATAAAAGTTCGGCGCTGTGCGTTTGAGGTTGGCGCTATTAAAGTCCCCCGTCACAATAAGCGCAGCGTCCCGGTGTTGTGTAATATATCTGAACTGATCGATAATTGCTATAACATCACATCCTTTTCAGGTAAAAGAAGTCTGAAACACTAGCTTGCCATCTCTCTCTCCCTCTCTCTTTCCCTCTGTCTCTCTTCATCTCTTTCTCACTCGGCCCTCAGCAGGGAAAGCAAATTGAATATGCTGAATGGGTTTGTTTGACCCTTTAAATAGAGACCTGTCAGACTAAACCAGCTTGTACACATACACAACCCAATAGGCACACACAGAGACTAGAAGATATATTAACCAGTTAGTGTGTGTTTGAGACTTTGTGTGCACGGGACCTTGAGAAAGTGCCTGAATTCTGCTGAGTGATGTGTCATTGTGTTAGTATAATAGTTGACTTTTTCCACATACTGATGTGCAGAAGATTATTGAGCCTCAAATGTCTCATCATGGTCTCCGGTGTGTGATTTGGTGGTGACACAGTTGGGGCTGCATGGTGATAGGCATCTCTAGATCCCAGACATTTACCAAACAAATCAGGCAGGTTAGATGTGATTCACTCATCAAATAAAGTAGGTGGGTGACATTCACTTAACAAAGCCTTTGGGCAAGACTTTAACAGCAGGAATGGCGGGTAACATTTGCTAATCAGGACACGTGTGTTACATTTATTAAAAAAGTGGCTATTTTGTAGCTGTTGAAACAACAGACATCAGGAATGCACACAGACCTTATTTACAACGGTACCATAACTACTTTAGATATGATTTAATAACATTCTTTTCAGACTTTTAATTTGTGTCAGTGGAGGGAAAAAAAGGAGGCTAGGAGAGACATGAGTGGAAAGCTATATTTCCATCTGGACTCCTTACAAATACTTGTAGTAGTTTCCTACAAATCTTCCTCAAATCTTTTTTTTTTAATTAAACAAATAATTAAAATGTAATTTTCTAAAGTTTACGACTGACAAATTTGGACAAATTGCATCATTATTTAAATCAGATGAAAAGCATATGTTATTTTTGTTCCTGCTATGGGTATGAGAGTTGCTACTAGGAACATTAAATTATTTGGATTGCTAGCCCAGTTAACATCCACATTACCCATGGTGCTGATCAAAACCTGGAATGATGCTACTGTGTGTGTGTGTGTGTGTGTGTGTGTGTGTGTGTGTGTGTGTGTGTGTGTGTGTGTGTGTGTGTGTGTGTGTGTGTGTGAAGGAGAAAGAGGGGGAGAGGGAGAAAAGAGGAAGACAAAGTAACAAAGTTACATCTGTGGTTGGTCCACAAAGCACACAGAGGCCACTTTGTAAAGTAAAAGAATATGAAATAAGTAGTCTTACATATTGAAATATTAATGCTGTAAAATGAATTATTGAATAAAATCAACAATGGGAATAAACACTTTAATGGCCTCGATTTTTGTTTTCAAACCAACTACAATCAGTGTGCTCTTACTACATCCTCCTACCTGAGCAGCCAGAAAGAGAAGCCAGAAAGTGCAGACTTCCTAGAGATCACTCAAATAGCGACTGGCTAAATGGCAGTTAGAGCAAAGTCTGCCTTCAGCTACATTAGTTTTAATTTCCATCCATGATCAGAAAAACAGAGTGTGGCACAGTGCAATAAAATCATTTTTCTTAGCTCTAAAAACATACCTATTGTATACATTACAGTGGGTTATAGTTACCAACTGCTTTTCTAAAGGTTGCAGTAGTTCATCTTTACTGTGGTACGGTGTTGTGACTGTGTAATTAAAAAAATAATTTTAAGCTTGTTGTGACCTTGTTTCCCAGTGCAGACTGGAACCAGATATATATATTATATACATTACACAGACTGCTGTGCTATGTAGCTGCTCTGAGCTTCTGGTGATTAATTAGTACATAGACAACATGGATATAGCTTGCACATATTTACACTCAAATTGACCCACACATGTTCCATGATCATCATCCCTTCCTCTGGGGGCTCATATGTCTGTCTGTGCTGTGTGTGTGTGGGTGGGTGGGTATTTTAGGGTGGGGTGGTGATGGGGTGACACTTCCTGTATCACGTACCACCGCCTGTTTGATCTTCCTTCTTTCATCTTCTCAGCAAAGAAACCTGACATTACAGGGTCTCTCTATACTCTCACTGGCTCCATTTTTAGGCCTGAGTGTGGCTGCCCCCCGTTAGTGTGTTTGTGTGCGAAAGCTAAGCCGGAAGAGGGGTGTGTGTCGGTGGTGGTGGAGGGGGGCGGGAGGTACATGAGTGTGTCCTTGCCACCTTAGGGTGAAAGAGAGCAAAGTGTACATTTCCCTTCTTCCTCTCGCACCCTGCATTAGCCAAAGTATTGGATACAGGAGCGAGTACAATGTGTGCAAGTTGACTCGGGTTATTCAGTTTGAGTGTGTGTTATCAATACCTACATTAATCTGCAGGATTCTCAGATTTTCCAACCTGATTTCCACAGAGGCTCATTGACATTCAAGGTAATACAGGCGATTCACCAGAAAAAACGTTTTCTAACCTTGGGAGTTTTGAAGAAGGAACAAGTCCGATATAAAACTGTAACATTGAAATTCCTTAACAGTAGAGTGAAACCGACATTTGTAAACAGCTCCTCATTATTATGTAGTAAATGTATAGTAATTGCTTGGTGCAGTGGGGCTTTTGTATTACTTGAAAAAGATAAATCTAGAACAAGGAATTGTTCTTCAGAGTTGAATATGCTGCCACAGTGGTAACTGATAAGGGAAAGTGGAGAATATTTGTTTTTTTCCTTCACATATCAAAGGTACAATGAAAAACACCAAAACAATGCCTCTCTTAGCCAACTGGAAGTATCTACTGAAAGTGAATATATGCAGTCATCCAACATTCTTATATGTCCTCAGGTATGACATTGAATGACTTCCAGCATTAGTGGTGCTCTTCTGGAAATAACACTGACTTCTGCCCCCTGTGTATACAAAGTTAAAATAAGTATCGTAACATAATGAGTGGGAAGTGGAATAGGTCAAAAAACTGACCTCAGTATAAATACAGCTGTGGCCTTCATAAAAGTCCATGACCATGTTATCTATGTATGGCTGGAGAATAACCTTCATCCATATATATAATACATTTTCTGAATATTGTCTCATAACAATGTTACACTTGATGTGTGGACCAGATATTTAATTATAAATTCTTTCCATTTCAACCTTTAACAAAAGGGATCAAGCGATACTGAATGTGCAAATTCCCTGCTGACTCGGCCTCAGGATGTCTAGAGGCAAGAACCAAGCGCACCCAAATGAGCGCACCAGAGGCGATCATGTGCGCATCACGCAGAGGGAGAGTGAGGGACGAAAAGCAGCAGCAGAGCATGGCAGTTGTATCGCAGTTTGTGTGATTCCGTGTACGTTAATGAGACTACAAACATGCTTATAGTCACCGATACTGCACCTGCCACAATTATCAGTGCATATCTTCTGTGAAGCTTCATTAAAGACGGTGAACTAAACTCCTGGACTGCTGCAGTCTTTCTGACCGAAGACTTAGGCCAGACTTGTATACCCAGCACTTCCAGTATATATATATTCTACAAGTGGTCCTTCGAGCCGGATTATACAAGCTGCGCTATGGCTACACCCAGAGAGTTCAACGACAACCAGCCTGCACTGAGTCCCCGTCCCAGCAGGGTGCGACGCATTCCCGGACATCTGGAGGACTTTGAACTCACCTACCCAGCTCACCATCTTTATAGTACCACTGTAAGACCAGCATCACCACTGACATCAACTTACGCAGCACCACTCAGCCCTGGGAGTTCCCCTAACTACCCTGCAGCTGGTCATTATGGTACGGCAAGTGCAGGGGAAAGATGGCAGGGGCTGGAAGCACGTTGGCAAACGATAAGCCAGCAGATGAAAGAACTTGAAGTGGAAATGGACAGGGTCAGATTGACTTCGTATCCACAGAGTGCACATCTGCCTCACCCTTCATACCGCTATGCAGCATTTCAGCCACATTACAGTAGCCTCCCCCATTTAGAACTGGGTTACCCTGTTCGGCCCCCCAGTCCAAGAGCTGCACCTAACATCCAGCACGAGGTTCTGCATGCTCCAACACAAGCCCCTGCTCCTCAAGTGCAGGTTGACACTGCCGCATCAAATCCAAAACCTGCTTCAGAAGCGATGTCTGTACCAGCCCCCGCATCCACGGCTCCTTCAGCCTGCTCGCCGCCGTGGCTAACACAGCCTGCATTGCCCTTCTCACTACCTCCTGCTTCTCTAATGATGCCTCAGCCAGTGTCCCCTATCACACCGCAGCCAGAACCACATGTGCCTCCGCCAGTGTTCCCTATCACACCGCAGCCAGAACCACATGTGCCTCCGCCAGTGTTCCCTATCACACCGCAGCCAGAACCACATGTGCCCCCGCCAGTGCCCTCTACCACACCGTTACAGCCTGAGCATGTCCTGCCAGAGCAGCAGTATGATGCACTCCCCAGGGCCTGGCAGTCTGCTCCACTGCCATATCCACCTGTGCATCATCCTAGAAGACCCCGTGGTCAGCACTATTATCCAACACCTCACCCAGTAGATAGTTCACATCAGCCGAGTATGATGGAGATGGCGATTGCTTCATCATTTGGCATTCCTAAACCCAAACTGACTGTATTCAGCTCAGGGAAAGAGAGTGATTTTCTTATGCTCAAAAAGGGTCTAGACAGCTTACTTGGTCCGCACAAGCATTTAAGTGAAGACTAGACTATAAGTATCAGATCCTGCTTGACCATCTCACATTCCCCTCGGCACTTCAAGTGGCAAAGAGGTATGTCAACAGTCAGACCCCATACACAAGTGCCATGCAAGCGCTCACGCAGAGGTACGGACAGCCAAGGCAGCTAGTGCAGGGGGAACTGAAGGCCATTCTGAATTCCCCACCAGTCAGGGCTGGAGATTATCAAGCATTTGAGGACTTTGCTACCGCAGTTGGAACTCTGGTGGGAATGCTCAGCACCATGGAGGGCCCCTCATCGTCAGAGTTGAAGTGTGGGTCTCATGTGGACACCCTACTCACCAAACTCCCCACTAACTATCGAGATGCATTTGCTGAACATTGCTTTAATCGAGGAATTATCCAAAGTGGCAGTGATCGTACATACACTCTCCCTGATCTAGCGGAGTGGCTGGAAAGGAAGGCCCAGACATTGCAGGTGTCTCGCCAAATCACAAGCCCCTTCCCAGCTATACCAGCACATACTGAGTACAAGGACCGGAAAGCAGGGAGACAACAGAGGGTCAAACCTGCTACTATTCTGCTTGGGGTTCAGCAGGGATCGAAGCCCGCTAATCCTTCTCCGAGCCCTGCCACTGTACCACACCTGAAGAAGAGGGACCGTTTCAAGCCCTTCTGTCCTTATTGTAATAACCAGGAGCACTACCTCAATGCCTGTGCTGACTTTGCCACGCTAACCTGTACTGCCAGAGCTACCTGGATAAAAGAGAAAAAACGATGTTGGAAATGTGGGAGAGGACATTCCCCAGTAAACTGCACTCTGAAGAAGCCCTGTGCAACATGTGGAGAACAACATCTGCACATACTACATGAAGTTGCTACTGCTGAGAGCATCCTGACCGTGAATACGTCCTCTAACATGGTTTTCTTGGACCAAGTCAGCCATTCTGGGCGAGTAATGCTAAAGGTTGTCCCCGTGCGGTTGCATAATGGGGAGAAAACACTGGACACATATGCTGTCCTGGATGATGGCTCTGAAAGAACAATCATACTACCTGCTGCCGTCCATCACCTTGGCCTTGTTGGAACAGAAGAGATTCTGTCCCTCAGGACGATTCGACAAGAAATTGTACAGCTGAAGGGAGCCACTGTATCCTTTCAGGTGTCAGGTATGACAAACCAGGGAGTGAAATACGACATTCACCAGGCTTTTACAGCCGCCGAAGTAACTCTGGCAGAGCAATCACGTGCCGCTGACCTCCTGACACAACGATACAAACACTTGAGAGGCTTATCCCTGCAGTCTTTTGACAAAGTCCAGCCCCTGCTACTTATCGGTTCTGATAACCCTCACCTGATAATACCTACCCAGCCTGTGCGTACCGGTCCAGTTGGTGGCCCAGTGGCTGTGTGCACAATGCTGGGGTGGGCGATTCAGGGACCAGCAAGCTTTTTGCAGCAATCAACAGATGAGAGAAGTTGTCTGCATTTGTCCACTCTCTCTTCCTCAGATGAGCTGCATCAACACGTCCAGAGACTCTGGCAGCTGGACACCCTACCCTTCCACACCAACAAGGAGGTGACGCGATCATGCGAAGATAAAGCAGCCATAGAACGACTGGAGCAAGGGACTGTCCGGGTCACCGTCGATGGAGTGGCTCGCCATGCTACTCCACTGCTGCGAAGAAAGAATGCACCTGTTCTTCGGGCACCTCCCACAGCTGTGATGGCACTCCTCAGAGCGACAGAGCGACGTTTGTGTAACAGTCCAGATCAAGCTGCTGTCTACAATGAGGAAATCCACAAGTTGGAGAAAGCTGGTTATGTAGTAAAGATCAGCATGAATGAGGTGAGCAGCTCTGCGGAATCATGGTTTATCCCGCACCACATGGTGTACCACAACAACAAGCCCAGAATCGTCTTCAACTGCTCCTTTAACTACAGGCAAGCTTCACTTAACAAGAACCTGCTTCCAGGCCCGGTTCTTGGGTCAACACTGCTTGGCGTGCTGTTGAGATTTAGAGAGTATGCTGTAGCTATCAGTGGGGATATTCGTGGCATGTTCCATCAGGTGCATCTTCTGCCTGAGGACCAGCCACTTCTACGCTTCTTGTGGTGAGATGGGGAGAGGGAGCGCAGCCCAGACGTGTACGAGTGGCGTGTCCTTCCTTTCGGGACCACATGTAGCCCATGCTGTGCTACATATGCCCTGCAGCGCCATGTAAAGGATCACAGCAAAGACAATGGAGAAGTACTGCACTCTGTGCTCCATGCATTCTATGTGGATAACTGCTTACAGTCTCTACAGTCTCAGACGCAGGCAAAATACCTGATAGACAAGATGAGAGCCCTCCTTGCCAGTGGAGGATTTGAGATAAGGCAGTGGGCTAGCAACGCACCTGAGGTTATCTCTCACCTACCAATTGAAGCCAAATCAACTGAGTGTGAGTTATGGCTAACCACTAGCAAGACTGATCCAGAAGAGTCTTCCCTTGGTCTCCTGTGGCGATGCAGCTCTGACACATTGGGATACAAGCACCGTACCATTCCACGTACTGCACCAACCCTGAGATATGTTTACAGAGTACTGGCAAGTCAATATGACCCATTAGGTTATATCATACCCTTTACAACACGAGCCAAGGTTCTAGTTCAGGCACTCTGGAAGAAGGAGAGGGGTTGGGATGAGCCGATTGCTGACGAGCTCCTGTCCGTGTGGTTAGCATGGGAAAGTGAGCTGCCATACCTGCCAAACCTCAGCTTGCCAAGGTGTTACACTCCTGGTATCTCGGCTGGGAGCCCTGTGAACCTACACATCTTCTGTGATGCCTCAGAGAGAGCCTATGGTGCGGTTGCATACCTGAGAGTAGAGGCTGACAGCAATGAAGTTAAAGTGGCATTTGTGATGGCCCGATCTCGCGTGGCACCCAAAAGGCAGCTTTCAATACCTCGCCTGGAACTTTGTGCTGCCCTAGCAGGAGCACAGTTAGCCACAGTTCTGCAGACCGAGCTAACCCTGCCATTACAGACAACTACTCTGTGGACCGATTCGACCACTGTCCTCCACTGGATCCAGTCTGAATCCCAGCAGTATAAAGTGTTTGTGGGAACCCGAATAGCAGAGATTCAAGAGCTTGTTGGAGCTGAGAGCTGGAGATATGTTCCCTCTGAAGAGAACCCTGCTGATGACATCACACGTGGGAAATCCTTAAAGGATTTAATTAAGCCAAACCGCTGGACAGATGGCCCAGCATTCCTCCATCAGCCTCATGTTAGCTGGCCTACGCACCCCATAGTGAGCTCGGTGCAGGAGGAAGAGATCCGCGACACCACCTTCTGCGGCAACATTTCCACAAGCAGCCCGCTGATACCTGATCTGACCCAGTTCAAATCCTGGACTGAGCTGGTACATGCCACATATCACGCCCTCCACGGGGCGGCCGCTCTACCCATGACTGCCTCCAGTCAAAGGGAGGCAGAAATTGCCCTACTGAAAAGGTCACAAAGTGAGAGTTTCCCAGCAGAGTTGGCTGCATTGCAGTCAGGTAAACCTATCTGCCCTAACAGTCGCTTACTGTCACTTTCACCTGAATTAGACCATACTGTAGGGTTGATCAGAGTTGGAGGTCGGCTCCGGAGGGCTGAAAATCTGAAAGAGGACACCATCCATCCTATAGTTCTTGCACCAGACCACCCTGTCACAACG
Organism: Astatotilapia calliptera; assembly: GCF_964374335.1. Classification (NCBI taxonomy): domain Eukaryota; kingdom Metazoa; phylum Chordata; class Actinopteri; order Cichliformes; family Cichlidae; genus Astatotilapia; species Astatotilapia calliptera. Next base: position 13,437,527 of record NC_137427.1, on the reverse strand, counting down.
CTGTTAGTGCAGGACTATGATAACCGTCTGTTACATGCAGGTCCTGACCGTATATTTGCAGAGATGAGGAGGACCTACTGGATACTTTGCGGCCGACAGATCATCAAGAGGCATCAACGCAGCTGTGTGGAATGTTGTAAATGGCGCAGCAAACCAGTCACTCCCCAGATGGCCGACCTACCAGCTGCACGATTACGCATCACTAAACCACCATACTGGTCCACTGGAGTCGACTGCTTTGGTCCTTACACCATAAAAATAGGACGGAGGCATGAGAAAAGGTGGGGTATTATCTTTAAATGTCTGACCACCAGATGCGTACATCTAGACCTTTTGTGCAGCATGAACACAGGTTCATTCTTGCTTGCTCTTCGGCGCTTTGTGGCAAGGAGGGGAAAACCCTTTGAGATTCTCTGTGATCGTGGCACCAACTTCAGAGGAGGAGAGAGGGAGCTCAGAGAAGATTTTGCTGCCATGGAACCAGTTTTGAAGCAACAGCTCGCTGAACAGAGTATTGATTTCAAATTCAATCCACCACTTGCTCCACATTTTGGAGGCACCTGGGAGAGGGAAATCAAGTCGGTCAAAGCTTCCCTGCGTGTTGTCCTGAAAGACCAATCTGTCCCAGAAGAAGTGCTGATGACTATGCTCGTAGAAGTGGAGGGTATTCTTAACTCGAAACCCCTTGGTTATGCAACATCAGACATTGCGGACCCAGATCCCATTACTCCTAACCTTCTGCTTATGGGGCGGAGAGATGCATCCCTACCACAAGCAGTGTACAGCAAGAGTGACCTACTGGGACACCGCCGCTGGAGACACAGCCAAGTGCTTGCCGACCATTTCTGGGTTCAGTTTACTCGCAATTACCTACCTAACCTTCAGCTTCGTCACAAGTGGTGCATCAGTACCCCAGATCTCACAGTAGATCGAGTGGTCATGGTGATTGACCCACAGCTCCCAAGAGCCCTGTGGCCAGTTGGGCGGGTAACTAAAGTAATCTCCAGTGATGATGGCAAGATACGCACAGCTGAGGTTGACATCAAAGGAGTTAAATACATTCGCCCCGTGACTAAACTCATTACTCTTCCAAAAATGCCAGAGAATTGAAGGGGTGTATATATATATATGTATATATATTATCCAGCAGGGACATTTGTGTTCTGCAAATTCCCTTAGTGAATTTGGGGGCGGCTGTGCAAATTCCCTGCTGACTCGGCCTCAGGATGTCTAGAGGCAAGAACCAAGCGCACCCAAATGAGTGCACCAGTGATCATGTGCGCATCACGCAGAGGGAGAGTGAGGGACGAAAAGCAGCAGCAGAGCATGGCAGTTGTATCGCAGTTTGTGTGATTCCGTGTGCGTTAATGAGACTACAAACATGCTTATAGTCACCGATACTGCACCTGCCACAATTATCAGTGCATATCTTCTGTGAAGCTTCATTAAAGACGGTGAACTAAACTCCTGGACTGCTGCAGTCTTTCTGACCGAAGACTTAGGCCAGACTTGTATACCCAGCACTTCCAGTATATATATATTCTACACTGAATTAGTCTATCAACGCAAAGTATTTTATAGTTTATTCTGAGGGCACTGATGACATTCCTGCACTGGTGCATTCCTGCATAGTTTGAAATTCTTAAAGGTACAAAATAGAGATATGAATAATATAATGCAACTTTACATTTTTGTAAAAAGAAAAAGAAAGAAAGAAAGAAAGAAAGGCATGAACCCAAAACCAAACACCCCCCCCCCCCCAAAAAAAAACAAAAAAAAACAAGAAAACAAACAAACAAACAAAAAATTTAAAAAATGAGTACTGAACACATTTGGTCCCAACCAAAAAAATATATTCTTTGTGACTTTAATTTCATTTTAAGAAGCAACTTGCAAATCCCTCAACATCCCAAGGAAGAAATACCTACCACTTAGGGTTAGGAAACAATTACATTCCCTAAAGGTCTTGAATTTTTTATTTTTAATAATAATAATGGATACTTTATTGATCCCCATGGGGAAATTACTTGTTTTTCTCTGCATTTGACCCATTCACTCAGTGAAGCAGTGGGCAGCCCACTAAGCAGGCGCCCGGGGAGCAGTGTGTAGGGACGGTACCTTGCTCAGGGGTACCTCAGGGTAGCCGTTAAGTGGATTCGAACCGCCGACCTTCCGATCATGGGGCGACCACTTTACCTACTGAGCTATCCCTGCCCCTAAATGAACCAAATTTTCTTGTTTTGTTGCTACATTTGAAACTTTTTACATGTCAGTATAAAAACCGTTGTCAGCCTTACAAAGAACAAACAAAGCCCTCTAACGGGAATTGAATTGTCACTGGGCAAATCTTACCTTGAGGCAGCATAAGCATGTTCATTGTGAGATTACTTTGTAGCTGGTCAGCTATTAACATGTGTAAATATTCAAATTAAATATTCTTCAATTCATGGTGGCCTTGAGAGTTCAAACACATGCAACTTAAGAAAACACCAGCAAAATGAAAAAAGCACTGCAAAGCTCTGCTAAAGCACACAAACAACAAAGAAAGTTGAATGTGGAAGTGATAGAAATTATGGAAAAAAGATATGTGGTGTTGTGTGTTTTAATATCATGGCTCACATAATACTGTAGATATATGTTAGCTTGTTACTTCCGCAGCTGTTCTGTCATGTTATTGACAGGTTTTTGTATGTGTGTGCATGTGTGTGTTTGTGTGTGAGGTTTAGTTGCGATTTTTATTTCTTTTTTCGTTGTATTTTATTAAACTTCCATTGTGTTTCATGTACTTTTGCAACATTTTTTCGATTTGCTGGTGTTTTATTATGTTGCAGTACATTTCACCTCTCAGAATAACATTAAATTCAAAAATTTTCAGTTGTTCAAAACAAAATTTGAGGATCACACACATTCTGTGAGTTTCTTGGGAATAATGAGTAAAGCATACTGGCAGGTACGCATTATTCATGTTGTTGACAGTGATACTTTCCTTGCCCAAATGCAAACATAAATTACTGTCTGTCAAATTATCTCTGCCAACTCATCTACCATGTCCTTTCTTTTCCAAGACTGTGAAATCATTGGCAGTAGTTTTACCTGTGGAAGATCCTTTTGCTCTGATTTCTTTTTTTTTTTTTTCTTTTTTTTTTTTTTGGCCTGTCCCGTTTGGCTCTTTTGCCATCAGAATTGTTGTCTAAAGGCAAAGAAAGATGCCCAACGGATTTACTTTACCAAACTGACCATCCCAGCCTTGCCGTAATGGTCCATTTGATTCACCTTTTATTGTTTATTTTATTTTCACTTACTGAATACGGGACAGACTTGACTGGGGGAAAGAAGGGGAGAAAGAAAGAGGGAAAGAGAAACAGCTGAGAAGAGGGACGGGGGAGAAGGGCAAAAGACAAAAACCAACAGAACGGGCAGAGAAAAAAAATGCATATATCAATCACCTGGATCACCTGCTGAGAAAGAAAAAAGAAAGCAAGCAGAAGAGAACAAGAGTAATAGAATAAACAACATCACAATGATATATGGGAATATGACAGTAAATACTAAATGTTAAATATTATTGTGCAGCACATAAGATCAACAGAACACAGTGTGCTTTGAGGTAGGAGCCAAAAAGGGTGTAGTTTGTGGGTGTGATCACCCGTGTGTACACCTGTGAGCATGGACGCGCTTGTTTTTTGTTTTTTAAAAGGTTCCTTCATGTAATAATCTGCTAGAGGGTGTGGAGGGGCCACAGCCCCGTCCTCCAGGGCGTGAAGCAGGTGTGGAGGAGATCAAAACTCCAGACATCCAGAGGCCCCCAGAACACAAGAGACCAAGGAAGACCAACAGAGGGGCAGCTGCGCCACTGTCCCGGAAAGAGCTGAGGAGAGTCCCAGATGAGGGCTCACTCAGCAGCCGCGGAGCAGAAGCCAGGGGGAGTTGCAGTGACGCGCCCGTGAGCTCCGCCGGCAGCCAGCTGCGCCTGAGTGACCGAGCCCCAGGCCGAGAGGCCGGGGGCACCCCACCTCCGAAGTGGCCCGAGCGAGCCCCAGGCTCCAGGCCCCGATAAGCGGCCGCCAAGGAGTGAGCCGGTGTGTACCTGGACGCCCATCCCCGGACACAAAGAACCACCAACGCACCGATGTCTGAGGGAGTCCGCCACTGGCAGGGGAAGTGGTGGTAGGGGGAGATAGGCCTCCAAACCTTGGAGGGCCTGAGATGTCCCCAGAGAGGTGACGCCTGACACCCAACCTGACATATAGACACAGAAATACAGGCACACACAGATACAAACATCCATTCCCACCCTCATGCTCTCATATGCACTTACTCCACACTCAACCAACGTGGAGACAGACATAAAGAGACGTTGTACACACGATCACACTCCCCAAGCGTACTCTACAAACCGGGTCTAGGTGCCCCCGCCCCTGGAGGGGGGAACTGCACCCAGACCCAGGTGGTGTTTCCCTTTTCCCTGCGGTGGGGGGAGGCAGACCGCCCCGACTCCGCAGCAGCAGGAAGGCTCCACACTCCAGACCGCAGTCGGACGGCCAACTCCTCCTCCTAGTCCTAGCCCCCCTGCTCCAGCAGGTCGCAGAGAATGGGGGTGAGAGAAGACTCCAAAAGCCCAAGTGCTGCTAGTCAGCTAGGCTGGCTTGGCTTTTCCCTCACTGTGATTCCCTCACAGCAAGGTGGTCAGGTTACTGTTGTGGCTGTTCTTGATGCCTTCTTTCTACTTCATTACAGAATCTCTAATCCCACTCCAAAAACTGCAGAAGCGCTGGTTCATGTATCACTGCCCCAAGCTCACTGAACCTTCGTAGCAGAACAAGGACTGTCAGCTGCAGTCTGTGATCATGGAGTTGGAATTCATCTCTGAGATTAGACATATTGTATGTGGAGAGGCAGCTGATTATTTTGCTCTAGAATTTGCCACACATACAAATGCAAATCTGTGTGAAGCACTGTGCTGCCTATCCATTGAGTAGCCATGGGGAAACTAGAAGACTGAATACGATGTGTGCACACACAAATCTTTTGAAACACATGCACTCACAGTATGAAAAAGACACTCAGCTATCATGCTGTGAAAGGCTGTTGTCAGGGTGTTGTAACTGTGCCATAATGCTGTTTGTATCACTGCTCACACAGCAAAATAAAAGCACTACTTAGGTGACAGGGCTCTGCCTCTGTTTCTTTATCTTTCTCCCTCTTTCTCTCTACCCTTCATTGTTTCAGTTGATTTTTTCTTTTCTCTCCATGCCCTGTCAGTCTCTTATTACACCATGCCTGTCTTTCTTTAGTTGTCTCAATCCTTCTTCCCTCCCTTTGTCGCGTGTAAATGTCATTTTGTCAGCCAGTTGTCATTTTGCCTGCTGTCTCTCTCATGCTCGTCTCCTTTTTTACCCTCCTGAAAGACTAATGAGTGATTGCATGCTGAGGGATGGTTAAAATATGGGAGAAAAGGTAACCTAAACTGTGATAGCAAGCAAGAATCTGAGATACTGAACTCGATAAAAATGATTCAATGAGGAAAAGAAATGGCAATGTATTTTGAAACTTTGCAAAGTTGATGGTTACAATGTACATAACATCCCTCAAGTTAGTCAGAGGTAATTCTGTAAGGACAAAACAACATAGAAAAATAGATACATTTCTTATTGATCATCAGCTTGATTTTAAGGAGAAAAGTGGGCATGACCACCCCTTTGGAAGCTCTAGTCTTAAACAGATTTAAATATCCCAGCTTCACCATGATCTCCATTACCAGCTGCTCTCGCACTCAACACACCTTAAGTTGTACTTAAGCCCCTCGCCTAGCTTAGGGATCACTGCACCTAGCGCTCTGATTACTACTGGGACCACTCATGCCTTTATCTTCCACATCTTCTCGCGCTCTTCTTTGAGCCCTTGGTACTTCTCCAGCTTCTCGTGTTCCTTCTTCCTGATGTTTTTGTCTTCGGTATCGCTACATCTATCACTACGGCCATATTCCTCTAGTTGTCCACCACTACTACGTCCGGTTGGTTAGCCATCACCAGTTTGTCCATTTGTATCTGGGAGTCCCACTCGACCACCCTAGGGGCCGTCTCCCATTTTGACCTTGGGACTTCCAGGCCATACTTGGCACAGAGTTTGGCCTGAAGTATGGCCTTAAATAACTCAAACCATGTTTTATATTTTAGATTCACCAAAACAGCCACCATTGGGTTTGATTACTGCTGAAACAGTTTTCCAACAGTCCTAAAGGAGTTACCAGAGATGAAGAACACTTGTCGGCCCCTTTGCCTTCACACTGCCCTCACACTGCGGTCCATCTCATCCCAAAACATCTGGATTGGGTTTAGGTCAGGTGACTGTGGAGGCCAGACCATCTGGGGCAGCATCCCAATAGTAACTCAAATAACCCTTACACAGCCTGGGGGTGTGTTTGGGGTCATTGTCCTGTTGAAAAATAAATGATGTTTCAACTAAACCCAAACCGGATGGAATGGCAGGATGCTGTGGTAGCCATGCTGGTTCAGTGTGCCTCCAATTTTGAATCCCCAACAGTGTCACCAGCAAAGCACCCTCACACCATCGCACCTCCTCCTCCATGCTTCACGGTGGGAACCATGCATGTAGAGACCATCCGTTCACCTTTTCTGCGTTGCACAAATACACGGCAGGTGGAACCAAAGATCTCATATTTGGACTCATCAGATCAAAGCACAGATTTCCTGGTCTAATCTCCATTCCTTGTGTTTCTTGGCTCAAACAGATCTCTTTTGCTTGTTGCATTTCCTTAGTAGTGGTTTCTTAGCAGCTATTTGACCATAAAGGTCTGATTTCCCAAGTCTCCTCTGAACAGTTGATGTAGAGATGTGTCTGCTACTTGAACTCTGTCTGGCATTTAGCTAGGCTCTAATCTGAGTTGCTGTTAACTTGTGATTTCTGAAGCTGGCAACTTGGCTGAATTTGTTTGGAGCAGAGATGACAGCTTATAGTGTATTTTTACATGCTGTGGAGACATTTTTTGGAGCATTTCAAGTTGCTATACATCAATACAACAATTATAGCCTTATGTCTGTATTAAGTGCATAGTAATTACATAAATTGCAAAAAAGTGCAATAAACTACAAAAAAATTGAAAATCGTTTTTGATTTTTTAACATATATTTCTAGTTAGAGAAATTTAAGAGGCTTATCCCTCAAAACTGTAAATACAAAAAAGTTGCACAAACTAGTTTCCCACCAAAGGAAATTTATTTTAAGTGTCTTCATAGTTTTATTTTTGAGATACACCAATTTTCATATACTGCAGGAAAAACGAAAAAATATATTATAGTGCAAATTTGCAAAATAACAGCAATTGCATCAAAATAAACTATTTCCAGCAGTGCAATATGAGTCCTCAGCATCCCAGAAACGACACAGAAAGTCATAAAGTCAAACATAACTTTTAAAAACACAAGTATAGGCTCATAAGGCCACGATGGTAAAAAACTACATTTCCGCCAAATGATGTCACTTCCGGTTTCGGGCAGGTCATGCGGTCATGTGATAGTTCACGCTGATGGACGTAGGAAGTGTTACAAACAGCTGATCGGATCGGCAAAGCGTGTTTCTGGAATATTATGTTTTTGTTGCTGCAAGTGCTTTTTATGCAGTTTTTGCAAAGCTATATGTGGAAGGAAACTGTGACTTAGGACAAGCTGATGGCATAAGATGTAAGTACAACTCCTCTGGTTTCATATGCAAAAAAAATTATTGCGCTAGCTTACGTGGCTGCAGTGCTACCGGGATTTAAAAATAGTTACGCAAAATGGAGCGTGTCCGCTCCGACCGGCTTCAAAGGGTTAAAGTAATGATGGACTGTTGTTTCGCTTTACTTAGCTGATTGGTTCTTGCCATAATATGAATTCTAACAGTTTTCAAATAGCTGTGTACCAGCCTGACTTCTGAAAAACACAATTGATAGTCCCAACCCCAGCCAAGAAATTCTAGAAATGACATGGCACACCTGTGAAGTGAAAACCATTTCAGGTGACTACACCATTGAGCTAATTAAGAGAAGGCCAAGGGTTTGCAGCACTATCAACAAAGCAAAGGGTGGCTACTTTCAGGAATCAACATTATAAAACATAATTATTTATTAATTTCTTTTTTTGCTACATAATTACGTATATCTTGTGTCATGTATTTATTTAGTATGTATTTATAATGTAGAAAGTAGAAAAACAATCGGAAAAACCATTAAATGAGAAAGTGTGTCCAAACTTTTGACTGGTAATGTGACATTTGAAAGGTTTTTCAGAGTGCTACCATCACCCTGGCAAATCAGCTTAACTATTCCTGTCATTACACTGCCCATTCACTACAGACAGCAGAGTATAGACCTGGTACATATTAAAATGCCTTTTAACATAAAACTATTACTCAAATCCAAAGTGTTTTAGATTAAGACTGCTTTAATAAATCCTTAATTACTACATGCATGAGTAAGGGTGTGACAGCACAAAATATTTTCTGTTTATCTTTTGCAAATCAGCTCTTACACATGGATTTATAATCACATAGGTTTATAATCCCTCACTCCATCTCGACTGTCAGCTTTTTCTTTTATCATGCACTCTAAATTTACAAGAACACACACAATTCTTGTCAATTCTTAAGAGATACGTTTGTCCTTTTATCAAAAACATATTTATTTTCCTTTGGCTGCATCTCATTGATCTCAATTACCATACTGTTTCTGGCGAGGAACACATGCTAAAAGTCTGCGCCTGCACTGTGTTATTTTTGTTAGTAGATTACGCTGCCCCTCATTGGGTCTACTTGATAATGACCCACTAAATTGTAGTTTTGGTAGATTGCATTGGTCATTACTCAAATAAACTATGCTTATTGTTTATAAATTCAAACATTATTAGTAGCTCTTACACAGAACTTTTCACTTCCGTTGGCATATTTTTTGGGATTTGCAGCTTCAGGCTAATTTGGCTCACTTCGTAAATCTGTAGTGTCCAAATTGCAAAGGCTGAAGCTTAATTATTCACTTGGTTAATAATTGTTTCTTGTGCAAATGCATGTTGTTTGAGGGCTGCCATTTAAGACTATGGTAAAGACTAATGCTTATGTTTAGGGTGTTCCAGTGTCTTCTCAAATGTGTTGTTTCATGTTGATGCAAGCCTATTAACATTACAAAAAAAGAGCTTATTGCAATGCTGTATGTGGCAAAGCATACACCTTGATCAAGTCAGGGTTACGCATATTGGCAATAGGACAGGAAGTACAAGTGATATAATGTGATGCTTAGCTAATTTATTTTATTCAGTATTTTATTCATATTGCTTTTCTCCACACTGCAAAAGCCATAAGATTAGCATTAAAAACCCATCTTACAACACACATGCAGTGTCAAACAATAAGCACTTGTCCTCTTACTCATACTGCTGTCTGTGTCTCACGTTCATAAACACACACACAAATCCACAAACACACTCACAAACACACACATGCAACACGCATCCCACTCCAGGGAGTGTATTGGCATTTCACTACAGCTTATTCTGTTATGACGTTACTGAGCCTCCCAGACACCTCTCAGACAGATTGGCTTCTCATCATTAAGACAGCTGATAATGAATTTAAAGCACGGCCCTTGGCTTTGGCATACCTGTAGAAAGCACAATCCCAGACGATGAAAGAGGTAGACACTATGTGCCTTGGCAAGACATCATAGCAGAAAATGTAAATAACTTGTGCTGGTGTGAGGGTAAATTGGCAGGTTTTATGAAAGGCAGTCTATCTCCATTGTGAGATGCTCCAAGAAATGAATGAGATTTGCTTTTCAGTGATGACCTGCAGAAATCTGGAATCTCTAAAGTGACAGATTGTTTAGAATACACAATATCTGGTTAAATTTTCCATTGACAGCCATGAGAGTGTTCGATAAGATTCAGTTATTTGGCTTGGTTACGTCTCAACACTTCATATGTCACACAACGTCAGCTGTCAGGTACACTATAAAAGATTGAGATACAGTGTATTGTTTCTGCAGCCACGGTATAATTCTTCACACTGCAGGGGCATTTTCTGGATCACAGTGAAACGTCAGTAAGATGGAATACATGAATCAAAATGTTCTATTTTTGGAAACTGATGATTTTTTTTTTTAATCCTACAAGGTTTTAATTGTCAATTTACTATCAGCAATCACAACCAGCATACAGTGCACTCAAACTAGTTATTACTAGTTAATTCTTTTAATGTGCTCTAATGGTGAATAAGGTTTTATAGGGTGTGTGGCACTAAGCACAACCTCAAACAGCAATTTCAATCGTAGCTAGTTGCAGGCTTTGAAATTCTTTGGGTTACTCATGCAGCATTATTTTTGCTCATGAAAGTGTTTTGACTTTTTCCCAGAAAGCTAATTGTGTTCATCAGTGTTTTCAGAGGGAGAAACATTTATTACTCGTCCACAGGACTTCTGCAGTCTCAGCAAACAGCAGGTTTCATCAGTCTTATAAACAACATTGTTAAATAATGACTAAAACTAGCACGAGTGCCTTACAATGAGCCACAAGCTCAGTTTCATAATTGTTAATATGCAACTTATGATGACCGTTGATCAGCGGCCATGAGTACTGTTCACATAGTGTTGGAGAATGGCTGCAATCACAGCACTGTAATATGGTGAAAGGTGAACTCTTAGACCCCCACGTTGGTTCAGGGATGATTGTTTCCTTTTCACAAAAATGGCCAAACCAGCGTTCCTCCCTGTTCATGATGTTAGTCGTTATCATGGAAGGATATGCCACTACCCTGTTAGACAACAGTCATTGTTTACCAGGTCAACTGAGATTGAAGAAGTCTTTTGCACGAGTGATGAAACCTTTCTCCCACCAAAAAAAGAGTTTCCTATTGAGCATGCATGTATTGACGTCTGTATATGTCATAACTCTATGACAAACAAGTAGGAACCTTTTCATTAACTTTATTCAACAGTGCTACTCACACATTTCATTTATTTTGGTGATGTCATGGTTGTAGGATATTTTACATCTGATTTTTGAAACTAATAATATGACTATAACCATCACCCCAATCTAAGCATGTGAGGAAACCAACAAATCATAGGGTGAAGAAAGCCATAGGCAGATAGTCACTGCATTTTCACAATCATTCATACTTCATATATTGTGTTAGCAGCCACGGTAAAGAACAAATGGCAGTGCATTAATGTTAAACACAACCGAATGGCGATAACGCTCCCTTATTTCCTCCAAGCTTAATAGCTCCAGCCCCAACCACCTTTCACACAAATGCTCTTGTAACTGTGTACAGAGAGCCATCATACATCCAACTGCTCTCTTGAACTATTATATTCACATCACTGGTCACGTTGCCTCAGTAAGTGAGTCTGGCCTTTTCATATCCCTTTTTAAATAATCATCTTCACAATATGGTGGCGTAACTTACAACCCTACCTCTCGCAATAATATAGAAAGAGGAGTTGTGTTGATAATCTTGTCTCTTTCTGGAAGTGAAACAGGACTGAAATTCTTTTTTAAGATGTTCCAGAGAACTAGACAACCATGATGACTTGCATCACCAAAGATATCCTAGTAAGATGCAAATATTTAAAGTAATAACGCTCGCTCTGAAACTGTAAACTGACAAAAAAATGCCCAACTGATAACATGCTGATTAATTAGATCAAAGAAATTATAAGAGGTTATTGCATTAATCCCACTAACTAATGTTAGTAGGATAAGTATGGATAGATAGATAATGCGGAGATAATTTATGATAATCTAGGAGTAAATCAAAAATAGATTGAATACCAAGGACAATTACTTAGTCTAAGTTAGAGAAAACAGCATCAATATACTGGATCAGAGAGAGTTAAATGAGATTTTCCACGGGATGAAAGGCAGCTTGCAGATAACGAAGTGCCCTCCTTGACTAGTGGCCAAAATAAAAGGAGGGACACAAAAGCACAAGAACACTGTCTCAAATAAAGACACAGTGAGAAGACTAAAACCATAAACAGGCATACACCATTATCAAGTGGATACTGGCTTTTGCACACTAATCCCAGTCAAATCCCTTTGGAGAGCAATGAGACTGGCACCATCACACAGCCATGTGTGTATAGAGTATGTGTGAGTCTGTGCCTGTGTGGCATAATGTGGCTAAGTGATCATGCAGAGTGTAAATCCCAGCGTTGAGTGTAAACCCTCCCTGAGGTTGTGTTAGTCTGTTGGAACAGCATTTTACAAACTCCTGGGAACCAAAGGCTGTAAATTTAGTCTGTCCCCAGGGGTGGTGAGTGAGGGAAGCGGGAGAGGAAAGAAGGTGTGTTGGGGGTTCGGAGAGCTCTGAAAGCATACAGCTCAATTGTGAAGTGAGGAGACACTAGAGAACAGCCTGCCACCCACACTTTGTACAGTGTGCCATTTTAGAACCGTGTGTTTCCCTCCTGGAGTAAAGTATTGGTAATTTAATCGTTTCTAAGAATTCATGAATGTGCTAATGTCTAGATGCAAAATACAACACATGGTAGGTTTCTGATTGAAAACTGGGGGAAACAGGTGCTGCAGCTAAAATTGCTGTTGCTGAGTCCCAAAGCAGGAAAAGCAATACATATTTGAAAAAAATGCTAAAAGTCTATCTATATATGTTTACTACATGAAATAAAGTAAAGAAGGCCACTGGAAGAGAGAAGGAGGGTGAAGTAAATGTAAACCAAATGTGGAGAGAAAACAACAAAAACCCAAATCAAATAAAGTTTTCAGGCCAAAGAGGGCTAAGAGTCCCCTGGAAATATGCAAGGCAAAGGCGAATGAGAAGAGGAATGAGGGAGGGAGGAGAATGATGTATAAAAAGCCAGTCCTGTCTGCTTGTGCCGCTTCCCCTCCCCCAGAGGATGGTGTGATGGGGTAGAGATGAAAGAGAGACTTTGAAGAAGGAGTGATCCTTCCCTCGCGCCCTCAAAGGAGGAGGAGAGGGATCAGAGCAGAGGCCCCTGACACAGCAAGAGATGTCAAGATACACGCACACTCAGTACTTTTCACATTATGCACTTGACTTCTTTTAGATGTACTTTTGAAGGTGACTTTACAGTCCATTTTATTTTGCTTTGAGCACAGCTTTTTCAAACTGACCATATGGGTGATCTTTTTTTACACTTCCTCAGTGCTGACAGCACTGAACTCCTCACATAAGTCATATTTCTACTTACTGCTGGATAGCAACAGAGGTGTTTGCTAAAACTGTTTTACTCCTCAGCACTGTCACAGCTTACTTCCTGACTCAGCTTCGCCATCCTTCAATCTCAGGAGAGACTCGAGGATGACAAAGGAGGGGATTGTTCTGCACAGAGTGTTTTGATTCATGAATAAGCAATACTTTTGGACATTTTAAACCCAGAGTGAGTCTTTGGCGTGATCTCGGAAAGTGATTCCAGTTGGTGAAGTGATGGGCTGGAGTTTTTCCTTGCTGTCATAGGGTATAGAGGCAGGGTCCACTAAGAAAGGCCCCAGCTGGCTGGTGTATTCTAACTTAGGATGTTGCTGTGAGGTGATGAATCATTAAATTTAATAATATTAAAGTGGGGCTTCACATATTACAAAATACGTGTGTGAGATTGTCTTCCATTAGCTTAAGGTGCCCTACCTTGCACCGTGTGTTGGTAGCTATCCATTAAATATATTCTTCTATTAGATTAAGCCCTTGATAATCAGCTCCAACATCTTCAAGCACCAGAGGTTACTTCCAAATTCATCCATCTATGGCATCATCCTATTTTCTACAGTACATCCTTTCTCCAATAGCAATAGACTTGTTAAACTCAGTGCTTACTCAAGCACTGCATTTAAGGACATGGATGTATGTGACTGTTGATGTGCCTAATGAGACAATCACATGGGTTTTTTTTTTGTTCTTGGTTGCAAGAGCCTTAAAAAAAGTAAGTATAGACAATTTAATTCTTAAGCTCAGAGTCACTGAGAAGTCAATTCAAAGCTCCACTGAAACATATTCTTCTTTCATGATATCCAGTGATTTCAGCTTAGTCCTAATTGCTTAACCTTTCCACTTTTCACTCGAAGACCTTCGTATTCACACTCACACTATTGAAGGCTGCACTCAACCTTTTGATGTAGTCACAGCAGTGGCGGTGTGGTAAGTTGAAAACTGTGAGATAAGCCAAATTTTTAATTGCTCTGAAATGTCACAGAAAAAAAGAAGAAAAAGAAACCCTGTGGGATCACCCAAGAGGGCCAGCAAACACAAAGAGTTGATGGATAAGGCAGAAATTGAGGAAAAATATCATTTTAAGCATATTTAATTAAATCTGAATGAAATTAAATTACATCCTCAGTGTTAAATGGGATTTGATATCCCCATTGTTGCTACAAGATGCTGGGTGGCCTAGTGATTTTAAAGATCATCTTCAGACAGCTGATGTTCAAAGTCATGTGCTAGGGGACACAACCCAGTCTGCAATGTCCAGGAATAGTCTGAATACCTTATTAATCAGTAGTTAACTCTGACATCTGGCTTTTTTTTAGTGAGAGCAAGCAAAACCCTCACCAATGTAATTACAATTAGAAATGTTTCATGGACAGTATTACAACCCTAAATATCATTACTGAAACACATTAGAACACTGTGAGCATGCTCCTTTTCCTTTTTAGAGGAGATGAAGTACAGTTGGTGTCACTGTGAAAGGCAACAGTTTTTAAGATGCCACCAATAAACTGTTTTTCTTTTCAAATTCCATAAGTATGAATTTGAAGTAATTATAATAATAAAAGAAAAGATCAACAGACATTTTAAAAATAAACATTGCTTATTCATTTAATAATTTAATAACGTCACCCCTAGCAAAGTACTCCTCAGATCTTGAATCAAATGGTGAATAGACTTTCTCCGTGCAAATGCATCCTCTGTAGTTCAATTTTAAGACAGTTTTAACATTGCCAAAAAATAATACATCACATATCAGAGGAGAGAATGGTTCAAAGACTGGTACAGTCTCTCTCTCCTCTTTGCATCTTCTGCTGTGTGTTTGCTTAGTGTAATGTTTGGAGGTGGAATAGCTCGTCTGAGTCAAAAGTGGAAGAAAATACATTGTGACAATTCCAGCGTTTATTTATTCACTTTGGTTCCAATGTATTTTGTTTAATATTGAATATATATTGTACATCCGTGTGTGGAGGTAGTGTTTGATTGCCTACCAAACACTGAGTATTACTTCATTCCAATTCTGATTCCAATCTAATGTGTGTAACTTTGACCACATATAGAATACTTGATGTGATAGGAAGCAACTAAGTACGGGGCAAAAAAAAAAAAAAAGATATTGTATGACCTCACTTTCTTGGTAAGAAGATGCGGGGGATGTGAAGGATATGAAAACAGAATACTGGCTTTGCTGATAAGTATGCTTCTTAATATTTCTTAATAGGGAAGATGAAAGTGTTTCAGCTATAAGACATAAACAGTGCTAGTTGAAAAAAAAAAGAAAAACAGAAAATAAAAACAGGGAACAAACCCTGTAGAGATGGACCTGACACACTGTTGTTGTGTTCACATTTGGGAGTGTTTATTGCAGTGTCTCTCGGTTCAACACACGATTCGCCTACTTTACAGCCGGTCTAAGCACACACTCTTCTCGCTCCGGTCTCCGGCTTCACTATCAATAAAGAGACTCTTCGTTAGGTAGATGATCACCACCTGTGGCCTCACCTGCCTCCTGGCACTGCCAGCTTGAGCTCACTGCACCACCCCTCCCCTCCAGCTCTGCCACAAACCCCAACATGTATAAAGGCCAAGTGAAGTACACCCACTTATCAACAGAGAGTAGCACAAGGATATGAGTGCGGTTACTAATGGCTGGTTGAACACATTGTGCAAGAGGAGATTCAAATCCTCATGCACTCCTAACTCTATACATACTGATGTTTGGTCAGAATCCCATCCAATGTGGAACGTGCACTGCTGCACAGTATAGGGACTAACGCATTATTAAGTAACGCGTTACAGTAACTACGTTATTATTGTGGTAACGAGCACGGTAACTAGTTATTATGCCAAAATCAGGAACGCGTTAATCGTTACTGGGATTTAGATAGGGTTGTTATTCGTTACTTGGTGTGGTGGCATCAGCAAGTGGTGGAGGCCAGCAGGTGGATGAGGAAAAGGGAAACCGGAAGCAGGAGCAGAGACCCGAGGTGGCCACCGGCCCGAGTGTTAGGTGAACTGAACTTCAGGTAAGAAGTTATGACCTGCAGTCTATCTGGGTCAGATATAAACCAAGTTTGGGTGGAGTTTATTTTCGTTATGCTGACTTTTTTGTACTGAGTACTAGCTAGCATGACGGAGTTTCTATACAGCTGGGTGGGTAAATGGCCTGTAAATGGCCTGTATTTATATAGCGCTTTACTAGTCCCTAAGGACCCCAAAGCGCTTTACATATCCAGTCATCCACCCATTCACACACACATTCACACACTATGATGTTACTGATATTGAACTTTATTTTGTTCATAAGGTTAATTATTAGAGTTGCCAACCGTCCCGTAAAAAACTGAATTGTCTCGTAGTCAAAGAAAATATTATGCGTTTCGTATTGAGGTGAAAAGAAACACAGTTTATCCTATACTTCAGTTACACTGAAAAAGACACAAAGCTGGAGTTATTCTGTATCTTTGTTGCATAGCTGCTTCTTCTCCTCTCATTCTCTCCCCCTCTCTCTCCTGTTGCTACTTCAATCATGAAACTGATCAATGATCAGCTGATCGGCTTTTCTCTCTTGTTTATCGCCCACTTTGCGCCAGAAAGAAGAAACCAGCGGATGTCGCGCTTAACCATAGTAGCACGTTTAAGCTTGATCAGCTGTTATTAGAATTTATTTAATATTACTTTCTAGTATCAGCTGATGTTTGCTGGAGCCACAGCTGTAAAAGCTGCTGGTCATGATATCTGTTTGGATATGTGGTGAGAGGGAAACATGAAGATGAAACCAGGAGATGTCCTTACTGAATCATCAGAGCTGAACAGGTGATGGAGAAACAGGTTTATCTTTTGGGTGACACGAATGAGTTGAAGGGAAGTTATGAACTGTTTCTGAGAGACAAATAACACCAGGATCATTTTCTAAGTAGCTGACAGCTGGTAACTGTGCAGGGGCGGATATAGCAAAGTTTTGCCAGAAGGCCAGGTAGGGCATTACCAGGGAAAGGGGGGCACAAAGATATACTTTTCTTTCTTATTCTCATTTAAAATGTCTAGCTTTAAAAAAATAATAATTATTTGAATCTTACAACAAAAAGCGCACATGATGCTGAATCATGACGGCGAACAACGACGGTTCAGGTGTGGGATTTCTCTCGTGGAAATATGCAGATTATTTTTTCCTTTCTATTGGTAGGTGGCACAGTGCACTTGTGGCAAGTAAGCAAGCTAGAAGACTGGCAGTCTTGCTGGGTATCCAGTTTTGGAAGCAACACATTAACAAGAGAATTCTGAGTAAAACCAAAGTTACTTTCCCTAGTAACTAGTTACTCTGAAAGTAACGAGTAACTTGAAGTAACTGAGTTACTTTTGATAGAACTAACTAGTAATGTAACTAAGTTAATAATTTAAAGTAACTTACCCAACACTGCTGCTGCACCATACCATTTTCCAGATAAAGAAGAACAACAATCACCAAAAGTCTGCAGGTGGGATGACAGATGGCATGATCACATGACTTCCAAGCAAAGACCACATGTTTCAATACCATCTGGGGTTACTCTTCTTATACGTTCATTTTTAACTTTTAACTTTCTTTTCTGTCACTGTTTGGTTAGGTTAGGGGTTTGATTTAAGAATTGGAAACTACTTGGCAAAATTTAGAAAAACATATATATCATAATGTTAACCACATGTTATGAGACAAACTGTGGTAGGACTTGACTTAAGCGGTCAAAGAAGTGCAGGAGACTGATGCTGTCCAGTGTAGCAAGTGATTTATTTACCATTTTGTGACCCAAACAATATTTACAAAGAAACAAATAAGAAACTCAACTCTATAATTAACTCAGTTCAAATAAACATAACTGAACTTATTCAACGGAAATTAAGGTCAAACTGCACGGGGCAGGGATAGCTCAGTGGGTAGAGTGGTGGCCCCATGATCGGAAGGTCGGGGGTTCAGCTCCACTGAACGGCTACCCTGAGGTACCCCTGAGCAAGGTACTGTCCCTACACACTGCTCCCCGGGCGCTGCATTGGTGGCTGCCCACTGCTTCACTGGGTGAATGGGTTAAATGCAGAGGAAGTATTTCCCTATGGGGACTAACACAACACATACACACACACACACAGCTATACTGACCTGAACCTTTCTCTTGAAACACCTGAGTTCTTCTGCTTAAATAGTCCACTTAACCAAACAATTTCTCCTCTGGACTATTCCATTCAGTAGGTAGGTAAGATGAACATGATTATATTCAAACCTCTACTACTCCTCTTTACTGGCAACATAAACTCTGTGGTGTAAATAATACATATTACAACAATAAATCTATTTCTTCATAAACCCTCTAAAATCAACTTTATTAAATTATAAGAGTTCTTCCCCTTCTGCACTTCCTGTGACCTCAGATGAACCCAGAAGCTATAAAGCAGGACGTAAAACTACATTTCCTCCTTTTATTTCTGGAAGACAGGTAGGTAAGGTGAGTTCTAAACAATACAAATTAACAGTTGAAATAAAAACATGTTAACTTAACAAACTTGTAGAGATTGATTTAAACCAAGATGTTATATTATATAATCTGTAAAAGTGCAAAACATAAACAAACCTGGGATAGTAGATGTTTGCCTATTGCAGACCACATGTGAAATATGGTTAAATCAAAACAAGAATGTTAACTAAGAATATAGACAAATGGTCTTCTCACCCACTTTGTCACACAAACGTTTGTTGTTTTTTTCTAAAGCCTCCTCAAATCTATTCCAGACTCTCAGGGAATTCCCCTGACATCTGTCTGACTATCTTTCTCATTGAAAGATAACTGTAGAAGGAGGATACTTCTGGAGAGAGAACAGATTGGACTTTGCCCTTCATCTTATGATTACGCAAACAACATCATTATCTCTACCAGTGCTTACCATCTGATGTAGCTTTTCCTGGCATTTCAGCAGCAATTGATGTCACACGTCCAGCTCTCTCCATGTTAAGTGCCTCACTACATATTGATTAAGAACCTGTTACCTTGCATTGTTGTTGAATTCCAATAAAGTCCGCTTTCACTCCATGTCAATTTCTTTCCGGTACTCATATATACAGTCCCAACAATTCTCCAGGTAGTATTGGCGTAAGACATGCCATCTGTGTCCTGACATGTTTGTCCTTCATTATATGTGCGCATCTGTGTGTCTGTCTGTGTGAAAGTATGCATGCATGAAAGTTATAAAAATGATTACTAGATGATTAGATGCTAGTGGTGCAATGGATCACCGTTGATCCGTAATCCGAACCAATCCACTCCACGGTTCGGCACGTGATCCGAAGATTCGAAAAAGAAGAAAAAAGTATGTGTATGGTGCGCGTAGTCAGTCAAGCGATAGTTATGGTCAGCGCTAGCGGTCCAAGGGGAGGAGCAGAAGAGTTTGCGGTATTTAAACAGCCCTTTGCTGCCCAATCCGACCAGGCTAAAGTTATTACAAAAGCTACTGGGGTGTTTAGCTGCAGACGGGAAGCTGTATTCCGTTGTGCAAAACAAGGGGTTTAAACTAGTCCACGCGTTAGTTGACTCATTGACACCATGCAGCCCCATGCACGGGGCGATCCGCGGTAACTAGTTAATGGAGATTTTGCTGCGTTAATGCAGTTATGGCATTAACGTCATTTTAACGAGATTTACGCTGACAGCACTAGTTTAAAGTATGATGAACGTGCTTGAGCCACGCTATGACATCCCGTTGCGCGTCCACTTCAGTGACAAGATCACTACAAGCATGTATGAGCAGGAAAAGTTTAAAGTTATGGCTAAGCTGTCCCACGCATCTTCTGTTGCCCTAACTACAAATGGGTGGACCTCCAAGGCAACGGAAAGCTACGTGACCATGACCGCTCATTATATCACAGCAGAGTGGTAGATAGAAAGCCCTGTACTGCCCTATATTGCACCTTAATTTGTTTTTATATAATTGCATGGAATGAGTCTTGAGCTGAATGTTTTTAATAGGCAAAAAAATCCATAAATAAGTAAATGGCGAGTAAAATTTTTGTCTTCTTCTTTTTTTCTGCTGATCCGAAAATTGATCCGATCCGTGACGAAAAAAACATGATCCGATCCGAACCGTGAGACTTATGATCCATTGCACCACTATGAGATGCCCATTAAAAAGTCAGCAAATAAGGTAAACCATACATGTTCTGTCATTCGGGCTCAGGGAGTTGGGAAGCGCATCTGTAACCTGAAGGTTGCCGGTTCGATCCCTGGGCTCTCTGTCCTGGTGCCTACTGGTGTTGGCCAGAGGGGCCGATGGCGCGATATGGCAGCCTCGCTTCTGTCAGTCTGCCCCAGGGCAGCTGTGGCTACGACTGCAGCTGCCTCCACCAGTGTGTTAATGTGAGAGTGAATGAATAATGGAATTGTAAAGCGCTTTGGGTGCCTTGGAAAGCGCTATATAAATGCAATCCATTATCAGCACGCACATGCACATTAGGCCCAAACTCGTGAAGACAGCATATACAATGAGGCAATTCCTTGATACATTTATAAAATTACTTTCTTTGTGATATTTAACATACAAACCCAGCATTGAGGACAGATCACACAAACAAGCACACACTGGCACACATACACACAAACAGACAAGAAATCTTGATGAATAAATCAATACAGTTTTAGTCACAGTGGATCAATAAGTCTACAGTTAGTCACGGCTCAGGCTGTTATGTATTGAAGTGTGAGGTGGACAGGGAATGAAGAGGACTATGGATGATTACATTTTGGGAAGATGGTTGCATTTTCCTCCAAGTAGCATGTAACATGTCAGCGCTTGGGTTCAGTTGGCACTTGGTTCCATGAGAATGCAGCCATGAAGAATGGATTCAAAGGAGCAAAGAGCCTATGGACAGCCTATGTGGCTGATTTAGGAAGAAAAAAAGACTGCAGTAAAAATGACACACAAGAACTTCCATGCACCACCATACAGGCCTGCTGCACATTTATGTATTCAGAGTTTTTATACAAGCACTCGTACCCTGCCTTATGCTGTGTGCAAATGTGCCTGTGTGTGTGAGTACAGACTGCAGTACTGCAGCCCAAGTGATAGCTGAACACATTGTAGATTCCTTTCTGTGAATGTACTAAATACATCCAGAGAGGGAGACAAAAAAGAGAGTCAATGTGTGAGAGAGAGAGCTCTGATTTATTCAGTAGAACAGCAGGAGGTAGAGAGTGTGAAAGTCAATAATTTCAAAGTTTATTTGCTTATGCAACAGCTCCATTCTCTGATCTTCATCATCCTTCAAACTTGGCTCAGTAGTAGAGTCTAAACCTAGTAACTGCAGGCCTCTGAGTTAGTTGTATGTATGGCATGTTGTTGTTTCTGCTTAAGTCTGGCATTTTGTGCACATTCCACTGTATGTGCTCTGTTGTGAATGTGTGTGTGTGTGTGTGTGTGTGTGTGTGTGTGTGTCTTTGAGGTGAATAATAACTTTTTTCTTATTACCCTGGATACGGCACGGTGCTTTCAAGCTTCGCTCACTGGAGTTCAATTACTGGGTTCCCTCTGGCTCGGCCTTTATCACAGAATAAGTAGCTCCCCGATACTGTGTTTGTGAGTATGTGTGTTTGGATATATGTGTGTGAATATACGTGGTCACACAATTGCATAAGAAAGTGCAACAACATGCAGTGAGGTGTCTACACTCAGCATGTCTAAAAACAGCCAGGCATTAATGTCTGCACACACAGAGAGAATGCAAAATTTATGCATACAAGCACAAATACAACTTGTACAGACATATGCATCTGAGGCACAGGTGCACAATGATTACCTTTTTGTATTTCTCCCTCAGTGAAAAGCTTCACCTCCTACCCCCTAAGTTTTAAAACACTGTGTTTACCTTGTAAACACACAGATACACACAGATACACACAAAAGCAATGCAATGCCTCTGAACCGTGGGGACTTAGATTTGGGTCATCAACTCTACAATGAATGCCTGCAAAGGAGAGATAAATGGTGTCTTACTTGTTTTCACCTATTGTGATGTTGGTACACTGATTTTCCTAGAAAACCAAATAGAGCATTTTCACTAAGCGACCTGGTGGGCAGAAGCAATGGGCAGAACCAGCAGTGCAAAGGAAAAAAAAACCAAAACACGATAGATTGTTCTCAGTTGAATGACCTTTATATTTCTATGAATACTAGAAGTGTGAACTCTGCTACTTTGCTGCCATAAGTGAAACATCTATAAGAATGTAAATCTTAACAAGTTTTACTCTATGGGTGAAGTTTTTCAAATTTAATGAATAAAAATCAAGAAGTCTTAACCACTGCAACATCATATCTATCTATCTATCTATCTATCTATCTATCTATCTATCTATCTATTAGGGGTGCAACGATACACAAAATTCATGGTTCGGTTCGAAACTTTGGTGTCACGGTTCGATATTTTTTCGATACAAAAAAATGTTCATGCCTTTTTAATTTGTCATTTATTAAAATTATAAATATATATTTTAACTCAAAAGTACAGATTTTAAATTTAATGTTGCTTAAACAACAAAATAATAAAAAATAAATAAATAAATCTGATCGAGAAATCACTCATCTTTGGAAAAGAGGGTTACAGAGAAATGGCTCTTTCCAAAATAAAAGCTATACTATACGCTTCTTCTGGGCTATATTCTCAGCAGCATATTAAACATATCAGGTCCCCATAAGGAGAATTACGTGCTAACGGCTGTCTAAATGACTCGGGTAAAGTTTGTAGCATGTGCGCTTGTTGTTTTTGTCTGCTTCCACTTGTCTTTGCACTAGGATGATGTTGGCGTAAATGTGCAGTCATAATATTTGTTGTGTTCCCACTAGTGCTGTCAGTGTTAATCTCGTTAAAATGACATTAATGCTATAATGGGCAAATCTCCGTTAACAAGTTACCTAACTGCGATAATGCACTAGTTCCCACCAATTGAGCATTGCGTGCCACATCCAACATACTGTTTTACTTTTGTCCATGACGCACTTACCATCAGGGTCATACTTCATATGAAAACCAAGATAATTCCAAAGGCCACATCTGAATGAGGGTGGGGGAGGTTCAATTTACCATGTTGCAATGAGCTTAGCTTCTGTCTTGCTAGCTTGCGCTGCGCTCAGTGGATCTGCGCTCGACAGTGCAGCCTAGGCACAGTAGTCGAACGCAGATCCACTGAGCGCTCAACACAGACAGCATCGTCAGAAGAAAAGTTGATAAAATAAATACATCGATATATATACGTACCGAACCGACAGCACTGTATCAAACGGTTCAATATCGATGCGAGTATTGTTGCACCCCATCTATCTATCTATCTATCTATCTATCTATCTATCTATCTATCTATCTATCTATCTATCTATCTATCTATCTATCTGGCAAATATAGTCCAAATATTCCAAATACAGCCAGTGAGTCAAACAAAACTTACTTAATGCAGTTGCAGCAGAGTTTTTTGATCTAATATTTATAAAACATATGCATTATTATGCAATTTTGGATTTAATAATTTTACTTGTAATTTTTAGAATATGTTTTGAAATGGTGATTTTTCTGAGTTTGTTTAGAAAAAAATATCTGAGTCTATATAAAAACACAAAACACACAACTTAATTGATAGGTGGCGATATATTGCTGTGAAGACATGTTGGTCAGTCAAAAGCCCAGAATGAATAACATGGTGCACAGCCTGACATGAGAAAAGGAGGTTGTGGTGAACTTTGACGTTTTCCTTGTCCACATGTAAATGTAGGAATGTAACCTATGAAAATCTTGAGTCGGGCAGAGTTTTTATCAAAAGTTCAGTTTTAAGTGTCATTTACATGTGGATAAAAATGCCAAACCACAAAGATAAAGCTAAGTTTATCCAAATTACCTGTGTACATGTGGATGCAGCCTATAGTGTTTTTGCTGGCAAATAGTGTGCCATAAAGATCTGTCTAAACATTTTCCTCAATTTTTGCTGATATCCCCTTGAGTTTAAAAAGTGATATGCGATCATATGTGAGTAAATCAAAACACAAAATCATAAACAATAAAATATGAGCCTATACTGAACCTTCTGGAAAGTCCCTAGATAAGTAGCAGTTATTATTCAGTCCCAAAAAAAGGAGGAAGATATAAACCTTAAGGGACAAATCAACAGGAAATGAGAAATGAATAACGATAACAAAAAGGAAAAAAAAGTAATATTTGTGTAGTGGATGCCAGGGATATAAAGAGAAGAGTGACCAGGAGACTAAATGAGAGATAATGAGAAAAGAAATGCAAAATAATGAAATAAATAAATAACAGGGAGAAGAAAGACAAACGACAGGGGCTGCTAAGTAAAGAACAACTGTGATTCATGTCAGTCAGGCTACTCTGTATCTTCTCATATCCACCAGCTCATGATTTACCATGTCCTCAGAAAAGTGTGTGTGTGTGTGTGTGTGTGAAATTGTGTGAACACTTTATATTGTGTCCCTATGTGGAAATGGTGCCAAGGCTTAGATAAGGGTACAGATAAAGGCAGGTAGATGGGACTGTAAATCACACACACACACACACACACACACACACACACACACACACACACACACACACACATGCACCAGATGCAATTTGACCTTGACTTTGGCTGCTACCCTCTACCTCTCATGAACATGTTGTGTGTTATTATCCTTCTTCTCTTGCTGCTGAAAACTGATGCTTATCTACTTTACAGCAGATAACGCAGAGTGTATGGGAGAGTGTGAGAGAGTAACAGAGAGAGAGAGAGGAACGAGAGCTTGTTGCTGAGTAAGTGAAGGGGAAGAGATAGGACGATGAAACTGAGAAGAGTCTGAATAATAGATAATATACCCAAATAATGGATAGAATGATGGGCGAAACTGATGGGTATGTCCTACAAGTTTTCATTTGGGAAAAGATACGACCAAGTAGAAATCTAATGTTTGCATGTGTGAGCTGTGTATAAATTGATGTGTTGTTCAGGGGGCTCTCATAAGCATCAAAACCCACAGCAGTGCTACACATTAAGGTTTACTATATTTTTATAGCAAAGACTTGTGTCAAAAATGCCAAATACCAAAGGTTTAAAATGACTGGTCACATTCAAAATCCTGTTTATTTATCCTTTGATTAAATTAAAAGTAGCACTCTAATTTTTTGCACATAAAGGTCAGCTTAGTTGACTATTACTCAGCCTCTGAAAAATAATTGTATAATGTCTTCTGTGGTTTGATGTCACTGTAGAAATGTCAGCTTGGAGTTGAGACTGGAATAGTGAGCTGAAAAACTTCTGTTCCAATGTGCAGGTGTGAAGCATGTTCACAACGTGGTTATTTACTAGGCAGTATAGGAGCTAGCATTTCATGCTTCAACTGATAGTGGAGATTAAGTATGAGTCTTCTGGGTTCTGTTGATGTAATTAAAACACTTACTTCATTAGTTCAGGAAGTTAATGTGAATGTAGTACTTATAATATTGTAAAACATGACTGGTCTACACTCTTACAAGGGCTACAATAATTAATATACAAGGTATAGTCTGTATGTGTGTCCTTCTCCTGCCCTCTCTAAGCCAGTGCTATGAACAACCCTTCCTCCTGATTCATTATTGCTAAAGACATTCCAGAGCCTGTTTTTACCCCACCAATCCAAGATACAGGACTGTAGTGTTAGGAAAATTTCAGTGTGTCCTTGAGCAAGGCACAGAAGCAGGGATGCATTTGTCTGGTTCCTAGCAATGTTTCTTGTGGGAAAGACATTTGAAACACCATTTTATCATGTCAGGTTTCCCTCCAGTATGCAATGTTTAAATAAGTTATGCTGGCTACTGCTAAGCGCTTTCTCTGTGGAGAACATTAATAGAAGTATCCGATTATGTAAAATATCTAAAATTATGAATGCTGAGAATGATAATGCAATCAAATTTATCTGAATTGCGTTTGCACTTCTGTATGTGCATGTGTGTGCATATGCAAGTGACCAACTACCACCTACACTAGCTCTATTAATAAAAGTATTATCCATTGTGACTCATTCTAACGCCAACTCTGGCATGCTGACTCATACATATCATGCTCCACCAGCACAAGATGTTTCTGACTTCTAAATATTAGTAACTTCTCTTGACTTTATGCAATAGTCCCTCAGTTAAAGCTGATGTGGGGTTTTCCAAAGTTAAGTGAGACTAATTCATCAAGAAATCAATAGTCCCAAACCACGGTTTGCTCAGTATTATACTAATTTCTAAAGAGTTCTGGAGTCCCTTGGTCAAATCAGTCTTCTCAAGATAAAATTGTGCAACCCATTACAACTTAAATAGTCCCCTGGCTAGAGTTTCTGCGTGATAAAATGGAACTAATTTGTTAGTACTTGAGAGTGGAGAGTTTTCCCTTGGCCAGAGCTGCACCTATTATTTCTTCAACTAAAATGTTACTAATTCATTAAGATTCAACAGTCCCTTAGCTAAAGAACATCAGTCTTTTCTCAGGAAAACATGTCATTGATAGATGAAAATGTGCTAAAGCCAAACTGTTTTGCTTGGAACTAAACTAAATGAAATGGGTACTAATAATTTATCAAGTAAAGACCCCAAAGCATCAAAGTCATTAGTGTAGTAAGTAAGTACTTGGGAAAAATTGGATGAATAGCAACATGATAACTTACACAGTACTTAGGGTACGCAGTACTAGCTAAGAGAAACATGATGTTCTACAGATACAAATGCAGTTGTATTTTCTCTAGTAACAATTTTGTTACCTGCTATATAACATAGCGTAATACTTATTACTGAGAGGAATATTTTCACGTGTTACTTTGGAGCTTAAATTAGTGTGTGCACAGGAGAGTGCAGGTGAAGAAACAGCTCATCAACAAGAAGATTGCAAATAAAGAATGAGAGAAAATAGTGTTATATGTGGACAGCTAGCTAAACAACTGGAGTGGACACTTTTTTTTTTTTAGCTAGAAAGCATAAAGTGAGACACCAAAGCAGTTATGATGGCTTTGAATAGTCAATGTGAAATAATTAATAGATAATAACTCATGTGTGTTCCATGTAATCACATTTGGTCCTGCTTGGAGGCAGGAAGCAGAATCAACAGCACTTTTACTCTCATGGTCACTACTTTGGTTGCAAATGAAAATCTCCTATTGCTAAGATATTTTAACTGGTTGTCAACAGTTGGCAAAAACGGTAACCTCTAATCTACAGCAAGCCATAAATTATTATTAAATATAACATTCAGGTTTAGAAAACGTGACTATCAGGTCAGTTATGAGCTTTAGCTTCTTTGAATATAAGAATTTTACATGTAGCTTTGGTGATGAATAATTCCAGTATTGTGGCAACACTCGTTATTTAATTAAGTAATTGTGTATTTATTTTCTGTCAATTGTTCATAATTTTTTAAAGTGAAAAACTGAATGCAAACATACACAGACCATAATATACACGTACATAGTCAGGACCAATACTCACACACAAACTGCTTGGTGCTGACTCATTGAGATTAGAGGAGAATAATAATCCTATTATCCTGTTGTCTTTCTCCAGTGTCTTCTATTACACTTGACAAGACCAGAATGGAAGTGTTTTTGTGGCTGTGTGTCAATGCATGCGTGTATATGTGTGTGTTTGCGTGTATAAGAGAGAGAGAGACTGAGATAGAGTCAAATGTTGCAGGAACACAAAGAGCAGAAATGATGTGTTGGTGTGTATCAGTATGAGGGGAAAAAAGCAAAGATTTTCTTAAAAAATAGTTGACAAAGTTTGCAATCTATAGTAAATTGAAACATAAAATACAGAATTACCAAAAATTTAGTTTTTTAACACTGACCCCAAGTTTGTGTTACCAAATTAACAACAGATGCAGTAATGCAGCAAAATGTCTGCAAATATAAGGTTTCAATAGTACAAATGCGCATTATAGCAAACAATACCAATGCCAAAGCTTACTATTATATTATTATAAGATTTTCTTTCCTTATGCTAGTAAGTGCATTTAATATTTTTGTCTATATATGTGTGCAGTCAACTAGGAAATTGTTTAACAGCTTTTTAAGAATGTATAGAACCCATAATGTCCATTAGAGTCTATGGAAAATCGATAGTTGTCATGTGCGTAAATGCAAGCTCTAAAAGCATCAAATTGTTTCTTTCTCTCTTTCCCGGATACTCTTCTCCTGCACCCTCCTGCTCCTTTGTCTTTACATCTCACTCTTCCTCTGTTATGGTCTCTATCTTTGTGATTTCCATCGCTGCCTCTCTTGTCACTGGCTACATAATTTTTCCTCACTGTCAAATGATTTTAAACCTGTCTCATAAATTTTTTTCTTGCTGTTCTCCAATCCATGGTCTTTTCCATTTTTAATGTTTCACCATTGCTACTCCATCCTCATCACTATCCTTTGTTTGACCATGAAGGTGTTTAAATATGTGTTTGTGTCTTTTAACTGTTGCTCTCCGTTAGCTAAATATCATAAAAAGCTCTTTTGCTCATTTTACACACTCACTTACACTCACACACCTAGACACACAAAAAATTACCCCTAAAGGTGCAGATGGTGCCGGCTTAATGCTTGACACTTGCAGGTAAGTGTTGACCTATTGACCAGTAGCCTCTTGCTATAGCTGCTTCTTAATGACTTTATACTCATCCCTAGCCTTACTTGCCCCTTCTCTCTCTCACTCAAGAGAGCAAATCTATCACTGTTGTTCTCACTCCATGTCTCCCCCTCCATCTTCTGCTCTCTCTTTCCTTCCTTCTTCTTCTTCCATCAGTTCTGACCCCCATCTTATTTTTTTTTCTCAAACACAGTTATATCCACACAGCAGTGTCTGGCTGTTTCCAAAGACCTGCCTAGAATAGACAGGGTGGGACCAGAAATAATCACATATGCTCTTCTGCTCTAAAAGTGTGTGTAGGTTTACTGTTATGCTGTTAAGTAAATATATTTGAATTCCAAAATCTGAAGACACGAACATTTTTGGTTTATTGTATTTTTTTTTAAAGTGAAAAGCAAGAAAGAAACAGAAAACAGTAGAGAATCATTTTGATGTTTTCTTTTCTAAGATAACAGATAAAATCATGCTGGGTGGCATCATTATAGAGTCAAAAAGGCTGAATAGAGAAGAGGTCATGGTCGACAAATTTGTTCAACAAAATTTGTTCAGCGTTTTATTCTGTACCTTTGAGCACTTTCCATCACAGATTGGCTAAATCGGCAATTTGGAGTTTAGTATCCTGCTCAAGGGTGCTTCATCAGGACCAAACCACTGACCTTCCAATTAACAGATGACCTGCTCTGCTTCCTGAGCTACAGCTATCCCTAAAAATAGCAACACCATTTCTAATTTCTCATGTCTGACTGCAACATTTTTCGAAGCAAATTTAATATAAGGCATGTCCTACTTTCAAGGTATTGGATGTACTCACTTGCGCATTGTAGCTATGACAAAATATGAACTACTTAGCAATTTTAATGTAGCCACAATGCGTTTTAATTAAACCTTGATTATTTATAACAATTTCTTTGTAGTTCATTGCACTTTTCTGCAATTTATGTAGTTACTATGGACTTAATGCATATATATTGTTAGAATTTTGGATATAACAGTTATATTGCTGTATAGCAACTTGAATTGCTCCAAAAAATGGCACTACAGCATGGAAAAAATATAAAGATAAGTCTGGCAGTCTTGGTTTTATGGTGGGCTTAAAACAGTTGAAGGGGATGCCAAGTTTAGTTGGTTGCATGTTCACACTGAACTTGATCCTTTAGGATAACTGATGGTTATAATTTTCTCATCTTCATATTTACCACTATGTAAGAGTAAGAAAACCTGAAAAAAAAAGTTAAGATGAGTGCATTCACATGACCTGAATTCTGCAAGGCTGTATTTACTTCATGTATTATAGATTGAGTCTGTTATATAGAAAACACCTGGTGGGTATCATCACCTACCTCAGAGACAGTCCGCAAAAATGTATCTACTGAGTAAATATTAGGCTGCTTGGACATGAATGCAGGGGTTGTCATAGTAACTGGCCCATATGGGATGCTGAAAACTAAATGCCATATTTAGAGTTAGAAATTTTTGTCTGCTGTAGCAGGTGAGTAGAAAATTGATGGTGCCACTGAGGAAGTCCATGTGTGCGTGAATTCAGATAGCCGAGTCTGTAATCACTGCGTTTTAGAATAGCATGGGTTTGTCATATACTGTATATGATCAGTTCCTGGTCAAATTAGTAGAAAAAAAAGTAACAGTATATATGAACTTCCCTCCACACATTTACAGAAAGTGGGCCAGGGCTACAGAGGCAGAACAGATGGACTGTCAAGGCCCTAAATGCTTTCTGCAAGTCATTCTGCTTTAACATTAATTTTAATTGAGCATTAATGACAAAACAGCTAAATACTGTTAAATAAAAGTGTGGAACTAAATAACTTGTAGACTTGTAGTATTACATCTGACAAAAGATGAGAATGTTTTATGTCCGTAGTTGAGTATCACTGCAAAATGCTGCACCAGCAATGTAAAAAGGAGAGACCTAGGGAGGCTAAGACTGCTTTAGAGAAAGAAATAGGAGGGAGGAACGGCTGTATTGTGATGGCTGGAAACCAATTATCTACTAACAGTAGATTCTCCTTAGGGACCACTCAAAGACCAGCAGAAGAAGCTATGCGTGTTTGTGTGTCTGTTTGTGTAGGCCTTGGTCTGAATCTTTTCTTGGACAGGGCAGCTGAGGCAATTATATGTTAAAAGTTCCTATTCAGGGCTTTCTGAAAAAAAAGAAAAGAAAAGATTTGGTCAGGCAGAAGAAGGATAAAGTGAGTGCATTAAAGGGTAAGGCTGTTGATTTGTTGCATTTTCCTTTGGTCGACAGATTCCTTGAAAAGATCAAAGCCCAAAGTAACATTACTAATTAGTGTTGCTTCTGAATCTATGATGTGATATAATTTAGTCCTTTGTGCCACAAAGCTCCATTGATGAGAAAACACATTAGCCACAATGCTGAAGTCTGTTACATGGTCATTTATTACAATGAAAATTATAGCTTTCCTGGGTCCAGAACTTTGAATCTTTCTACTCCTTCAAGATGAGTGATTCATCTGGTATCGCAGCATTAAATAAATTTCTGAAATGAAAAAGTAATAGCACTGAAGTAAACTTTGAGAATCAACTGTTGTGAAGCTAATGTCAAGCTTAGTGCTTCAGTCAAAGTGGAGTAATAACAAGAAGAAAAAGTAATGGGCAACAGGGAATAATAGTAAGACTAATAACTGCATGGTAAATGTATTTACAGGCATATAAAATTTTGCCTGATACTACATTAAGTTAATACTTCCCTCTGTTCAATGCATATATTGGCAAGGTTAATTGATCTTTATTGATCACTTAGAAAAATGGCTTTAATGCCACAAACTGATTGTGACAGTTTTGTCAGATATCAGGCAAAAGAGGTATTGCTCATGTTCATGCTCAAATCAGAAATTCACTATCTCAGTTTTTTAGAATAAGCACTTGCACCTGTCCAAATGAGGATCAGTGATCCACTCCAGAAAAAGGGTATGTCACAGAAAGCCATTCATGAAACACCTGGCTGTTCACAGTATATAAGTACCCACAAAGACAACATATAAAATGCACTGTGATGCCTGGGTTAAGAGTAATAGACAAACGTGTAGCTCAAAGTTTGAGTTTCCTTGTAAAATGTGATGACCGGTAATAGAAATATACACATACAGATTTTATGCTTAACAAAACTGCCTACAGCTAAATATGGATTTGTTTCTTTAACCTTTTCGAAAATGGATCTGAAACACCTTAGACGAAAACAACTAACTTGGCAGTTAAATTTGATTCAGCGTGGTATGAAGAGAGGGTGTTTACAGAGATTTTTACTGTTATATTGACAGTCAGGCCTTGTGAGTAGAGGACACCGTGTACCAGACAGTCAGCCATATTGACTACATAAAACCTGTTTATGAGCACTGTAAACTTACTTGAAAATAACAGTGGGGGATGATGGAGAAGGCTTCTGTCTGCATATGAATGGAAGGTAAGCTCTTTGTGTGTATGGCAAACAGACGGTGGCTTTATTTGTTTGTGCATTCGGGTAGTTAGGTGCAGTTGTGTGTGTTGTTTATGTCTCTCTGTATGCGTGTGTCTGTGTGAAACATTAAAATTAAAAAGAAGGCTCTGTGTGTGCAGACAAGCAGAAAATACAAGGGGTAAAGTCTGTGTCTCTACAACTACACTGTTACAAAAAACATCTTAAAAAAACGGTAATATTCCGGCAGCTGGGGCGCCAAAATACTACTGTAAAATAACAGAAAATAACTTCCTCATAAAAATACGATTATTTCCAGTAATGACAATACAGTTTTTTGCGCTAATTTTACATGGGATCTTGCCTTTTCAAGTGATTTTAAACATTAAATTAAAAATCATTTTAACGTGATCAAACAATGAAATTACCTATAAACAAGGTCAATGAATGTGGCACATAATATGTAATATGTAAATGTACAGAAATATACAGTTAACAGTTGGTTTACATAATAATTGATTGCATGCCCTGGGACAGACTGATAGAGGCGATGCTGCCATATCGCACCATCGGCCCCTCTGGCCATTACCAGTAAGTGATGAGTCTTGACCATGGACACAATAACGAGAGTGTCCGAGCCGGGGATCGAACCGGCAACCTTCTGATTACAAGGCGAACTGCCAACTCTTGAGCCACGATCGCCCCAACTTTTGTTTATTGGGGAGGGGTTCTGTGCCACAGGGAGTCTGTTGGTGGTGACCATGTAAGTGGTGCGTTTTGGCATGATGTGACATCACATTCAAAGCCTTGATGGAGAGTGTTTAAATAGCAAATAGCAATGATAATAATACTTATGTGATGTAACACAAGCTTATAGGAATCATGTTTATATACTTTTCCATAGCATTACATTTGAATTCAACAGTTCAATCTTTCAAATAACAGACAGATATTTGTGAAATCATGATACATTTGTGAATGTATTTTAACAATCTAAATATGCATATGTACAGACAGATACATTTAATAATCATGACAATTATGTTTTATTACATTACAGTGATTTAACGTTAATTTACATTTGAAATGTGAAATCACAATCTATTTACGTAACTTTAATGATATTCTAGAAGAACAGAACAAAACTGTAAAATGCACAGTAAAATACTTTTATATTAGGATTTTTTCCTACAGTGCTGCCATACCCGCGACCTTGTTCACATTCACTGGCCGATGCTTAGCATCATGTTATTATGTGTCCCAACATCCAATGGCATGTCACATTGTTTTCATGGCCACACCCTCACCCCAGGTGCAGAGGCCTATTTCTGTTCAGGAATGTTGTGAATACTTTGAGATTTATATTAATTGCAATTCCTACCTCTACATTTATTTTTTAAAATATATAATTAGCACAGCGTGGCCGTGCAATTATATTTTCACTTGTTACCTCTGAATTATTGAATCAGACAGATTTCATTTATCTGTTTTTTGATAAACACAACATACCCATAGGTAAACTGACTTAAGATGGATATTACTAGAAAGTTTTGAACATAGGATGTGTTTAGGACTAACACTATTACTACTATGTCAAAATCTCCCAATGTAGAGTTCTAGAATGTCAAAAAGTGAATAATGCCCCTTAAAAAGAAACAGTAGATATCAACATTGAACTCAATGGATAGCCATCAAGTTGTAGCTATTTTAAATGCCTTAATTAATCCCTTAATTAAAATTTAATTTACCTTCAGAAGAAAGCTATTGGCAATTAACCACAGTAATAATAGAATCACTGGAACTTTAAGCAACCTCTTTTCAGTTACCTTAGGTTTTCTTAACCATCCCAGAAACTTTTTCTCAGGTTTTTCTGTATGCAAGTGTTGTGTTTATGTATGCACCAGGATGTATGGGAGTGTACTGACTTATGCTTTATATGTTAGTTTCTGACTGTGAGGCTGCATATTTATTTAAAAGAGTGGTAACCAAGTCAATGATATGTAAAAAAAAAAATCCTGTAAATGATGCAGAGGTGTTACCATAAAATTGTGGATCAGAATGTTTTAACATCATGCCGTGCCTCCTTATCACTGGCATACTGATGTACAGTTTTGAAAAATGTGTGTGTGCTTATTGTATGCCAGCCTGAGCTCTGTTATATTTCTGTATAAACGGGCACATGAGTGGGTTAAAAGGCTTACAGAGTGATGAAGAGAAGGGCCAGAGTGAGCGTGTGGATGACAGTATGAGTAACAGTAAAAACAGACAGATAAGATGTGAGTCAGGTAAAACATCTCTGTGACTGACTATTTGTGCATGTATGAGGAGTGGGCAAATGTTGTTGGCAAAGACTTGATTACTATTGTCAAGATAATATCTCACCTATACTTGTTGATATTTTTATCTGGCCACAGGCAGCATGTACAAATTGGAGTAAAAGACTGTCATCCATACATAGTTATAGAAATAAATTAAGGTTGCTCCTATAATAATAAAAACTATAGGCTAGATTGTAATTTGAATATTCATTTTTAGGGGGGAAATTGGATTGATTTGACTGTGTTACAACTAGGGCTGCCACGATTAATCAAGATTACGTCGACTATCAAAATCGTTGACGACTAATTTAATAGTCGACGCGTCGTTTGAAGCTTTGTAAGATCCCAAAAGACGCAGGAATAAGTAGTAGGATTAAAGAGTGTAATAACGGACTGAAACAGAAGATGGCAGCACTGCATGTACAAGGATGCCAGCTGCCATTAAACCTCAAAGAAGAAGAAGCAGTGTCCGGTATCGTAGCTGTGTCCAAATTCAGGAACCGTATCCTCCTGTGCCCGCATTTGTAGGCTGATTACATTACAGCAGCACGACGAAGACTGTCCAAATTCGAAGACTCTGACAAATGTGGCCGACAAATGCGCCCTTCATTTCCCCAGATTTGAAGGATGGGTCGGGTGTATACTTTGTGGCCCAAACTATCCCAGAATTCATAGCGCAACCCTGCTCAGTTTCCAACAATGGCGGCAGCTAGTTTTAATATTACTCTTATTTTTCTTTCTGGGTCACAAAATAAACGTTTAACATATTTTCAGGCGAGAATGTGACTGTGTAAATTTCATTTTCGGAGAAAATGCAGTGGTTACCCACCAGCTCGATAGCTAGCCGGGGTTCAAGGTGAGAACACCGGACTCCCGGCAAATCGTTTTCAAACCCACCGCCGTCTTTCGCTACTCAGGTTAAACATGATATATAAGTCACTTAGATAACTTAAAAATGTTATTGTTTGGCTTTTTTCAGTATTTTATTTGTTCCTGGGTATATTGGTTTGGCTGAGATTAAAGTTATGGTTATTACACCGCTGAATAAACGTCAAGCAGACAACTGATTATCAGAAGTGTGAGATGCTCGAGAATTTACTCCGGTGTCCCGTTTTATTTTAGATAGCAAGAAGCAGAGGGCTGAGTTTATTAAACTCCACCGAAACAATCTGCAAATTTCATTAAAATTCAATAAACTATCATCTTGTCTTTATTTTTAGTTAGCACATACCTTAAACACTTCAAGCTGTAAGCTAATGATAGTTATATAAGAGCAGATGCATGCTGGTGCAATAAGCCGAACGTTTTACGTCCAATGGATGCATGATCTGATTAGTTGACTAATTGCAAAAATAATCGGTGATTAGTCAACTATCAAAATAATCGTTTGTGGCAGCCCTAGTTACAGCTCAAGTGTTTTGTCTTTTTTATGTTTTCCTCTTTAAGTAGTATTTTCAAAGACTTCATTGCATTGTTGTATAGTTGCTGTTTATTGACATGTGGAGACCCTACAATATTACAGGATAAACCCCACCAATCAGACAGCCTCCTATGAGCAAGTGCTTGGCAAAAGTGGGAATAAAAAACTCCCTTTTAATAGGAAGAAAACTCCTGCAGAACCAGGCTTCAGGAGGCATAGTCATCTGCCGTGGCCAGTTGTGGCTGAGGGAAAAGACAAGAGAGCAGAGGGAAAAATGACAAAAGATACACATAATAGAAAGTTTAAAATGAATGATTAATGAGTAAATGCAATCGTTGTATATAAACACATGGAGAGTGAAAAAGAAGTCAGTGAAGAAGAAATGATCAGTGCATCATGGGAAGCCTGCAGCAGTCTAGACCTACTGCAGTGTAATTAAAGGCGCCAGTATACCTGCCAGAATGGTCACTTCACTCACCGCCTCAACCTCGTCTCACAGTCACTTGTTTTCATAACCTCCGTTATCAGCACAAGAAGCAACTGCAGTATTCTGCCGAATAATAGGTGTTGCCACTCAGAGAATAAGGCCACATAAGTGCTGCTATTGTCGGAGAAGTCAAAACCGGAAGTCAAGACTTTGTCAAGTGTTTTTTTGCAAAGTTTTTTCCATAAAAGTTTTTATCTGTATGTCTCTGGGTTTCTGTACTGAATATCATTGAAATGGTGGTAAAAACCAACACGATTGTATACACATGTTTTCAATCCAGCTGTGATTGCTGTGGCGGTATGTGCCAGGTTACAAAAATCAGGAGGTGCACAACCAGCCAATGTGCCACAAGACACAGGCAACCCGGTTAGCTTAATGGCCCCATAAGTGTTGGTTCAGTGTCACCTGATCAAGCCGTGAATATAAGTTTAATCAAATAGAACGGTAATCCTAATCTTAAAAATAGAGAGGATATTTGACTCTCCCCAAACCAAATTGGGAGTTGAATATATGATGTGTCATGATTACACAAAACCCTGTATGTGAGGAAAATATTTTTTTAATTTAATTAGTTTATATTTAATTTTACAGCCAGTTAAGAGAAGCTAATATGGAAGAAATATAGTCTCTCTTTCTACACCCAGTCAGTACTCTTGCTGCAGCATTCTGGACATATTCTGGTCAAAAATAACTCTGAGATTCGCCACAGTGTTACTGGATGCGAGGGTAATGCCATCTAGAGTAAGCATCTGGTTATACATTGTGTTTCTAACATCTTTAGGGCTGAGTTCAATAACCTCAGTTTTGTCTCAATTTATAAGAAGAAGGAAAAAATTGAAGCCTTAATCCAGACCTTTATGTCTGTAATATATAACTATAGTTTGAATAATTGGTGTTTATTATCTGTCTTCATGGAGATAAAGCTGGTCTACGTGACAGTAAAATGTATGTAGTGCCTTGTAATAAGATAAGATAAAATAATATACTTTATTGTCATTGGACAAGACTGTACAATGAAATTATGGTGCAAAGTCAGAATACCGACCTAATATTGCCTTAGCATAAATGACCCCACTATCACTGGAGTGCTGAGCCACTGCATGTACATGCGTTGCCATATTGCCTAAGGGAAGCATGTATAATGTAAATAGAAATGTTCCCAGCACAGAACCCTGACTAACGTCTGTGTACTGTAGAAGACTTCCTGATTACATGAAGAAATTGCAGTATTTACTGTCTCAGTCTCCCCCTTGTTCATCTCTTTGTAAGTGAGCAAATGTACAAATTTACATGCGGTTCAGATAATTATGAAAAAGTACATACGCAACTAAAAATAAACTAAAGCGAACTAAAGCAAAATCACTGCAATATTTGTGGATAGAATAATGAAGAAGGAAGTCTTCCAAAGTCTTCAGCTTGACCTCAGATCAGCAGCATGATGGTTGAAACTTGGACATAATTCCAAAAGGACAATAATCCCAAATACACATCAAAACTTGTCAGTAAAGTTGTATAGTGTACAATCATTCCAAATAGAAAATAATTGTGGAAATAAAAGTACACTGGTAACAAATAATGTGTCAGTGACATGTACACCTTTGTGTGTAATTGGAACCACACAGTTAAAGTCAAACTTACTTTAATCTCCTGTTAACACTATGATTTGTGCAAATGGTTCAGTAAACACTGTAGCTTGTCCCAGGCTTGTCTCCAGCACTGATGTGTATTTGCTTTTATCTTTGGCTTTATTTAAGAGGCTGCACATATTGGAAATGATTTTGCCATCCGTCATCCACTTGTTCAACCATCTGCCATTAACAGAAACCTAAAATCTGTTTGTGCCGTGAGGACAGTACTCGGTTTCTGTGTTGTAGTGCAAAGCTAATAAGATTGTGTGTCATTGGTTACACTTAACAAATAAATATGCAATAATTAATTCAGAAATTTAAAATTTACAAATGAAGAACCTTTCATGTAATAAAAAAAGAAGCATGTTTTTTTTTATTGAAAGAATTTGTACATACCAGTTTTATAAAAGGATTTATTATAGTGACATAACCTGATAAGTGTTAAGATTAACGTGTAAAATCATTCTTTATAAGGTTTTGGAAAGCTGGTCATTTAAAAGCTTCAGTAAAATTCTAAAAGGTTACAGAGCAGTCAGAATTAACAAATGAAGACAGAGTAGTTAGGCATAGTGTCATGATAAAGATCAAAAAAAGAAACGAGTCATTTGTCAGTCTGCATTTGTAGTCTGTTGCAAACATGCACATTAATGCGTTGAACCTTTATGTGTATTTTAGATGAGTCTCTTGTTAAAACACTGCCAGACAAAAACTAACACACAATTGTTACCCACATGTACACATGCAGTGACAGTGAGACACTGAGTTACCCATCCACAGACGCACACAGCATCATACAAAATTGCCTGGAGTGTCCCAATAACAGCAGATGGTCTTTTTACTCCACCTTTCTCCCTCATTCTACTTGTCTGTGTTGTTCACTCCACCAGTCTCTTTTCAGTCTTTCTCCCTCTCTGATTTCCTTAGTTTGTCCATCTGTTGCTATGCTGCTTGGCCAACAATATTTTTGCTGTCTTTTTTTTTCTTGTATGCTCTTTTTCGTATTACTGTTTTTCTTGAGTTATGTCTCTTCTCTATTTTTAAAATGTCTTACGTCTGTCTTCTCTTCCAGTTTTACTTCTGCTGACTCTGTATGTTCTTCTTACCTCCAAAATTCACTTTGTCTTTCTTTCTTTTCAACTTCTTACAAATGATGTACACTTTCAGGACTAAATGCCTCTGTGTTTCCTATGGGAAGTTACGAGAGTTGACAAGGCCACTAGCACTGCCTTGCCATGCCACCTTGATGCTGTGCCAGGCTGTGTATTTGTGTCTATGTGTGTGCCCTGTGGACTAAGTAAACATCACAAGTTTGTGTGTTTGTCTGTGTCTATGTGTGTGAGTGTAGTATGTGTGTAATCGGGTTGACAGGGTTGGCAGCAGGCCCTTGCCACCTTGTCTGTATGCCAGTGTGGCTCAGCCGTTTTCAGTATATTATTTTCAGCCTACATTTGATGCTAAATTAGATTCAGAGATTATCTATCTATCTATCTATCTATCTATCTATCTATCTATCTATCTATCTATCTATCTATCTATCTATCTATCTATCTATCTATCTATCTATCTATCTATTAGGGGTGCAACGATGGTTCGGTTCGATACTTTGGTGTCACGGTTCGATATTTTTTCGATACAAAAAAATGTTCATGCTTTTTTAATTTGTCATTTATTAAAATTATAAATATATATTTTAACTCAAACGTACAGTTTTTAAATTTAATGTTGCTGAAACAACAAAGGGAAATCTATCTGATGGAGAAATCACTCATCTTTGGAAAAGAGAGTTTATTACAGAGACATGGCTCTTTCCAAAATAAAAGCTATACTATATGCTTCTTCTGGGCTATATTCTCAGCAGCATATTAAACATATCAGGTCCCCATAGGGAGAATCATGTGCTAACGGCTGTCTAAATGACTCTGGTAAAGTTTGTAGCATGCGTGTTGGCTGTTTTTGTCTGCTTCCACTTGTCTTTGCACTAGGATGATGTTGGCGTAAATGTGCAGTCATATTCGTTGTGTTCCCACTAGTGCTGTCAGCGTTAATCTCGTTGAAATGACGTTAATGCCATAACGCGGCAAATCTCCTTTAACAAGCTACCGCGGATCGCCCCGTGCGTGGGGCTAGACGGCGTCAACACGTTAACGAGCAAACTGTGCTAACGCAGTAGTTCCCACCCATGTAATTGAGCATTGCGTGGCACATCCGACATACTGCTTTACTTTTGTCCATGGCGCGCTTACCTTCAGGGTCATACTTCACATGAAGACCAAAATAGCTCCAAAGGCCAGATCTGAATGAGGGTGGGGGAGGTTCAGTTTGCCATGTTGCAATAAGCTTAGCTTCTGTCTTGCTAGCTTACGCTGCGCTCAGTGGATCTGCGCTTGACAGTGCAGCCTAGGCACAGTAGTCGAACGCAGATCCACTGAGCGCTCAACACAGACAGCATCGTCAGAAGAAAAGTTGATCAAATAAATAAAAAATTTTGTATTGTTCAATACATATGCGTACTGAACCGAAAGCACTGTATCGAACGGTTCAATATCGATACGAGTATCATTGCACCCCTACTATCTATCTATCTATCTATCTACACAGCAAATTCAAAAGTGTTAAATGTTTTGATGTTAATAGTCTTCTTGCAAAAGTAGAGTTAATTTTACTCTAAGTAGAGTCACATTCTTTTAATGTAACTCTGAGGTGTAAAATGATAGTAGTTAAAATCGAGTGTTAAAATGAGTGTTTCTATTTCAAATCTGGAGGTGTTACAATGGAAACATTAACTCTTGACCTCTTAACTCTGAACTCCTAGAGGGGCTATGACACCAATAGAGTAAATTCACAGACTCCGCCCCCAGCACCATAGGCTCCAATCGAAGC
Source organism: Astatotilapia calliptera (assembly GCF_964374335.1). Lineage (NCBI taxonomy): Eukaryota > Metazoa > Chordata > Actinopteri > Cichliformes > Cichlidae > Astatotilapia > Astatotilapia calliptera. The sequence continues at coordinate 13,396,497 of NC_137427.1, read as the reverse complement.
TGAAGTGAAGCCGTTTCAGAACATTTTGCTCTACATATTTGAGTTGTTTGCCATGCTTGGTAAGTCATTTTTTCAAAGATTGTTTCAATTGTTATTAGCTTTTACTTCTGTGGCTCTTTGGAGTTGAGACAAAGCTGTGTGAAAGGCATTAGCCATGTTGCTCGCTGATAGCATAATATTCTGTTTTAGCTAGCTGAAAGGTATTGTTTGCAGGCAAATACCACAGCCTTGAAAAAAAGCTTGCATGTGAATTTTCAGTCAAACCTTTGGTCAAATACACCTAAAACAATGTCTAGAATGTGTGTATAATGGTGCTACTTGAAGCCTGAAAACGATTTCCCATAAAAATAAAAATAAAAAACGAGCAAACAGCAGTAGCAGACGTCCTGATTGGATTCTACGTTAGCATTTAGATCCCTCCAGAGTTTTGTGCACACGGTTTAGGTAAAAATGAAAAAGGTTGAGGTTTTACATTTAGTTCAGTATTACCTGTTGCCTGCGTCCTTGTCTTTTGGGAAAATACTTTACACAAGTAATGGCTCAAAGAGGATTCCTTTTTTTTTTTTTACTGTGCTGCAATTGTTTACTGGATTATTTGTGGCATTAATTAGTGTCAACTAATTTTTATTCAATCTCCACATAGGATATGCTTGTGAAGATGGAATATGGGGGAGAGCAGAAGTGCGTTGAAGTTCCACAAAGGGATGAATGAAGGACATGCATATTGTATTGAAGAAATAAGTGATGAGAATGCTGTTATTTGCATTTACCAGCTCACCTATGTCAGACCTTTTGATAAACAAAATTCTAATGAAAGTGAGAACATGTACACTGTTACATCTTTCAGAAAATGTTTTGAAATTGTGGTGCACAGTTCAGAATAAATGTTTTTCAAAAACCATTGCGTCTTTTTAGTAAATGTTTATTTCCAAAAGAAATTTCTAGAAGTTCAGAACAGTAAAATTCCCGCTGTTTAGAATTAATTAGAAGATAACTCTTACGTAGTTAAACTAAAATACTCTTTTGAGAGTTAATATATAATCTCTTAACACCAAGTGTTATATTATCAACTCCAGACAGATTTGGTGTTTAACACTAAATCAGAGTTAACGTACCAACTCTCCAAAAAGAGTTAAATTAACACTCTCTGGTGTGGACCCATATAGACACTTTAATAGTGTTGAAATCAAATCCGACAGTGTTAATTTGGACATGCTGGACTATCTATCTATCTATCTATCTGTCTGTCTGTCTGTCTGTCTGTCTGTCTTGTTCTTAGTTAGTTTCTTCTACCATATTCATTTGATTTCAACACTCTTGCAGGAGAAATCACCACAATTGTTCTAAATACCTAAAAAAATACAGGCGCAGCCACAGAAAATATTGGAAAATGAGGTGTTAAATGCCCAAACTGGTGTTCAGGCTGCTGTAATGTCAAACAGCATTTTCTCTACTCTCACATTCTGTCTCGTCACGCTTTCCTAAAATATAACACAAGTGAACCAACCAAAATGGCTCGGAGCTGAGAAGGGGAGAAAAAAAGTCTCTAAGGCTTCCTCTTTTCCTCTGCCACTTTATTTCCCATCAGCCTCTCACCCCTCTTCTTCATCTTTTTCCTTCCTTAACTCTGCTTTTTCTATCAACCCCCTTTCTCTTTTCTTTGTCCTTTTCCCTCCACCTGGCATCTTTTCTGTCTATCTCCCTTGTTCACCCTTTTCTTTTGTCTCCCACTGAATCATTAATGCCTGCCATGTCATGATCTGTGTAGATGTGAGCTGCTTTCGGAATGATTATTCCTTCTTACTGTGTTCGCTTGATCTCCCACTTGCTGCTGCATATAGGCAGCACGCTCTCGACTTCTAACGCAGTTTATCATCAGACATTCGCAAAGAGGCTCAAATTAACATAAAATGACATAAATGTGCATGTAGCTGATTCAGCTGCATACATTTTTTTGCCATCTTCATTTTTTTAGTATCATTTCATCATTTCAAACTTAAACACTTGACATTATTCTGTGTGAAAAGACACTAAGATACCAGTACTGTTTAGATCCTATTCCTAGTCTGCAAAATACCAAAATGTGTTAAGTTCAGATGCCTCCATTTTAACTATTAAAATGCGCATCCTTGCAAATTATAAACCTCTTATTAATAATAATTCACGAGGCCAGATTTTCTTTATTAGCAGAACCCTTTACAACAGGTGTTTACTACTGTAAATTTAATTATGCTGAAGCATGTGTGCAATGTTGGTGGAGCATACAAGACATGCAAGAATCCATTTTCACGGTCTTGGTAGAATGCTGGTCATTTTTAAAATCAACTTCTTTTATAAATTCATGTCTTTCCACTCCACCCAGTACAAGTGAGATGAAGCTAATTTGCTCATGTTAGTGAAATTTGGCTGTTAATATATTCTACAACAGCTACTGACTGAAAGTAACACTACCAAAGTTAGTTATAGGAGAAAAGACATATCACTCTATCGGAGCAGCTGTGGCTCAGGAAATAGATCAGGTTGCCTCCCAACTGGAGCAGCCAGTCGTCCCCGATGCATCCATCGGAGTCTGAGTGTATGTGCTAATGTTAGACAAAGCCCTTACTGTAGGTACAAAAAAAACCCCTGCTTGCATGAACGTGTGATTAGGTGAATGAGGGTTGTAGTAAAAAAGAACTTTGAGGGCTCAGTTAGAGTAGAAAGTAATTTAACCAGTCAATTTACCATTCACGCTGTCACTGTTAGTGAAATCGTGTTTTCTTTTGTTTGTCAACATGTCAGTAACTGTAAATGAAAGATTGGCAGATTGAAGCAAGTTAATACAGCATAGTTTCAGTTAAACATTTCCCCACTCTAAAATAAAAAAATAAATACTTTTAAGCTTAAAACTATACAACTGAGAAAGAACATCATCATCATATTTGTCACAAAGACTCATACCACTTGTAATTGTTCAAAAAGTAGATACTTTTATTTAATTATTTCATAAATATGCTAAAACATCAGCAAATGGAAATAAATAACAATGACATCTTTGTGTCATTTTTATCTTATTGACTTACTTTATCTTGATATTATTATTTTTTTAATGAGATTTTCTCCTTTATTTATACCAATATTGACTATGAGAGGAATAAAACATATTTTGTGCTATTTTATGTTCTTCTGTTTGAGCACATGTAACAAAATGTTGTGAAGAGTTTCACATATTGTTTTTACAGATTGCAACTGTAATTTGAGTATTGGCAAAAACAACCAGAAAGCTCCCCAAAACAGCCTGTGATGCTGGAATTTTTGATAAAATCTAAGTCAAAACTAGGAACATAATAACTAAGGTAAAAACAAAATAAAAAATACTCGGTTACAAGTATAAAGGTACATTTGTGAAAAACTCACTCATTATTTTTGAGATGTGTATTTCCGTGTATTTCACTTATTTGAGCAAAATGGATAGTTTTTGTCTGGAAATCAAAGCAATAGAACATGACACAAATGATAATTATAAAGAAATGATATACATAGACTGGGAAAATTCACTTGTTAAATCCAATATTTTTCCATAAAACCTTCAGAATCACATTGAGGCTTTTAACATAAAACCTATAATAAATCAGCAGGTATCCATACTGATCATAAACTCCTGAATATTTGTTCTTAAATGACCAATCATAAGTTTGCTCTTAGCTCATGGCAGAAATGTTTATATTCAAACTGATTATGTCACACATGATCATGCATACACACTAGACGTTGTACAGTATGCAGAGTCTGGTTGAGCTGCAGTCTTATGTAACAGTTTAAAATGTCTAACAAATCTTAGCACTGCTCTGCCACTGTGAATAGCTGGAAAAGACAGAGGGAAGAGGGCTTGAATTAAGGAAGAAAACAGGGGCTGTATAAGACAGAGTGAAACCATAAGCAGCAGAATTAACAAAACATCATTATTAACATTGATAAAATGAAGTGTTACAAAGCAGAAAGTCTAGATGGAGGAGATTTCTGTTACACTGCCAGAATCCCAAGTGACTGCAACAGCAAACTTATTATTTTGATATAAACTTCTAAAACATTTATATTTAGCATAGTCCTGAATACTCTCTGTTTCCTCTTTAATTTTCTACTACATGTTAGATTTTGGGGGGACAAAAATCCTTCCTTTGCTTAATCAAAGCAGCATTTGTTGGTCAGAACCTTGATAAGGCAGAGGATAATAACTCCAGTGTCTACAAATAGACAGTGAGAGTGTCACAAGTAAAACTGACACAACTGGAAATGACCACAGCTGAACTTGGAGAGTAGTCAAAGGAAGCGATAGAAGGATAACTAGAAGTAGTGAAAAACAAGATGCAGGAGATCGTCAAAAGCAGGAGAAGAACCTTCTGACTGGAAGAATTTGTTAACGTTAAGAAGGAGAGACAGAAGCTAATGACAAAGGTGTAGACAGCAGCAAGTTTAATATGTAAAATGAAGAAAAGGAGAGAAAGAAATGCCAAAAAAGGTGTTAGTAATTTGAAAGGATTTGTCTTTGGTTTTTATCCGTCTACTAAAAGAGAACGAAAATGCTCTCTTTCAGTCACAGGGAGCACGATACTCTTTGCAGAAATAAGAATCTCTTGTTTTTATTATCCATATATATTTATGAGCGTGGGTTTATGTGAATATCAGTATGTGTAGATTTTGTGGTGCTGCACTTTTAAAGTTGATTTTTAGTCTTCTGAAAAGTCATGCTCAGTGATTTCACATTCCTTGTCAGTGTCTTTTGTTGAAAAGTCAGCTAAATGTCAGCTTAATGTGTTACTTTCTGAGATGAATGAAGAAATATATGCTTTAACGGCAGCTATTGCCGAGTTTTAAGGTGCCATGTGCATGTGCGAGTGTTGAATGAATGTGAGTTTTCTCTGCATGACTTGCTGTCTGTCTTCCCAATTAAGCTCCTGTGTTTTTTCCTACACTCTGGTCTTAAGGCACACTTTGTTGTCAAACTTCCTATAATCCCTTTTAGGCTGCATCTTGTCTGACTCATGACAGCAGCTAACCAGAAATCTTGCTTGTTTTTTCTCTCCAGCTTTCTTTTTGATCCCTTCATCTCTCTAAGATTCTGTCTACACAACCCCCTCATCCAGCCAGACCCCCCCCTACCAGCATCACATGCCTGAATCACTTTCTCTGTTCTGTTTCACATAATAACAGCACTTTGTATTCTTTCCTCTTTCTTCTATGGCTTCATGTGTACTCTGAATGGATATTAAAGGTTAGGCAAGTCTTGGCTACCGTCTGAGCTCAGTAGGTAGAGTGGTGGCCCCATGATCGGAAGGTCGGGGGTTCGATTCCCCTGAACAGCCACCCTGAGGTACCCCTGAGCAAGGTACCGTCCCTACACACTGCTCCCCGGGCGCCCAGTGGCTGCCCACTGCTTCACTGAGTGAATGGGTTAAATGCAGAGAGGGATTTTCCCCACGGGGACCAATAAAGTACACTTTCTTTCTTCATCATTATTTATTAAAATGTTGCCCCACTGATATATTGTTTCCTTTTGAAAACAACGATTGCATTTGAAATTTCTTTTCCCACCTCAATGTGAAAGTAGATCTAAACAAAATAAGGTTATTTTAATGATCACACATTTTTGTGTATTTCATATGTCACTATATACAGCCTTCATCAATGTGGAAAGTATAGCAAAATGTAAAAAAGAAAAGAAAAGTAAAAATATATTAGCTGTGCATGTTCATGCTGAACAACAGACTTGCACTAGCACTGGCCATATTAGGTGATAGGTTTGTAGCTTGAACCTATTCGCTGGAACGTTGAAGACAATATAATTACACAGCAAGCAAGACACGAAGTAGGCAAAGTTCTTCATGTTTCTCGTGCACGGGAGAGAACCGGACAAACGCCATTCCTTCACTTGACCCCAGTTGCTCTCGTCCGCTCCCCCGTAACACTGCTCTTTTATTGAGGTTACATGAATATACATAGCTTCATTAACATATGACGTCTACATACAAACAAAGAGTACCTTTCATGTGCGTTGTGTAAGTGTGTGTGTGTGTGTGTGTGTGGTGGGGGGGGGGGGGGGGGGTCAGAGTGTGACCCCATAAATGACTTCCCTAAACCTGCTGGTCTGGAAGTCCAGCAGTTCATTCAAACCAAAGGCACTTAGAGTTTATCCTACCATAAAACAATAAGAGAAGGTACGACCTCTCCCATGCTCCCAGAGTGCTCTCCAATGCACACAAAGTTTGCAGGCTATCAAGGATCAAACCTCTACCAATCTACAACGAATTATAAAACTCTAAGCATTTATAAGTAGATATTTCTAAGCATAAACGACAATCAACAATACAAAACCTAACATTAGGTACATCTATTCAGGTGCTCATTAACTCAAATATCTAATCTGCCAGTCACATGTCACCAGTTCAATAAATCTAGGCATATAGATATGGTCAAGATAAAACAATCATCAGAATGGGGAAAAAAGATTTTTAAGTGACTTTGAACGAGCCATGGCCAGACAGGCTGGTCAGAGTATTTCAGTATCTCCTGATTTGTGGATTTTCCCACACAACCATCTCTAGGGTTTACAGAGAACAGCTTCAAAAACAAAAAAGAAAATATTCAATAAGTGTCCATTTTCTACACAAAAATGAAATGCAGCAAAAGACCAGAGGAGAATGGTCAGAGCTGATAAGAAAGCTACAGGAACTTGAATAATCACACTTTACCAAATACCACATAAGATATGCAGAAGTGCATCTTGTGGATGCACAACACATCAAACTTTGAAACAGATGGATTACAGAATGGGAGAAGGACAGACTGTGTAACACTCCTATGAGCTAAGAACAGGATACAGACAATGTTTTCCCAGCTTTCTACATTTTGCATGAGCCATTGCAAACTGTAGAAGACTGGAAAAACATTGTCTAGTCTGATGAAACTTGATTTCTGCTCCAATTTGGCGTAAACAACATGAAAGCACGGATTCATCTCGCCTTGTATTAACATTCTGGGATGCTGTAGGTAGCTTAATGGTTTGCCCAAAGTGTGTTTTCTTGGCACACTTTGGGCACTTACTACCAAGTGAGCACAACTTAATCTCCACAGTCTACCTGAATATTGTTGCTTCCTGACCATCTTCTGATGGCTGCATCGAGCAGAATAATGCACCATGTCACAAAGCTCAAATCATCTCAACCTGTTTTTTTTTTTCTTAACTCAAAGGCTTCTACAGTGACCAGATCTCAGTCCAATGAAGCTTTAGGGATGTGGTGGACAGGGAGATGTGAACCCAACAAATTGGCCAAAACTGTGTGACGCTATCTTGCCACGATGGACCAAAATCTCTAAGGAATATTTCCAGTACCTTGTTGAATCTAGGCTAAGAAGGAAAAGGGGGAACCAATCTAGTATTAGCAAGAAGTACCTAATAAAGTATCTGTTAAGTGTGTGTCTGCACAACAATATTAAACAAAAAGTAATGAAGCCATTTTGCTGCTGCTGGCAAATTCTACTTCCAATGTCAGCAGAAGTTGGAAGTTGCTGTGCTTTAGAAATGTTTGTACAGCCATCTGTGAAACAGTCACTGGTGACCCTTTTGATCGTTCTCTTACTCATCCCTGCTTAAAATGCATATCTCAGTTCATATATATACTAACACAATTGCACAATTATTGTGATTCCTATTCATAGCTTGTCTTTGCTTACTCACCCTTCCACTAGAAAGGCTAATGTATGGCTTTAGTTCTAGCTGATAGAATTAACTTCCCCTCTCGGTACTGTTGCTTTTCTCCTACTTGACATTTTCAAACATTTCTTTCATTTTCAGGCTCTCTCATCATCTCATTGTTGTCTGCTTATGTGACTGGGTACCACTCTCAGAGCTGTGGTTACTCACCCTTAAAATATGCAAGATAATGTGCAGGTTTGAATCTTTCAACTAAGATTTACTTCACTTTGTCATCAAATCTGTTGTTTATTCACTCATTTTCCTCTGCTATTCCACGTTGTTTGTTTTCCCCTGTGTTGGTGCAGGGTTTTCTATAAGTATACTGTGTTTTTGCCAATTTGCTACTAACTGCTTGAATACTTTTAATTTGAATTTTCTGAAATTCAGTGTTCTTAGTTGCTTCTGATACAAACTGCCAGTGAGTTAACAGGCAGTGGAAAAATAGAAATTGTACACAGAAACCTCCAAAAGAGGCTCAAAGAGCCAACAATGATCCTAAAGGGTAAAGTTGCAAATACAGACAGTTTTCCGATGCTTTAATGTGTCACTCGCCCTAATTTCATAGTGATTTATTAATGAGGAAAAATTACAGATAGAATTCTTAATATGACAGTAACATCCAAATGTGCTGTGTGCCAACCCACCCATTTTCTTGCAGAGGTTAATGTGGGGCTTTTTATTCTGTCTGCCCTTGCATTTATTCCATCTCCTGCAAACAACCCCTTAAATTTGTTTTCATTCCTTTATCTTTTTACTTTATCCCCTGCTTTACATGTTAATATGAGGATAACTCCAGATTACAGATAACTGTACCTCTCTCTCTCAAGTGAATGCCTGTTGCCGTTCATTCTTGTTCATTCGTTTGGTTTCCATCATTCTATCTTTTCACGTTTCCTTACTCTCTCTGATAATGTGACAATGGTAGATCTTTCACAATAAGCCTGATTGTTACAGTTTCAGCTACTCAAGAAAGGCTCCAATATAACTGTTAGGAAAAACAAAAGCTTATGGGGTACCACGGGTAGGATGCCACGTCTTTTCACAACAGCATACTCAAAGTGACTAATTATTTCCATTCACAGATTCTTAAAACCCTCACGACTCAGGAAACTCTTCTAATTGCTATCTGAGAGTGGTGACAAAAATCTGTGTTCGACATCCATATTTCGAATATGTCCAAGTTTCTTGGACATACTAACCATTTGTGAAGACTGCTTTTGGACTGTGAAGGATTGTTTTGGTGAATAAAGAAAAATAAAATAAAAAATTCTGGTTGTTAAAAAATTCAGTTGCTCGCCCAGTAACTTTTAGAAAAATAAAAAACTTAGAAGTCCATGTCCTTTCAGAACGGGATGCTAGATGCTGCTAATAATTTCCACTGATCCTTGAAACCCTTATGACTCAGGAAACTACTAATTTTTATTTATACTGACAGAGGTTACGTAAATCTGTGTTGGACCTCCAATTGTTGGGTATGGCCAAGTTTCTTGTGAAGATTGTTGTATTGTTTGTATTGTTTTGTTGAGAGAAACAACAAGAGAGGTATTGTTTTTTAAGAACAGCAAACAGCAAACCAAAAGCCTTTTTTTTCTTTGCATGCCAAACCTCCTTGGACCCAGTTAAAAACCCTCACAGTCATGTAAATGCATACAAACACTTTTTTCCACTCTTATTTAATCATTTCATTGTTCTTCTTTTTTGTTTTTTTCTTCTTCACTGTTGAGCAAAAGAGGGCCTTCTACAAAATGTGCCTGGAGCTGTACTATCAGCACTTAAGGACAGGAAAAGCCTTTTATGTTGGTTACTTGTCATTAAATTTTACAAAGGATTGGGATCAGAGCTCCAAAACAATGTGAGCCACCCTTTAATCTGAAAATACTTTCAGAAGCTGTGGATTGAATGCTGCTGCAAAAAAAGGTTTCCATTGTTTATTTTAGAGCCAATATTACGGTTCACAGTAATTTGAGGAAACAAGCACACAAACACAACATTATCACAGAGCACAGTTTGCCATCATAAGACACTTGTGGGGTAATCTTACATAAAGAGATTTACATGCTTAATTAAGATATAATTTTTAGACAAGCTGGATAGTTTGGTGTCTCAGTCCAATGTGTGTTATATTCTGTGTCTGTTGTAATCATAGCACTATGTTGCTCAAGAATTTATTCATTTATTTTTTCCATCTTTACTTTCATAGACACATGCCTACACGTGCCTACATAAATATACAAACAAATGCACAGATAACTCGTGGAACACATATATAGACAGTGATTTGAATGAACTAGACCAGGCTGACTCATGCAGGTATGTTAACAACGACAAAACAGGAGTACCACTTTATGCAAGTGATTTTTATCAACTCGCATTCAGGAAGGCCACACGCTGAAACAGACACACAACAACTGATTAAACCTGTCACGTGTCACCTGTCTGAATAGAGTGAGGCGGGAAGGAGTGAATGAAGAGGTAAAAAAATAGAGAGTGATGGAATTTAAAAATATGACAATCTGTCCTTCAGATCCATTAGTGACTGAAAACAGATTATGTCACGGCTCTGCAGTTTTGCTTCACAACCATGCAGGTGACTAAAATTTTGAACAAGAAAAATTGGTTAATTTCTTGTTCTTTTACTTGTTTTATTCTTGACACCAACCAGTCCCTTGTTCTCTTTAACAGTGTGTTTACATTGAGCTTATCTGCGTAGCCAATTTAATGAAAAAACTTATATATAACGTCTTATTTCATTGTGTAATCTTCACGTGCTTTGTCCAAAGCACACTCTGTGTTGATTTAGTAGATAATTATATTCACAGCATTCACTCTGGTTCTGCTGGAGGTTTCCTCTGGTTTAAAGGGAGTTTTTCCTTCCCACTGTCGCCAAAGAGCTTGATCATAGAGAGTCATCTTATTGTTGGGGTTTTCTCTGTATTGTTGTAGTGTCTTTATTTTCATGTGATTTGATGCTATATAAATAAAACTGAATTGAATTGAATGTTTGATCCAATGAGATTAAATGCTAAAAAGGTTATCTGTTGCTCTTGGGTAAAATATAGGAGGCTAAAATGTCAGCTCTGGGAAAAAAAACAACAAAAAAACAAAACCTGGTTTTAACACATAACTAATAATCTGACCAAACCCTGAATGTGTCTGAAAGAATAAATTGAGCCTTGGGGGTATTTTCCTCTATTCTACCATGCTGCTGCTTGTCCATATTTGACTAAGGGGATTCGGTAATGGCTTCTCCCCGTGTCCCAGAACCAAATAGTTTCCAACAGTGGCTGGCACATAGCATGACTGGGTATGCAACCGAGACGCTGTTATGGCCTTAACACAATGCCATTATCGCTGTAACACAGTGCTAATGCTCTCACTTGCTTGCACTCTTAAAACACACACACACAGACATACACACTAAGGCTGTGTCTCTCCGGAAACTAATGGGATGTGTTCCTAGAAAGACATGGATACTTAAGAGCTGGTTAGGGGCTGAAAGCAGATGGTGTGTGTGTGTGTTTGAAAGAAAGAGAGAGACTGACATATGTGAGTTCTGTTGTTTGTTTTTGCTTATGTTTATATACAGACTTTCTCATGAAGCCTCTAGCCACGGAAGAGTCTGCTGGTAATTGTCCAGCTATTTACATTTTGGTTAGTGTGTGTGTGTGGCTAAATTTCTGTCTGATTTGTTCTCTGCTCATGCTTGTGTGAGTCCCTAAGTGTGAATGCTCATGATGCTTTTTCACAGTAGTGCATCCTTCTGTGTCATACCTGCAAAATCAAGCTTGGCTAACAGTAGAAATACATTACTCTTATTTTGCACCTGAATCAAAATTGGGCTTAAAGTGACACATGTACCTTTGCTAAATATGATAACACACTGAAACACATCCACATTTTAAGTACAAGCATTCATGTAAATGAAACATACATTTCCATGCACACACACAAACATACAGACATAAACACACAATAGTGGTATTTTATAGTTTCAGCTTACATATCCATTCCACATATATTCACATAGAGAACTAAGAACATGTGACAAAACCTAAAATGCTCCAATGGTGTGATGTTGCTGGTTCTTATCATCAATGTTGGTTAAAACAAAAAAGCAAGAAGAGTATGACTCCAGCGAGAGAGGAAGGTTAAAGTATTCAGACAGAGAGAAAGGGGTCTTCTCACCATCTTGTCATCTCATCTGTCCTTCTACATATGGTTCTGCGTTTGCCCAGCCCGTGTAATGCCAATGTAAGCTCGGAATTCAGAGACATGAATCTGATTTGCATTTTGCAGCTGCCATCTGTTCGAGGTCTATATGTGCAATCTGATACAAATTTAACATAAAATGTGGCTGTTTGTGATATTTAATAAACTGTTTCATTGCAAACCTCATTTTGTGCACTAATGACTTCACATTGGGTGTTCTGATAAAAATCTGGTTCAGTTAATTCTTATACCCTGTGTGTTCACATCGGCTTACTCTAGATGATTCAGATTACAGACAGAGCCTGGAGTTGTGCAATGTAGGATATTAAAAGAAATTTCCCTTTGGTATGAGAAGAAGTGGGAACAGTTCTCTGTCACTCTGTGTTTGACAAAACAACATGACAGACACACAACCCGTCCTACAGTTTTAGTCTTTTCATTCACAGGAATTATATTTACTGATTAAAATTCAGACCATAAAATCAGGAAAAGGTTTCACACATCTCCAATCAGAGACAGATCCAATCATAGCAGATAATGAAGCAATAAAACTGCTGTTAGTCAACTGTAAAAGGCACATGCATCGTGCATGTATTCTGCTTAATCAGCTGCAAACTGTAGATGCAGTGTTTATTCATGAAGCTTTACTGGGTCCACCTGCTTAACTTTTAGGTTAGCTACTAACAGCATTAGCAATGGCTTTAAGCTTTCCAGCTGTTTCAAATGTTTAGCTACTCCTTAGTCCCCTTCAAGGATGATGGTACCTGTTATAAATGCAGACTTTCCATAGTTTTGTAGGCTAGGTTTTGTGAGTTGGAAGCACAGCCCTCTGCTGTTGAAAAAAAAAACTAGGAAACTAGAAAAAATATAAAACAAATAATCTAGAAAAACAAATAAGCTCTTGGTACATCACCACTGACCTATTTATGTTTCTAATCAGTCTTACAGTCTTGGTGACTTGGTCGGTGAAGAAAAAACTGTGGATCTTGGTGATTTCATACTCATGAAACTACTTTAGTTAAACAAGAGCAGACAATGATGAATCCCATTTAAAATGGTTGGCTAAAGATGACTGTAGATCAAATAAGATTGTACTTGATGCTGGCAGTAATCATTAAAATTAAAACCATGCGCACCTTTGCAAAAACAATGTCAGGCTGTGTAGTTTTCGTTGATACTCTGACCAATAATGACATGTGGCTGCATGTTGTCCTTCAACCATTACATTACCTTCAACCATCAAGTGTCCAAAAAAACAGGATTGCCTTCAGAAATACTGTCTTCTCAACTTACAGATTCTCCCCATGAAGATTCAAACTTGAGTCTGCCCCTTCCCACTCTTCATGAGGTTCCTAATGTTAGAATCCTCAATGCCCAAGCCAGTAGGACTGGCAGCAATCTTTCATGCTACCTTAGCAATCACCCAAAGCCTTATTTCCAGTTAGGGTAGGGTGACCAACAGTCCTCTTTTCCCCAGACATGTCCACTTTTCACGTTCTGTCCAGGGCACCCGGGGGGATTTTCGAGATTGAAGAAAATGTCCGGGTTTGTGACTTGTAAAAGACTATGACATTTTTGTTTCACCATTCATTAACCGCACAGAGAAGGCATCGTTTAAATATGTTAAAATCTTCTTTAAGCAAACAGTATTATTAAAGTTCTTCAAGACTTGGCCAAATGTTCTCTTTTTTGGAAATCAAAATATGGTCACCCTAAGTTAGGGTGTAGAAGACTCAGTCTTCTACACCCTAACTAGAAATAACATAACAAATTTTTATTTGTTGTTATTTAATGTATTATCTGGCTGTCCCTAACTCACTTTTAATCTTGTTTCACAGTTATTTTATTGGATTTAGTGTTCAGTTCAGTTATTGTGTGTGACTTTAACATCCATGCTGATGTTGAACACGACAGCCTCAATACTACAGTACATTTAATTCATTGTTGGGATGAATGTGAATGGGTTTCTCTCAAAATGTAAATGAATCTTTTTTAATCACATTCTTGAGTTTGTCTTGACACATAAAAACTCTGTATTTAATACATTATCCTCAAAACTCTCTTTTGTCTGACAATTTCTCAATTATTTAAATTTAAATGTACAAAAATTGACTTCATAGCACTAGGGGGGAAATGTCATTACAGTAGATGTATATCTAAAAGTGCTCTAACTAAATTTAAGTAAAGGACACTTCAGTATTATTTTCACATAACACCATGTGCCAAAACAATGCAGAGGATCTAAGTTTTACTCTCTAGAGCATGGTTATTTTGTATTATTGTAGGGTACAATAAAAAAGCCCATTTAGGGCAACTGTTGTTGTAATTTGGCACTATATAAATAAAACTGAAGCGAATTAAATTGTTAATAGTGTAAAAGCCTCACTTCATACAGCATTTGATGTTGTGGTTTCTCTGAAAAAGAAGGCAGGAAATTAGACAGGTTCACCTCCCCTGGTACAGCAAAAACAATGTGCCTTAGAACAGATAACATGTGAGCCGGACAAGAAATGGTCTTTTACTGCTTTTGATGGTAACGTCAGTACTACGTTATATGGAAGGATTCAGTAATGCTTTGAATGAAAATATCTACAATTATATTTCTCTGCTCATTTCTTTAGAATGTCTCCTTTTACTGCCTTTCAAGTTAAATAGAGTCACTGCCATTGTGATTAAATTGTAAAAAGTTGGGGATCAAAACAACTTTTATCCACTATCCAATTTAGAGTATAAGTAGAATTACATCTTTCAGTGTTAAAAGAAACATGCAGCTCCTAGATACTTTGCGAAGACTTGATAACCCTATCCCTTCCCTATTTATTTAATTACTAGTAGATACTTTTATGAAAGAAAAAGAAACCTATTCTGGAAATATTTGAGTTCACTGGGAGGTACAAAGTGGTGGATGGAAAATGAAATAAGGAAGCACATCTGGTGTTAGAATACACCCACTGAGACAATGAGAAGTTTATGGGGCTCTTCTGATTAGGACACATACACACACATACAAACAGGGGTAAAATGGCAACATCACGTTACCTGCAACTCTGTGCACTTCAGTGCATCGTGGTGGGTGTTTGATTGGATTTAAATGTGTTTTTGCTTTGTTACTTTGTTCTATTTGTGTTTAAGTACAGTATATCTCAGCATGGGAGTATATTTATTTATATGCTTATTCATGTGTTTCAGTTTGAAAATATCCATTGCTATTAGACTGCTATTAAATTCTTACTGCTTTTTACACAATACACAAAATCTGTGTTATCTTGTCTCAGTCATGCACTAATTAAACTCTGAAAGGTAGCTGTAAAAAACTGTTTGCTTGTGTGGATTCAAGCAGCAAGTCTTGGTCAGTATTTGAGCCCTCTTATATGCTGAAGTGTGCCCTATTTCATCACCCAGTTTGTAACCCTATTATTATTTAAAATGAAATTGTGATTATTACACACTATTACCAGTCTTGTTCTAGCCAACATTTTTGTATTTCCAGTTTAGGATCAGTGAGCAGAACGTAATGCGCTTTGTTGACATAAATATTTATACCGACACGAAGAACAACAACTTACCCATGCACTAATCACAAGCTTCTCACGTTTTGTGCTATAATCACTTTGTTGATGCATATTTCAGTGAGTCAAGTAAAGAAATAGGTTGAGATTACTGTTCCAATTCTTTAACTTTTGACTGCAGTTCGGAAACACTCCCGGGGTAGCCATTAGTGGCTTGAGAGGCTGTAATGAAAAGCTGGAGGGGGTCCCACAAGGTCTAGATGAAGCCCTTGCCACTTTATGCTGCATAGGCGTGAAATAACAGCATCCTGTAATTGCCCTGGATACTTTATGGGGGTGTGTATGAAGTCTGAGAGTTCTAATGACATGGCTGGAATATTGAATCCATTCTCTTTTTTCCTAAAATCTTTTTTTGTTTTTTTGTTTGTTTGTTTGTTTGTGCAAAGTTATGTAAAACAGAAGCTTGTTGAACTTTTAATGTATTCATGGAATCTCAACTAAGTGGGCTTTGTCTCCTCAATACTGCTGAGCAATTAAACATATTGGTGATAATAGAGTACAGTGATCTGCTTCTTCTTCTTGTTTCAGGAAAGGCATAGTGTGTCACTATTTGATGATATAATTATATATTGAAGGTGGAGGGTGCAGGGGGCTTTTAATAACTGACTGTAAAGTCCCAAAGTAGAAAAGCTAACAAGAGTCCAAAAAACATGACAAGGTAGGCAAAGCAGGTAGGTAAACACTAGGAAACAGAGAACATATCCAAAATGTGAATAGAGCAGCACAAGGACGAACACGAGCCAGAATGCATACACACACCACATTTAAAAAACAACAGGCCAGGTCTAGTCATACACTGATAGATCACTGGGAAATAACACAGATGGCAGCCATTAAACCAGGTGAGAATGCTGAGGGGAACCAGGGGAAAACACTGGAATTAAAGCTAACACTGAAGAAGAGAGAGTGGGCCTAAGGCCAGGGCCCACCCGCTTCAACAATGGGCTCATTTTAATAGCCCCAGTGAAGTATTTTCTTATTTTCAATGAATACGACTTAAATATTTAAACCATAATATAAAAACTCTAAATGTGTTTTCCTTTCTAAAATGAAAACAAAAGGCAGTGTTTATTAAGTTATCATTTGCAAATTCTGACTAACCCCAACAAGCCATTTCACATTGATCAATACTGGTTCAGTTATCAAGTTTCTCAGCACAAGATGAAGCAACTTTGTGTGTGACGTGTATGTTTTACTAAGTCTGAGTTTAGGGTTTTGGTTGTAACTCAACCTCAGTGCATTTGTCACGAGACAAGTTCATGAATTTACAGTGCAATGCACAAATGCTCTCTGTGTTAGTGTGAATGTAGCTTACTCAACAATCTCAATGACCAATAATTTTCATCAGTTTTTATTAATAACCTTTTTATTTATTTAATTACTTTTTGAGAAAAGCAAGATAAAACACAAAAACTACAATACAAAATTTACAAAAACACAGACACAAACTATGATAAAATGTATTGACATCTTGTCAGTGAATAAAAATAACATGAAAATATTCTAGGAGAGATTCAATTCAATCAATTTCCTTCATCAAATAGTGCCTGGAAGTTAGCATTTTGTTTATACAATAAATATATAGGTTACAAAGAAAAAGAAATACATGTTTTTATTGTTTATTTGGAATTTATGAAGAGACATTTTTGCCATCCCACTATATATATTGATTTAATGAACATAAAAAGGATAAGATGACAAAATTGACATTCATGTCTGTGTTTTCACACATGAGCAACGTGAATGACCACGGGGCAGGGATAGCTCAGTAGGTAAAGTGGTCGCCCCATGATTGGAAGGTCGGCGGTTCGAATCCACTTAACGGCTACCCTGAGGTACCCCTGAGCAAGGTACCGTCCCTACACACTGCTCCCCGGGCGCCTGCTTAGTGGGCTGCCCACTGCTTCACTGAGTGAATGGGTCAAATGCAGAGAAAAACAAGTAATTTCCCCATGGGGATCAATAAAGTATCCATCATTATTATTATGGCCTGACAAAAGATTTCATACTTTGGATTTAGGTGTTTTAAGTGAAAGATTGGCATACACTGGTCTTCACAATCCACAGCAAAGCTTATAATTACAGATCAGGCATTGTTTTAAGAATGTATACACACCATGTACCCACCTTTAATAAATAGAAATTAACTGAATTCCTAATCCTGCACTTGCTTCAAAGTCAAATAAGGAGTTATCAAAGGGTTAAATGCAGACACAAGAACATTCACATTAAATATCAACACTGAGACAAATGACTGGTAAATCATCTTGAAAGGCTTGCAGAAGTCATTAAAAAAACAAAAACAAATCAAAAGGAAAGAAAAACAAACACAAACAGGAACTAGAACTTGAATAATACAATAAAAACTAAGGATCAGCATTACAGGGATGAAAAGAGACCTAATGAGTAACAATTAGAATCAAAAGATCAAACACTAAAATACAAAAGAACCTAAAGAAAACCAAACTTAAATATATTAATGATGGATTTCGTTTAGATCTTCCACTTGGCCTTACATCATATAAAGTATATAAAGCTTATAGTATGCCAGTAAAATTTGTTTAATTTGTAGCATGTGTTAGAAATCTGAACTTGATAAGTCATAATACATGATAACACAGCCTACTCTTACATATGATATGATATATTTATGTTTCATTCTACAAAACAAAAGGCTACAAAATAATAAGACAGACTTGCAGTTTGTGAAGGAGTGTAAGCATTATGTGTTTGAACTCACTCAGAAGACTAGAGATTAAAATTATCTTAAAAGGCAAAGGTAAACAGTTGTATTATTATTATTATTTTATTATTATTATTTTCGTGAAGCCATAAATGTATTTAGGGAAAAAATTAATTACTATTTTTTGTGATTTTTGGATAGACCTGCTTCATTTTCTTTTTTGTTTCTGCTACTCTGTATGTCTGAGTCCTGGCTTGCCTTATCTGTTTTCCTCCATCTTAGCCATTACATAAATTATATTAGTGCTTTCTTGCTCTTTAGCAGACACCAGACAAGCAAAATATAGTGCATATAGTGCATAGGTCTGTTGTTTAATAAACACCTAGAAGTGCACCAGCAGAAATGTTTTAAAATGGTCCTCTATTATCAGTACAAATAACAAACTAAGGCTTCAACACAATCTATCTAATCCTATTCATTCAATCAGCCCATTTTAGTCCTCAGTCCTACGAATTTCACTCTGTTTATCCCGATTCATTTCAGGTTTAATATATCATTGCTGCAATAGAGTACTTTCTTTGAAGTGCAAGTATAAAACTGTTAAGCCCATAAAGTCAGCGAGTGTTATGTGGCCATTCTGTCATTCTGTGGTCATTTAGCTGAGGCTTCATCAAGAATTCACTTCAACCTTTTTTTTCAACTGGGACTGGGACAAGGCACTTGGTTTAACCTCCTAGGACCTGGCATCTACATATGTGGACATTGCATTTTGGGTTTTCTAGACCAAAATAATAAATATCCACTTACAAGGACATTATATTGCCACTGTTCTATCAAAATTTAAAGCTAATGTCCTCTGTTGTGGATCTCATTTTTCTTAGAAACAAAAATCAGGTAAAAATAATAAAAAAAAATCTCGCAATTCTTCGTTTTTACATTCATCAGGTCCCAATCAGCCCAAATAGCAAAGAGAAATTAAAAATGCATGCCATGAATGAGTTAAAAAGCAAAGCATTTATTTATAACACTCTAAAAATCTAATTAGTTCCCAGAACTTTAAAACATTATGCAAACTCGTTGCCTCAAATAAACAAAGTAGAGTGTACTTAAGAGGACTAAGTTACGACAACTTATTGTGAGTACACAGTACTAAGAATAACTTGATTTTTCTGAGTGAGCAATACTAAATGACAAAAATTTCAAGTTCAACTAACTTACTAAATTAAAACAAACTATTTTTTGCAACTTACCATTTTTTACTTTGATTACATATAAATTAAATGCAACTAAACCTTGAGCTTAAGTGGTTTCTGGTGCAACAGTACTCAATTAATATAAACACTGTATGTATAATAATAATAATAATAATAATAATAATAATAGTAATTAAAAACACTTCTTGTAATGGAGTTAAAATCAGCCCAACTTTATTTTCAAATGCAAAAACGTATATCAGTCAACATGCTGGACACTGTTCTGCTGAACAACAAAAAAGTATGTTGTAGCTGTTGTTATTCAATAATATTTTAAATATAATCAAATTTACAATTTATATTTGTTTGTTACACAGCTTACACCTTTAATAACCTTACCACAAAACAAAGATCAAATTATTCTGTAACTAAGTTTGAGCTTCCAATAACTTTGTATTGCAAGTTACATTACTGATATAATCAATATAAATTTTATTTATTGTTCAGCCACAACTCTTTAGCGCAAACAACACATTTGTTTTGCATTCAGACACAGAAGCTTGGTATGTTGTAATATTTTAAGAGTGGTTTGTTTCCCAGACCAGGCATTACCGCCTGAATGACTGTCATGGATTTAGGTGATCCAAAATGCAGTTGCCTCAAGAAAGTCTTTAACATTGTCCCAACTTCCCTTAAGTACAGTGGTAGTAGATGTTGATTGGAAAGGCAATGACCTTGATGCTGCAGGTGAACATCTTTACTGAAAACACCATCTGTGACGGAGCGCTCACCTCTCCTGGTGTCTTGGAAGGAAACAATCATAATCGAAAACACCAAGAGTTGAAGATCTCCTGAACCTGGCCTCTACCATGTGCCCCCAGTGCACCCTTCACATTTGGGTGTTTCAGGTCTGTCTGGCATCCTCCCCTGCCACTTGATCCAAGTCACCACCATGTGGTGATCAGCTGATAGCTCAGCTCCTCTCATCTCCCAAGTATGCAGAACATACAGCCACAGATACCTTACTGTCAGCATCTTTCAGCCTCACGCACTACCCAGTGCCCAGCTCCACTGGAAGACTTATTTGTATGTTTTATATACAAAATTACAACAGTAATATAAACTGTCAGATAATGAAGTAAAATATAAATTATAGTGAAGCAACAATAGACAGAGGCATAAAAGGGGAGCCAAAGCTCAGGTAATGCAGGCTACCTGAGTTTTAACCTATTTAAGTACAATATAGAGTAAATGCACTTAGTTACATTCCACCACAGAAAAGCAACATTTCCAGCTTACTTGGTTTTTTTTTATATAATTTAAGCCAACTCAAATAAACTGAGTTCATCAGCTTTTTGAAGAAAAATTACTGGTAACTTACTTAAAATGAGTGCTGATAACAAGTTCATAAAAAGAGTCTACTTAATATTTTTTATTAAGCACAATATTAGGCTTTACAGTAAATGAGCCAATTAACTTACAATTAATTGAGTTGTTTATTTTAAACCTTTTCTTCTATTATTAGAAATAGTAAATGTAATATGCCACTACAAATGGAAGATTTTTGTATTGGCACAAACACAAAGAAAAAAACATATTTCCCCATTTCTAAGATTTTCCACAAATCTTAGAGCAAATGTTCACTTTAATTCAACAGGCATTTCTTCTTAAATATAAATCTAACATAAATCTCTTACATAAAGACACTGCAAAGAATACCAGATCGCATGAATTCCTACCAATTCTGGAATTCTGGAACCATCCCATACAATGGTTGTGTATAGAATACCAATAATAAAAGCTATTGAAAATGTAACATCTATGAACAACGATAGTACTGTATGAGGTGTCCAAATTTTTTAAGACTGACAAATATCGACAGCTGCTGACTTTTTTATGTATCAAGTTCCCTGTAGAATTTCACAAACAGTACATTCTTGATAGGAACATACTGTGATAAAAGATTGAACTGCTCATCTGGATGAGTTGTCTTTTTGAACAGGACAGATAGCTAGATCGGCTGAACTACTGATCTGTGTTGAGGGACTTATCTGCATATAGTGGCAGTGATATAAAGTGATGTGCTAGCACGCTGAATTGTCACAGAGAATATTTTTTGATGCCACTACAAAGTGATAAACTAGATCGTAAAGACAGTTCAAACATGAAAGTGGCACTTTTTTGCATGAAAGCCTACACATATGGTAATAGACTATGACAGATTAATCTCTGCATATTGTCAGCATCCTGAAGAAAAGATCCACTTTCTTGTATCTTTTTTTCCTTTTAATTGTACTTCACGGTAGACCTTGTCTACAGTTTAGAGTCATGTAATATGTGATCAACTAAAGCAAAGACTGAGAAAACTGCATGAGCATCAGTGAGGTACATCATTGCACTATTTATTGTACTCTGCATTTAAAATCAATCCATGTATAAAGGCTACAGCAGTGGCTGCCAAGACAGCATATATTATTAACTTGCTGGAGGCACACAGTAAATATTGGATGACTATTAGACATGAGAGTAGTTGGGAATATGCTGAGATGTTGTAAAATGTGAATGTTTGACTGGACAAAAAGATTGCATTGTACAACATGTCAGGCTGATATAGAATAATGTCCTTTAGAAATCTTGTACCTGTGTGATTTCCTCATTTTCTGAAACCTAAAAGAAATAGGGCATAACATGGTAGTTGAAATAGTTATGAACTAATGATCCTCAATTTGTTCACATTGTGACCTACACAAATCAGTCTACACAGAAAAATACACCAGAATTTGGGGATATGTTAAAGGGTATGTAACATAACAGCATTTAGAAAATTGCAGGTGGTATAGATGGTAGGGTTACTGCTGCAAAATAACCTTGGTACATGTTGGGTTGTTTGTTGAAATGCCACCCTTATGAGCAAAAACACAGCATGCATTCTCAGCATCATTTGTCCCATCTAAGCAGGCACAGCCGCACAGTGGGATAGCAATGTCACAATGCAGATGACTTTGTTATCAAAGTGTCGACATGATGTGATGCGGTGCGACTGTCTATCAATAAACTGTTTCTGTGCCTGGGCAGAAATGAATCACAGCTAGAGACGAGCCCAGCAGTTGGTGTCCACAGATGCAGCGTGGATGGTACTTAATGACTGTACTGTATGTATTATCCAAGTTGGTGCACAAAATAACAACAGCTGGTTACACTGGTTGGGATAGTAAGAAAAAATGTTGGTGTAACTGAGGTGTTGATTTTCTTTTATAGTCTTTTTTGAGGCTTTTAATGTTATTACATTCCATTGGATGATATTACTTGTGCTTATAATTTAGCTCATGCTCTGTGGATAAAAATGCAGCTGACTGTACTTGGTGGATGCATCACTGAAATAACTTGAAAAGGAAAAAAATTGAAAGGTTTCAATATTACATTTTTTTACATAGAAAATTGGAACAATCAACCCACATGTGTAGGTAATATATATGCAATCCAACCGTGCAGGGGCCTCCTTACACTCCGGACTCTGTGTTGTGTAATTTTTGTGTTGGATTGGGGTGCAGAGTAGAGAGACCAGTCGGACACAGGCGTTGAATTTGTGGCTCGGACCGCGCCATTATTTAGACACTGGGGCATAAACCCCTCCAACTCTCGTGTTGGCCCTTGCAAAGCAATAACAGTAAACACTGCCTAAGTGCAACAACAAAACAACAACAACAAAAACCCACATTGTGTAAACATGTAATTAATTCACCTTTACAACATTCCTTGGTTTTATGTATCGCATTTGACATGAAAATAACATAACAAGACTACTACCAAACTCTAGCTGAATAGCTAATGCTTTGTCTTACAATACTTTGCCTGCATAAGTGCTCTGATAACAAGCGGAAATGTAGGCCATAAACACAAACTCCTCACACTCTAATCGGACAGTACATGAACATATCAATAAACGCAATATATACATAGTTTGACTGGACAATCGCCATCTTACAAAGTAGAATACTTATTTTTAAACAAAACCCATGCGGGATGTCACTGATGATGCTTACCAAACACTGAGCCAATATGGTGCTCGCGCGAGAAACTTGAACAACGGTGTCCTGTAGAGGACAAATATTCGAAATTGCACAAATCTACAGTGTATATGCAGTTCATCAGCGACACCCTGTGATTTATTTAAGTTATTACCTTACATATACAAAGTTAAAAAAGGAAAGGGCAGAACTGCTCACTACCACGTAGTTTTGTATGATCTTCAAGATGTCCAAATCAGGCATAATAATATAATGATCTGCCTAATATTGTCTTTGCCCTATTTCGCTAATAAAACAGCCCTTATGCATTGAGGCATAAAATTCAATAGACACCTGAAGGTACTGTGTGCTGTTGTATCTGACACGAAGATGGCATCAACAGATTTAAGTCCTGTAACATGCGAGGTTGAGCCTTCCATGGATGGGAGTTCTTTGTACAGCACATCCCACAGATGCACGATTGTATTGAGATCTGGGGAATTTGGCCTGTTGAACACCTCAAACTCGTTGTTGTGCCTATCAAACCACTCCTGAATCTCTCTTGCTATGTGGCAGGGGGCATTATCCTGCTGGAAGAGGCCACAGCTGTCAGGGAACACGGTTTCCTCGAAAGGGTGTGCATGATCTGCAAAAATACTTAGGTGGTATATGTCAAAGTAACATCCATATGGCAGGACCCAAGGTTTCCCAGCAGAACATTGACCAAAAGCATGTTATTGCAAGCATGTTGACGCTCGGGTGCCCATTGTTGGCACATTTGGCACAATGGCCTCCAACTTTGCAGCCCCATACATAACAAACTGTGATGCACTGTGTATTTTGAGACCTTTCCATCAGAACCAGCATTAGATTTTGACAATTTGAGCTACAGTAGCTCATCTGTTGGATCAGATCACACGGGCCACCCTTCAATCTCAACGTGCATCAATGAACCTTGGTTGTCACCCATGACCCTGTCTCTGGTTCATCAGTGTTCCTTCCTTGGCCATTTTTTTTTTAAACTGTCCATGGCAGACCGGGAGCCTCCCACAAAAACCTCCAAAGGTGATTGACATATATATAGATATATATATATATATCTATATATATAGATATATATAGATATATATATTAGGGGAGCAACAATACTCGTATCGATATTGAACCGTTCGATACAGTGCTTTCGGTTTGGTGCGCATATGTATCGAACAATACAAAATTTCTTATTTATTTTATCGCCTAGACTGCATTGTCAAGCACAGATCCACTGAGCGCAGTGCAAGCTAGCGAGACAGAAGCTAAGCTCGTTGCAACATGGCAAATTGAACCTCCCCCACCCTAATTCAGATGTGGCGTTTGGAACTATTTTGGTTTTCATGTGACGTATGACCCTGAAGGTAAGCGCGTCATGGACAAAAGTAAAACAGTATGTCGGATGTGCCACACAATGCTCAATTACATTGGTGGGAACTAGTGTGTTAGCGCAGTTAGCTTGTTAATGTGTTGACGCTGTCCAGCCGCACGCACGGGGCGATCCGCGGTAGCTCGTTAATGGAGATTTGCCGTGTTGTGGCGTTAACGTCGTTTCAACGAGATTAACCTGAAAGCACTAGTGGGAACACAACGAATATGACTGCACATTTACTCCGACATCATCCTAGTGCAAAGACAAGTGGAAGCAGACAAAAACAACAAGCGCACATGCTACAAACTTCACCCGAGTTATTTAGACAGCCGTTAGCACATGATTCTCCTTATGGGGACCTGATATGTTTAATATGCTGCTGAGAATATAGCCCAGAAGAAGCGTATAGTATAGCTTTTATTTTGGAAAGAGCCATTTCTCTGTAATAAACTCTCTTTTTCCAAAGATGAGTGATTTCTCGATCAGATATATTCATTTTTTTATTACTTTTTTGTTTCAGCAAAATGTAATTTGAAAACTGTACTTTTGAGTTAAAATATATATTTATAATTTTGATAAATGACAAATTATCGAAAAAATATCGAACCGTGACACCAAAGTATTGAACCGAACCGTGAATTTTGTGTATCGTTGCACTCCTAATATATATATATATATATATATATATATATATATATATATATATATATATATATATATAACAGATCACATGGTGAAGCTTTTTTATAGCTTCAACATATGCCAGTCTCTCAGCGTCACTAAACCAATCATTAAAGCGGCCTGATAGCCAGATAACCCTTTTCCTTTTCTAGTAATAATCAGTAGTTTTAGTTATTCAGCTTTATTACTAATAAACCAAAAGATCACCAGTAAAACTACCGCTGGCTTTCTTGATGAGCAGTTGCAGAAATGCCAGTGGACCAGTATTTGTTACTGTAGGAAACACTGTCAGGATCTGATGTTATTTGCAGTGCTGTGGTGCCTGTTTAAATCATTCTGCTGTGCAGATTTTGGATGTTTCTCAGAAGTGATTCAGTCTCGTCCCTGTGAGAGTGCTAGATTGCATGAGCAAACAGTCCCGTTAGGCAAGATGAGCACCAGCTACTGAACAATTCCCAAAAAAATGAAAGAAAATGATAGCAGAGTAAAAATAGCATGATCACATTAGATGATGTAACTGTGCTTTTTAACACCAATACCCACACTCATTTAACACAAGGGCACACACCTGGTAACAGCCACAAAATTGTTGTGGAAAGCTGATTACTTGTTTTGCTGTATCCTTACCTCTAAGAAAGGCAAACAGCTTTATGCTAGTTAAACTGGAACAAATCACCCTTTGACCAGTGCTCATCAGAATGGATCCACACAGTTAAACCTCCTCTTTTGTCCCTTTGGCACAGTGCGTTGACAGTCCAATTATTTAGCAGGGCAGTTGGCAGTGGTGCCCAAAATCAGGATAAGACTGCCTGTTCTCCATCTGGCTTTTCACATATTACTATTTATTGTAATTCCTTTGACTCCAGCTGTGAAAAATTAGCATAAAGATATTGCAAAATATTTTCTGTATTGCATGAAAAAGTACGAATAAAGAGAGAGAGAGAGAGAAAAAGAGTGAGTGAATGTTTGAAGTATTTTGGGGGATTTGGCTTGGATACAAAATTGGAGAGAGGAATTTCTCAGAGGAATGACTCTTTTAATGATTTTTGCATCTTCTCAGATTATTCAGTTAGACACCACAGACACAGTCCTGGTGTTCATATGTCTACATAATACATGAACTTAGACACACAGACACGTGCACACACACCACACTGAGCTTAGGGAATCTCTTTCATTAAAAAGATTGACTATTAAACACTTGAATGTGAAAAATAAAATAAATATGTTTTGATCATTTAGCTTTGTGTAACTGTAAATTTCCATCTACAATGACAAAATAGTTATTTTTAACACTTTGATTAATTCACTTAAATTGAATTTAATTTTATTATATAGTGCCAAATCACAGCAGAGGTCACATCGAGGTGCTTTATATTGTAAGTCCCAAAAAGTGGATTCTGTTCATCTGGACGTAGTGTTTTCAATGCGAGCTGAAGGGAGGACAAAAGACAAACTTTGGAAGAGAGCCAGAATGTCTTGGAACAGGCATGTTGCAGACAGAAGCAGGACCCAAGATGCCGGACTCATCACACAAAAGTCAACTCAAAATGATTTCTTTATTATCATTAGTTTAATGCATATCCAGATATTGTTGTTTTTTACGGAGGACTAAATATGTAAAGTAAGTAATCAAATTAAAAATAAATAATTAAATGTGTCATAAATTAATTAAGATTGGAAAAAAATAATTAATCAAATACATAATTAATTAAATGTAAATTGATTTTTTTTAAACAGTGCATCATAAATTCATTTTATTTCATTTACTGTCAGCCTCACCCATCACATTATTAAAATACCGTATCAATTATTTAATTATTTATACAATAATTTACTTAAACATTTTTTTTTTTTTGGGGGGGGGGGGGGCATTTTTTTTTACCTTCAAAGTTAAGCTTCCACCCAAAAGGCACAGGAAAACCATCCACAGCAATATTAGTTAAATCCACAGCAGATCCGGATGTACATTCATGCTTTGTCGCATCTTTATTCAACCACTTTTCCCACACATGGTTGCTGTAACAGTACACTCAACAGCTGCAGCTCTCCCGCAGCCATGCACATCACCATCAACAACACCCACATACTCAGGACCCAGTACCGTGTATGCAGGGCGGGGTGATGAGCCGATGCAGCTCCACTGCAGCCGTGCCACAACCACGCCCGCCACATAGATAATTCAATGTTTTTAGTAAATACAGTGTTTACATTTAATTGAAACCATCTTAAGTCTACAAGGTCACTAAACTTAATATACTGTAGAGGGCAAAGGACTTATATTATAGAACAGTATAGAACAGTACCCCATGTTCTTATTCCCTTTTATTTATTAATTTTCCTAGATATTTTTATACACTCTAAAATACTGCAAAAAAAAAAGTATCACAAAATAATGACATATGCTATACAGTAAGTCTACATGATGTATCTTTAATATTTAAATACACGTACCTACACACATCGTTTACTGTTTACAGTACATGAGTTAATGTTTCAGATATTCATGTTGGTATGGTTAAAAGTTTGGAGTGAATTTAAAATTGTACTTATGCAAAGCAGATTTAATCACAAACTGTTGTAAATACCAGACTAATTAAAAATTGATGGAATTAGTAATTAGAAATGGCTTATCCAATGCAATGGAATCTATTAATCTACTCATGCTAGTCTAGTAATAAAAGGACCATTTTCAGAAATCTCTGAAACTATCTTTGCATTGGGGAATGGTTCCCAAATGCAAGTTTATCAAAATGAGATCACTGCTAATTTCAGAAGGAATAGAATTAGATGATATAATGTCTAAACTGTCAGCATCTGTTATTGGATTATAGTCTCACACGATACAGTTTTGAAAATAAAATAAGTGAAACAAATATAACAAAAAAACAAATCACAGAACAAGATTTAATACAACAAAGTGTACTACTCTCTGGAGTGATTGTTTTTGACAACTGGTCTCTGTATACCTATGCAGATGTAATCTGTAATCTGATCAATTTAAATCCAGTTTAAAATCTTTTTCTCTTTAAAATCTTTTACTTTTCATCTGTTGTTAAGATTACTTTTCTATTGGGAAAACACACACACATGCAAAACCCATGACTCACATGACGCACACATGACTCATATATTAAACATGTACAGTCATCTCTGCTGACCCACATGGATAGTTGTTTGGGGAACGTCTCCATTCAGCACCCTACCACTGTATATAAATAAAACATAATTCATATTTACACACACACACACACACACACACACACACACACACACACACACACACACACACACACACTTACATGAAGCAATGAAACATTAAAGATTACCTTACAGACTGTAGTTTTCTAGATCAGCAAGAAGAATATATGGTTAAAGACATAAGTCCAACAGTTTTGTCCCTGTGTTTTGTGTGCTGCAGTTTCATAGGAAGACAAAATTAGTTGTGTGTGTGGTGCTTTGACACAGGTGATACAAATGAAAAATTAAAGACCTTTTGTAATTGTAATCTAGTAATTGCAACCTTGCTTTGGGGAAACACCTCAAATTACACACATTTTGCCTCTCTATGTCTTTCCCATTTTGTCAACAGTGCTGCTGGATCTTCATGACCTTTCAGTCTCCTGAATCTCTTTCTTTTTTTCTTCATAATCATCAGACACATTGACCATGTGTGCATATTGGCAATTTCTTATTCAAAACATGTTCCCATGCTTTTTCTTTCTTCCAAACATCCAAGAGAGTGACTATTCAAGTCTAGTTGCACTCCTAATTATCTGTTGATTAGAAGATCTAGTTTCACCAAAGTGCCACTTTACAAGGTGCCTGCTGTTCACATAATCTTGTGTGAAAAGGGAGACTTACTATATGGAAAATCCGTGCATTACAAAATTTGATTTAATTTCACCTCATTTTTCCACTATGTCGCTGTAATGTAGAGGCAAACAGCAGATGAGGCCCATAGAGATTAAGTCAAAAGTGCCTTTGTGTTGCTGCAACAAAACACTATTTGAGGTTTCAGCTGGAGTACTGTAACTAGTAGACAGCCTTAAATGATCTCAATCCACTCTGTCTGCTCTTATTTGCATTTGGTCTGAGCATGTTTTGATTTCCTTTGTGTTTTCCTGGGATGAAATGATTGAGCACAGATCAGTGAGTGACTGTGGCAGTGGATTTGACGTATTACCAATGGAATGCCATCACTCTCCTTAAAAACATGTCTTGGGTCAAATGAGCCCCCACTAAATCAATACAGTGGGGCTGTTATAGGTAATTATTTTACTGAAGTAAAAGCTCAAAGAATGTTTTGTGCTCTAGTGATTTGGTTTTGTGGTAGGAATAGTTCATTAAGACTTTTCTCGGAAAAGAAAAAATCTGGGGAAAAGGGATACAAATATTCCAGCTCTGTATTTTCACTTATATAAACTGCATTTTCATTGCAGGAGCTGCTATCAATTGCTTTATGTTTATGATCTCGCAACGTCTTATGAGTAGATAAATCCATGGATTTATAAATTTAACATTAAATCCAGTAATGGCTCGAAATTTTAAAGACATATTTCCGAAATTCTTTGATACTACCTCTGTCTGTGTCCTTCATTATATGCAGAAAATGGTCCACTTCCATTTGCACTTTTACATTTTTCATGTGACTGGAACTGCCCAGAAGAGAAAAGCTTTTTCTCCCTTTCCCATCTCATCATTTCCCCCACCTCACTGTAAAGCTTGGTTAAAATATGTGTATGTGTGGTAATTTTTTCAGTAAACCTTAAGACTTTCTATGACTTCAGCCAAATTTGTGTTTAAATGCGGAAATTGATATGCAACAGGACATTAAAAAAGCTAAAATTGTTTTACATGCTGCAATTGTTTTACAACACTAAAATTTTCCTCCGGCAAATGGAACGTTACTCTTTCAGTTCGAATAGTCATTGGCTGAAATATCATGTACCACTGAGCCCATTCCATTTACATCCAAGTCTTCACAGATGACAGTATTTTTGACAGATAACATTGTGTGGTTTGGTTTCAAGCTCAAATTCCGCTTTTTTTCTTTGCACTTTCCTTTTTTCCATCATAGCTAAAGCTGAAATCTCCATTTGTAGTAGATATCTGTTTATTTAATTTAGAATATGTTGCAGCACATAGCCCCTCCAAAAATGCATACATTTCCAACTACTGGCAGTCTATAGTGTGAATAACCTAGTGCACACACGAGCACACACACTACACAGACACTGTAGCAGTCCTGCTGACATTGGTCATTAACAGGTGATGATCTCCTGCAGTGAGAGACGAAGCAGAAAAAAACCATATTTTTCTTTCTTTCAGAAACTGAGGGTCAAAACAAAGAAATGAATATTTCAGCTGCTCTGAATTCTCTTTACTTTGATGGTAGAATAATGAATAATTGCTCCAGAGGTTCTGCTCCCCTCTCGTTTGGGTGGTGTGCTTTCCAAGTATTAATTGGTTTTGTCGTATTTTGTCAATGGTTATTTTTATTTTTTCTTTCTTTCTTTCTTCCTTTTCGTTATTCCACATGTTAATCAAAAACATAAACAGGCAACATGCAAGCTGCTAATCAATTAGTGGCTATGTGAAACACCTTTGATGGTAACTGAAGCAAGCAAACAAACAAACAAACAAACATAACCCCTAATGCATCCCATTCATTTTTTGAAATTTAAATGAAATTTCATAAGCCTCTTTATTTTTTAAACAAATGCAGTGCAATGTAAAATAGATCCTACTCCCTTACCAATAACTCTAAATCATGGAGTCTATAGAACAACTGAGAGGATAGCAGTGAAACTGAATAAAAGGCTGAGTCATTTATTTCATTCTTCACAGCTATTTTGAACTATTTTTGTCTTGAATATAGTAAATAGTACTACATTATAAAATGTTAAGACTTCAGGAGGAAGGTAACCTAAAAATGAACAAAATGAGCAGATTTTCACCCATACTTGCCCAAGCCAGATGGACCAACTTTTACCTAATATGGAGCAGATTACATACAATGACTGTGAAGAGACACTCCACATGGACACATATTTAGAAAACAACAACAACAAAAACCAACCAGTGATGACAAAAGATTTTATGAATCCTTCTTTATGTGGATTCAGAATCTCTTTAAATATGAAGTACTTAAATGTCTCTAACAGGTCACAG
The DNA here is from genome assembly GCF_964374335.1 of Astatotilapia calliptera. Taxonomy (NCBI): domain Eukaryota; kingdom Metazoa; phylum Chordata; class Actinopteri; order Cichliformes; family Cichlidae; genus Astatotilapia; species Astatotilapia calliptera. The sequence goes on along the minus strand of NC_137427.1, from coordinate 13,364,844 downwards.
CTCATCTCTGCAAATTTTTGCTTGCCAACAATTTTTCTTTACTCAGTGTTATGCCAAATGACATTGCTGTGATTGGTTGATCTGTACCTGTTCATACCTGTGAAACTGAGAAGGAAGTGAGCGGTTCCAGGCTAAGGTTGTCCATTACAATGGCCACTGTGTTCAGGAGTTCAAGAGTTGAACATTACTGAACTTGAAACATTCAGAACACTGTCCTTAATACAAAACTACACTGGTAGCATGAAGAAGCCTCCCATGAATATTACACGCTTTGCAGCCTGTAAAAAAAAGTCCTAAGAAAAAATGTTGGGAACTAAGTAATAGTCAGACATAAAAAGGGGGAGGAAAAGGTGACAAAGTAAACAAGAGAACTAGATACACAAGGCCTTGCAAATATAGTGATTAAGAATAGTCACCTAAGATATGAGTCAATTTTTGTATGACAAAGTATCTCAGCTGGATGGCACATAAAATTGCCTTTATTCCCCTTTAAAAGTAAAACCTAGGCAGTCCTTTTAACTTACTTGTAGTTCTCTGTCTTACCGTCCATATCTGCCACTTTCTGTCGTCATCCACAAACACGTTTTTTGTCTCCACCCTCTTCTGCTTCTGTGTGCCCCTCTTCATTACATTCTGATACAATCTGCCAGTCTTTTGGGCTCTTCAACCCCCAATTGCTCTTCTTTCTTCTGGTGACCAGGAACTTATCATCTTTAAGGTGAGAAAGGTGCAGAACAGAAATGGGTAAGTCCAGTTACCAGGGAATAAGGTGCAAAGAAAAGAGGTAGGGGTGAAAGGAAAAGAACAAGTAAAGAAAGGGAAGTAAAGGTTGAGGAAGTCTTCAAATAATGTAAGAGCAGAGGGAAATATTTGGCAAAGCTTCTGAGAACTGAAGTATTGATTCTACCTCACATCATTCTTTTTCTGTTTTACCACAAGTTATCCATACGTAGACATTAAGGATATTTTCAGCATTTCATAGATGCCTCTGGGAAAGTGTTTTGATCTGGCAGTTGGCTGAATAGTTAAATCCCTGTGCATTGAATTTGGCTCTTAGTACACAAATAGCTCTCAGTGATGTGCCATAGAATTGTCACAGGTTCTGCAAGTTTGTGTGTGTGTGTGTGTGTGTATGTGTGTGTGTATGTAAGCTCGTAAGCTGTCAGATTGATGCAGGGGTAATCAGCCTGGCTAATGAAGTCCTCAGGCAATTAATGAGTGTCTTAAGTCCACCTAAGATGAGACATATAGAACACACACACACACACACACACACACACACACACACACACACACACACACACACACACACACAGACAAATAAGCAGAAACATTGCTACACTATTTATACACAAAGCAGCACGCACACACACGGTAACCTCTGTGCTAATGCAGTAAACTTCTCAAACCACCCAAGTCAGCTTTTCCATTTAAAACCAATTACTGAAGGCATATTTCATTTTCTAGTAGATCTCCACTTGCTACACAGAACAAGAGAGCAAGTCATTGCAGCCATCAGTTATCAGTGACAATTAATCAATTCAATAATGCAGCTCAGTACAGGGAGTCAGTGAATGTGTCCACGGGGAACACACAGATGCACAGTAATACACAAATAAACACGCAGATGAATTAATTCACTCAAAAGTCTGATAGAAAATACACAGTCATTTTTAAGGGCACACCTGCTTTGTGTATGTGAGATGCATTAAAGTAAGTTTCAAAAACATCTATGACTGCTATACAGGATGTAAAACGTCTCGTACTCTATGACTGTTGGGATGGCTCCAGCCAATCCAAGGCCCCTTGCTTGGATAAGAAAATGGAAGAATGGGTAGACTCCTAAAGTCCATTAGTGTTGTTTCTTTCTATTTCACCTTTTCTCCCACTCTTTCCTTCAATTCCATTATCAATGGTAGCTACTTTTGTAATTACTTTCCCTGACTTTTTGACAGCCACACTTGTACATTTTGTTTCTGGCGAAATTGCCAGCTCTTTTAATTATCTGTGCTTGTTTGAAAAGAAATGCAAATATAAATAAAATTCAAATTTATTTCAGAAAAATTGGATAATGTGGAAAAAAACTTTGCCAAAAACTTTGTATTGTCGTCCATCCAGGTGTGACCATTATACCCACTAGCTGATATTACCCTACTCTTCACAACGGGTTAAGCTGATGTGAGCTATATTACTGTAGCAGGAATGTGATCACAAACCAAAATATTGGAAAGGAAAAAAGAAATAACGTTAGGTTTCACCCTGTGGGCTTAAGCTTTCAGTTTTTACCAAATAGTGGACAGGACTGACGGACAGGCATTGCCATCGCCTAGAGCTACAACACTAGTGTGGCTAAAATTCTATTTATATTCTAATTCTAAGTATTCTCTATATGGTTTGGATTACACAAACTGGAAGTCAAACAAATTTGTGCATGCATATTTCTGTGTTTAAATCAAATTTTCTCTGAAAAAAAAAGTCTTGTATCTAACACTGTGTCCTGAATCCAAATCCAATCATCTTTCTGCACATTACCTACAGATATAAACTGTTTTGCAAGCTTTGTGACTGAATGTCTCTGAAGTTTGCGTCACAGCTGTAGTCGGTGTCTTTTTGTCAAGGCAATGATGGAATTAGATGAGCTGCAGCGTTAACAATCTGGTGTCAGATGCTTTTTAGCACAATGCAATTGTTTTATTTTCTACAAGGTACTTTTAGTACAGTTGAAACTGCAAAACTAGAGTGTGTTTCTGCCGACAAATAATCTCATCTTGAATACCCTTTTCTGAACTATTAGCATGAGCCTGAGCTTCCGTGAAAAAAAGAAAAGAAACCTGCATACATTTCAGCCATGTATGAAAGGCTTGGCATTATATAGTGAAATATCAATAGAGGAAACCCCTTTTATGAATCCTCTGGAGCATAAATATTAACCGATTATGCACAAGACATTATTTGAATTTTTGCTGATACATTGTTAGTTTTTTTCTGATGGCTCACATACACATTGTCATGTTAGCTTTTGTTCTCTATGCACTCTGCATCTCTAAACACACATAATGTGTGACATCCTAATTTTACACATTGAGGTAGTCATTATTTTCACTCATACTTTTACCCATGCTGATGCAGGCAGTCACCTGTTGCTTTTGACACCAAAGAAATGCACAAATACGAATAAAATCCTCCTAGCAACCTGGCAAATAATTTGAGACATAGTAAAATTTTATTGCACATGCCTTGTCACTATAGTGTAAAGCGCTATGAGGTTAAGTCTTACAGTTAAAGTTAGTGTTTTGCCATCAGTGAGTTTTATATTTGCTGAGAGCTCCCGCTTTGGTATGCAACAATAAATTGTTATTCTGTAATCAAGTGAGTAAGAATGAATACTTCCATTCTGTATTCTTTAAGCAAATTTATAGCACAGAGTACAGCAAGATATTACCACTGCTCTTGTTACAAGGTCAATTTCCATTGGGTATCACCCATATTTAAATATAAGCTTTAATTGAATACAAATGTACAATAAATGGAAATCTGTCAGAACAAAGCTTGCTGCCTGCATTATTAAACATGTTTTATAAATTTAACATAATTCTTCCTGGTTTGTTTGCCATATTGCAAAAATTAAATTATGGGTCAAATGTCATGATCCTGGGTCTGTTGACCCAGCGTTTTGAGTTTTAGTTTATGTAAGCCCTTCAGGTTTCCTAAGTTCATTTGTTATCATGCCTAGGTGTTTCTAGTTCTTATTATTTCCCCCTCGTGTTTCCAACTATGTTAAATCTTCCCTGCTCTTCATGCGTTTCATGTCTGTGTCTTACGTTGTCTAGTTCGGGTTGTCATGTCTATGTCTCATTATGTTTCCTGTTTTATTGTGAAGAGGTCTGGTGTTTCTGTGTTCATCGTGTTCAGTCTTACTCTCCCACTGTGACGTCATTATGTTCATGTGTGCCAGCTGTTTCCCCATGTGTTCCCACTTCCCTCATCATCCTTCTGTGTGTATTTAGTCCGTGTGCTTTCAGTCATTTGTTGTCAGGTCGTCTGCTCATCCATGTCTCATCCCCAGGTACCCATGTCAGTTCACTATGGTTAAGCTTTTTCATGTTTTGTTATTAGTTCACCCAGTTTAGGTTATTGTTGAGTTTTCACCGATGCCCGATTATTTTTACCCTCATTGCTAACCTCAATAAACGGCTTGTTTTGTTTATCCACACTACGTTTTGGTCTGCGTTTGAGTCCTCCTCTGCAACACATACGGTCTGCCCCAGCCAGACCGTGACACAAATAACGCTAGCCTGAATGTTTTCTTACTTAAAACCCCCACTACACATTCTTTCATAGACTTTCTGTGTCTTTAATGTGTATACATTCAAAATCCTACATGCTTTTTGTGTTTACTTGAATGCATGTTGTGTTAAAATATAAAAAGAATGGGGAAAAAATCACAGTAATTTCATTGTGCTTGCACAGTGGTTGTGTGTAAGCCTGTTTTTCTTTCATTAAGCAGAGACACAGGTGTTCAAAATGAACAGAAAGCGTAATTTTTAATACTTCTGTTGTAAGAGTGTGGGAGCTTTTATTGACGAGAGAACAAATATTCTCCTTGCAAACAAGAAGATCATTTTTTAGTACATAAGTTTGCAAAGCGACATTCATGGTGGTGCTTATATTCAGTGATAACCCTCGGCATACGTTTTTGCATTCAGGTGAATATTGTGAATCCATACACCCTTATTACTTTCTATTGTGAGTGATGGCCTAGTCATCGGCAAGTGGTATGTATTTACCAAGAGCTATTATACATCCCTACTAGAGTGTGAATTTCACACCAACCGTGTGACTTGCTCACTGGTGGAGTAATTACTCATCGCATTCTCCATGAACTGAAGAGGATAATGAGATTTGTAAACAAAAGGCGGCCATTTTGGCAGCAGCCAACTCACTTACCATCCTCAATGGTCTCCTTTGACAGGTGTGTGTGAGCAGATGTGTGTTTGTGCATATATGTATTACCTGCAACAATAGATGGAGATAAAGAGCAATTTAGCAGTAAGAAGTTACCATTAATTCTCTTGTGTTCCCTTTTCTCTTTGATCAGATAAACTCACCAGTTAATCTGATTAAGAAAGAAAGATTCTGTAACTATGAAGCAAACAGTTGTTGAGGATGGAAGCCTGTCCAACAGGTATGCTGTTATGTGTGTGTGTGTTACCTTTTAGGATGTTAAAAGTTCCCATTCTCTGAAATGCAAATGCATGGATGTGTGTTGCATGCTAAATGTTGTCACTATTTAATTGTACTTTTCTGTTCATCTCTTTATATTATCACCCTGACAACTTGGTCTATCTTTTATGCTTTTATGCCATCCTGAGTTACTCCATTGTGAAAAAAAAAATTGTCTGAGCAAAAATGGCCTTAAAAAAGCAAGAAATTACTCCATAGTAGTGCCTCCATTTATGATGATTAGTTTCCTGTGAACTGGCTGACTGTAATCAGCACACTGGAAAGTGGAGAAGTATCACCTGGCATCAATAGGGACAACCAAGATAGTAAAAAAAAAAAAGAAAGAGTTAGGACTTCTGATTAACAGGACAATTTAATGTAATTTGTTTTCAAATCTGTATGCAGATACATTTTCTTTTCTTTTATAGTGCTTTTATATATCAGTTCAAGTCCTGAGCTATTAAAACACTAAAAGAACCAACTAGAAAAAGGGACAAAAAAATCAAGAGGCAGACATTAATGAAACTCTAAATGACTCTTCAAAACTAGGAAATGGCTTTGTTCTGTCAGTTTGTGGCCTTAAAACTGAACAAAGGCATTTTTGCTCACTAGCAGTCATACCAGATCAAGAACAGATGGTTTTCCTGTATGATAATTTCAGCAAACTGTACAACAAAATGTTAGATTATAGCTCAAACAGTGTAAAATAAAGTAAAGGTTGAGCTTCCTGATTTGCACTCATGTAATTTGATTTTTAATCTTTAGTAGATGAAAATAAAATTGACATGTTTTAAAAATGAAACTGAATAGCACAGTAGACACTCTTTTTGCTGTTGATTTATAATGTATAGACAAATGCTCTTTTTAAAAAATAATATTCCCTCTGTGCACTCAGTGAGATATAACTGGACCACATGTAAGAATGGCTGTAATTCTCAAAAATGAGTAAAATACTTTTGTTAAATCTTATAGATTAAAGTTGAAATTATGCCCTTTAAACACAACTTGACTGTTTGACTTACAATCGACTGAGGTGATGTACAAATGTATACAAAAAAGTGCCGTTCTATACCTGGGAGCTTGAGGGTCCTGCGCAGTATCTTAGCTGTTCACAGGACTGCACTCTTCTGGACAGAGATCTCCGATGTTGTTCCTGGGAGATATATATATATATATATATATATATATATATATATATATATATATATATATATATATATATATATAAAAACAGTAATTATTTCTCAGTCATGGCAGCTGTTGGTGGGTGACATATAGTTTGACATGGGCGAAACTGTGATGGCTTCACAACTGGACTGGATCAGAGCATCTCCAAAACTGCAGCTCTTTCGTTCTCAGTGGTCAGTATCTATCAAAACAGCAGAATAGTTAGTGAACCAGCAACAGGATCATGTGTGCAGAAAAAATTGCAGAAAAAGTTCATGCTGATTCTAGTAGAAAGGTGACATTAAGTTTGACTCCCTCTTTTACTTTCCCTCTTTCAAAGCACATTTTTTCTTATATCTATGGTTTTAAAATATTGGATGAATGAAGCTTGGTTGCTCTCCACAGCATAAGAATAATGTGAAATAACATTGCTGGGGTTTAAGAATTGATTTCTAATGGATCTAATCCTTTTGTGATAGAATTCCTTTATTTTAGTGTGGGGTGAATAGTAATGCAAGTGCTATAAGCAAAAAAACACCTAACCTAACCTCACAAGTAATGCTGTTCTATAATCATATATCCCAACTGTATATTTCTGAGAGTAATTTTATGAAACAAAATAACAGTAACAGAATGCACAGTGTACAAAATCTGATTTACTGATCAAAAACCTAAACTAAAAGGAAGTAATTTTGTGGTAAGTTCCTTCTGGCCGAGATTTGGTCTGTTTTGTACACTTTTATCAGCATCTGTTCTTTCTCTTCTTATTGAACCGTATTGTACCACGACAGTGCAGCTGCGTTAGCCATCCTGACTAACTATTTCCAGGATACTGTCATGGATGTCATGGTCCTGAGTCTGATGACTCAATGTTTTGTGTTTGTTTATATTATCTTATGTTCTTGTTTATTCTGGTTATGTCTTCTGTTTAGATTTGCTATTTGTTAGGTTTTGGTTCTGTACTCCCTCTGTTCCTGTTCAGTCAGTTTTGAGTCTGTCTCTGCATGTGTGTTGAGCTTCCTGTTTTACTTTGAAGGTCTGTGTCTTACGTCAGTGTTTTCAGTTTTGTGTGCTCCACCGTCTCATATGTGGCTTTACCACTGAGAAAAACAAGCATTTGCTGATAGCATGTGCTGACCCTCATTTAATTAAAATTCAACTTGGTTTATTTTTAATTGATCACGAGATAGATTGTGGCCATAAACTTGTTTCCAGGTTCTTAAGTAAGAAAAAATTAAATTGAGAACCCCCGGGTTAAGATTAGGGGAAACACAACTGAGGTGGTTCTGCTGGCTCAGCTGCCACATCTCCTTAAGAAACAAATATTATTTGAAGTAATGGATTCCACAAGTCCACCACATGCAAATGGTACTACTAGTTTTTTAGGCCTGGTAGAAAAGCAAGTAGATAAACTACAACTGTGTCACACAGACTTGACAGATGAAATGTATCATCAGTTTAGAAGCTGGATGCAGCTGTCATGACATCACCAACTGATTTCTGAAGTCTTCTTTTGGAGCCTTGAGGGTCTATAAGCCTTTCCACTGTTGCCATCTTGGTTGCCAAAAAACAGATGTGAGAAGGAAGGGCAGGTCTGATTGTGAAACCACATTCTTATTGGCTAATGACTGACAGCTCTTTAGCTAGTAAGTGTGTGGGTTCATAATACTGACCAAGATTTGAAAAATATATTTAACTTTTTTTTGCATTCAATGTGTCTCATAACAAGTGAGTGAGCCCATAAATTCACAATGAAAGTGTTTACGTAAGTCAAGGCAGAAAGCCATTTTCTCATAGACTTCTGTAGGACCAAAATAATTTTTGCAACCACAGATTTGGTATCTGGTAGACTCCAAGGTTTTAGTCATTCATGTTTTGGCTTAATTTTACTGAGCAGGACACCAGGCCCATGTGTTATATTGTCAATACTATAGAATAATGTACAAATGATTTATTCAGTAATTACTGTACGCTGTACAAAGACCATGGCTCTTTGGATACACCTTGTTTCAGTACATTTAGTCTAATCTATCTATGTTAGGTGCCAGGTTAAGCATGCTCAACTTGGTTTTTTTGAAAGTGTCTTTGTGTGCAAGAAAAATATAGTAGCAGTGAATGAGACAAAGTCAGTGGCGGGAGAGATAATGTTTCACTGTTCTGGAACATATCTGCATATCTGTGCCTCTTACAGGAAAAGAGAAATAGTCCAAGGCAGATGATGACAAAGTCGGAATCCAGGAGAATGAGAGATAAGAGAGGTCAAAGTTATTTTTTTTAGAGAAGTAACTTCAAAGACCTTAATCTAAAAGTTTCCTTTGTCTTTCTGAAAGTCCTAATGGTAACAATTCAAACATACATCAAACTGCAGTTTGAGAGTTTTTGGGTTTTTTTTACTATTACTTTGTATTATTATTATTATTATTATTATTATTATTATTATTATTATTATTATTACTATTTTTTTTAAGTCTCATCTCTTGAAATTTGTCCTTTCCTTCAGTGTGTGCACTGTTGTGAGACAGCTGCAAAGCTGTGTGTCTGTGTGTGCCTTTTCATGGCACAGGTGGAGATGACAGCAGGTACTGGCAGAAAGACAAGGTTTAACAGTTGGAGAATCTGTACCGAACACTCACTGTGCTCTTAAGGAACACACATACCCGCACATTTGGATGCACCTTTTGTTGCACTAATGTCTGCTTGGGAATATTAACCAATATGCCTGTAATTTCCCACAGTAATGGCCGCACAATTTAAATAAACATGCTGCTGCCTCACAAGGGTTGTATCTCTGATTCTTTTTAAGGACTTTGGGGACTGACTACACTATATGTATTTTATAAGTAAATGTTGGTACATTTGTCTTATATTACCAAACATGTGTCCTTTACATATTCATACTTTTAATTTTACATATTCTTACATCCAGGCTAGACTTTTGTTTGTCCAGTGTGTATATTCTGTTTGAGTGGGACAACAGAGAATGACTATAAAACTCCTTATGGGATGGGAGAGCATTAGGTTTGTCTTACCTGTGCATTTTCTATGATGTATGGGCCCAATCTCTTCCCACACACTCCCACGCAGCAACTCAAGACCCCTATTTATTTTTCTCTCTCTCTCTCTCTCTCTCTCTCTCTCTCTCTCTCTCTCTCTCTGTCTTTTTACTGTAGTGAAACAATGAGAGATGACTTGATTACAGTATCAGTCGACTATGATTCATAGAGAAAATAAGCATGCATGGAGCTGTAAAGGTGGCTGGACAACAGTAGATTGTTTTTGCTGCTGCGTGACTATTATACTGGATGTTAGATTAAGAGAATAAGTAAAAAGTATGACCTTTAACTAATGAGAGGTTTTATTTCGTAACTTTCCTATGTTTAGCTTCATATGTTTTGTAATAAATGTCTGTTCAGATGCCATTTCTGACTTCTCTTTAAGTTGTTAGTAGTATAAAATATATATTAACGTCATCCTCAGTCTTAGTTCTAATGCAATAGGCTGCTTCATAAGTCTTAAGTGTATGGGCAACTCAAAGGATTCATTTTACTTCAAATTATTTTGAAGTATCCAGAGTGTTGAGAATGTTTAAGTGAGAGTCCATTAAGTGTTTTAAATGGGCAGTGATCTACTGTGTTATAAATAGGCCAAATTAATTGATAGCTACAATTTGTAAGATTGCAATTTTAAAAAGAGTTTATTCATCATTCAAAATGATACTAAAATTATAAAGAGTCTTCTCATAGAATCTTTTTTTGAAGAATTAACTATGGTGCTATTTATTACTTCTGCCTCGCTTGTAAGACAATGACAGAAGGGGTGGGAGGTGGGGGGGGTGCACTCTTCGGCATTTATGAAGTGCATTTAACTAAACTAAATGAGGTGTGGGAATCAATAAGATCAGTGTTGTAGGGTGTAAAGGTGTGTATAGTTCTTGTAACTGCAATAAAGTTAACACACAGCATGAAGGCAGGGAAATATAGTAGGTGAGTGAAAGAGAGAATGAAGTGAGAGCCACAGCTTTACATTCTGTGAACGCGGGGCCCAGGTGTTCCCAGATAGCACTAAAGAATCCAGCTCCACCCACCAGGGACCTGGAACACATGCAGGTTGAGGGTATAGGTCATTGATTATCATATTATTAATCGAGCTGCAGAGATATTTGACGACTTTGGCAAACTATATGTCTAGTGTCCGCCCACTATAAAACTGTATACCTCACAGTGGAGTTGTGAGTCAGTGTAACATCAAATCTAGCCCTTGTCTAATATGAGTAGAAGAACAAGTTGCACTGCCCAGAGAGTCGATTTTCTTTTATATAGCGTGTGATTATCAAGTTTATGTTAATCCATGCTGATGGAGAGGTAGTCTTTTTTTTTCTTACCCAAGATTTGTTTGCCACAGTTGGTACGGCACAAATAGACTTCCTTATATGGACAACTATATGTCCTATACTGGACAACTTGATATCTATGCACTGTAGAAAGTACAACATAATCAAAAAATTAACTAAAAATCAGGGTATGCATACCCTGGCATAAAACAACATAGATCTCTGAAAGATAAAGATGTTTTACACATTCCACCCCTAAAGGTCTACGATAAACTTTTCAGACTCCATCTGTCACATTAAGCAAACTTTCAGGATCAGTCACACAGTTATAACTTACAATGTAGACACACACTCACTACTGCTCATCACAAGTTGCAGACTAGGATTTCATCAGAGACATCTCACTAAATTATGTCTTCTTTAACTCAGGCACTTAATTCAAACTACACCATAAAAGCGATTGTTTTTATTTTCTGTCATGTTTCACTTTATACATTTTATCTGTGAAAGCATAATGTCACTTTAAGGTGGCCTGTCTGGGTATTTTTGTAAGAAATCTCCAAATTGTCATTGATCCTACAACAAAGCTTCAAGCTAAATATGGATCTGTGCAGTTTTCCTTACTAATTTCCCAAAAGACAGCAGTGGATAAATTATTTAGAATTGATTTTCTGTAAAACACATTACAATATTTTCCCAGTCTTTCTGTCATAGTTTTGACATTTACTGACAATATGTATGCCACTTATTCACTGCATGCACTCATGTGTTTATGTCAGCATGTGTGAGTGTTAATAAACAGGCATAAATGAAATTGAATCCGCGGCTTATGTACATGAAAGCCATTATATCTCAGTGAGAGTGTATGACAATGTCCTCTCCATGGTGTGTGCCTTTTGATAGCTCATATCTATGGCTTATTCTGCTCTGATTGCTGCCTAATCACAACAGTGGCATCGTGGTGCAGTCCATTACTATAACACACACACACACACCTGTGCATATAGAAGCAGTGTGTATGTAAACAGTCATTTATAGAAGAAACCTAACACAATATTATGCACACATGGTTAGTCATTTTGGCTAGCACTTATACACAGCTGCATGCACTTACACACAGACACATTTGCGCACCCCTTGTGGAAGTTGCTATTATGTCATATTACAGGTAATGAAGAAGGCCATATGCTCCTAGTCAGTTTCAAAGTGAGTGAGAGGGTAGATTGCTGCTGGTATCACTAACTTTTTTTGTTCTGTTTTAAACCCATATTTCTCCCTTTTATCGCTTCTGTGCATCGCATTTCTAATCATGGTTGCTCTGTCTGACTTTAAACTTTAAAAAGTTAAACTTTCAGTGCTTCCTTAGGTTGCACAACCAATCATTCAATCATCATGTGTTGCTTAGAAGCAAGATGGTTTGTTACTTTCTAGTTACTTTCTAATGTACTTAACACTAGCTTATCAACTGGTTGCTTTGAAGTATGAAAAGTTTAACTGAGGACCTAGTCACTGAATAATATTGACTTTCACTAGCTGGGCCCACATCCTCATTTTAGGTTTGACAGCATTTTAGTAGGTAAAGGTGAACACTTGGACATGAATTGAGCTGCGGTTTGGGGAAGGCCTCGAAGGGGACTGACGACAGCTCACGGGCCTGGCAGATTCCCGTGTACTACATAGGAGTGAAGAAATTAAAGAATTGAGAACAAGGAGGGAGCGACGGTGGGGCACATAAACGAGAATGAACAGCTTGCAGAACTGGGGGAACCTATATAGATGATAACCAGAAGGAGCATTTTTGGAGGCGTGGTCCTGCTCCGAAATTCCAATACATAATCTCCAATTAAAGGTTTCTAATAAGCACTTTACTGTGAATCACTTCTTGTGTTGACACTTGCATTCAAAGCTAAAGAATATCATCTTCAAGTACAGTACTTTCTTTTTTAATTGGTGCAACCCTACCAGAGCTAGATGCAGTTAATGGTGGACACACTCTTAAGCAACTTCAAGCATTTAAGATATTGTTTAGGCTTTTCTATAATAATAAAATATATATTTACACAACGTTATTCCATTACATGTTAAATGAAGCAGTGGAGGTTCCTAAGCTTCATAAATATGCATTTCAGCTTTAGGGTAATAGATATGCTTTATTTAGGCATGCCAGTTGAAAATTGCAGTATCATTCGGATATCGTTCATTCAACAGACAGATTAAATAAGAAGAAAATGACAGTAATGAAAGAATGTCAGATAATTACATAAATCTGTTGAATTAAAAAAAAATCTTTATGTAATTTTCCAAAAAACACACAAACATGAAAACCCGATGTTCATAATACTGTACACATAAGTGGACTAATCTTTACTTTTGTAACTTTTAGGACCTTTTTATTTTTGGGATCCTCGAGCAGTTTCTACATTTCTTAAAATGCTCCACTCCTATAAGTGGATTACAACACTGGATACTGTTTCATCTATGATCATTTTACAGATTCTATGGTTATAGAGCATTTTAGTTTAAATGAGAGTCAGCAGTTATAAGAGTTATGTGATATGCCTTATTATTCAGATGTTTTTGGCCATGGTATTCAAACTGAGTCAAAACTTCCATGCAGTGATCATTGTTGAAAATGTTGAAACTGAATTAAAACGAACTTTTTCAGTTTCTTTTTCTTACAGACAATAAAATATGACTACATAGTTGCATTTTGATCCGTGCCTGACTAGACTATAAAGTCTGGAAAATGCTTGCAAACACATAGACACAAATTTCAGCACGCTATTTGAGGTGCCATGAACATTGCCAATGCTTGTTAGGTATAGGTAATTAATCATGCAAATTACCTCCTCCTCTTTTGCCTCAGGGACAGATGGGGGGTCCTATGTTTGCATTTAAGTAGATGTTCACTATCACATTCCTCGTGATTAGCATATAGCTTGGCATATTAAAATGCAATGTACCCTAAATTAGAGACGCATAGGTTCTGCAGTGTGTGGTTTTTTTTTTTAGGAAGAAAAAGTATCACTAGTGGGATTATCAACAGGAGGTTAAAATGTGTATGAGAGAACCATCTGTATACAATGCAAAGCAGTGTGGTCATATAGAACACATAATTTTCTTCCGAGAGCACAGTGGTCAGGAGAAAAACAAGTGGCTATTGTACTAAAGCAGTTCCTTTAAATGCAGAAAGACTATATTTTGTTCTTGATATAAAATATATATATATATATAATAAAACATAAATTTAATTAAACGTAAATTAAAACAAAGTGGTCTCTCTGTTTAACTTTTAATCTCAGACAGTGGTGTCAGAAAGCTCCTTTCCTGTTTACATCCATTCTTTATATTCCTTCCTTTTATTGGTTGCAGTTCACAATTGTCACTGAAATCTCAGCTTGTTTCGTGCCCATAAGAAGCTGTTGCTTTCTCCATTTCATGGGCGTGTCTATTTCCCATCAACAATGCCTTGGGCTGAGTAACCTGAGAGGCTAGCAGCTTTTTTCTGGTGGTTTGCACATTGTGGATAAACCTCTCATGTTTCATTGTAAACTAACAGGAAGACCAGTGTGAGAGGGAAGCTGTTGATGGCTCTGCTTTCATTGCAATCCGCACTTTGTGAAGATTTAAAAATAAAAAAGCAAAACATAACAAAAAAAAATGTGAATTAGGTGGAAACGTCTGTAATCAGATAATCTGCAGAGGGTCAGAAGTATACATACATTCACTTAAATTTTTTAGTAAGTGGCACTGAAGTTTCCACAGTGTATTTTAACTTGACAAGGACGAGGCCTATTAGCTTCTTCTTAGTGATCATGATTGAGAACAACTGGTAATTTCTCTCTGACATCACTAAACTATTGCAAACAACTTTACATCGGTGCAATGTATTTGGATGTGTTACCAAGGTCTGGAAAAAGACCTAAACTGTCACCCTCAGATTAGAGGAAACTGGTTCGGACATTTAGGAAAACCCAGGAACCCCCAAGGTTTAAGCCCGGAACAAGGTGGAGTTGTTAATACCTACTCTAGGACATTAACAAGGAAAGCTCTGACCATGATGGGAGGGAAAAGTAACTCTGAACACGTCCAGTCTAATAAAATAGGCAGGTTGACCAGGTGCAGGCTAAGCAGCACTTTCAGATTAGCATGTAATAAGTTTAATCAGCTGGTTTGCCAACATTTCTATTCATATTTTAATTCCCCTGTGAAAATTGACAGTTAACCATGTCACACATGGATCAACCATTTTAATCCAGCTGAATTCTTTGTTATTAATATTTGCTTTTAATATGCTTAAAAAATCAAGTTGTAGACCTGTGTTTCTAAGTGCATGAATAACTGTGTTTTTTGTTTTTTTTCAGAGATACGTATCCCTCACAGAACCGTCACCACAAACGTGATTTATAGAGTATGATGCTGAACCTTAAACACTAAAAAATAAATTATTTAAAATGGGCTTTGTCTTAAATACATGCAGCAGTGATATTAATCTATTTAACACTGATGAATTACATTTTTCTGAAGAATTATTCATTTTACTTTTGATATTTTATGCATAATTTTCCGTTAATAAATTGTTATGTGTAGTGAGCTGTTCATAGTGTTTTATTATTTCTTTACCTAAAGGAATGGTTTGAAAAAAATCTCCACCACTTGTTATTTTAATTTATTATATATAAATTATTATTGGTAATATAGTATGCACTTATTTTTCTATTTATTTTACAATTCACACTAAAGAAGATTGTCAAGTTATGCCAGAAACACTCCAATGATATATCCAAAACAAATGCAAACTTGTGCACTCAATTCTTGTTTTTGTAAAAGTCAGTAAAGACATATGTTGTACAATCATTTCACCCTGGAAAAACAACAGTTCAGAGCTTGCCATGACATACCTGATGAGTGTACGAAAAATGCCTGACCCCGGCTGTACATTGCACAGACCTTAACTAATGAATGAGTCAAATAACAATCATATGGTAATGCTTTAAAATACTTTTGATAAGAGACTGAAAGCTATGGCAAACATGTCAGTCAGAACTGCTCAAAGCTGTTATGACCCAAGTGACAGACATCTAAGCTTTTTAAGTGTGACTTGAAAATAGTATGTTTTTACCGTTTGTGATCATTTGGATTTGCTTTTCTTAAATTATGCTTTTTACTTGTGATAACTTTTGCTGTTATTATTCAACTTTGAAATAAATAAGTGCAGCTTATCCTCTTTTAACTGTCAATAATTCCTTTTTTTTTTGTTAGTGTTTTAGTCTTCTGGAACCATGCTGAGTACCGACTCTCTCTGCCTTTCATCATACTAACAAAAATTATTATCTCAACGAACCGTGGCCCTTGTTGTTGCCACATTCAAATGATTTTCTTTAGGGAAAACAAAAAGTCCAAAGTGGAACAGATATATTTTTATTTGTTTGTTTTTTTCAGCTGCAATGAAATGCAAAATAAACACACAAAGGCTAAACAAAACAAAAAATTATATCTCGATAATCATTGTTATAAGTGCATTGCACCTGAGCTTGGTGCATGCATCAGTCCATTTTCTGCTGTTCATCCAGGTCTATGTCACAGAAGCAGCAGTAACTGCATTTCACTGCTTCCACTTTTTCCAGCACAGGCCGAAGTCCTCCTAAGCCTTCCCAGAGACATGATCTTAGCAGCATGTCTTGTCCCAAAAGCATCCTCCCAAAACTTATCATGTAGGAGGTATCCAGGTGGCATCCCAGTCAAATGCCTGAACAACAGGATTGCTCCTTTTGATGCAGAACACCAACGGCTTTGACACACTCCTCAAAGACCGATTTGCCCATCCTGTCTCCATTATCTTTCTCTTTCAGTCACTAGCCACAGCTCGTGGCCATATGTGAAGGTAGGAGCATAAATCATCCCGTAAATTGAAAGCTTGAGTAGCTCATTTAAAACATCTGATTTCCACATACCCGTTGAACTGCTTCCTCGTGGGAACTTTGGGTTTTCATCTTCATCTTTCTGTTGTTTTAAATGTAAAATCTCAACAGTGTTAGTGTTTTAGTATGAATAATATTCTAACTTTTAGTGAAAGGCTGAGTGCTTCACACATTTTCATTAGTCTCATAGCAACAGCAGAAGCTAGTACCAGCAATCTCGCTGAGCATCTGTTTAGTGCTGCTGGCTGAAAAGTGATACCTGGTGGGTACATAGGTTATCTCTGACATCCGTTCCAAAACATGAGAAAATATGAATAATTTGTTTTAAAGATGGTGTTTAATCAGGGAAGGATGAGCAAAGGAAGGAAGATACAGGGAGAAAAAGAGGAAGCAAAGAACTAAGGAAGGAAGGAGAGGATACAAAGGACATGTCTCAAGGCTTGCATCAGCATCCATGAGGGTGCTTTCCCTTCGCTCTGTTTTACAGCGCCAGATGGCCTTGGTCTTTAATCATGGTGTGTGTGTGTGTGTGTGTGTGTGTGTGTGTGTGTGTGTGTGTGTGTGTGTGTGTGTGTGTGTGTGTGTGTGTTGGGGGGGCATCTGTGCGTTTGTGTGTGTGACTGAGTGTGCGCCTGAAGCATTTTAGGATGTGTGCTGATGGAAAATGTGTGTCTACCTGGGTACAGATTGTGATTAAACTTATGTTTATGTGTCAAGACCGAGTTTAATGTTGTCATTTAAAACTTTAAAAAAAATCGCTTTTCACTAAAAAAGAGGGTTCTTTAACCTTTGTTGTAGTGAGTCAAAAAAATGAGGGTGCTATTAGATGGCTATGTGTGAAATTAACCTATAAAATGCTCCTTTGGTTGTCACATCAGTCAAACTTGATGGACTGATGATTCCAAGAACACTAATAAATTAGCATTTTGGAGTTTTTTTTATCCTTCTCTGAATAGTTACGAACACTGTGACACTGGTCGTTGTAGTTATTTATACATTGTTACCGCCTGAGGGTGATGACAGACTAGAATAAATGGGAGGCAGGGAGGGCAACCAACATAAAATCTTTGCCAAATAAAAATATGAATCCATCCACTGTGGTGACCTCTTGGAAATAAGGAAGCAACGGAAAGCACCTGCCTAACATACAGTGACGTTATTAAGAGCAAGTCAGTGAGCTAGCATGTGCTGTTTAAGTGGCAATCACGCTTTTAAAAGTTCTAACAATGAAGCTAACAAAACATGTTAAAAGTCACTTCCTTTGCTTCTATTGGGGCATAACCAAATTTCTTGGCATCCTACTTCCTCCAACTATTAAATACTGAAATGCTATTGGCAGGACTGCGTGTCATGTCACCTAATGATTACAACACTTATATACCATATATTAAAAGATTAAACGAACACCCCAAATGACACCTTTGAAGTATGTTTACATGATATTGTGCATAGAGAAACAACACACAAAATTTTAGACTGGTAAACACACACACACACACACACACACACATACTGGTACCTCTTACACGGTTTATGAAGCTTTATATAAAATGGATGCAGAAGTAGCATACAGGACACTAGAGATGTTGACTCTGTAATAACGCACTAATTTTATCCAAAACACAAATGCATGCAAAAAACATGCATATGCACAGGCACACACTCACACTTGCACACAACTACCAATCCAGTGGATGACAGCATGTTTTAACCCCGGGGCTCTGCTGGCAAGTAGACAGAAAACAGAAGGAGAAGGTGAGAGAAAGATGGAGTAAAGCAAGAGAAGGTGGGAGGGAAGCCAATACAGGTTGAGTGAGGAAAAGAACAAGAGGGCAAGAAACACATGGTAAACCGAAAGAGATGATGGTGCAAAACAAGAAAAATTAAGAGCAGAGGCTAAGGCGTAAGAAAAGTGAGTCATGGAGGCAGAGAGGAAAGGAGGCAATGTAGAGCACGAAGTTCCCCCTGAGCTGGGCTGCATTTGTAGTCAGAGATAGTGAAAGGAGGAGACAGCCGCTGTACAAGATAGATGAAGGGGAGAGTACAGCCTGAAGAAGCACAGAGAGAGAGAGATAGCGAGAGGTCTGTGATGTATTGTATGTTGCTGACCCTG
Source organism: Astatotilapia calliptera (assembly GCF_964374335.1). Taxonomy (NCBI): domain Eukaryota; kingdom Metazoa; phylum Chordata; class Actinopteri; order Cichliformes; family Cichlidae; genus Astatotilapia; species Astatotilapia calliptera. The sequence continues at coordinate 13,346,090 of NC_137427.1, read as the reverse complement.
GAATTGGGTGAATCCAGTCCAGTCTGGCACATTTTGACCACAGAAAGACAGACGTCCAGGATGACAGCCAAACACATACAGCCAATATGACAGTGTGTGGCTCTTACAGCTTTTGGTGGTGGGTTTGAGGAAGAGGTGTATGGGTTTGGATGGGGTGGAATGTCCGAAAGTGAAAGTTAGATGTTTGTTTGAAATTATGATTTGATTCTGCAACTATTTGTCTGCTGGAGGTGTAATGAGCAACTACTGATAAACTAATTAGTTGATTTAGGTCTAAGCCATGATGAGGACACAGGTGTTAACCTGGAAAGATCCTTCAAAGTGTTACTGCATTGTTTGAATAGTAAGTAGCTGATTAATAAGCCCTTAGCACTCAGGAATAGTGAGTGAGGCAGACCAGGAATGTAGACAGATGGGTGGAGACAAGCTTTTCGTAATATTTCCAACAAAATCAAAATGTACCAAGGAAATAACAAAAGTACAGCCACAATTCTCACTTCTTGCTTCTTTATTTTGTCCATCTCTGTGCCTCTCTTTTGTGCCCAAAAATCTCTTTAATGAAAACCAAGTGGTCAGCTGAGAGTATTAGGGTGTACCCATCTGCTGCCCAACCTCTCTGTCTCGCTTTCTCTTCCTCTTTTCACCCTCCATAACTCTCTCAACCCAATCAGTTTCACTTCTATCCAGCCAGTAGCTCTATGCTGCCCAGCTGAAGTCTCATCATCATTATCTCTCTCTCCCTTTAGCCACTATTTCATTTTTCCCTCCATCTGTCCATCTCCAATTTCCATTCTTTCTCAATGTCCTTTCTCTCTCTATCTGCTCTTTTTTTTGTCTTGCGCCAGGCCCTCATCCAGGGTACCAGCTGCAAGCCCTGCAGCCCTACCTTATCTCCTATCTGCCAAGCTTTTGCTATTTTTTAATGCAGGATGGAAAGACAGGGAGGGGGGGGGACTAAAAACAGAGAGGAGGCGAATTAATTAAAAATCAAACATCCATTTGGTGACAGATACTTGTCACATTCTATGTTATCACTCTGAACCAAGCAATAGGGAAATTGAGACTCTTTGGATTGATAATTTCATGATAATTTGTTTATTTGTTTGACTGTTTTAACTGTAATTTCCCAACTTCTATGGTAGGATGCACATATACATGCTCTTCTTTCCTACCAATATTATGTTCTTTTTGATACATTGAGGGACAAACTTTTTTTTAAGGACAAAACAAAGAGGAAACAAAGAGAAAGAGAAACATAGAATTAGGGAATTGTGTACGTCATAGATGTAGCGCTTTAAAAAAAACATATGCAAATGGTAATGGAAACATATTATGTACGGCAAAGTGAAACAGTAAAGAGATTGAAAGTCAGTGTTTAGTTTGACCAGCTTTATTCTTTAGGACAGTCTGAACTATCTTGGGCAAGCTTTCTTGTAATTTCTTTAAGTAGTCTTCAGGAATAGTTCTCCAGGCTTCTTGTCTCTTTCAACACAGTCCTACACTGCTTCAATAATGTTGAGATCTGGGCTCTTCCACTATGTGTTATTTTATCTTCTTTTCTGCATTGCCAGTGTTTAGGATCTTTGTCATGCTGAAAAGTGAAACTGATACCAATGGAATGCTTTAGAGATGGAATTGCACAGTGGATTAAATTGGATGGTTATTTGCTGCGTTCATCATTATTCCATCTGTTTTGATAGGGTCCCTAATGCCACTGGGTAAAATGCATCCCTAAACCATGACAGAACCTCTGCTGTGTTTTACAGTTCACTGTAGTCACTCACTGTTGCACCTCTCTACTGACCACTTCTGTGTTCTTTAATGAGAATTTCAAATTTGGATTTATTCTCCATAAGACATGCCGCCACTGATTGCCACTCATTTTTGGCCTAATTTGGCAAACCTCAGCATGTTCTCCTTGCGTCTCTCCCTTAAGAATGTCTTCTTGACAGCCACTCTTCCACTGACACCATTTCTGATGAGGCTCCAGTGAACAATAGATGCATCTCTCAGGTTCAGTGTCAGATTTTTGCTGAGTTTTTCCCCCTTCCTTAAAGGCATGAATTTCAGATACTCTTTATCTGCTGCAAATAGTTTTCAGACCGGCCATTCCTTTTTTGTTCTGCTTTTCCAGTTGCCTTAGGTTTTTTATGTACAGACTGCGCACCAAGCTGAGATATGCCAAGATTTCAGCTAATAGCTCTTTAGGAATTACATTAATGTGGTAAAAGTACAATTTTATGCCTGTCAAACTGTGTTATCTTTGGCATTTTTTTGTAGATTCAATTAAAGAAATGTGAAAGAGTTATGTGTTTCAGTGGCTGCTAGTAACAAAGTGCCTAAAGATACAATTTAAAATTTGTTCTTTGAAAAGTAGCTTGTTATGTGTAGATAACTTTTTATACTTGAATGATTTATAGGTCAGTGTTAATAGGCTTAACAAACCTTAACAAAAATTTAAAAAATTGAATTAGTTTCTTTAAAAATGCTCAGGTACTGAGGTAAGACTGGACCTCTACAAAGGTTGGCGCATGATTCTTCAAAACCAATTAAAAATATCATAAAGTCTGGATCACTGAAATCAAATCATGTAGAAGTAAGGGGTGGCTCAAGAGTTTTGAACAGTACTTTAAGCAGTTATATATTAGTACCTCAAAAATATTTATTTTCACCAAAACATGTTTTTTTTAATATATTTTAGATGATACAGTTATAGTTTTCAAAACTGAAAAATGCTTCTTTATACACATTCATCGGTGTTTAATTATCATGTCACTATCATGTCTTTCGCAAGGAGTGTAAGCCAGTTTCACGTTTCTGCTATGTTTCAAAGAACAAACAGCCCTGAAAAGAAGTGTTAACTCATCCATTTGATTCCTACTGATGGTTGTATTTGTGCTCTCAGTGAGGTTACACACCTCTTTCATACACAGTAAAACCTCTGTAAACTGATCCATAACGTCAAAATCAGCAGCTTTTGCTACACATCATCTTCTCACTCAACATACAATCCTGTTAAACTAAAAAAAAATCAAAGGCCATATAAACAAGATCGTATTAATAATAAAAAGTGCTGATGTAAAAGAAAGGCAAGAAATACGTTTTTACTTCTTTTTTCTTTTTTGCAGGATAAGAAGCAATACAGGTGAAGTAAAGGAACTACTTTCAGTTATAATGAACATTGCAAGGAAATTAGAGCTAAAGGACCATGCATGGCTTCTCTAACCTGAAAAGATCATTACTTAAATTATAAGTATTATATTATATATTATATATATTATATTGTTTGGTTCTTTCGCACATAGGAAAGTTTATATTTGGCCAGTGTTGCAAGTGAATTGGCTTTTTGATTTTGTTTCCCATGGATGTGAAACCAGTGTGAGACCACATGCTTCTGGAGCCTCTCTGTTGTCAGAATGTACTGAAATGAGCTGGAACATTGGGGTACTCTGTGTGTGTTTGTGTGTGTGGGTGGGTGTGTTTGAGTTTGTGCCATGTGCGCTATATCTCTGTCCTCATCTAGCCCTGTTGTCATCTCCTTTCTGCCAGCTTTTTTATGCCCTCTTCTTTCATATGCTGTTTTTTCCTCTCCCTTGCAGTTTACACATATCTCCTTCATGCTTCCAATATATGCAAGAAATGAAAAAAGACAAAAAAAAATGGAGTTAATGCACTGTCTATTCCATTAGGAAATTAAAGCTAAAATATTTGTGTGTTCATAATTTTAGTCAAATTTTATTCTTTCAGCATTGTTGCTTAAATAAAAACAAACATATATAAAAAACATATATGAGTACTACATTTTTTCCATCCCTGCTTCGATTAGTTGTGTCTGACAAATAAAGAGATCAGTATGAACAAAATAACAGGACGCTATTTTGCTTGCCGAACAGCAATATTTCCTCAAAATGTATTTCCACATTTAGCCTCACTAATAGTAGGACTGTTTTTTAATTCTTTATACTTTGTATTACATAATTATATGAAGGTGTTTCTGTTTAGCCAAGCATTTCAAAGTAGAGCTTATTTATCGCAGCAGCAAAACAACTTAGTATTTCATTGTTCATATTTGTTGTTTGTAATTTAGTGGTGTAATTCTAATGCACTGCTAAATTTGCTCAAATTTAGGGAAAACTGGGTATAGTTTGTTATAGCAATACCTATTTAATAGGAGCATATTTATAAATATTGGGATGAAGACCTGTTTTCCCAGGCATGAAAAATATAAATCAGTGCTCTGATGACAGTGACGGATGTGGATATTCCTACAAGAAAGCAAATGTTTCGTAGGTCCTCACATGCTCAGACACTCCTCAGAATTAGTTTGGTACTTCAGTGATCTCCAGAACTGGCAGAGAGAATGATTTTCATTACAGTCATCTCACCAATGCTAATTAGGCCAATAACTTGGATGATTATAGCCATGTGGCAGCATGCTGCTGAGCCAACATGTTTGATGAACATACCTAATCATTACATAAATTAGTAATTGTAACAGATGTAACAAAGGGTCATAGCCACTGTCCGACATTCAATATTAATTTTGCTAATAAATGAAGGGATACGGTTGCCTTCTTCTTGTGTGTAAGTGAACTGACAGTAATGTTCATCACACTGCTTTCATATTCATTGGTGAAAATACTCATATAAAAATGCCTTTTAGAAAAAAGTCCTAACTAACAGCAAACTACACACAGACATAAAAAGCCACAGAGTGTTAGCTGCTACACACATTTTTTTGCTGAAAGCATAAGGCATGGACACATATTCTGTCTCGTCATGTTTAATGGGCAGACACGGAAATGTCCACCAGGGGAAAGTGTACTGACTTAATGCAATTTTGCCCGTTAGCTTTGTCAGATAGACTGCAGCAGTGAAGAGCTTAACTTGCCTGGAAGTGTCAAGATGGGCCAGTTTAAATGTAAAGTGGTGGGGTGTTTAAAATAGTCTTGCTGACATTACATGGTCTATTCCTTGTCTTGTAAAGCACCAACTAATAGAGCGAGTGTCTTTATGTTGTATCTCTATGACTCTGCCGGCTTAGTTGTCAGTCAAAAAATGTATACTTGCTTGAACCCTTCAGAAGGTTTTGTCACTTCGGTTTTTTCATATAATTAGTTCCAGTAAAGCTTAACAATGTGGTCAACCTATATCTTTGCTGTCTTCCAGTTTTTGATTTTTGTGCTATTTTCCACAACAGCCTGGTGCTGTTTTTATTTCTGTGTGTGGCTTTTGTTTTGTATACATTTCATGTGTGTGTTTGAAAATTGGATGTAAATGTTCTTCTCTTGTGCCCGTCTATTTTACTGGTAGCCTCTTAGCAATAAACCAATGTTGTGTAAATGTGTGTGACTTTATGCTCTTATGCATGATTACTAGCTCTCGCTAGCTTTTAATTTTTTCATGTTTTCATACATACCTAATTGTTTCCATTATATACGTACTTTAAACGACTCACACAAGCATGTGAAAATGCTTGAAATGCTTCTAGGTCTTGAATTCACATGAACAGCACCATATTTGTTTTCATTAAAATGACTTGAAACTTAAAGATCTTCATATGAAACACAGTTAGACTCGGTTTGTGTATTTAGTTCATAGTTTCAGATTCATTGCTTTTGAATTGCCACAGTGTACATTTTTAAACATATTCCTGGATGGATAAAGGAAGACTGGACAATGACTGGACAATTTCGTTCATCTCAAAAAGGACTCATGAAATTGTTTACTTACACATCATACATGTAACAAAGTAGTCAGGTTTTGTTCAATTCTCTTTTTTCTCTAACTAATTAGAACAAGGGTACAAGAATGCCATCGTTATCACCATATCACTATGTAAGCATGAAATTGCCCCACCCTTGCATCTCGTGACCTTTATGTAACCACTGGTAATATTAAAAATTGTAAGATGCTGCATACCTAATCACCCAGGGCCAAACACATTTCAAATGTTAATCTCATTTTATCACTAAAAAAATACAAATGAGAAACAATGTATACGGTTATCTCATTAGGTTCATTCACGTATTGTGGATGTAAGAGTGGCATTTTCTTCCTAAATCACCAGTGACTGACACTGTTTTGACACCTGGGTTAGAAAAAAACACAGTAACAGTAACAAACATGTAAGCTGCTCCATCCTCTATTAGTATCATCAAGTGGTGTACAAGCAGATGTTCTTTTTTCGCTTGGTTTCTAGATAGCTGATCCCACAGCTAGGAAAATGACAAATTCACCTATAGGTTAATTAATGGCACACACCAAATAACTTCTTTGTTATAATTACAGTTTGAACTTTTAGTGTCTGGATCAAGCAGCTCTTTTTTGGCAAATTTTGAATTTTGACTCCTTCATTTCAGTGTGTCAAATACATTTTCAATTACCAAAAGTTAAACTTATCAATTTGACACATGCTGATATTTAGGGGTGTGAAAAAAGGTGGTTTTGCAGGCATCCCCGTAGCATCACAAAGGAAATTTGGGCCATAACTCAAAAATTCATATCCTAATGCTTAAAAAAATCACCCCAAATAATTAATTTATGACATTTTACATCCAAAGGGTTGATGGTCAGCTTCATATTGACACGATAATATTCTGCAAAAACACTTATTTAGTGCTATATTTTGGCAACAGGGGACATTGTGACAGTATTAAACATTTAGCTAGATGGCACCTGAATATAAAGTCCTTCAAAATCTCCACTAATTATTACATATATAACAAGAGTTTGAGTAGACAGTAATGTTAAAATACTCCTTAACTCATTGCCATAGGAATAAACTCATAGAGGTATAGAGTAGAGGTGTATTTTTTTTTTTGTATTGTCATATATTAGCACTGGTTTCAGTTAGTTATGTGAATTCCTTACATATTGATCAGCGACAAACTTTCTTGTTTCTTCTATGTCTTATACATTATTTGACATTCAGTGTTTATCCTGTTAGGATTATGTGTCCTTTAGGCACAATACATGCACAAGTTCTTCCAAAAACAGACAGAGCTAATCATTTAAAAAATACTATTAGAAACTGGTAGGATATAATAGGTTTTCAAAAAAAATCTGCAGGGTATTTTTATTTATTTATTTAATTATTTTACCTTAAATATATTAATAACTCTTGGTTTTATTATTCTGAAATGATCATTTTTCATTTCCTTTTTCAGATATCCACCTGCCAAGAGCATGTGTTGTCAACTTTTTCAACTGAATTTATTTATGTGGTAATGCATGTTGTGCTCTGTCAGAAGATTATTGATGAAAAAATGGAGAAAAGCAGGCAGGTAAGATGAACAGGAAAGCTGGAAGGGATATTTTGGATGGATTGAGGAGGATGGAGGAAAAAAAAGTCACAGGAGGACATTAAAAACGAAGGAAAGAAAAGTAACGGAGAGAAAAGCAAGAAATACCAAAAAAAAAAAGATCAACAAAGAGAGCATAGGGGATAAATGGCACAAAGCGGCAAAGAGAAGAAATTTAGGAAGTAGTTTGTGTGGCTGTTTTTCCCTGTGCTTGCATGCGTGTGATTGCATGTGTGTATGTGTGTGTGTGTGTTATTGCAAGGGCACCAGATGCTCAGATGATGAATGGGTTGCTATCACAGAAACGGCAGTGTAGTGACACTGAAGACCTTAGATCACATGGCTGACATATACACACACACACACAAAAACAGCCATGTGCATTTTCTGCCATGACAGCGCTGCAGTAGAGCTGAAGAGTTATCTTTCACGTTGCAATACTCACTACTTTTTTTGTTTTTTATATTTTTATTTTCCCCATATTCTGTATGCAGTTTAGTTAAATATATATATATATATATATATATATATATATACATATATATATATATATATATATATATATATATATATATATATATATATATATATATATATATATATATATATATATATATATTCTAAGAGCAGATTTAGAAGTGATACAGCTCATATATGTGGATGACATCAAGCTGTATGCCAGGCATGAGTTTGTCATGAACTCACTGATCGACCAGGATCTACAGTGAAGATATCGGGATGTCGTCCAGACTGGAAAAGTATGGCTGAATTGTTGCAGAACAGAGGGAAGGTGATCCAGATTGAAGGGATGGAGTTGCCAAAAGGCAGAATAGCAGATATGCAGGACAGCTACAAGTACCTGGATATCCCACAGGCCAATGTGAACAACAAGAAGAGATGTATGCCACTTATATTAAGACATGAAAACTCTTCAAAATGCACACAAGTCATCACCTACCAGCATCCTGAGAAACAGAAAGAGAGAGGGTAAGAATTAACAAGTGGCAAAACCACAATCCAGATTGAGACTTCAAGTATCCACATATACATCAAGAATATGGCCCACTGAAAACCAGACACTGTGGTGGTTAAGAAGGGGCAGAAAATTGCAGTTGTGATAGTTGAGGTGATCCCAGAGGACATCAACATCAGGTAGAAGGAGCACAAAAAAAAGTGCCGGGGGCTGAAGGAACAATTGAGTAGATGTGAAAGGTGAAGTCCAAAGTGGTCCCAGTGGTAATAGGAGCATTAGGAGTAGTAACCTTAAAACTGGAAGAGTGGCTTTAGCAGATTTTAGGTACAACATCAGAGCTCTATGCCAAGAAGAGTGCAGTCCTTAGAACACCTAAGATACTGCGCAGGACCAAACTCCCAGACTGCACACATACTACCCCAGGATGTGAAAGGGAGATTTTTCTTTTTTCACAGCATCTTTGTATGTTCCTCCTTTACATTCTCCTCTTTTTTACTTACCCTGATGCTTTTAGATTATCCTAAGTATATTCATACCACCTACATGTTTTTCCACAATAGATTGCCGAAGGGGAAAAATAAAAAAGGTTTATTTTATGCCAATCCTGGGACATCTCTCTGATGCTTAACATTGTCTAGTATTTTTGATACTCACTCAAGTACAATGATACTTACTGAGATATGATTCAATGATTTTTGCACATGTGTCTTGGTATCATTGTGTGTATGTTTCTGTATATACTGTATACAAGCAGCAAAAAAAAGTCTTCTTTTCAAGATAGTTCTGATTTACTCCGACCTTTACCTGCCCCTTCCTATCCAAATTCACTAAAAGGTGAAATGTTTTTAAACACTTTTCATCTGTAATATAAGTCAAGCATTTATATAATTGCACATTTCATGTAAAGAGTAGGCATCTACAGTTTACTGCTTGTTGCAAATAGGTCACATGAGTGTGAGCTTTTTTTTTACTTTTGGCAATGCAACTTAATTCATTTACATATTTCATATATTATTAAGCTCTTTAGGAATTTTTTGTGGATTTGTCATTTCAAATATGGTCTGAAATGAATTGGTGTATTGGTTCAGCTTTAAGATGCCACTCAATAAGCATGGCCATTTATGAATTAATCACACACATTATTAGTATATTATTAATTAAGAAAAAAAGCATGTGCCAGCTTGCCATGTATTATTAAACTTATTAAACTTTCATTCATCCATTTTCTTCCTATCCAATACAGTGGCAACTGGCTGGAGCCTGTCCCAGCTACTGACAGGCAGTGAGAGCCACAGTAGTCCCTATAGATATGTTGACAGGCCATCACAGGACTAACACAGTGAGACAGACAACCACAGACTCTTACATTCACACCTATGACCAATTTAATCACCAATTATCCTAACAAGCAGCAGAGAGCCTGGAGGCACAAGGAGAACATGCAAACACAGACAGAGCCCAGACAACCAGGAACTTCAAAATAGTAACCTTCTTGCTGTGTGGCCACTGCACCAATGTGTAACTCTGCTCTGACGAAAAACAAAACAAAAAAACAGCGTTGTTACATTTGGAGATTTAACAGTTCTTCTAATTTTTCTTCTCCTGCAGTTAATCACAACTCACTGCTTTTCTCCGCCACACTTCACTGTTTAGTTCTATTTAAACTGCTGTGCTCTGGATGCGAGATCCTGCTGTAGTAGACGGGAACCTGGTTCATGCGCAGTGAACTCAGACGCAAACAAGAACACCTTGCCGGAGTACAAGGTTAACACTCTTTAAGTGTCGTGTGTGCGATTTTTTGTGTCCGTGTTCATGTCTGTGAGCAAAGATTATCTCAACTGTGTGTTTTTGTGTGAAGGTGATTGGCATCAGCGATAAATCACTTCCACCTCTCTCATTTACAAGCACCTCATTAGATTTGTCCTTTAACAAGCCAATCAAACAGTACTCTAATTAATAAATCATATCACCACGGTAACAGCAGCCACAGGTCAATGCATCCTGGGAAAGAGGCATCTGTTTGCTGCTTTTAGAAACAAGTGTATTTGTGTGTGTGTGTGTGTGTGTGTGTGTGTGTGTGTGTGTGTGTGTGTGTGTGTGTGTGTATTTGTGTGTGTGTTCCTATTTGTGTCGCTAAGAAAACTTTATTTTTATTTTATTTTAGTTGATATAGGTGCAGATTAAATGTAGATATAATGCCATATGTCTATGCATTGATTAATGAATTAATTAGTTAGCTAAATATTTTCACTTCGTCCAGTAATCACATTTTCATGCACTATTTCAATCATGTTTGACTATTTTTATCTTACAAAAGATGGTTAGTATTAACACAGATTGAGATTTCATACATTCATGCTTACAGCGCTGTACTTGCACTGCTGTGGACTTTATTTTTGTACTGTGATGTGTAAATAATTTTTATCCAAGCTTCCACTGAATTAGGATTTAACTGTATGTCATTATGGAAAGGTTCTTATTTAAATGGTTCATGTTAATTAAATTCATGTATGTCCCAAACAAAACTACTATATAACATTAACTTTTACTGTAGAAGGACCGATGACCATCTTACAAAACTAGGTCTGAACAACTTAATGAGATCTTTATCTAATTAAATAAAGTGGTATAACACTTTATTTGGGGAATGGGTGTGTAAAACAATGATATAATAAGATTAGGCAACAATATTTATTATATTATTTTCATTTAATATACACTATTCTGCAAAAGTCTTGAGCCACCTCTCATTAATATTTTTCTAGGAAAATTGAAAATAAGCTTTACATGGTGGATCAAAATCTGACCATACTTTTCTGCATTTGTAATTCTGTCAATTTTGACAAGATCCATGGCATCACTGGCTGAAATGAAGTCCCAAACCACGACAGAGCCTTCACTGCTTTTAAATCAGTGGCTGTAGATGCTCACTGTTTTACCTCTCTCCTTATACTGATGATGATTTGATCCAAAAATCTCTGTCACAGTCTGCCACTGATTTTCAGTCCAGTTCTTGTCTAATTTGACATAGGTCTACCTCACCCTTTATACCCCGTTTCCATTCTTTAACAATGGCTTCTTGACAGCAACCCTTCCACTGAGATCATTACTGATGAAGCTACTGCAAATCAAAGTATCCAGGCCAGATGCATCTCTCAGGTCTTGTGTCAGGTCTTTGCTGGAAAAATGTTCCCCTATTTCTTAATAACATAACTTTCAGATACAGTTCATCGACTGTTGGCAGATTTTTTCCTCCACTTCTCCAGTTTCCTAAAAGTTTTTAAGGACATACGTCCCACCATGCAAAAATATGTCAAGATTTTGGCTATTAACATCTTAGGAATCACCTTACTGATGGATATTTTAGTGATAAGTTTTTGACCCCAATACAGGAAGTTGATAAAAAAAAAAAGTCCTAATCCCAATCCTGTTAATCTTACCCAATAGGCACGGTCAGTGTGAGCCAATGTGGGTGAGGGGACTCCTTCAGTACTAACCACCTAGAAATCATCTGGGCAAAAAAGCACAAGGAAATTATAAAAATCACAAAACAATCATCAAATCACTTAAACGATACTCATCTAATGAACTTACTTTGAGCTAATGCTGAGTTTGTTCTTGTCTTTAGTCAGAAAAGGTTTGAGAAAGGATGAGCATATCTGGATCCAAAGATGCACTTATCCCTGTGTTCCGAGTTGATGATAATCACCGAACACGAAAGCAGCTGGGCATCCAGTGGAAGTATGATGTAAATCAAAATCCTTCTGAATTAACCATCTAACACGGCATAAAATGAGCAGATGAAAGCAATAAATTCCAAACTCAATTTACAGGTTGGACTTCTGTTCCCCCTCTAGCGTCTCTGCTGGAATTTTCAGCTGTGAACCTCTTAGATCCAATCTTCTGAAACACTCATCTTGCAGAGGATAAAAGGGAAGAATCCCAAATCTCTTTTATACCCCACTTTATACCTGCTCACCCATTCTTCCCCTTCCTTCACTGGATGTCACATCTTCACATTTTGGACATTTTTACATCAACATTTATTATAACATAATCCCTTTGCAATTCAAATACTGAGGAATACTTTTATTTTTTTTTAACTTTGTGTTTGTCAGTCATCATTTATTTATTTATATATTTTATAGATATATAAATGTATATATTTATTTTTGCATTTTATGAAACTTGTATTAAATCATACATTGTGTAGGTCAAACATTCTCTGCAGTTAGTGGCTCCAGTGTGTCACTTTCATGCCCATCCTGCACCACACGTTTCACTACTCAAAGTACTTTTCTCATTTATATATTGATGAAACTTATATTTTTATTTTTCTTTGATTAAGAATAAAAATGCTTTATTATTAGATAATATAGTAAAGCTCTGTTTTAGCACTCTGGTCAGTTTTACTCACATAAAACTTGATATTAAGACATTTTAACCTTTCTTTGCTATGTTGTAGAGGCAACCAGGGGGAACTTACTCAGTCTCTTCCTACCCCAGGTCACACAATTTCTAGTTCCTAACATGAACAGCTTCTTTGCTAAGTTACCCACGAAGCTGCTCTTGAGTTTGGTGTCTTTTTCATGATTCACTGATTCATAGGTCAATATTAAACAACAAACTGAACTGAAAATGTTCTTGTACTGGACTGAAAATGAGTGGAAAAAACAGCCAATGTCCTTTGAAAAACTTTGAAAGACCTTCAGAAAGCCTGGAGAACTGTTGCTCAAGGCCTCTTTCTGGCTCCTTAGAAGCAAATTATAAAGAAATGAGGCATGGTTCCAAACTTTTATAAAGTACTGGAGATTTATGGCAAAGTAACACATCTTAACAAAGTGCTCAGGGGTTTAGCTCTGTTCTTATTTCTTTTTTATTTCTTATTCCTGTGTGGTTTATGTATGTATGCACTTTTGTACACTACTGTATGTGTGAAGAGTATTGACTTAATTATTGAGTTAAAGTGGTCATAAGTTTTATTTAAATTACCATTAAATCCATTGAAAACTCACAAAAATAATACATTTTCATACAGTTTCAGAAGCAGAAGGAGAGACCTTTTCAAAGACAAGTCAGTACGAGATTGAAAGGGTAAACAGGGATTTGATGTTCACACGCTGTCAAAGCATCAGAAAGCAACAAAGTCTGACTTTGTGTCAAAAAATACCAGAGAAAAGTATGTACCTGTTCAAGAATGAATTTTTAATTAATATGTCTTGTGATTTTCTCTGAAAAGAGGGGAGTGAGAAAGAGTAACATGATTTTCTTCCACTTATGCAATTCAGGGTGGCAGGGGCACTAGAGCTACTTCAGCTACCATAGGGTGAGAGGCAAGGTACTCCCTGGACAGATTGCCACTCTGTCGCAGAGCTAACACAGAGTGACAGACCACCATTCACATCTAAATTCACACCTGCTCCCAATGTAGAATCACCAATTAACTTAAGCCCACTAACTGCACGTGTTTAGACTGTTGGAGGAAGCCGACTACGCCTGCACTCGTGTGAAGAACACACATATTCCACGCAAAAAGGCCCTGGCGAAATGGGAAATCACATCCAGATTTGTGCAGTGCTAACCACCATGTTACCGTGCTGCCTGAAAAAAAGGCTATTAAGTTGATGGAGACTAGACGGGGTAATCCAATAAAGATTAAAAACTTGGGAAAAGAAAATGACTAACAGCATTTAGCCCTTTAGAAATGAAAGAGTTGAAAGTGCTGTGTAAAGTACTTGAACAGTGTCTAAAGATGTTTTTTTTAGACAATAAAACAAAAGATAAAAAAATGAAAGAGAGGGAATCGTACAGTCAATTGCCTGTCTCCCTCTCACTAAATTCCATATCACCAAACTCTTTTCTCATTCTCCTTTTCATCCCCACTTTGTAAGCCAGTCTGTCCTCATTCCATTATATGGTGCAGGGGCTCAGAGGTTGATGTATGAGTGCTCCATTGAGGGACTTGGACATGAGAGACTGCTGGACATTCATCACATACATCAGTCACACATACACTCTTTGGTCAAAAGCATCAAAGGGAGCTTTGAGTGGAGCTGCTTGGCTGACAACACACAACTCAATTAAGATAGAAGGCATAAAGAAATGCAAGTACTGTAATACAGTGAACGGAGATGTGTGTGTGTGTGTGTGTGTGTGTGGTGTGTGTTTGTGGGGGGTTATTGCAGCTGGTGTTCAAAGAAGAATGAGGTTTAAGTGATGGTGCGACCAGCGTAGAAGAACAAGATGGAGTGAATTATGCTTCATGCTAATACTAAACATGTCTAGTACTTTTACATTTTATGGTCTAACTACTACTGTAGGTAACATGCAAGGGATAAATTTGTACAGTTTAAAGTTGTGAGTTCAAAGACATTAACACTGTAATGCAACAATGCCCTTGCCTTATAATTTATGGCAGTTTCAAATCAAACTCATCAATTATTATTTTTTTTGAGTTACTAATTTGAAAGTTTTTTGGAAACGGGCAAAAATCCAAAAAACAAAACAAAATCCAATGAAATGAAATGATAGAATAAAAAGTAGCTACTAGGACATAGTAGTTTAAAAAAATGATGTCATCAGTGACCCTTGCATGCATCATAAAGAATAATCAGATGCATTTTGTGTTGTTCCCTTTTTTATTGTTTATATGCCTCTTTGCTGTTTTGGCCTGTATTTATTTTGCTTTTCTATCAAAGGCATGATGAAATTGACAAAAATCATTGAATTATTGTGCTCTTTTAAAAGGAACATTCTTAACGTAAAAGCTGGGGCGAAAGCTTGCTGAAAGTTCCAAAAGCATGATGGCTGGGTGGGTGGTGGGGTAATGATAGAGGAGGCCCTGAACGGGGTCATAAAGCCTGTGTGCTGATTCTGTCACCAGAAGATTTACATACACACACACACACACACACACACACACACACACTGTCAGGGTTCCTGGGTCGTTGACCCAGTGATTTCAGTTTGTTCATGTTCAGTTTGGTTCACCACATTAATGTTCTCACTTCCTGTTTTTTCCCGTGTCAGCTTGTCTCCCGTGTCATTAGTCAGATTATGTTCAGCCCTGTACTCACCTGTTTCCAATCATTGTCATCATCCACCTGTGTATTTAAGTTCCTCGGTTTCACCAGTTCTCTGTCGTGTCATTGATGTTAATGATGTATGTCTGATGTCGTCTGTATGTCCAGTCAGTCAGTCAGTCAGTCCTTAGTTCATTCATTCATTCATTCAGTCAGCCAGCCATTTCCTCCCTCTGTACTGTTTGCTCACTCCTTCGGCAATAAACATCCACCTTCACCTACCTGCCTGTGAGTCCAGCGTTTGGGTCCTCCTCCTCTCATCCACGACACTACCCTTGACAGAATGACACGACCCCGCGTTGTGGACCCAGCGGACCCTGAACTTTTCGAGCGGCAGGAGGCAGCGCTCCTTCGCTGGACGGAGGGGCTTCGGGGAAAACAGCGGCTCTTCGCGGAGAGAGAGCGCGTCTTCGAGGGGACTCGCCTGGCTCTGGGCGGGCCTCGGAGACGCCACGTTCCCCCACCTGCTGCCTCAGCTGCACCGGAGCATTCGCCGCGGAGAGTGGGCGTCACAGCCCAAGCTTCGGCCGCTCGCTCTCCCGCCGCTTCGCTCCTCGCTCGCCCGCCAGCCTTTTCACTCTCCAGCCTTTCCGCCTCGCCACGGCACGGCGGCTACACCTCCCATCTCTGCTCAGCGGAGGCTACCGCGCCAGAGGCTCAGCCGTTTACCCGGCCCGCTTCCTCTTCCCGGGGAAAGCGGCGCACACGCCGCCATAAAACGGACTCTGTTCAGCAACTCCCGGTGGTGAGTTCCAGTGACTGTTTTCCACACCCCTCATCTGATTATCCACTTAAAACACACAACAGACTCTTTTCTGATTCATGGGGAGTTTCCCTCCTTGAGGATGATGTGGACTGGGAAGACTTTTTCTGCTCTGGCTCCCCAAAGACTGTTCAGTCAAAAACTGTAAATAGTGGTGGCAGAAAGACCAGAATACAACCCGATAGACCTGTCAGTGTCGCTCACCCAGTCGTTATTTCCACTCCTATCAGTCAGCCTACACCCACTCCAGTGCCAGCTCCCAGGAGGAGGGCAGCTGCGACCCAGTCTACCTCCACACCCGCTCCTGTTTCTCGGGTGGGGGTGACTGGTGTCCAGCCACCTTCTGTGCCTGTCCCAGCGCCCAGGCTGAGGGCAGCCAGAACCCAGCTTGACCTCCCTGGAGGCTTGGAAGAGCTAACTGGTCCACCTACTACTTCACCCTTTCATCCACCTCCTGATCCAGCTTTTCACGCCCTCGCAGTATCACTGGTTAGACTAGCTGAACTGTCCCCTGCCCAGGCACCAGCCTTACGAGCCCAAGCCGTAATGTTATCTCCGTCACTAGCTCACTCTTTAGCTCAGCCATTAGCCTCACCGGCCTCTGTTTATCCGTCAGTCTCCTTAGTCCAATCGGTTCCCTCACCTGCTGTCCAGTCTCCTGCTGCCCTCCAGTCAGTTCAGCCACCTGTAGCTCAGTCTCCACCTGTCCTCCAGTCACCTGTAGCTCAGTCTCCACCTGTCCTCCAGTCACCTGTAGCTCAGTCTCCACCTGTCCTCCAGTCACCTGTAGCTCAGTCTCCACCTGTCCTCCAGTCACCTGTAGTCCAGTCTCCACCTGTCCTCCAGTCACCTGTAGTCCAGTCTCCACCTGTCCTCCACTCTTCTGTAGTCCAGTCTGCCACCCAGTACCCTGTAGTCCAGTCGCCTCCTGTTTCCCAGTCACCTGTCCACCATCCCGTCCAGTTCCCGGACCTGCAGCCACAGCACCCAGAGCCAGCTGTGAGCCTTCCTGCTCCTCAGCCAGGGGTTTCCACACCCGCTGGCCCGGCCGCTCCTCAGCCAGGGGTTTCCGCACCCGCTGGCCCGGCCGCTCCTCAGCCAGGGGCCTCCGCGCCTACTGGCCCTGCCTGTCTCCGGCCAGAGGCCTCCGCGCCTGCATCGCCCGGCCCGGCCTCAGCTGCACCCACGCCCGGCCCGGCCTCAGCTGCACCCACGCCCGGCCCGGCCTCAGCTGCACCCACGCCCGGCCCGGCCTCAGCTGCACCCACGCCCGGCCCGGCCTCAGCTGCACCCACGCCCGGCCCGGCCTCAGCCTCAGAGCCTTCGTCTGCGGCAGCCTCAGAGCCTTCGTCTGCGGCAGCCTCAGAGCCTTCGTCTGCGGCAGCCTCAGAGCCTTCGTCTGCGGCAGCCTCAGAGCCTTCGTCTGCGGCAGCCTCAGAGCCTTCGTCTGCGGCAGCCTCAGAGCCTTCGTCTGCGGCAGCCTCAGAGCCTTCGTCTGCGGCAGCCTCAGAGCCTTCGTCTGCGGCAGCCTCAGAGCCTTCGTCTGCGGCAGCCTCAGAGCCTTCGTCTGCGGCAGCCTCAGAGCCTTCGTCTGCGGCAGCCTCAGAGCCTTCGTCTGCGGCAGCCTCAGAGCCTTCGTCTGCTGCCGCCTCAGAGCCTTCGTCTGCTGCCGCCTCAGAGCCTTCGTCTGCTGCCGCCTCAGAGCCTTCGTCTGCTGCCGCCTCAGAGCCTTCGTCTGCTGCCGCCTCAGAGCCTTCGTCTGCTGCCGCCTCAGAGCCTTCGTCTGCTGCCGCCTCAGAGCCTTCGTCTGCTGCCGCCTCAGAGCCTTCGTCTGCTGCCGCCTCAGAGCCTTCGTCTGCTGCCGCCTCAGAGCCTTCGTCTGCTGCCGCCTCAGAGCCTTCGTCTGCTGCCGCCTCAGAGCCTTCGTCTGCTGCCGCCTCAGAGCCTTCGTCTGCTGCCGCCTCAGAGCCTTCGTCTGCTGCCGCCTCAGAGCCTTCGTCTGCTGCCGCCTCAGAGCCTTCGTCTGCTGCCGCCTCAGAGCCTTCGTCTGCTGCCGCCTCAGAGCCTTCGTCTGCTGCCGCCTCAGAGCCTTCGTCTGCTGCCGCCTCAGAGCCTTCGTCTGCTGCAGCCTCAGAGCCTTCGTCTGCTGCAGCCTCAGAGCCTTCGTCTGCTGCAGCCTCAGAGCCTTCGTCTGCTGCAGCCTCAGAGCCTTCGTCTGCTGCAGCCTCAGAGCCTTCGTCTGCTGCAGCCTCAGAGCCTTCGTCTGCTGCAGCCTCAGAGCCTTCGTCTGCTGCAGCCTCAGAGCCTTCGTCTGCTGCAGCCTCAGAGCCTTCGTCTGCTGCAGCCTCAGAGCCTTCGTCTGCTGCAGCCTCAGAGCCTTCGTCTGCTGCAGCCTCAGAGCCTTCGTCTGCTGCAGCCTCAGAGCCTTCGTCTGCTGCAGCCTCAGCGCCTTCGTCTGCTGCAGCCTCAGAGCCTTCGTCTGCTGCAGCCTCAGAGCCTTCAGCCTCAGAGCCTTCAGCCTCAGAGCCTTCAGCCTCAGAGCCTTCAGCCTCAGAGCCTTCAGCCTCAGAGCCTTCAGCCTCAGAGCCTTCAGCCTCAGAGCCTTCAGCCTCAGAGCCTTCAGCCTCAGAGCCTTCAGCCTCAGAGCCTTCAGCCTCGCCTGGTCCAGCAGCTGAACGGCCGTTTTCTAGACCGCTGGCTGAGCCACTGGCCGGGCGCCATCGCCGTCGTGGGCGGCCCCCGGACCCTCTTCGCCTGAGTGGCCGCCGTCGCCTTCCGCGCGGCCGGCCCCCGGACCGCCTTCGCCTGAGTGGCCGCCGTCGCCTTCCGCGCGGCCGGCCCCCCGAACTATGTCCACGTCGCCGCCGTCGCCTTCCGCACGGTCGGCCCCCTGAACTGTCTCGTCTCGGCCACGGGCCGCGTGGACGCCCACCTGAACTGTCTCGTCTCGGCCACGGGGGCGCCCACCTGAACTGTCTTGGTGTGGACTCCGTCCCTCCGTCCTGGGCCCCCTCCGCCCGCCCTGTTCTGGTTTTTTTTTCTTTCTCTTTTGGCCGTCGGGTGCCGGCCTTTGGAGGGGGGGGTACTGTCAGGGTTCCTGGGTCGTTGACCCAGTGATTTCAGTTTGTTCATGTTCAGTTTGGTTCACCACATTAATGTTCTCACTTCCTGTTTTTTCCCGTGTCAGCTTGTCTCCCGTGTCATTAGTCAGATTATGTTCAGCCCTGTACTCACCTGTTTCCAATCATTGTCATCATCCACCTGTGTATTTAAGTTCCTCGGTTTCACCAGTTCTCTGTCGTGTCATTGATGTTAATGATGTATGTCTGATGTCGTCTGTATGTCCAGTCAGTCAGTCAGTCAGTCCTTAGTTCATTCATTCATTCATTCAGTCAGCCAGCCATTTCCTCCCTCTGTACTGTTTGCTCACTCCTTCGGCAATAAACATCCACCTTCACCTACCTGCCTGTGAGTCCAGCGTTTGGGTCCTCCTCCTCTCATCCACGACACTACCCTTGACACACACACACACACACAAGCATGTGATGTACTTACAGAAGGCGTCCATCACATCTCTCAGAGTATGACTCCCCTTGGAAATTGTCTTTCTCTCCCTCTTGTTATTCCTCGTTGTATTTTTATTCTCTAAGTGTCGCTATCTCAATCACACAGAGTGGTCTACACCATTGTTATACCCCCTCTTAGTAATAACACAGTGGGAAACAGAAACAGTTTTTTGGTTTTTTTTAGTCCCTTTCTCAAAGTCACAGCGATTATCTTCTCGACTGTAATGCCACACACAGACACACACACAGACACCAGCCAATGGACACTGACACACCATCACTAGGTTTCCTTACATGGTAGAAGGGACTCGTTTAGCGTTTTGTCATTGACGTATATAAATATGAGATCATGACTGTGTGACAGTGATAATGTGAGTTGACTTGTTTTTGTGGTGGTAAACTAGCTTGCAGGACGGATGACTACTTGCTATTTTTTTTCTTCATTTATTTATGTTTGATCAAGAAATAAATGTTAATAATAAATGTCAACTATGTTAATACTGGTGGTATTTTCTACTTCTACCCTCATAAAAAATGCAACATTTTTATGCAACTTATTGCTCACAAAAAACATATGACAGGGTTAGGGTTAAACACTGAAATATATATTTGGCAAATCACAGCCAATCATAATGATTTCCTTATGTTGTGTACTGTGCTACCGAGCTAAAAAGCATCCCAGAAAACAGTTTAGTCTCTCACCATCTTTTTTGGTGGTTTTCAAAGAGTTTTAAAAAAAGAGGCCACATTGCCAGCAAAGTCTCTTTCCATGAGGCTTTCCATCTATCTCCTCGTGATGAGAGAGCACAAGAGAGAGAGAGAGAAAGGATTTTAAGTCTGCTGTTGGTGTTGGCGGTGTTTAACAGTGTCGGCTTCTTGATTGACAGATACTGACTCAGCGGGAGGCAACATGCCAGAGAGAAGGGAAGAGAGGGAGGAAGGGAAAAAAGAAATCAACAATATTGGAAGAGCAAGAAGGGGGCTGGAAGACAATTTAAGCGGAGAGAGAGGCAAACATAATGACAGAGAAAGAAACAAAAGGGAAACCGCAATGTGCTTTACAGATCTTACTCACAAAGATGCACACATAATGACAACCAAAATAACATTACTCTTTGGAGAGCACTGCATTTACACATTTTGCATATGGGACTATGTGGATTCTGTCTCGGTGTTATATCTGTCTCAGTACAGCATTCAGCTTCTAAATAACTACATAAACGGAGCTGTATGTTAAAACCAAATCATCATATTATTAGAAAAGTAGATTCTATTTCAGGACGTCGGTGACATCTTCGTGACAGAGCTGCTCAAGCCTTTGAAATACTAATGGACAAACTCTACAGAATTCTGTGTGGGGTGTTTTGTTCAGAGTTAAGAAAGATATACTGTAATAATAAAAATTGTTCAACTTGAATATTGAACATCTGAAAAGTCATGGGGTGTCATGAATCAGTGTGTGGGAATCTTTGCCAGCTGTCAGTGAGTAAGTGAGATGAGCGATGATTGTTGAGCCTCTAAACTACAGCTCATAGCTACTGTCTAACCAGCTATCAATCATATTTTACTCCTATTATTATTACAAAGCTGTCATCCCTTAATAATTTACAGATACTGGAGGTTTGAGCAAATACTGTAGAGCAGAAAGCATTAAGTCAGTTTGTAAGACTTTAAATATAAGGGTATCGCTGTTTACACAATGCAGAAAAAAAGTGTTGTATCCATTCAAATATTTAAGTGAGAATATGTCTTCTTAATAAAGATGATAAGTTGGTGGGCAAGAACATTATAACTCAAGCCTCATTTAATGTTGCCTGTCTTAGCGCTACCTCTAAAATGAAACTAAAATTGATTCTGAAACAGTACAGTGTCTTTTTGGTGTAAGCATGCAGTTCAGGTCTGCTGTGAGTGTGTGGCAAAAAGATAACATTTTTCTAACCATTATTTAACAATTTTGAGTAGCCAAGCAGTGTAAAAAGACCTTCTTCAATCATCTACCTGCTAGCAGCACATGATTATATAATAGCATGAGAGGACACTTGCTCCATAGTGGGGAAACATCCCAGTGGGGGGAGTAAACTTGCCAATCAGAACACAATGCTGATTTATTTATTTAATTCTCTGCCTGCTGTTTTTTTAGCTCTTTTTCAAAATTGAATTTTTTTTCTGGTTTTTCCCATTTTCCGTCTCCATTTTAATCACCCACTAATTAGTCTCGTGGGCCCCGAACAAACGAAAGACCTCATTCGAGGTAGATAAATCTAGACAGAGACAAATCTCTGTCTAGAGACAGTTTCGTTTCTATAAATAGAGATGACTGTAAAACATCCCTTTAGCTCCAAAGCAGGGTTTCAAAAAGCATAAACATCAGAACAACAGGATAAACAAAAATGAAGGAGGGTAGAAAAGAAAAGGCTTGTTTCTTTATAGTTTGCTGACAATCCAACATTGTTACAAACTATGGCTTGAATGTTTTAATTTGGTGCCAAGTGGTGAAGTTGAACAAGTATGGTAATGTGGTGGGTTGATGTGAGGGTTAAGCATTTACTTTGAGCTCTGATCTTAACCAGTGAGTAGATGCCATTATTTAGGAGCTGGACTTCTCAGTGATAGTGCTATCATGTTGTCTTGTTTCTCTGTCCATCATAAGAAGGGTAGACGAGGACACCTGTTTGTGCTTTTACTTAAGAATGTGTTTGACCAGGAGAACAAGACCTGTCCTTTTTAGTCTTCTCTTTCTACACTCGGCCTACAGCAGAACCTCTTGAATCTGTTGGAATACTGAACGGCTCACTGCAAAGGAGCCCCGTTTGTGTGTCTGAATATATTTAGGTGTGACCACATTGTTTATATTTGAATACATCCCTGTGTGTTTGCTGGTGCATGTAGCTGCAGTGTGATTTTGTGATTGTGTTTACTTGTTTGTGTGGATTTTTTTTTTTTTGGTGTATACATGTGTGTGTGTGGTAGAGGTGGTGCGTGTGTGTGTTGTCCATTCCAGTGGCTGAACACCTGAATGCCCACAGTGACAGAGAGGAATGGCAGGCTGTCCAAACCAACAACCAACAGCCAACAGCGAGTGCTCCCAATTCAGTTGGCTTAGTGTTTTATCACACTAGTGCAAACACACTCACACAAACACATGAAAACAAAAACAAAAAACAAATGTAGCATTGCGACATCAATAGTATTTTGCATGCGTAAGCGTTCAATCCCCTGTTATAATGACCAGCACACATCATAACAACTGATGCCTATAGTGCTGCTACTGATTTTGTTTGTGTATCCTTAGTTAACAAGGAGAATGGTCTTCCTAAAAGGCAAATAAGTCTGATATTTTTTAACTATCATAGTGAATAATGAAACGATAATGGATGGTGAGAAAACTGGTTGCTTTGGATATGAAATCAAAACAGACTGTGATAGAGTGAAGAAATGTATACATGCTTTAAAGTTTAATTTTACCTGGGCCAACTTTTATAAAATGGAAGAGGGTTTAAAAAACAAAACAAAATAAAAATAAATTAAAAAAGCAAAAAAACAAAAACAAACCCTGGGTCCGCTGTGCCTTTTATTATGTACAGTAACATATCATTTCTTCGGAGAATCTGGTCAAATCTTTGTTTGCAAGAGAAATCGATGAATTCCAGATTGAATGGTTGATCACATTTAGAAATTCCTTTTTTTTTTTGTGAAACCATGGACACTCTCCTTTTCAGGGTAAAGTGATAATGTAAAGTTCAACTTAGTATGAATGACCGTTTCAAAAACCAGCATCCATCATGGTACACAAGTGCAAGTGGTTTATCACATGTAGTAGCAGCACAATGCCAAACCATATTGTTTTCACATGTTTCTATAATTAAAGACTTTGTGTGCTTAGCTAACCTTTCTACATTTGTTGGAATAATTGTTGCATCTTCCATTTTTTAAGACCACAAAATTTGAAAACCTTGGTAATTAGTAATACATTTTGCTTTAATGATAAAACAATTTGTTCATTTCAATTCAATTCAATTCAATTTTATTTATATAGCGCCAAATCACAACATAAGTCGCCTCAAGGCGCTTCATAGATACAGAGAAAAACCCAACAATCATATGACCCCCTATGAGCAAGCACTTTGGCAACAGTGGGAAGGAAAAACTCCCTTCTAACAGGAAGAAACCTCCGGCAGAACCAGGCTCAGGGAGGGGCGGCCATCTGCTGCGACCGGTTGGGGTGAGAGAAGGAAGACAGGATAAAAGACATGCTGTGGAAGAGAGACAGAGGCTAATAACAGATATGATTCAATGCAGAGAGGTCTGTTAATACATAGTGAGCGAGAAAGATGACTGGAAAGGAAAAACTCAATGCATCATGGGAATCCCCCGGCAGCCTATGTCTATTGCAGCATAACTAAGGGAGGATTCAGGGTCACCTGGTCCAGCCCTAACTATATGCTTTAGCAAAAAGGAAAGTTTTAAGGCTAATCTTAAAAGTAGAGATAGTGTCTGTCTCCTGAATCCAAACTGGAAGCTGGTTCCACAGAAGAGGGGCCTGAAAACTTTGTCTCCTCAGAACTCTAAAATGTAATAGTAAACATGGCCCTGTCCTGCCTGTTTCATTCATTGCTCTCTGACAGATACAGTGGCATGCCCACAGCACTTGAAATTCCACAGCAGCAGTACCAATCAGCTATGCATGCATGTTAAATTACGCTTTGATCTGGATTTCAGCTGTGAACCAAAATTCCCAAGTTTCCTGATTTTCTTTTGGCAAGTCCATTCACTCTTCTATTTATTATCCACCCTTGCCCCACCCCACCCCACTGGAAAACGTTCTACCTGGCACACTGCAGTGAGAATGCGTGTTCATACGCTGCCAGAAAAATATGGCGACAGTGTGAGTTGCAGACGAGGAAGGGAATGAGACTCGCTGTCGTTTCGATTTCACAAGGAGGATGTCGAACAAAATGCGGTAATTTGCAAAACATGCCGTAAAACTATTGCTGCAAAAGGTAGCAGTACCACGAATTTATTCCACTAGCTGAAAAGTCATCCACTGCACAATTAAGACTATTTTAAACTCCACATGTCAACGTCTAACCACGCACCAAAGAAAACGCTAAATAAACCAGCTATGATACCTGTGACTGTTTTTATAGACACTATCTGGACTTCTGTTTCTGTCATTTGCAGGCATTAGGGCTGGGCCATATCATACCGTTCACGGTAATACCGGTATAATGTCGGGCAACGATAAGAAAATGAAATATCGCGATAGAATATGGGTAAAACGCGCATGCGTACCTTTGTTTTCATACGCACATGGCGGAAAAAGCATGGCGGCGACAGAGAACGAGAAGGGCGAAAGCGGATCGGTGAATGAAACAGATGAACCAGAATTGGTTTGTAAAAATGCTGCAACTTCAGTGGTGTGGAACTGGTTTAGCTTTTGTCCGTCAGATACACAACAAAGCACTATTTTTTGTAGCGCATGCTAGCAGGCCGTCGTTATTACCGTGTTGTTTGGAAAATACGGCACACTTAAAATCAATCCTTTGATTTTTCTGAAAATCGACAATGCCCCTTATAATCCTGTGTGCCTTATGTATGAATTCTGGTTGTGTTTACTGACCTCGAAACGATTTTATGTCGTACACGGCGCTCGAAAATCTGTCAAATGTTTTAGTACGACTTTGCTAAGCTACGAAGCCGCATCACTTGATGGATTGTTGGAGCATTACGGCTATCGTAGGCAGGAGCCTCGCGGAGTGATACGCACTGTGCTTCAACATAATATTACCGTATATTGTGTGTATAACCTCTTTTTAAGCATGGTTATGCTGAGGATATGTTGGCCAATTTCCACTGGAAATGCCTTTTGGTTAAACTTGTCAGCAAGGAATTTGCATTTGCACTGTTACATTTTTATATAACTTTAATGCACATAAAAAACAGCTGCTTGTTTAAGTGAAAATACGTTGATTTTTTTTTTTTTTTTTGCATGAATAAAGTTGTGGAGTTGTAAAGTATTTTGTCTAGTGTCAATTATATCGTCGGTTATATCGTTATCGCAAATTTTCAAATGTATATCGTGATAAATATTTTTGGTCATATCGCTCTGCTCTAGCGGGCATCACATTTTTTACTTTACAATTTCATATGTAATAAGCACAAAAGAACACCTTTTTCATTTCGGTTGTTTTGTTTTGTCTCGTCAATTGTTGCTTGATGTTGTTTTTTGCTACTATGATCTTTTGTTAGAGGTCAAGTGTTGACCACAGAGAGACAGATACTGTGACAGTATGTACTGAACTATAATCTGGTATCTGCAAGGAACCCACAAGACCTCCATATGAAGACAAATTTGCGATTTCTCATGTCATAATGGATTTTGAATGTCTCTTTTTATGCAAAATGTCACTGCTTGAAAGATGAACTACAATATAATGGAAAGATTTTTTTCTAGTACTATCTCCTGTCCTCTAATTCTCATTATTAGCTTTTTGTAAACTAATGTTGTTCATTTTGGGCTGCTTCTTCTGGGAGGTTGTGGGGGTGGAGATGTCACATGGATGGATCACAATCATATTTTTCTCCTGTTCATTTTTCTCATTTGTCGTCTCTTCTCCCCACTGTTCATATCCACGTGTCATCTCCTATCAGCTTTTTCTCGTATTTTGTCTTCTCTTGCTTAAAAAGATAGATAATATGATGGCGCTATCGTAGTATGTACTTAGGTTTGTCATATACACCACATCCACACCAACCTCATCATGCTGGCAGTTTTGTTCATAAGTGTGCAACCTCTAATTTCTATAGTTGAACTTATATTTTTGAATATTTGTCAATTGTAAAAGTCAAAGTGTTGTTTACGCACCTCTACAACACATACAACAGAGAAAATGAAGCAGACTAACTGAATTGAAAGAAATCACTGTTATGGAGCTGATAGTGAGCTATAATGGTATCACTTGCAATATAGCTATAGTGCCTCTTGTTTTTACAGCTGTCATGGCATTATGATATTAATAAAGTTAGGTCACACAGTGCAAGTTCTCTAGGCTGTGGTACACTATAGGATTGATTGATGGCTCTCTTGTCAGTTCAATCTACAAAATGCATTAGAAGAGAAGAAGGGACGAGTGTAGGGCAGAAGATGTGAGGGGGAGAAAGGGGAGAACAAAATTGATTGATTAGCAACAACGAAAATAGAAGAAAAAATGCAGTGAGGAAGAAAAGAAGGAAAATTTAAAATAATCTGCTAAAAAGGAAAATAAAAAATAGTTTAGCACAAGCTTATTTTATGTTATTTTGCTCAATTTATGTTACTTGATAAGAAAGGAAATGTGCGTTAGCAAGGATAACTGAAAGAGATAAGTGAAGGAGAGGTGAACAGGAGAATAATAAAAAAAAGAAAAGATTAAGCAACAATTTGTTTTTCTTTTGGCTTTTCTGTAGCAAAGGGCCTAGTGGGCGGACAGACAATATTTTGTCAGACTGCCGAGTTAGACTGATAACCTTGGATATCTCTGAGTGAAATGAGACATAAATACACTTGCAAGACAATGAGTGTGTCAGTGAAAGAGTGTAATGTGGGGTGTTCACAGGAAAATACACAGTGACAAATGGCACAGTCACAAAACTGACCACACGCAATTAAGCAGTGACATTATGCATCTGACTGCCACCTGTGGAATTTAAGAAAAAACAAAAACACATCTGATGTTCATTTTACCAAGTGACAGTGTGGCCCCAGTGAAACATGCAAAGATGATATATACACATCGACGAACAAGAATATCTATTGATTCCCATTCTTGATGCATGCATGGAGAAAAACGATAAGCACTCTTGGTCAGTACAGACTTCATTAAAGTTCAGTACACACATATCAGCACAGAGCTACACACGGTGTGCTATCGATTAAGTGTGGACTCTGAATTCAGAGATAAAATCATCAGCAGCCCATTTCTCTGTCCTATTCTACAGCGATGCTGTGCTATTGATTCATATGCATTGTGTCTGCACACACTGAACAGATGCACCCAAAAAGAGAAATAGCTGAAACTGCTGTGTCTGTTGCAGGAGATTTCTTTTCACTGTGAAAAGGCAAAAAATATTGTAATCCATTAGCCCATTTGACAGATATTAAGACCTCATTGCACTTGGCATTAATATGTGTTGCATACCCAAATTACGCTTGGATATAAATCAGTTGGGTTACATTTTGATAGAAGGTTGAATGCTTGTTTTTTTATGCACATCTAAAGTAGCCTCAGCTTTTCTTTTGCCAAAAAAAAGCAGATTGCAATATCTATCACATCCTTTCATCACCTCATTTAAATCTGGTATTCAAAAGTGTTTTTTTCTTCCTCCATTTAAACAAATATTGGCCTTAAAACTGACATGATTGCTACAGATGCTAATGGTAATGTTGATCTGCTCTTGACTCAGTCTTGGGCACAATTCTGCCTCATATTGATGTACTTCTGTTTTCTCTTGTCACAGTTTATTCATCCAGTATTTTTGTTAATTTAGTTGGAAAAGGGTTCCTGCCATGTAAAGGAAAGCACAGTAATACTGCCGTGTGATGACGCTATTAGATTATAGTTAATTAGAGTAAGATTTTGGATTAGATTAGTTAATATTGGTTTGGTTAAAAAGTTCTACTGATATCCTAAAATTCTGGCCAAGGGCTGAGGACTTTGGAAACACAATAGCTGTGTATGAGTTCAGGGGCTGCATCCTTCCGCATCCCGGCCCATGTAGACTGCGAAGGCCGGGTCCTCCGAAGACCGAGAAGGCTGGAAGTGCAAAGCTGTGAAATGGGATGGTCTAGCCTTCAGATTTGCGTCACAAGCAGTCTCGGTGGAATTTAATAAACTCAGCCGTCTGCTCCTTGCTATGTAAAGTATAACTGGACACTGGAGTAAATTCCCTACCATCCCACACTTCTGTTCAATCTGTTTTCTTTTTGACGTCTGTACAACTGTGTGAAAACTATAACTTTAATCTCAGCCACACCGATTTACTCAGGAACAAATAAAACACTGAAAAAAGCCAAACAATAACATTTTTAAGTTATCTAAGTGACTTATATATCATGTTTCATCTGATTAGCAAAAGACAGTCTGAAAACGATGTGCTGGGAGTCCGGTGTCCTCGCCAGCTCTCCGAAAACGTCGGAGCACTTTTCCAAATATGTGATGTCTTGATAATGTCTATTGTGTGTAAATGGTTTGGTCAAACCACTATAAAGGTTACCCTCCTGTGTCTTTGTGTTTAGGTCAGTTTGTAAGTTAGGTCGTGTCTACTTTGTGTGATTAGGTTTCTGGAAGTTACTTTTGAGTAGCGTTATATTTAGTTGACCTCTTTTATGGGCCCGATTATTATATTTAGAATTTTATCTTTTTAAACTTTTTGGGGTTAAAAAAAAACATTCTGAAGATATTTTTCCTGTGTCCTCTTTGTATTTGTTGCTTGGTACACTGGATACACTGGATTTAACTGAATCCAATAAAAAATACTATGTAATGAATAATTTAAATTAAAATTTATCTTATGCCTCATCTTATACTTAGTAATCTTCATCAGTTTGAGGGGCAAGACCATCTAAGAACTGGAGTTTAATCCTTAATGGAAAGAGGAAGAAAACAGTGCTGTTTCCCAAGACATCAAAGTAAATCTTCAGCCACAACATGTTGTTATTCTGACTCATAAATATTAAAGAGTCATTTTTTACATTATTACATTATTTTCAGTGCTAAAACTCATGGGTCAGACAGCCCTAGCCTTAAGGAGACAGAGGAGCTGAGGCCCCACTATCAATCCTCCTCAAGGTTAAGCTGTTAGCTTTAAAAGCTTGTTAATGTTTTTTTTAGACTTCCATGGTGTTTATACACTGTCATGGCATGAATAACTCAAGCAGACCTTGGGGTTTGCCTCTTACGTATAAGAAACAGGACCCCTGTGGAGACACCAATCACAAGCTGATAGTTGTTTTAGACGCTCCTCTCCCCAAAATGAAACAATAAAACTTAGACAAGCAAAGCCTGCATTTCTTTTTTTCTTTTTTTTCTGCAGGCTAAGGCAAAAGTCAGCATTTTTTGTTTATCATCAAGGCTTGTTGGGTATCATCATGTGAGACTATATAGAGAAAAGGCATTGCAGGGGGGAAGAAAAATCAACAGTCACTGAGGTGTTAAGGTCATGCAGTCTCAGCAAATAAAGACTTAATGTGTGTTTGTGTGTGTATGTGTGTGTTTGTGTCGTGTGTACGTAAAGAGAGAGACTGATAAAGAGGAAGAGAGAGATGTGCAAAAGTGAGATAGGAGGTGAATTAGGGAGAAAGCATGAAGGAACCAAGAGGGAATCTGAGGTATAGCGAGTGGGGTAAAAGAGTGAAAGAGAGTTAGGGAGTCAGATGGACAGAGATAATAGTGCCTTGCAGCCAGTGTCCATATCTCTTGCCACCAATGACTCCAATTGCTGCACTACAACTAATGGACTCTGTCCTCCTCTACCATCTTATCTGCCCTCTCTCTCTTTCTCCAGCCTCCCTTCCTATCTCTCAGTACTCAATGCTGTGCTATCTTTCCACTTTACAGCTCCACCTCTATCTCATTTTTATCATGCTTTGGTCTTACTCTTTCTCTCTCCTGTTATCTCACTCTCAAAACTCTAAAATGCTTCCATTCTTCCTCTTTTTTGCTATCTTATGTTTTTTGTATTTTCTGTTCTTCCTTCCTCCAAAACGCTGAAAGTTTAGCCTCTCCTCTTCCTGTTGTTGCTTATGCTGCATACAGAGACATTTCTGAACAATTTGATGCCCTACACAACTTTTTAATGTAACACTTCCTAATAACGACTAAGACTTTCTTTTAGTCATTTCCAAGTTATCATTGAGTTTTATTATGATAAGGTCTAATGCTGGAGTTTTTTGTTGTTTTTTTTGATGTATCCACATCTCAGGGTAACTTATTTCTAGTTTTCTTTTTAATGAGCTGCAGTATGAGATTGGCCCGGATCTAGCGCCTGTGGATCAGCTCCAAAAACTCTTATTTTGGATGCAAAATGTAGAGACCATTTATCTTATGCGTTGGCTAGATCTGACTGTATTTTAGTACACACCTGCAAATAAAAGACAAATCACAGTTATATGGTGTAATAGCTAATACCGATTGTACATTAACAGTGTTCCTCCAACTGGAGGCATCTGGTACAGGCTTACCTATGCCTTAAAATGGCCACAACACTGACTGAAAGGGAGAAATAAGATTCCATTAATTGCTTGTTTTTGAATTTGTTTCTTCACAGTCATAACATTTCTCCACATTTGTTTATCATCCTTGTATAACTAAATGAATACAAACATTCACAATAATAGACAACATATGTTCAGTATTTTACTAGGGCATCTACAGCTGACAAACAGGGATAATAAACCCTCTGCATTTCCATTTCTTAAAAAAAATGTCAGTATATAGATATTCTTCAAATAAAATTGAAGAATGAGAGAAATTTCTCAAAAAAAATGTTACATCTTACATGTAACATTATATTTGTGTCTCCCTCAGATGACCCAGGAGCAGTATATCCTTGCAGCACAGCCCAACCCCCTCCACCAGAGAGGGGCTTCAGTTTGTGGTGCGCAGGTTTATCCAGCAGTGGGAATCTATGGCTGGAGAAAGAGATGCTTGTACTTTTTCATCCTCCTCCTCCTCGTCACCATGATTGTCAACCTGGCACTGACCATCTGGATTCTCAAAGTCATGAACTTCACTCCGGTAAGAAGCGCGTGTGTGTGTTTATATCATTAAAGTGCCAGGATGTTATATGGGCTTGTGTTTATGTGGGGGTTTATGTGAAAAATCTGAGAGAGTGCATTTAAAAGGGCTTCTGTAATGTAATGGAACATGGGAGTGATGATAATTTATGTGTGTGTGTGTGTGTGTGTGTGTGTGTGTGTGTGTGTGTGTGTGTGTGTGTGTGTGTGTGTGTGTGTGTGTGTGTTTGGGGGGAGGGTTCTTTCTTCAAATTAAATCTTAATCAGTTGTCTTCACTCTATATGAAGTTTGTTTAGTCAAACATATATTATTACGGTTACTGATTCCACTTCATTGTCGTTCACATGAACACATTGTTCATATCTTTGTCCACATCTCTTGGACCTAAGCAAATACCTGCATAGTGGCTGACATTGAAACTATAAACTCTAGATTCATGTTCACTGTGGGAGGACACAATAAAGTAATCCAGGAGAATCAACAAAGACATTGAAGGCTCATCCCCAAACCTGTTTTTCTTCATTGTGTATTCAGTATAGGTGGTATTAGACTTTGCTCCTCTGTTCCATCATCACTGTAATTTTAACTGTGTCCTTATTTTTTGTGTGTTTTATTAATCCTGTTAATATATACACACCAAGGCTCATGTCCTGCTTTGTAAACACTTTCTAAGGCTTACATCATACACACATGCAATATCCATTATTGCCCCGGGGCCTAAGAACCTACACTGTGATAGTAGAATGTGAATGAGGCAGAATTTGACCCCTGTAAACCTCTAGTAAAGTCTTTCCACATAATGCCTTATGTTTCAGTAAGCAACTTCAGAATATTAAGATGGGAGAAAAAGGGTCCGAGAGGTGGATGGGTAAATGCCTCAGGGAAGACACAGCAAGCAAGAAGTATAAAAGAGATGAAGATATGGCATAGGCCATGCCGTTTGTGTGAAAATAACAGAGGCAGATACAAATATTTTTCACAGACAATCCTCAAAGAATTCTATATATCAAAATAAATACATTTATAGTCTTGTAAAAAAGTAGTTCGTTCAAACTGCCTGTTAGAGGTGTGACTGGTGTTATGTGATAGGTGGGTGCTAAGGAAGCTATTCAGTAAACTCGACTCAGGTGGTTAATTGTACTAAAAGCCATCTATGTTATGTATTGTTTATATGTGGCACCAATTATCAGCTATGTCTATGAATGATGCATATGATACACATGATGTTGTTTTTGCTGCTGCAGAAAGACAATAATTAATTTTTCTATTTTAAATGGACGATTCTTCAGGGCCTGCAGCATGGCTATTTCAGTGTCTCATGGAGGGAGGTGGGTGGTGGATGAGCTGACATATAGTCTGACATTCAGTCACTGGTGCAAAAACTTGTTACCAAAGTATACACTAACACATTCCAGCCTGAAAGTAGTTCAGGTCAGATTTTAGCAAAAAGCAATAAGCGAAATGCTAAGTCAAGAAGACACAGACGTAATATTGGAAAGGAGTTACTTATATCTGTGATAGATAAATAAATCAGACATGGGTTTATCTAGCATCCAGACTAAAACATAGTGACTGTATACCACATTAGGATCTGTTTAAATAAATAACAGGAGATGGAGCAACACACCTTATACACAGTATTATATTATTTTATCTTTTTAAAACTGTCACAGTAAACATGAATCTCATGTCAGAAAGAAGACATATTAACGTGTTACTTGTTAACCCACTGCTGGCTGCTGCACGTTTCTTTCACAGAAAAGTAAGTTTAGTGAGTTTGTGATTGACCTATGGAGAAAGAGAAAGCAAGCAATGGTGGGAATTTACTCAGAAAAAAAAGGGTGGTAGCAACTGGAGCAGAGGAAAGTTACAATTAGCAATTTAGACTATGAAGTGCCAGTGTAATAGCTGCATGATTTCCCTGCCAGCTTTAAGCCTGTTTCTTCAGTTGGTTTAGAGATAGAGATCAACAGATGAGTTGGAGCAGAGCAAAGTTATAGTTTAGACTGTGAAGTATTAGTATTGACTGCAGTTTTGAAGCAGAAGACCTCGGGCGCTTACTAATTTCCTCCAAAAAAAAAAAAAAACATTATAGTGCATAAAAGAGTGAACAGTGTAGAATTTCGCCTTCTAAAAATTCCAGGAGAGGATTGTTGCTCACTGGAGAAATCTGAATATTTTTTTGGAATTTCTTATGATTTACTAATTTCCCTTCTAACAGCCAGCTCTGAGTCTTCAGCTGGTTCAGAGATATGGATCGACTTATCTGAGAGGAGTAGTTTGTTAGTTTATGAAATCAATGAATAATTGAAAAAATAAGCAGCAACATGGTCACGCAGCACCCTTTTTCTTGATGACTATAACTTGTTTACAGAAAAATGCAACCATCAAGTATATTGCTTAAAATGCGCAGTGCATGATTTAGACCTCAAATCATGGTGCGAATAGCTAAATAGAAAAAGACTGAATTTATAAGTGATGCAATTCTCCATCATAGTTCTTTGCTTATTTGAAGATGTGTATTTATATTTACTGGAGCACAGCTGTGTGACAAATTAAGTCTGCCAGCAGAGAAATTTGGCAATATGAGTTTTTAGTAATTTAGCTGCAATCTGGCACAAAGTGTACTTTAAAAAGTGTTCATGCTGTGCTTACCAGGGAGCCTCCATTGTATTCCAAAAAAAAGCTGCATGTAGTGCAGTTACTGTATTAGTGAGCAATTCAAATACAATGGCTTTAAAAATTCCATTAAAATCAAATGTTTGCGATAAATTATTGAAACTTTGCTAAAGAAGTAAAAAAACAACAACACTATTTTCATCATGTAAATAATGTGCCTGTACTGTATCATTGTAATCACAGCAAAGTAAGTTCAGAGGTAGCTAATATATACCATTCAGCCACAACTTTGAAATCACTGGTTTATTCTTACATAGGTCCCCTTTGTGACAAAGGGGCTCTGCAGGTATCTTGTGGTATCTGTCAGTGGATGTTAGCAGAAGATTCTCTGGGGTGTATTATGTTGACTGATTTTGCAAGCACAGTTATCTGCTATTATTTTATA
This sequence comes from Astatotilapia calliptera, assembly GCF_964374335.1. NCBI lineage: Eukaryota > Metazoa > Chordata > Actinopteri > Cichliformes > Cichlidae > Astatotilapia > Astatotilapia calliptera. The sequence goes on along the minus strand of NC_137427.1, from coordinate 13,311,564 downwards.
AGGCATATGCCATAAGAATAGAAACTCTTTAACTTACAAGCTCAGAAACACCAATGCACAACTAAATTTCCCTTCATAATTCCTAAATTTCTCTTCCAAATTTGGCTAGTGGGAGTTGGCATCATGTGTGGCCCAGTGATTGTCATTTTCATCATCACAATTCAAATCACATCTAGCTGGCCACAGTATAATGATGGCCTTTCTCAAACTTGTTGTTTTGTTTGGAGCTGCCAGATGTGATTGCCATTGTGATGTTTTGGGAAGAGAAAAAAAAAAGAGATTTGCTTTTGAAGAGACAGCTTTGGCAGTAAATTGGAGAGCAGGGACTGGTGGGGATATAAGTTTATATGTGTGTGTGTGTTTGTATTTGTTCAAGAGAAAGAGAACAAGAGAGAAAGCGAAGCTGAGGGAGAAAGAATATGTGCGTGTATTTGTGTGTGTGCCAGCAATTATTCAGCAATTGTTCATGCTGACGTGTGTATATGTCTGACGTGTGTGTGACTTTTCATGCCTGTGTGTACCGATACTCACATGTGATTGTGTTTATGTTCTCCCCTGAGTCCTTTGGGCCTTCACAGCAGAGAAATTCAATTTCAGTTGTCACTCACCAATCAGCCTGCCTAATTCCTGTCTGGACTTGAGCGTGGTGTGTTTGTGTGCATGTGTGTGTCTTAGAGTGTGCACTGTGTAGAGTGAGTGTTTTCTTTTTTACCTGCTTATTCTTTTTGGCTAAGCATAATGTAATTTGTAATGTGTTGCCTTGTGTGCTTCCATAATGACCCCTTTTAATATGTGCGTAAATTATTAAAATACTTCTGCTACAACATTAAGCCATAAACCAGATGCGATTTTACAACACTGAGAATTGCATTTCAACTTTGGCCTTACAAAACCATTGTCCAGTTTTGCTAAGTGTGTATGTTAAAACAGCAGAATTCGTTTTTATAGTGTGGTTGAAACTCCTGAGTTGAAACATTTATGTGTAACTTTGTGCAGAAGCTTTATTCTTTCACCACACCGAAGCGATAAATAGTCTATGAATAACTATAAAACTGTCAGAGGTCTGCAGTGTGTTTCAGCATTCATACACACACACACACACACACACACACACACACACACACACACACAGCTTTTATGCTGATAAAAATTTTACTGGCAGTGAGTGCAGTGGGCTTTTATTGTTTTTAAGTCCTGATTGGCTGCCAATCAGTGGGGTCATAAAATAAAATCGTATTCTTGTGGTACTTCTCAGATCAGTGTCACAAAAGGTTTTAAAACAACAATTGGAAAATCTATAAAAATCGCCATCATTAATTAGCAATGTGGTTATAGCTACATAAATAGTTTGAAACAAAAAAATACGACAGGGTATAAAAGAGGCCAAAACAATTCTAGCTCATGTATCTCATAAAACTAAGGGAACAGACAGACAAAGACAGCAATGACTACAGGTCAGGGTCATCAGCTTTGATTGTCGTATTCTGGGCTGACGTGACTCCCGTTAATGGCTTAATTTTGCTGTAAACTCAGCCAATTTACTTTAACCCCCTGAAACCCACCAAGATCCCAGCCAGGCACTCCACATTTCTCCTTAAAGGCCTGTGACTGAAAGTTTCTAATACTGTCTTTTGGATAAAAGCATTTTTGTACATACTATATTTTAACATACTTGAATATCAATACTTAGCAATGAATCAGGAATTTAAAAATGGGCCTGTGTCAATAAGATATTTTGCAGTAATTTATATTTTTACCTCCTAGTCACCACAAATGCTCTGGGTGGCATTCATCTGAATTAATTACTCCTCTGCTTACCTTTATTATTACCATGCACAGTGCAGAGTGTAAATGTTTATTTACTCTTTGATGATGGTGATACTGAGTTGAGTTGTTGAGGATATTGTGAGTTTTCAGTAAGTGCTGCCGTTTTTGCCAGAGTTGACGACTGTTCATGGGTGTTACTGAAACTTTCTTTGAAGTGGATCTAACATAGTCAGACTTGGAAAATTAGTTTATAAAGTCTCATATGATGCGATATAATTAAATGTTGATGCACATTTTCCTGTTTATGAGCCCTGACTTCAGTATTTTATCTGCATTCCATCTTTTCTTTGTATGGGAATACTCACTACAAAACTAAGTTGAGATTTTGGGCCTTAACGTCACCCTTTCATGAATGTGCGCTGTACACTGTTTCAGCATGAATTCCAGAGTAAACATTTGAGCAAGCATCTTCATTGACTTGAGATTGCTTTCATTTTCAAGATATGTATACTAGCTGCCTACCAAGAAAAATGTTTAACCAATCATGCTCACATCTCCACAATGAGTTACTGAGATGCAAGACAGTTTCAGAAGATCTGATGTGCAGTAAGCATTGGGTCCTTTAAATGTTTATGCCTTCATTTTTTGTCTAAAAAATCTTTATTATTGGCAAATTATTTCAAAATGTTTACTTCAATTACTTCAACTAAAGGAAAATTAGACTTACCTCATTGAAAATGAGGTACCAGTGCTTATATGTAAATAAAGATGTGTTGTTCTATGCCAAATTAGATTAAAGGGACGAGAAAGAGTGGAAAGCATTCTCTGTCTGAAGCTTTTAGTCAGTGCTGTTTAGCAGAATGTTTGTCATTTCCTTCAGGCAAACAGAGCAATAGGCACATGATCTCAATTAGTGGATGGATTGGTCTTTGCTGTCACAGCTGCATTGCAGTTTATGTTGATCAGATGTGCGTGTGTGTGTATGTGTGTTTCATACTAGACTTGATATTGAAAGCTTAATTTCTTTACCAAAGGAAAAAAAACTAATCTGAGTGATTAGTGTGGTAAAGAGAGACGAGCGATGGAAACAAAGGGAGGTTTGAGTGAGAGAGGCAAGCAGAGGAGATGGTGAGTGATGTATCGAAGAAGACGGGAAAAGGAAGGAGAGGGAGTGAAAGGAGGAAGTATGTGTTCGTGTCGTTTAAATATCGTCCCATCATCCATTCTCAGCCTCTCTCTCCTATTGGCAGACTCTGGGGTCCTTTGGGACTTGGAGAGGTGTGTATTTCACCATCTCATGAAATGGAAGGGAGCGGATGATGGGCTGACAAAGACAAGTGTGTGAAGCTTGATGTGTGGCTGTTAAAGTGTGGCATATATATATATATATATATATATATATATATATATTGTTATGACCCAGTGATGTGTTTGGTGGTATTTTCCCTTTTCTTTCTTTTTCCCTCTCCTAGAAGGTGGACACCTAGGCGTGGCTGCTAAGTATCCGGGTGGAGTCTTTACCTATCCTCGGATTGGATAATTGATGGACCACCTCCAGTACTTAACGTCCGGATGACAGACACCTGGCAGTGTTTTTTTTGGGAACCCCGTTGACTCGATCACGGAGTTGTGTGTGTGATTATTGTAGTGCAGGCTGGAGTATTCACGTGTACCTCTAGCCTTGCCATGTAAATAATTGTAAATAAGTTAACCAGTGGCGGTCACTTTTTTGTTCCTTTATTGCATAACTTTCACTGTCGCAGCCTAGTAGGCGTGAGAAGCCGTTTTCTTTTGTTGAACAAGTTTTCTCCTGTTTTTCGTTAGATAGATAGGTAAGTGACTTGTCTTTTGTTTTGGCTTCTTTTTATTTTGGTGTAGGGAAGACTAGGGATTGTTTTATAGGGAGTTTTGTTTATTGTTTTGGCATTGCTCACTGCTGATGTAAATAAATGGCTGCTTAAATACTTAAAAAAGGTGTCGTTGTTGGGGTTTGTGCGTGGGTGGGAAGTGAGTGGGGCAAACTATTTGTTACGTTTATTTACTTGCCGGGACCAGAACGTAACATATTGGGGGCTCGTCCCTTTGGTGGTTCTTTTTGTGGCTTGTTTTCTTGGTTGGCGGTTTTTTCTTGTGTGGGGGGGTGTGTGTGTTAGGATGGAGTTTAAGTTGGAGGACTTCACTCTGAGCCCGTCTGCGGAGAAGTTGGACAGGTGTAAAAAGGCTGACCTCTTGCTTGTTGCTGAATTCTTTGATGTGACTGTGCCGTTGACTGCGAAGAAGAAAGAGCTTAGGGAGCTCCTGTGTGTCCAGTTGACGGACAGGGGGTTGTTTGGTGAGCCGGGTCCTGCAGGGGGGGTTGAGCTGGGGGCTGTTGCTGGTGTTTCTGCCCCACTGAAAAATCTCCCTGTTCCGCCTAGCCCTTCTGTGGAGGAGCTGCAGTTAACGCTGCGCATTAAGGAGGTGGAGCTAAAGAAACAGCAGTTGGAGGTGGACGCTATGCACTTGAGGATCAGGGCTCTGGAGGTAGAGAGGGGAGCCTCTGTGTCTGCCAGCCCTCCTGTACCTCGGTTAGCCCCGCAGTCACCATCCCCGCAGGTACCCTCCCCGGAGTCATCATCCCCGCAGGTACCCTCCCCGGGGTCATCATCCCCGCAGTCGCCATCTCCGCAGCCACCGGCCCCGATGCCAGGTGGTGGCTTTGATGTGAGTAAACACATCAAAATGGTGCCGGCGTTTCGGGAAACTGAGGTGGACTCGTATTTCACAGTGTTTGAACGTATCGCAGGTGCGCTGCACTGGCCAAAGGATGTGTGGTCTCTTTTACTCCAATGTAGATTGGTGGGGAAAGCTCAAGAGGTATGCACCGCTCTTTCTCTGGAGGACAGTTTTGACTATGATACGGTGAAGGCTGCTGTCCTACACGCTTACGAGCTTGTGCCAGAGGCTTACAGGCAGAGATTTAGGGATGGGAAAAAATCCGCCAACCAGACCTATGTGGAGTTTGCCAGAGAAAAGAAAACTCTGTTTGATAAGTGGTGTCATGCTACAGAAGTAAAAACCTTGGAAGACCTGCGTGAGTTGGTGACGTTAGAAGAGTTTAAAAATCAACTACCAGACACTGTGGTAACCTACTTAAACGAACAGAAGGTTACGACTCTCGCCGCTGCTGCTATACGGGCTGATGAGTTTGTGTTGACACATAAAGTGATGTTTTCGGCTCCTGCTCACAGTTTTTCGTCTTCCGGTGGCCCGCCCCGATGGTCTCCAAGGGGCACCCGCCGTGCCATCCCCTCATCCGTTGAGAACCGCGTGTGTTTTTTTTGCCATGAGCAGGGACACCTTATTGCGGTTTGCCCTGCTCTGAAAAGAAAAGAAATGACCAGGAAGGGTGCATCTGCTTCCCCAATAAACCTTCTACAGATAAACCCTCCTCCTTTGGGGGAGGTGATGGTACCCGAAAATGATAAGGTAGATGAGGAGTTTAAGCCATTTGTGTCACACGGTTTTGTTTCCTTGATAGGGGAAGATCGGCGGGCTCCTGTCAGTATTTTGCGAGACACTGGTGCGAAACAGTCGCTCATTCGTGAGGGGGTTTTACCGTTTTCAGCTCAATCCTATTGTGGGGCTGATGTGTTAGCCTGGGGAGTTAGGATGTGTGTAATACGGGTTCCTTTACATTTGGTGCAGCTTTCGTCTCAGTTTTTGTCTGGTGAGGTTAAGCTTGGGGTGCGACCCCAGTTACCGGTGGCAGGTATTGACATCATTTTGGGAAACGATCTAGCTGGCTGCACAGTTTTTCCGTCGCCAGAAGTAGTTGATATACCACTTACAGATAATAGTGGTTTCGCTTGTGCTACATCAAATGCTGTTCCTTTGTTCCCCGTGTGTGCTGTGACACGTGCGCAGGCACGCAAACAGGGTGACGTGGTGGGTCTTAGCGACTTTTTCTTAAGCGCTTCAGACACACTGAGTTTGCAACCCGCCTGTGAAGGTACCCCTGTCTCTGTATCACTTCAGCCGGATGAGGAGACTATGACTCTGTCAGTAGATAAAGACAAGCTTATAGAAATTCAAAAAAATGATGAGAGCTTGTCATCTTGTTGGGCGTATGTGACCGAGCCTAAGAGTGGGAGATCTGCGTCCTACCTTATTGAGGATGGGGTGCTGATGCGCTACTGGACTCCCAGTTCTGGCTGCACCCATGAGGGAGTGCAGCAGATTGTTGTTCCGCAGTCGCTTCGTCCCCAGGTCCTAAGCTTGGCACATGACCACATTATGTCCGGTCATTTGGGAATCACAAAAACATATAACCGTGTCCTCCGTTATTTCTTTTGGCCTGGTCTCAAATCTGATGTGGTAAGATTCTGCCGCTCGTGTCACACGTGTCAGCTTGCCGGTAAACCAAATCAGGCGATTCCCGCTGCTCCGCTACAACCCATCCCGGTTGTTGGGGAACCTTTTGAACATGTCATTGTTGACTGTGTGGGTCCTCTTCCTAAAACACAGTCCGGAAATCAATACCTACTTACCATGATGTGTATTACCACTCGTTATCCGGAGGCCATTCCACTACGCTCATTAAAAACCCGTGGGATTGTGAAAGCATTAGTTAAGTTTTTTTCCACTTTCGGGTTGCCTAAACGCATCCAAACTGATCAGGGCACAAACTTTATGTCTAAAATCTTTGCCCAGGTCATGACAGAGCTCGGAGTCACTCATCACACTTCAAGCGCATACCACCCGGAGAGTCAGGGTGCATTAGAAAGGTTCCATCAAACCCTAAAAAACATGCTCCGCAAATTTTGCACGGAGTCTGGCCGTGAGTGGGATGAGGGGGTGCCACTACTGTTGTTTGCCGTCAGGGAGACATGTCAGGAGTCTTTGGGGTTCAGTCCAGCTGATTTGGTTTTTGGCCACACGGTGCGCGGTCCGTTACGTCTCCTGAAAGAGAAATTTCTCTCAGATAGTCATCGGCCGAAAGAAAATATTCTGGACTATGTTAGTTTGTTTAAGGAGAGGCTACATAATGCCTGTGCTTTGGCTCGTGACATGCTGGCAAAGGCTCAGGTTAGAATGAAAACACATTTTGATAAGAAGTCTGTAGTACGGATGTTCCAGTCAGGTGACCGTGTGTTGGCTTTCTTGCCGGTTGTTGGTTCTTCCCTGCAAGCAAAGTTTTCCGGTCCGTATGTCATTGAGTGCAAACTAAGTGAGACGGACTATGTGGTGTTAACCCCTGATCGTAAGAGGAAAAGTCGCGTTTGTCACATCAACATGCTAAAGGAATACATTGATCGTGACCGCTCTAGTTTGGCACCTGTTGTGTCACCTATTGTGTCGGTATCCGTTTCTCCACCCTTGTATAGTCCCGGCGATGACGGGTTGGATGACAGGCACACCTCTGTTTCGGGTGCGCGTCTTGGGAACTCTGAAATCTTGGCTGACTTGGATGCCTATTTGGCGCCCCTGTCTGATCCCGCTAAGTCTGATGTCCGTGAGCTCATTACAAACTACTCTGCTCTTTTCGGTGACATCCCCACTCAAACGCATGTATTAAGTCATGATATTGATGTGGGTGACCATAAGCCCATAAAGCAGCATGCATACCGGGTAAATCCCACTAAGCGGGCCATTATGCAGCAAGAAGTCCAGTATCTTCTTGACCACGGTTTTGCTTTCCCCAGTAATAGCTCTTGGAGCTCACCATCACTTCTCGTTCCAAAATCCGATCAAACTCCCCGTTTCTGTAATGATTTCCGAAAAGTAAATGCTGTTACGAAACCCGATTCGTTTCCTCTCCCACGTATGGATGATCTGGTCGATCGTGTGGGTTCGGCAAACTTTGTAACCAAACTTGACCTCTTAAAAGGGTACTGGCAGGTCCCCTTAACTCAACGCGCATCAGAAATCAGTGCCTTTGTTACACCCGATCATTTTTTGCAATATACCGTCATGCCGTTCGGGTTGAGAAATGCCCCCGCCACATTTCAACGACTGATGAACACTGTGTTACAGGGAGTCGTAAATTGCGAAGTGTATCTGGATGATATAGTGGCCTATTCCTCCACCTGGACTGAACACCTCAAGATTCTCAGGGAAATATTTGACCGGTTGCATGATGCCTCTCTGACACTGAATCTGGCTAAGTGTGAATTTGGAAAGGCGGTTGTAACTTATCTAGGGAAACAAGTAGGACAAGGTAGAGTCCTCCCTGTTGCTGTGAAAGTGCAGGCAATAGTAGACTTTCCAGTTCCACAGACTCGCCGGGAGCTGCGGCGTTTTTTGGGCATGGTAGGTTATTACCGTGGGTTCTGCAAAAACTTCTCTGAGGTAGTAGCCCCGTTAACCAGTCTTGCCAGTCCAAAATCGCCATTTGTGTGGACAGAGAAATGTCAGTTCGCTTTCGAAGCTGCTAAAGCTCTCCTTTGTAGTGCTCCGGTGTTGGCCGCCCCTGATTTTACACATCCGTTCAAGCTTGAGGTGGACGCCAGTGTTTTGGGGGCAGGTGCAGTGCTCGTGCAGGAGGATGACAATGGCATTGACCACCCAGTCTGCTTCTTTTCTAGAAAATTTCTAAAACACCAACTGCATTACAGCACGATTGAAAAGGAAGCCTTAGCCTTGCTATTGGCCTTGCAGCACTTTGAAGTGTACCTGGGATCTAGTCCTGTTCCAACCATTGTGTTCTCTGACCATAACCCTCTCCAGTTTCTATCTCGGATGCAAAACAGTAACCAGCGCCTTATGCGTTGGTCCCTACTCCTTCAGGACTTCAACATTGAGATCCGATATAAAAAGGGCTTAGAGAACGTTATGGCTGATGCCCTCTCTAGGGCTTAAATCAAACATCTTTGTGTGGGGTTGGATGTTTGATTTTTTTTGGGTGGGGGAAACTGTTATGACCCAGTGATGTGTTTGGTGGTATTTTCCCTTTTCTTTCTTTTTCCCTCTCCTAGAAGGTGGACACCTAGGCGTGGCTGCTAAGTATCCGGGTGGAGTCTTTACCTATCCTCGGATTGGATAATTGATGGACCACCTCCAGTACTTAACGTCCGGATGACAGACACCTGGCAGTGTTTTTTTTGGGAACCCCGTTGACTCGATCACGGAGTTGTGTGTGTGATTATTGTAGTGCAGGCTGGAGTATTCACGTGTACCTCTAGCCTTGCCATGTAAATAATTGTAAATAAGTTAACCAGTGGCGGTCACTTTTTTGTTCCTTTATTGTATAACTTTCACTGTCGCAGCCTAGTAGGCGTGAGAAGCCGTTTTCTTTTGTTGAACAAGTTTTCTCCTGTTTTTCGTTAGATAGATAGGTAAGTGACTTGTCTTTTGTTTTGGCTTCTTTTTATTTTGGTGTAGGGAAGACTAGGGATTGTTTTATAGGGAGTTTTGTTTATTGTTTTGGCATTGCTCACTGCTGATGTAAATAAATGGCTGCTTAAATACTTAAAAAAGGTGTCGTTGTTGGGGTTTGTGCGTGGGTGGGAAGTGAGTGGGGCAAACTATTTGTTACGTTTATTTACTTGCCGGGACCAGAACGTAACAATATATATATATATATATATATATATATACACAAAATTCACGGTTCGGTTCGGTTCGATACTTTGGTATCACGGTTCGATATTTTTTCGATACAAAATAAAATGTTCATGCCTTTTTAATTTGTCATTTATTAAAATTATAAATATATATTTTAACTCAAAAGTACATTTTTTTAATTTAACCCTAACCCTTGTGCGTGTTTTTTATTTTGACAGCGAATGCGCACCTGCGGACCACATATGTGCACCCCTGGTTATTTAGCTCATCATATCGCAGCCACAGAAATTATTTGGGGGGGCTAGACAGCATGGGGCTAGACAGCCAACACGTTAACGAGCTAACTGCGCTAACACGCTAGCTCCCACCAATGTAATTGAGCATTGCATAGCACATCCAACATACTGTTTTACTTTAGTCCATGAGCGCTTACCTTCAGGGTCATACGTCACATGAAAACCAAAATAATTCCAAACGCCAGATCTGAATGAGGGTGGGGGAGGTTCAGTTTGCCATGTTGCAAGGAGAGCTTAACTTCTGCCTCGCTAGCTTGCCCTGCACTCTTCCTTCTGACTATGCTGTCTGTGTGGAGCGCTCAGTGGATCTGCGCTCGACAGTGCAGCCTAGGCGGAGTAGTCGAACGCAGATTCACTGAGCGCTCCACACAGACAGCATCGTCAGAAGGAAAGTTGATAAAATAAATTACAAATGTATATATATATATATATATATATATATATATATATATATATATATATATATATATATATATATATATATATATATATATATATGAGAGAATGACCGAGCTAAGATCCTGTGGGACTTCCAGATACAGACGGACAAAATGGTGGTGGGTAACCAACCGGACATAGTGGTGGTAGACAAACAGAAGAAGACGGCCGTAGTGATCGATGTAGCGGTTCCGAATGACAGCAATATCAGGAAGAAGGAACACGAGAAGCTGGAGAAATCCCAAGGGCTCAGAGAAGAGCTCGAGAGAATGTGGAGGGTTAGGGTTAGGGCGCTAACCCTCATGGCGCTGAGAATATAGCCCAGAAGAAGCGGATAGTATAGCTTTTATTTTGGAAAGAGCCATTTCTCTGTAATAAACTCTCTTTTCCAAAGATGAGTGATTCCTCAATCAGATACAGGGCTTGCAATATCGCTAGCCCGACGTCCCGGAGCTAGCGATTTTTTTCAGACGGGCTACCAAAATTCTTTCTCTTCCCTGCCCGTCGGGCTATTGTAGGAAAAATATATGTCAATGCTTTTGCATTCTTTCAGAAATGTAGCTGGGTAATTATGTCATTGGCATCGGTGAGCCACTGTCAATATGTGACATATTGAAGTCGCGTTTGAATTTGCGCTTGTTTTTTTGCTTTCACTTTGCAATCGTGCGAACTGTGTATAGAGAGCGACAGCACTGATCTGTGAGTGATGATAATTTGTGCACCAATTCCTCTGACATCGTCTTATTAATCGTTAGCTTACTATGGAAACATGACAAGTGAAATCTCCCGCAGCAAGCTTAAACATGTGAGAGGTTGATCGCGCAGAGAATCGCTGAGCTTATGTGAGTGCGTGTGTAAAAGCATTTCAGTTCTGCTGAGCCAAATAAGACAGGTCAGGGTGAAGAAGTGACAGCCAAAGAAAAGCTTACCACAAAACGGAGAAGTTATGACAAATCAGACTATAAGGCAAAAAGAAAGTGCAGCTTTATGGTTTCATGGACAAAATAATTTCTGTGGCTGCAATATGACGAGCTAAATAACCAGGGCTGCACATAAGTGGTCCGCAGGTGTGCATTCGCTGTCAAAATAAAAAACACGCACAAGGGTTAGGGTTAAATTTAAAAACTGTACTTTTGAGTTAAAATATATATTTATAATTTTAATAAATGACAAATTAAAAATGCTTGAACATTTTTTGTATCGAAAAAATATCGAACCGTGACACCAAAGTATCGAACCGAACCGAACCGTGAATTTTGTGTATCGTTGCACCCCTAATATATATATATAGCATATATATATATATATATATATATATATATAGCATATATAGCATATATATATATATAGCATATATAGCATATATAGCATATATATATATATATAGCATATATGTATATATCGTGGCTCAAGAGTTGGGTGTTTGTCTTGTAATCGGAAGGTTGCCGGTTCGAGCCCTGGCTCGGACAGTCTCGGTTGTTGTGTCCTTGGGCAAGACACTTCACCTACACTTCACTGGTGTTGGCCAGAGGGGCCGATGGCGCGATATGGCAGCCTCGCCTCTGTCAGTCTGCCCCAGGGCAGCTGTGGCTACAACTGTAGCTTGCCTCCACCAGTGTATGAATGTGAGAGTGAATGAATAGTGGAAGTGCTTTGAGGCGTCCCAAAAAGTGCTTTATAAATGCAATCCATTATTATATGTATGAAATTCAGGGTCATCATCTTCCACACCTCTGAACAATTTTCTGTGTGGATGCTATTTTTATATCTTTTTTTTTTTATAAGTTCTTTTAATGAAAGTCTTCTCATGCCCCATAAGCAGGGCCGGCCCGTGGCATAGGCCATATAGGCAAATGCTAAGGGCGCCGTCCATCAGGGGGCGCCACGCCAGTGCCACAAATGTTGAAAAAAAAAAAAAAGTTGGTACTATTATTTCTAAATACAAAAAATAATCCCACGTTAATTAAAATGCAAAGTAAAGCTCATTTAATAGAAATATTATTTGTTACAACATTACACTACACTGCTGATGTAGGGGGGCGCCACCTAAAATCTTGCCTAGGGCGCCAGATTGGTTAGGGCCGTTTCTGCCCATAAGACTTGTGTCTGGGTACTGGACCACCTCCATTTTGACAAAATCATGGTCCCTCAACTTGAGTTACTTTTTTTGGGACAGAGGATGAATTCACTAGGAGACATATGATGGGTGAAGAATGTTTTTATGACCAAAAACCTCCTGTATTTTTAATGTTCTCTCAGGTAGCTCAAGATGGTATGCTGGCATGCACCACAGTTAATATCGTTTACACTGAATGTTTTCCCTAAGTCTAGTCTCACCCTTGGAGACCACTTCATGATGCACAACCCAGCAAATGGTGAAGAATATAATGAGCACTCTCCTGGTCTCACTCCTCACCTGAGGCACTGCCTTTAGCTTTGGAAACTGTGGACTCTATAAGAGAAAACTGCTTAAAACTATTTGAATGTAACTTCCACACAAAAAGTCGACTTAGTAGGAACCAGAAGTTGCTTCTTTTCTGCAATCACAGTACACAGAGAGATCTAAAAATAGCAGCTAGGTATGCACCTGTCTGGACATGCCCAAACAGTTGCCCGTGAATGGTAAAGGCTTTAGGTTGTTAGGACCCTCCTGTGTGCGGGAGGTTAGAGTGAACTCCCATGACCCCAGACCAGCTGTACTCAGCTCCTGGTTTAGACCAGCCACTGTCACCGTGGCTCTTCACACCTGCACTGTGCAGTTTATTGCTCACACACATACAGACACACATGCATGCACACATTTTTCTCACTTTGTCAGTAACAGTGCTGACCTCAGGTAATGGAAGAGTCTAGCATGAAATACCTTGTCTTCTGGTGTCACAAACACCCACACACACAAACAAAAACTAGAGTTAATGTGACATATCCATCAGACTGCTGACATATCTGATGTTAATCTCTCGAATGGCCAGTAAACACCCAAACTCACATACTGTGCACATTCTTACATGAAAGAAATATAAGTAAGGTTTGATATTTTTCCCATTTGAAGTAAATTTTATGTCAATATAAATTACTGTAAAAAAGTGATTAGTGTGGTAAAGAGAGAAGAGAGAGCTAAACAAGTTATATTGTTTCTTTTGCTCAAAGTAGGCCTTTTGGAAGATTTGGAAGACTAACATAAATGTGATTTACTCTCACAGATAACTTACTTCGAAGGATACTGTACATTTTCTGTCATTTCTAGCCATTTAATAAACAAAATGGTTGAAATGTCCAATTTAAGGTACAACACAATGTTGCAAAATGTCTGCCTCAGCAGGTCAGTGTCACCTCATGCAATATACAAAAACTTGCCAGATCCTAATTTGATCGAGTATTCCCAGGGTACAACAGATCAAGACCAGTCCACCGTGGCCCGATCCCTGCAACCTACATGACCTCAGTGATCACCTCCTAACATCCTGGTGCCAGACATTATGTAAATACCACTTCATTTGCAATAATCGGGGGGGGGGGGGGGGGGCTGCACAATATTAGACAGGTGGTTTTAATATTCCAATGTTGCACTGATAAATGAAGCTTATAATACAAGTGGTGAGATTCCATGAGCACTGTGAGCCACTGTGAACACAGAATACTGAAGCTCATCAAGCTCATCGAAGCACTGTCGCCACACAGTTTGACAGACAATTTTCTGAGAAAACCACTCCAACAAAGAATGCACAGCACCAGGGAGAGGGGGAGGAAAAGAAGGAGAATCTCCTTGATTACCACTTTGGACAGAACAAAGACATCTTTTTATAGAGTCAGCAACATTTTAAGTTTAAACTTAGAGAGAGACAAGAAATATAACATTGAATCACTGTGATGTGTATTTTTATGCATAGACCCAAGAGTATTTTTGGCTCTGTAAGACAACCATGGAGTTTCTGCATCTTTATGTAATGTATAAATGTGAATCAGTCAGCAGTTTAGTCCTGGTATTTCCAGTAGCAATATTTAAAATAATAAAAAAAAAAAAACAACAACGAATATGCAGACATAATCACAGGAGACCTCTTTGTTTTCTGTCCAGCTCTGTAAATTCAGTACGTGAGTGCTTGAACAAAGAAACCGGATTGTTCAATTTAGTGTGTAAGTGTGTGAAAGCAAATTACCCAACAGTCAGCAGTTTTAGCCTTGTTATCTTAGCTGGCATTCAACCAAAGATATAAACAATGATAAATAATGAACACACACTCATGTTAATGGACTTTGTTTGCGTGTGCGCGTTTGTGTGTGTGTTCGATGGAGATACTCTGAAATGGCACATTTGTTTGTGTGTATGCATCTTCAGGGAAATAGAGGTTTGCTGTTAACGTTTATGCTGACGTCCTAGGTTGTTTGCTTAGATGTTTGTATTTTTAACATCACATGGAAAGTTTAAAAATAAACTACAATCCCTACATTTATTGTGAACATTACCTTACCTTGATTATTGAGAGATGAAAGAGTATTTTTAAATTTGGCATTGCAAACAGGCAGCAGTCAAATATAAAAGGATAAAATGGCTGAGAACATTTAAAATTTTTTCTTTTACATTGTGTTGATAATTATTGCAGAAAATGCATAGGCATGCCTGGGCATGTTGTATTGGTCTCCAAACTGACGTTCTGTAAAGATGCTAACCAACACTCACTTTCAAACAGGCACTCACTGTGACTGTGGCACTGCTGTCGTACAGCTGTTACTCTGATTCTGCTCCCAGATTTAAAATTCCCATCTGAGTAAAAGCAGAAAAGTTAAAAAACAAACAGAGAAACAACAGTTGAAATATGTATCATGTTTTGCAATGCCTTATGACTGGGAAAAATATCTTAAACTTGATATAAAATATATATATATAAATAGACAGAGAGATCTCTACTTTCAATGAAAATAATATTTATTTAAAGAGAAACAGATGACCATATGAAGTAAATGTACTAAGACTGAGTGTACCTGGAAGGGAGCTAAACTTCAGCTGACACTTTGCATTAAATTCCTTAGTTGAACCATCATATGTCTTATTTATCCATTAGTAGAAAATATACAGATGTGATATAACCGGTATGGCCTTGTAGCGAGAGCTATCATGAATTGGTGTCAGATGTATTCCACATAGACTGAACAGATGCATTCTCTGTTCCATTGTGCATTAAATGATTTCTAGAGGAGATGAAACTTTGAAAATCCCCAAGGGGAAATTGGATCATTGCAGCGGCAAATGAGATACAGCGAAGGAAAAATAGGGTTATAAATAAGAATAGAGCCAATTACAAGATTTCAAGTATAAGAAAGCAGATAAATACAGTGTGTCAGCATATTCAGCAGGTATAATAATGCTGTATGAGTTATGGTGTAACCAAAATCTCCTACCATAAAACCAAAAAAAATCTCTCTCTCCCTCTCTCTCTCTCTCTCTCTCTCACACACACACACACACACACACACACACACACACACACACACACACACACACACACACACACACACACACACACACACACACACACACAATATGGAGGACTAGGTGGAGTAACTTCCATGTTAGGTGAGTGGCTACAGTAGATCCCAGCAACAATATCTGAGATCTCTGTCCAGAAGAGCACAGTACTAGGAGCAGGAAAGATACTGCACAAGACCCTTAAGCTCCCAGGCCTCTGGCAGACAACCCGAGCTTGAAGGATAGACAGCCTGCAGGGCCAAGAGGGGAATTTATGCAAGCAAGTTATATGGAATTATGTAGCAAAGTCACCCTTCGCTTTGGCCTTCTCTCGGAGAGCTTCATGATGTAGTCACCTGAAATGTTTTGCACGTCACAGGGCCTTTTCAGGGTTCATACGTGGAATTTCTTGCCTTCTTAATGGGGTTGGGACAATCAGTTGTGTTGTGCAGAGGTCCGCCAGCTTCAGAAATCACAAGTTAACAGCACCTCAGATTAAATCCCAGATGAATGCCACAGTTGCAGTAGCAGATGTGTCTTTACATTAACTGTTCAATCAGGTCTTTATGGTCATTTAGCTGCTAAGAAACCACAAAAGCAACAAGCAGATGAGAGTTGTGTGGGCCAAGAAATAGAAGGAATGGACATTAGACCAGTGGAAATCTGTGCTTTGGTCAGAGTCACAATCTGAGATCTTTGGTTCCACTTGTAGTGTCTTTGTGTGAAACAGAAAAGGTGAACGGATGGTCTTTACATGCATGGCTCCCACTGTGAAGCATGGAGGAGGGGGTGTGATGATGTGGGGGTGCTTCTCTCGTGACACTGTTGGGGATTTATCTAAAATTTAAGGCACACTGAACCAGCAGGCCTACCGCAGCATCCTGCAGTGACGTGTCGTCCCCTCAGCTTTGCATTTAGTTGGACCATCATTTATTTTTCAACAGGACAATGTCCCAAAACACACCTCCAGTCTGTGTAAGGGCTATTTGGCCCAGACCTCCACAGTCACCTGATCTAAACCCAACTGAGATGCTTTGGGATGAGATGGACCGCAGAGTGAAGGCAAAAGAGACAACAAGTGCTCAGCATCTCTGGGAAAACCATTTCAGGTGACTGCCTCATGAAGCTCATCGAGGGAATGCCAAGAGTGTGCAAAGCAGTAATCAAAGCAAAGGATGGCTATTTTGCAGAATCTAAAATATAATACATGTTTTGAGTTATTTAACATGTTTTTGTTCACTAGACAATCTCATATGTGGTCATTCATAGTTTTGGTGCCTTCAGTGAGAATCTACAATTTAGTAAAATTGTAAAAAATTAAAATAGTCATGAAACTAAAGAAAAAACATTAAATGAAATGGTGTATCCAAACTTTTGACTGGTAGTGTGTGTGTCTGTCAAAACATCTCCAGCACTGAATATTCTCACTAATATTGGGCACTAATATATGCGTCGATCAAACATGGTCAGAACTGATTACCAGAGTACACCAGGGAAAAGAGGATTTTATGATCTAGGTTTCCAAGCTTGTATTTGTTTTTGGGTTTTTTTTTTTTTTTTGTTTTTTTTAAGATCTTCATGTTCATTGTTAATCCTAAAAACAATATAGTATTTTAAAGTGCATGGTCATCACTATCATCTACCATATTTGTTCTCCAGTGATCAAAGTCTGGACAACAAAGTTTGTACTTTCAAATGTACTATTTTATTCCTTAGTTGATATGAACCTTTTCTGCATTTGTACTCTCAGTGGCGCTGGTGGAGGATCAAAGTGTGGACTTTGGATTACTAAAATCAATGCACAAGTTAACACACGTTCTCATTCTGTATTTTGATATTTCTTTCATCTCTCACCCTGTATGATTTCTTATTCATGATGTCCTTTGATTTCTCTCTTTGTTCTTGCGCAATAAGGTGACTTAGAATGATCTTTGAAAAAAAAGGTTAGACTTTCTGGCAAGTTTAAATGATTAGTAATCTTTTTTAACTTTCTTTTTCCCTTTCTTCTTTTCTTTTTCTAAGGGAACTAGGATGTGAGCTTCTTTTCAGTCATGGTACTTTGTTTGTTTGGTGAAGCACATGGTGACAGAATTATATTCAAGTTGAAAAAAACAACAACATCTAAGCAAGTCAAGAACACTTCTGAGTAGGTTGATGTATCATTGTCAAGGTCTGCGACAAAAAGCCTCCAGGAATATAAATGCAGAAGCTTTACAGCAAGGTGAAAAACTGTTCGCCCTCAAGAACAGGAAGACTAGCTTAGACTTATCCAGAAAACTTTTAAAAGAGGCTGTTCTAAAGATGTTTTTCTTTGCTCAGATGAAACCAAGATTAACATGTACCAGAATCATGAGAAGAAAAGAAAATATGTAAAAGGGAAAAATTGAGCATGATCTCAAGTATACCATATTATTTGTCAAACATGTTGGAGGCATTGTTATGGCATGGACTTGTATAGGTGCCAGTCGAACCAGGTTACTAGTGTTTATGATGATGTGAGTGCTGATAGAAGTAGCAGTATGAATTCTGAGTTGTACAGGGTTCAGACCTAATCAGACAACACTTCACAGTGCAAATGGATAATGACCAAATCCTACTGTAGAAGCAACCCAAGAGTTTCCCATGGTAAAGAAATGAGATATTCCTTAATGGATAAGTCAGTAACCTGAAGTTTGCGCAACAGAGCATGCCTTTCAATTATTAAATACAAAACTGAATGCAGAGAGACTCATAAACAAGCAGCAACTGAAGGCTGCTACAGTAAAGACCTGGCAGAGGTTCTCCAGGGAGATTTTTTGGTTTTGTTAAGCATCTCACTGCATGTAGTGCCAACTAAGGACCCTCTGTCCATGACTCTTACCCTAACCATTCAGTCATTTCGGAGTGTTGAATGACCTAAAATGTGCCTGAAATGTCAAGCTAGTTAGACCAAATTTATATCACATCTGCTGAAGTTTATTAAGGTGTTATCAATTTATTTATAAACCAAAGTGAAACTATTCCTTTACATTAAAATCTCACATCTCAAATTAAATTAAACCAGTTCTCATTGGCCACCAATCATAATGATTGTGATTTGCCTATCCATTTATATCATTTCTTCTCATCATCTAAAATTTATACTGCAGAGATTAGACATAGTAACTAAGAACATAAAATGTGTAGGTTAAAAAAAGAAAATTATTGCAACAATGAAGCGTGTAAAGTTAAGAATATTAATACAAATACAATTTTGACCAGTAACCTGTTCAAAAATCATCGCAGTTAACATCACTGTTAACCATAAATCATGTATATAGTCCATTAAGCGAGGCTGAACCTCAACTCATTAGCACAAAAAAATGACATGAGATGCTTACCATAAGCAAAATGAACACCCAAACTCATATTCTGGTGCATTTCATGGGTGCTTATACTTGCTCTAGGTCTCACATTTTTCACACTTGGCAAACATATTATACACTGACTTATAAAATAATATCTGACCAGGGTGTCACTAAGCACTCATCATAAAATGGTGATCTTTAATGTCAATAGTACACTGCCATCATTTCATTTATATGTGTAAATAGAAAACCATTTTATAATAGGTTAAAGCTGTGCGAATTAAAAAACAGTTATCACCTGTGGTCATAATGTTTATGTACTTTCGCTGTCTGTTATTTCGTCATTTCTCCTCTTGCCCGAAATACCTTACTCAGCCGTAACTCATTGCAAACACCCCTCCCGCTACTCCTTTCCTCCCTCCTTTTTCCGGGGCTCCTGATTCCCATCTTTTTCTTTCATGCTTAATCTTTATTTGTCTTTTATCCATATCCCTGGCTGCCTTTCTCTCCATTTACGTTATTGTCTTTGGAAGCTCAAAAGTCTACGGTCTTTGTGGGAAATCTGTCAGTGTCTGTGTGTGTGTGTGTGTGTGTCTATATAGGACAGATTGCCAGACTTCCTGCCTGAAAACAGCGGGGATCAAAATAGATCAGTGATTTTTTTTCAGTCCTCCTCCTTTTTTTCCACCTCTACAAAGAAGATGATTGGAGAGTGTTTTATATTCTTTGTGAGATGCCCTCTTCTGGTAGAAGACAAAAGTGGAAGAAGAAAATATGCAACGAGGGTTTATGTTTAAAACACAATAAAAATAAATCAAAATTGTTGAAAAGGGAAAGTGAGGAATGAAAATGAGGACACAGGGAACCAGAAGATGATATCAAAAAATACAGAACGGGCAAGTGAAAAGAACAAATGATAATTGGTGGTTGAGGAGAGAAAAGTAGATGAAGTTACATTATAAGAGGAAATGATGAGGGGAAGAGGAAAAGTTATAAAAGTGATCTGATTGCATCTATTGTATCAGCGGAACAAACCCGGTGCGAAGATTTCAAAGCATTTGATTTGAACTGGTTCTGTAGTCAATTTCCTCTGTGTTCCTTTTGTCTTGCTCACACAGAAATACACACACGCAAATGCAGCACCCTTGATAGATCATTGCTGATGACTAGCAAATTATTGCCATTATTGTGTTTTCACACTGTGGGAAATTAATTTTTACTGGGGAAGTAGTATCGTATTGGCTACTGTGTAAATCAAATAAATAGACAGACACACGGCCTTTAACATGACAATGTTGTCCACAGTAGAAACAAAGTATTAAACACTACAAACAATAGTCTCCACCAAATGTTTGATTATTGTGATTATGTGGTTCTCTTGAGTAGTCTTTATTTATTACAACATTTTCCTAACAGAACCGTAGTTTGTGTGTCCCACCTTTCCTTTAATTTGCATACCAGCTAACATGTACACAACATAAAAAATATCAGCAAATATATGAAATACATTAAAGTAAAGAAAAACAATCTCAGTTTTCTTATCTGTGCTAGTGAAAACAGAAGACTCATGATTAGGGTTTACTGAACTGCACACTCGGACCAACCTGCTTTCGATGCCTTCCAACTACTTCAACATGAGCTGGGGGTTATCAAAACCTTAGAAAATCAAGGCATTTCCCTGCCCCTGCAGAAGGAAACAAAAGCAGTACGCACAGGTATTAATGTGGTTCTCCCAACAGAGCCTTCATTATGTGCATAGAATTAGAAAAGTGAAAGAAAGACACCACCCCCTCAATAAAAAAAGAACAAAAAATACTTTTGAGGTATACCAGGCTTGAGTGCCAAAAGATTTGTTCCCAACACAACATCCTGCTTCACTTCAGACCCAACAACACTTCAAGGATAGAAAGCCCAAACACAATGTTGTGTATACAGTCCAATGCAAGGGGAGTTAGATAGACCTATAGGGAGTCTAAATAACTACAAGTGCATGGTACAACACAGGAGATTGTGCTCTTCAGTTTACTACTCAGAAGCCCACCTGCATCTAAAAGATAAGGGGAACTCCTCCGAGGGCAGCAGTGTGGACATTTTGGACAAAGGAGAGAGAAAGAAGCCAAGCATGTCAAAGAAAAGAATGTCTCAGCCAGACATCTGACTGTTAACAACACATTTTTTCATCACCATTTACACTTTGAATCATTAAAGTGTTGGATAGTAACTGCAGTATCGAATACTAATGTTAGACTATTATTAACTCTAGTTACATACTATGGTTTTGGATATGCTATCCCATATTACATTTTTGTTGACTGTAAACAGCAAAATAAAGAAGCCAGTGTTAATAATGCTAGCGTTTAAAAGCCCTGTTTTGCCCATGGACAACTTATCCAACTAGATGTGAACAATCTTTTAAGTTTCATCATCATCACTGGTGACCATAGATGGGCAGTAACGCGTAACATCTCCACATGTAATTATTAGTCATTATTAATCTCTTCCTCTCTACAGCATGTCTTTGTCCGCAGCATGTCTTTGTCCTGTCTTCATCCACTCACCCCAACCAGTCGTGGCAGATGGCTGTCCCTCCCTGAGTCCAGTTCTGCTGGAGGTTTCTTCCTGTTAAAAGGGAGTTTTTCTTTCTCATTGTCTCCAAAGCGCTTGCTCATAGGGGGGCATATGATTGTTGTGGTTTCTCTGTTTTCCTTGTATTATTGTAGGTTCTTTACCTTACAATATAAAGCAGCTTGAGACAACTGTTGTTGTGATTTGGTTCAGTCCCCTGCCCTAGTTACCACCTTTATAAAAGTGGATTCGATTATTTTTGGCTATAATGCACAGTGCCATGTTTGGGGAAAAAATCACTTCAGCAAAAACACCTCCAAAGAGTTGTCGAGTACAGTGGTGGAGTGATGATCACATGGCTATGTTGTTACAGCCATGGAATCTGAGCATGTTGCACTCACTGAATCTTCCATGAACTCCTCTTTGTCCCAAAGAATTCTAGTCAAATGTGAAGCCATCTGTTCAACACCTTAAGCTTGGCAGAAACTGGGTCCTGCAACAGGACAATGATCCAAAGCACACCAGGAAATCTACATCTAAGTGATTAAGGGGTGATCAAAAGTGATCAAGGCGTTGCAATGGCTCTGTCAAAGTCGGGACTTTAACCCAGCTCAATTGCTTTGAAGGGACCTTAAGCGAGATGTACATGAACAAATTCCCACAGATTTCAATGAACTGAAGTAAAGCAAGAAAAAAAGTCATACAAAAAATGATTACTTCAAGTTATTTCTGTTAAAGGTGATCTTACAGGCTGCATGTGGTCCACTTATTTTTTCTCAACACTGCATACAATCAAACTTATGTTTTTTTTTTCTTTTTTATATGACTACAGTTTTTAAGATGTTATAGGTCATATTCATCACAGATTTAAGAAAATGGTTTATTAATATTTTTATTATTAATTAAACTGAAAGAGATGAGCAGGCCACTATCACCTTTATGAAAAAAGAAACAAAACCCAAAACCCAGGAGCTGGTCACTAAACTGAAAAGTAAGTCAAAAAGTATAGGTAACCGAAACAAACACACATCTCCACAGACCAAGAGTAAGCAGCCATAACACACAGCTCACTAGCTGAAAACCAAAAAGGCTTTCTGGCACTGGATTCTCCTTTCTCTGGCCTTAAGTTCTCTGGTTAATTGCTATGTAGAGTCAGCTGTACTGGAAAAAGTGGCACCTAAGGCAGGACACACCCATACAGGGTAAGAATCGCAGAAGGCCCTGCCTGGCTGCAAGAGAGAATTATTCTCATGTAATGATATTGCTCAGTGTGAGCTATTGCAGCAATGCCATTGGCATTATATAACCGGAATTTGTTGATGGGATGCCACCTATAATGTCTGGTAAGTAATTATTATAAAAAAAAATACATTTCAAAACATGATTAACCACTGAAGGGCATAGCACTTAATGAAACACAGCAAACTATGAATGATTAGTTCTTGGGACAAACTTGCCACCTGCTTGGATAAAACTGTCTACACTATATTACGAAGTTAAATATGCCTTTACAAATTGTTTTATATGATACTGGATGCATGAGATCGAGTTAAAAAGAACTGTTTACGTCGGAGCTGCTCGTGTTTTTAACAGGGGAATCACTATTGCTTTGTCCTTGTTACGAACAATATATTGGTTACTGAATAACTCTCTGCTGAGAATTCTCTGCATTATACCCCTATTCAGAGTTTATCCATAGTCATGAAGGCAAATCCAATGAAAACACAAGAGCACATTCATCTCTCATTCATTTTCTGTTATGGCTGATTTTAGTTTCATATTGTTACAGACACTTGAACTTTTTTTTTTTTTTTAAGTTGCTCTAACAATATTAATGCAATACAAAAGGTTACAAAGCAATGTAAAGACATTAAAACAAAAAAAGTTATTAGGGGCTAAAAGGACTTCTTTAAAGTTTAATGGGACATATAATCAAATTTATTAAATAGTCTTTATTTATTCATTTATTTTTAATATCTCACTGGGGAACAGTCTGTTAATCCAAATTACCTCTAGGTGTGAATGTGCGAGTGAATGTGAGTGTGAATGGTTGTCTGTCCCTGTGTGTTGGCCCTGCGACAGACTGGCGACCTGTCCAGGGTGTACCCCACCTCTCGCCCTATAACAGCTGGGATAGGCTCCAGCGCCCCCCGCAACCCTGAAAAGGATAATCGAATGGATGGATGGATGGATGGATGGAACAGTCTGTTCTAGTGTTTTCAGCTCCCCACTGCTACCTCATGGAAACAGAGTTAGTTTCTTTCATCTTGTCACGAAACAAGATAACAAGGAGTCCAGTTTAATCCGATGGTGGAACAGTTGTTAATCCTCCTTAAGTGACACCTTTCGCCAAAGGCCTATTCTCCAAAATTACTCAATGAATCTAAGGTTTTTATTAGCCTGGTTAAGATAATCTGATTTGTTTAGTACTTCAAAAAGTTTAGTACTTCAAAAAGAGAGCACAAGAATGAGTTATAACAGCTGTACTCAGTCATCAGAGATGGCTAAAACTAGCCACGCGCTCTCATGATCAACATAAACATGATTAGTAATTCAATTAATTATTTTTATCATATAGTGCCAAATCACAACAACAATTGCCTCAAGCTGCTAATTATACTACTGAAGCAAGGCTAGTTGGAAGAGCTCAAAATTTCACCTCAGTGGAAGAAGAATTTCTGTGTAGTGGTGTAGAAAATTAGTCAAAGTGCTTTGTAATATTAATAATATCACACAAATAGCTGACAGAACAATAAACATGTATGCAGTCCTCATGCTGCTCAAAAGTTTTCTCTCCAATAGCGTGGCAATCAGTTGTAACAGAAAAAAATGAACCATATTACATCAACGCTACAGTAGCCTAACTACGTCATAAAATTTTGTCATGAAAATCAAAGTTAAGGATGATGTACAACAAAAAGAAGGATAAGGGTCAACTTGAGCAGCAGTGGTGGTGATATAATTTTATGGCAAAAAAAAAAATTGCTTGTTGGACATTTCCTCAGACCATTTCAAAGAGCTTGTGATGCAGCCTAATTTCTTTATGTTGCCCATAAATATGTGAGCGGTGTTCCAGGAAATGTTACTCTTGGCTGATAATAAGGTATAATTTCCTCCATCTCTTAAAGTAATAAATTATATAAAATTCTATTTGATATACTGTAACTATACATATACAAATTACAGGTTCCTCTCATAAGATTGAAGTAGCCATGTTTGGGGGAATTTTCAAATACAAAAGCCATTTTAAGTCCATTATCCAGTTAGTTTACACTGAATAAACCTGCTCCTAGGTAATTTTGACCTTAAGCATACACTGCTGGTTGAAAATCAAGCCAAAGTCATTTATTCCGTTTATTTGTTGAAGCGGAATATGTAGTGCTTTGTTGAAACTTGTTGCTGAATTGTATGTGTACTTGTTGTACCCTGTTTCAGCTGAATTTTAAATACTTTAGGTTTGATTTATTGTTTAGTACTTATTAGCTTGGATTGCTAGGTTCTAGAGGAACAATCCACACAAGGTAATGTTGCAATGGGATTGTACATCCTGACCAGCTAGTGATGTATACACAGTCGAGCCTCTTTGAAACAGCAAAGTTAACAGCAAGGTTCAACTCCTAAATGGCCTGTGCCACTTTGACTTTGTTGCGAAACAAGACAAAATGTGTCAAAGAGTACATTCTGTGCCATTTTGAAGTCAGCTTAGACACCAGAAATTCTCATTTGACAGATAAAGATGATAAAAAGACATCCCTCTGACATCCAACTGGGAGAAACTTACCATTTCTTTCCCCTTAGAGAAAGGAAGGAGAATCTTTCTGACATTTACTGCCATCATATTTGTTTCTTTTATGTCAGATAGAGAGGGACAGGGGTAAAGTAATTTTCTGATTGAAGAAGCATAACAGAAAAAAAAATAAAAACCAAAAAAGAAGACTGACATAAACTAACAAAAAAAAGTAGCAGCTTTAGAAATATTGCAAAGGCCAGTCACCATGTTGTTGTTTTTTTAGCCAGAAATGACTATTTTTGAACAATAGAAAGCAGCGCTTAGTATGGGTGCAACCAATAGACACAGATATACTTAATAATTAGTTCTAATTCACATTAATTAAAACAAAATCTCCTTGATTGATTCAGGCATTAGATTGATTTTCACCACCTGAATTTCATCGCTTAATCTGGGAATTTTTACAGTTTATGGGAACTGAATCTCTTTTGGAGTCAGTCCAGACATTAGAGGAACTGCAGTTTCTTGCATTTCCACATAGGCAATTTTTTTTTCAGCTGTTACTTATTGAACACTCTAACACTTATCACTAGAGTTCCTACTGGAACTGACTCAAGTATGCTCAAGTAAACTGTATATAACAGCCCTGTAATCCTTAAGGGGATTTAATGTTCCTTCAAATCTCCTCGGCATATGGTTGAATAGCCTGAGAAACCCCTTGATTTCTTATACGATATTTTAAATATTAAGTTTAGCAAAAGATCAGCAAAGTAACAGTGGTTCTGCATGAGCTGGGAAACGTTCGTTTGTCCTAATACAGCATCCTGCCAAATTCAGTCTCCATTTGCAGATGTTTATGCTCCAACAATCTGGACTACACCTTCTGTTTAGTTTGTACATGTCAAACACCTGTTTATTATAATTACAGATAGTGTCACAATTGAATACTATCAGTATGTGAGAAGAACTCTAAAAACAATAAACAATGTAAGATACGAATTAAGATAAATTTGGCAGTAAATCTAATGAATGATTGATTTTTGGCACATAGGAGTAGCAAATAGATAACTCTGTTGGCCACATAGTTCTTTGTAGGGCATTTGAATATGAATTTTCTTGGTATCGTTTTATTTTCTCAGCCATTCTTCAGTAGCCAGCGAAGAGTGACAGGAAAAGAGGGATGTTACGCTGCAGAAACGTGACCTGCTCTATAAACTTTGCTGTCATCAATCTGTATTATGTGCCTTTTAGGGAAGTCACAGGACTTCCAAGCTAAAAAAGAAAAAAAATGCAATCCTGCTCAATCTGGCAAAACATTCAGCTAACCCTGCAAGGCTGAATATTTTTACTCAGCACCCATTTTAAGCTTTTACTGCACATTAATTCAGTATTGCTGTTATAATTTATTGTACAGTGTTTGCAGCAATCACACTAATCAGAAAGTTGTACGAATATTAAAATAAATCTTTTTTTTTCAATTGTCAGACAGAATTTTCAAACATGGTAGCAAAAAAAAAAATCAAGATGGGAGAATAAGTATTTGATCTCCTACTGAGTTTTATGTGCATCAGAGAAGTTTTCCACAGAGCAGTTAAAAGAAACAATGTGCTTTTAAATTATATCAAATAATGAACGCATATATATACAAAACAGGACGACTGTTTTAACTGTATTAAGGTGTAAAGGAGCCAAGAAAATTGCTGTTGAAGATAAGGACAAATTACCAAATTACCTGTTTGACAAATGTGGAACACCAAGCTGCGGTAGAACTGGAAACCCCTACCCTGATTTAACCTAAGATTGAATCTACAGTAAAGTGGTCTGCACATGTATTTAAGAATAAGAAGACAGAGCAATTGCCTAAGTCAACAGCTAGTAGGAGGTCATTACTTACTCCCTGTAATGCACACTCTGCACTGTGAAGAGCTTTGAAACCAGCTTTAACCATGATGAAAAGCAGCTGAGAACAGGACCTCTTTCTTCTTCAGGAGTTTAGAAGGAAAATGGGATTTAGAGATTGATCTGTATTCAACAGTGAAGGATCTGTCGTCCAAGTGTTTGGACAACTGCATTTTTGAATGATTCTGGAACACAGCCAGCTACCATGAGGTTTCGATGATTTGCACAATTCCAGTAATGCCAAAATAGGAATTTAGTTTTAATTATATTGAGGTAACAGCTGAAGGTTTTAATGTTAGATATTATATGACAAACTGCAGACAGATTGATGGAGTTAAAAGAATTTGGAACCACTGTGTTTTCAGAGATGACAGATGGGATGTGACAATAAGTACTTTTCTATGAAGAAACAAGGGAAATTCTTGAACTTAGTGGGACTGTTTCTCTGTAAACTAATTACCATTCAACCCAGCAAGTTATTGTGAATATGATGGGTACTGACAGGTTTATAGTTGTGTATTTCCCCCATTAAATCAAAGGGAACATTTTTGTTTTGTTTTGTATGTACACACAGACATAGACAGTACAAATTACTGTAGGTTAATTGAACATGTAAAGGTTAGGCGTAGCTCGAACTTCTGGCTAAGGTATGTTGATAAGAGCCATCAGTCAGTCAGCATGTTTATGTGAACTTGTGCAAGTCTGTAAATGAGAGAAATACAATGACAAAGGATGAAAAAGAAGACATGTCCTCTCTTGTCACTTCTGCGAAAACCATCCTCATTATTGCTACAAAGGTCTTTCTGGTTGTTTTGTTACTTCATTGTCATGAACTGACTGCAGGCTGGATTGAACCACCCACTGCCTGTAAGACTAAAATTGCATGTTGGCACAATTTTATTTTACAATCACACTGAGAGAGACCCCACCACCACCACCACCACCATCCAATGGCTGGATGTCTTCTCAACATCCACTAAGACAGTGTTACAGGAGATTTACTCATTCTGCTGAATTTGTTTAATTGTCATCTGATATTTGTTGTCAACAAGGGATTGGTCTTTACACATATATTCCTTTTTATTGCACTGGTATAAAATAAAATCTGAATGTACAAAGCATAAAATCGAGTCATAAAGACCAGTGAATCCAGCTGAAGCTGGGCTTAAGCTATTTCAAGAATTGCCTCTCTAATTTTTTTTAGAGTCTTATGATAAGATTACAGTTTACTTTCCCCGGTGGAAATGAATTTATGTCACAACCTTTTTTCCAACTGCACCTATGGAACTGGTAGTGATTCATGAAAAGGTCTTCTAACTTAATAGACAAATCAGTAAGACATAGGGAGCGCTTAGGGAGTCCTACTATCAGTTTCATTGGATTTATTCTCACAAAAATACTAAGGCTACACTGCACTGAACGCTTTTCCTAAAATTGCCGTTCCTACTCTTTAATATTGCACCTTTTCTTGTTCACTTTATTTTAATCCAGGTATAAATTCTGTGTGAATTCTGACTTTTTATGAAGGACAAAAAAACAATTAGGAACATCAGATCAGTTCTCTGAAATCATCATAGATTTAAACGACTTTATATTCATACCATCTGTAATGATTTATTTAATCTGGTTTATATTATTTACGTTTTAGATTTTCTATCGGTGCTTTCTTCTACAGGGTATGTGGCACCTTTACACTACTTGTAAAGTGACAAGTAGACCTTGGGGAAAGAATGTTATATCACCAAGGTGATGCTACATTTATATACATCTCTGTGTGTATGGCTTCAGTGCACATGAGTCATCATTTATAATGTACAGAGTGCACACCCTTGAGAAAACCTCCTCACTTTTTCTGTCTCTCTCTCGACACTTTTGCTAGTGCACTCTCTGCCACTGATGCCCTTTCTTTCGCTCTGTCTTTCTCTGTCTCCAGTTCTCTCTGTCTCCAACTTCCTTTGTGTCTCAGTTTTTCTTCCTCTTTTTCCCATGTGTGTATCTCCCTGTTTCCTTTCATCTTTACTTCCTTCCTGCCACATGTTTCTGCATCTCTCCCAATTTATCTCTCTTGCGCATTGTTTACCCAGTGGCAGTCTGCAGTGACTGACAGCATACAAACAAAGAGTTTTTGGCTATGGGCTAAAGGCTACACACAACCAAGCACACTCACTTAGTCTCACTTACAAAGAAGATTTTACAAGTCATGTAGGAAATTTGCACACATCCATCTGCTCACTGACACTTAAATTCACATACTGAATGTAATACATATCATTGCTGAAGCAGCAAGGTGATGCAGTAGTTAGCATTATCACCTCACTGCAAGAAAGGTCAAGGTTTGAACCGCTTGATCTGGGGCCTTTCTACTTGCAGTTTGCATGTTCTTCCTGTGCCTGTTCCATCTAGTTTAGGTTTTCTGGCTTACTCTCACAGACATGTCAGGACTGTAAATTGGCCCCTCTTGACCCTAAGTTGTATAAACGCTTAAGAAAAATGGATAGACAAATGTGAGTGCTATGCGTTCTGCCCTTACACAAATGCACACATTTCTCTATCAGTATATTTATATATCACACTGCTGCAATCTGCTGCACTGTTGTATCATCTAGAGGCATACTTAGACATACACTAAACACTTGAGATGTGCAAAAGCACACAGTTTCACTGTTGGCTGCTATATACATGTTTAATGATAAATAGACTTAAATCCTATAAACTCAGCGCCTAATTTCACTCAGTGCTCAAGAAAGGATGTTTTTATATCCCCACATAAACTATTACAGATACAAAGAAGTTATATTTCAGGTGTGTATTAGAAATGTAGCAGCTGAGCTAGCGACTGGACTTTTCAAAGGTTTATGAAGATATTCCACTTCTCATCCAAGAGGCTTATTTAGTTCTAAAACCACAAGGTGGAGAGTCTCAGGTATTTAAAGCCTAGTGGGGGTTGTCCCTTAGGAGTCATTGATCCACTATTAATCATGTGCACCATCAATTAATACCTGGGACTCTCCACATTTTGGTTTTAGACCCGAAGAGGCCTCTTAGATGAGAGGTAAAACATCTTCAAAAAACTTAAAGAAGTTCAGTGGCTTTCTTTTCAGGCTCCTTCCTGAATGACTAAAAACTTACACAGACAAAATCTAACAACTTTTACAATTTTGTACTAAGGTTTAACCTGCATAAACTGATTTATGTTAATTTGTTTTTACTGCCACCTGCTCTTATTTAAAATAACATTATTGTACCATACCATTATTGTAACCATAGACGTGAACCGGACACACAGACTGTTGTCAGTTTAGGTGGGCTCTCATCTACCCATAACACAAGACGAAGGACATGTGCAGAGACAAATAATGCATCCCGATATTAACATGGACAGCAGCACACAAGCATCTACTATAACTTGTCTGTCAGCAGTGAAGCCAGTAATATTTTCCACTCTGTTTGATATTCAGGTCATATCAGTTCCAGGCAGACAAGTGACCACGTAGTAGGCATGGGATTTCAGCCATATCAACAGTCACTTGTCATTCAAGATAGCCACTGTCACGCATTATTTTTGTTATGTTGTAGTACAGATGTGTAACATGTTGAAAGTACACTGGCTATGCAGTTACATAGCCATTACTACTAAATGCCTGCTCACAAATAATTTATGCATCGTTATACATTATTCTGTTTTCTTATCCTCTTCTCTTTATTTTGTTATGCCACCAGTGGAGGACAGAGAAATGTCTCGGACAGGGTTGAAAAAAATGGCAGAAACAAACATTGGGCAGAAAAGAAGGACAGAAATGGATGGGTGATGGATGAAACCAGACATATTTTGTCACTTGTTACTCACTGTGTCACTCAAAAATCAGATGCATCACAGACAGTAAAATACTGAACTTTGTCCCTTTATTTTCTGCCTGTTTGCCAACAATGGATCAATATAAACTCTGTGGATGAAAGTAGATGTATTTTTGTTATGCTTGTCACTCAGAAACAATCCCAACAGTGGAAGAAGACATGCTCTCTGTGTGGGTGCTCTTTGGAGGCAAATGATTGGCAGACTGGGGAGCTAGTGGCCACAGGATCCAGCAATGATGATCTGTCACCCACAAACCATTAAACCAGTCACATATGTGGTATCCAGGGTAGGATGGATGCCGGTCACCTAGTTTATTTTGGTCTGCGAGTGAAGGGTGTGAAGCAATATAGACTGACGCACTGACTCTGCAGCAAGACATCATGTCATATGAGTTGCTAATAATAATTTAAAGAAGGCGATACAGATGTAATGTCATTGTTACTCAAATACAAAAAATAAAAAATAAAATGAGAAAAATATTTTTTGGAAAGTTTGGTTTAGGTTCTTTTTCACAGCATGATTTTTTTTCTGCATTTTCATCCTTTCAGTGGTGGTTGTGTTCTAGTCATGCTTGTCATGTTTTGAACGCTAAAAAGCATTACTCGAGTCACATAGACACACAAAAGTGGTTTTACTTCCAAATTCTGCCTTCATTGAAGTGAGTGAGTGAGTGAAAGATGTGATTGAATATGACACAGTGTTGGCTTTCAGTAGAGTATGTCTTTGCAACTCCAGGCAATGTATGAGGTTTCAGTTTTTTTCTGATATAAACCATGCCATGCAACATCACATCACATGTGCATCAAGTGTAATTTAAACTCAGAATGTAGTGAATTGCTGCTAAATCAGCTGTGGAATTGTATTGAATGGCATGGTTATTACAGAAATGTATTAACAGCTTCCAGTGACTTGATTTAGGCTTAATGAGAATTACAGCTAACATTGCCCATTATTTTGTGTACTCTATAAAAAAAACTATAAAAATGTTTCATCTGCTAGCACACTTATGCTGGACAAGGCTGTTGACATGGATGGCAAATGGAATGTAGCGGCTCAGATCAGACTAGGATCACATAACAGGGACTACTGTGTAAACTATATATATGTTATAGATAAAATGTGGTGGCTTCTCTGGCTATAGAGATATTTATTATCCCTAGACTTACATAAGGCTTCACTTCATGTAAGTCAAGCAGCCTTTCAAGAGTGAGTTGACATACTCATACCACAAGTTCTACTGGGCTGTGGTTATGTTTTTCATTTTGGGATTTTGACTAGCATTCCCTAAAGTACTTTGGCCCTCAGGCATGTTTTCTTGAGCAAACTCTGTTGAAAATAGTATTACTCTCTTCAGGTATTCAGGGAGAAGGATTGAAGTCATGCCAGCAGATTCAATAGCAGACATCAGCCCTGTATTGCCCTCTCACTGAAGTTTGCACCCTTAACCAAAGTTTAGAAATGCAGTAATATAAGAAGATTAACATCCAGTTTTTTCATTAAAAAAGAAAAAAAAAGAAAGGAAAAAAAGGAAGAAAGAGGGACTTTTGCTGAGTTTGTTCAGGTTGTCTGTGAAGGTTCTCAGTCATCCAGGTCATCGTAGTCAAAGGAGCTTGCGAAGAAAAGCGTCTGGACTTCTTTAAGTTACTTGAAGACGTTTCACCTCTCATCCGAGAAGCTTCTTCAGTTCTAAGGTCAAATGGTGGAGAGTCCCAGATATAAACCTAGTGGGAGTATCCCCCCACAGAGGGACAATCGCCTAAGCCAAGGTGTGAAATTGGATGTGGGTCCCAATCAGCCAGAGTTTCGGGTGAGCTCATTGTGAAACCTGGCCCCAGCTTATCATGCGAATTCCTGAGATCAGATGGCCCAGGATGTGAGTGGGCATTAAGGCGTCTGGGAAGGGATCTCAAAACTGGATTATAGATGGCAGAGAGTTGGTGTCGTAAACCACCGCCTCTGTTCAAAGATGGTCGCTCACAGTGGACATAGATGGCTTCTTTCACTCCTCTTTCAAACCATCTGTCCCCTCTGTCCAAAATGTGAACATTGGCATCCTCGAAAGAGTGTCCTTTATCCTTCAGATGCAGATGGACTGCTGAGTCTTGTCCTGTGGAGGTGGCTCCTCTGTGTTGTGCCATGCGCTTGTGAAGTGGCTGTTTGGTCTCTCCAATGTAGGGGTTTGGGCATTCCTCGCTGCACTGTACCGCATACACCACATTGTTAAGTCTGTGTTTTGGCGTTTTGTCTTTCGGGTGAACCAGTTTTTGTCTGAGCATGTTGCTGGGTCTGAAATACACTGGGATGTCATGCTTGGAGAAAACCCTCCTGAGTTTTTCTGATACACCGGCTACACAGGGGATGACAATGTTGTTGCGTCTGTCCTTCTTATCCTCCCTCGCTGGTGTCTGGTCTTCTTTTCTGTGCCTCTTTGCTGACTCTAAGAACGCCCATTTAGGATAGCCGCACGTTTTGAGTGCTTCCTTTACATGTGTGTGTTCCTTCTTTTTTCCTTCAGGCTTAGAGGGAACATGTTCTGCCCGGTGGTGTAGGGTCCTAATTACTCCAAGTTTGTGTTCCAGAGGGTGATGGGAGTCAATGAGGAGGTACTGATCCGTGTGTGTGGGCTTCCGGTAAACTTCGATGTTGAGGTTGCCGTTCTCTTCAATGTGCACAGCGCAGTCCAGGAAAAGCAAACAGTTGTCCTTTGTGTCTTCCCTGGTGAACTTGATGTTTTTATCCACAGCGTTAATGTGCGCAGTGAAGGATTCCACTTCTTGTGTCTTGATTTTGACCCAGGTGTCGTCTACATATCTGTACCAGTGGCTGGGTACTCTTCCTTTGAAAGAGCCAAGAGCCTTCCTTTCCACTTCCTCCATGTAAAGGTTGGCTACAATAGGTGACACGGGGGAGCCCATGGCACAGCCATGTTTTTGTCTGTAAAAGCCTTCGTTGTATTTGAAATATGTAGTGGTGAGGCAGAGGAGCTGTCTTCTTGTAGTTGTTTTCTGACAGTCTCTACTGCCTCCGTGGTGGGTATGCAAGTGAAGAGAGAGACTACATCAAAGGACACCATGGTTTCATCTGGATCCAGGGTAAGTTTCTGGACCTTGTCAGTGAAGTCGGTGGAGTTCTTGATGTGGTGTGGGGTGTTCCCCACGAGAGGAGCAAGGATGGTAGCAAGGTGTTTTGCAATGTTATAAGTGGCTGAGTTTATGCTACTGACTATGGGTCTGAGTGGGACAGCTTCCTTGTGGATTTTAGGAAGTCCGTAAATGCAGGGTATGGCATCCCACGGGTAAAGCGGTGATATGTAAGGCGGTCAATGATTTTGTCCTTTTCAGAGTCTTGAAGGCAAGATATAACTTTCTTTTTGTAGCTGCTTGTGGGGTCTCGCTTTAAGGCTTCATAGGTATTGTTGTCACTGAGGAGAGTAGTGATCTTTGTATGGTAATCTGTAGTGTTTAGGACCACGGTGCATCTTCCCTTATAGCTGGTAAAACAGTGATGTTGTGATCTTTGCTCAGGGAAGCGACGGCCTTCTTTTCCTGTATTGTGAGGTTGGACGGAGGGACTTTGGCACTGGAGAGCGTGGCTGAGACTTTCATCCTGATTTGCTCTGCTTCTGTCTGTGATAATTTATTAATCCGTATGGCAGATTCTGTGGCTGTGATGAGGTCCACTATGGGCAACTGTTGTGGAGAAATGGCGAAATTGAGTCCTTTGGCTAATACTCTCTTTTCAGGTTCAGTGAGATTCCTGTCTGTTCAGGTTGAAAATACTTAATCTCTTGAAGATGATTTGTAAGCACTGCCAACAACCTAGTACATGACTCCTACAGACTCCTGCAGATGTTGCATAAATGCTGAAACGTGAGATTGCTGCTAGCATCAAAATTGCAGTAAATCTGATTCTGTTTTACCTGGGCCAGATTATTTTATTATAACCCCACAACACCACTGAGATGCAGAAGACTCACAGTCTTCTACAACATGGATGCACTATTGATTAAATATGATCTCTGTGTTATGAAGGCAAATAAATGACGGCAGTTGTTCTGAATATCTGCAAGTCAATATTAGCATTTCTGTGCTTCTCACTTGGTACCTTTAAATAGTCCCTGTTCAGACTATTTAGCTAATGCAGTACATGAATGTGGGGGCTGAACCGCTGTTGGGATTTGTGTGTTGCTTTCAAGATGTAGGCTTTACCCTTGAAACCAAGTCGCTGTAGATTCAGACAGTATGTCTTCCCACGACTAGTTTTGCTTCTCTTTTGAAATAAAAACAATACTGGGCTACCAGTGATTGTGGAAACACCCTCAAGGTGACTGAAATTTTAGCACCTTGTACAATATAAATGAATGTATTATACATGTTTAACAACTGAGAAGCTAGTTAAAACATTTTTTCATTATTGTTAATGCAGACTGCTGTGTTTTTATAAAGTATCTGTTGAGTTTTGTTTTCTGGTTTTAGTTCATTTGTCTTTCTTTCCTCCCCATTTCTCTTGTGTTTCCTCCTTGGCATCTTTCTGTCTGTAGTGTTCCCTTATCTATTGTTACTTCCAATTTAATTTTGATAATTGCTTTTCCTTCTGCATTCAGGTCAATATTAGCTCCCTTCATGTACATATGTGTCTTCATTTTCTGGTTGTTGGTTTATTTGTTCATCTTGCTTTATGTTAGTTTGTACCCTGCCTAATACATTGGGCTTGTTCTTTACACAATCCCAGTTCAAATTGTTAAAGAAGCGTGTGAGTTCTCTGAAGTAGTTCTTGGACTGGTGAAAACAGCAAGCAACAGAGCCAGGCCACTTCTGCAGTAGATTTGTTCACTGTCAATACGATTAAGTTAAATAACACTTCCTATTAGTGGTGCAACGGATCACGGTTGATCCGAAATCCAAACCGATCCCACTCCACGGTTCGGCACGCACGTGATCCGAAGATTCGAAAAAGAAAAAAAAAGTATGTGTATGGTGCGCGTGGTGGGTCTGTCAAGATGGTAGTTATGGCCAACGCTAGTAGTGGAGGAGCAGAGGAGTTTGCGGCATTTAAGCAGCCCTTTGCTGCCCAGTCCGACCGGGCTAAAGCTATTACAAAAGCTACTGGGGTGTTTAGCTGCAGACGGGAGGCCGTATTCCGTTGTGCAAAACAAGGGGTTTAAACTGTGATGAACGTGCTTGAGCCACACTATGATATCTCGTTGCGCGTCCACTTCAGTGTGACAAGATCGTTCCAAGCATGTATGAGCAGGAGAAGTTTAAAGTTATGGCTGAACTGTCCCAGGCATCTTCTGTTGCCCTAACTACAAATGGGTGGACCTCCAGGGCAACGGAAAGCCACGTGACCGTGACTGCTCGTTATATCACAGCGGAGTGGTAGATACAAAGCCCTGTACTGCCCTATAGATTACATTAGATTAGATGAAACTTTATTTATCCCTCGGGTGGGTTCCTCCGGGAAATTCAGTTTCCAGCAGCACAGCACCGACAGAAGTTGCAGAATGTGAGCAGAAATATACCATATATACACATATATAAATACAGAGAATACAAAAGGGATAAATAGAATAAATAGGAATAAGAATACAAGGGAACGGCACATTTCAAGTATTGTGAGTCCAGAGGTGGGACCAAGTCATTGTTTTGCAAGTCTCAAGTAAGTCTCAAGTCTTTATCCTCAAGTCTCAAGTCAAGTCTCAAGTAATGTCAGGCAAGTCAGAGTCGAGTCTCAAGTCACTGGTGTAAAAGTCCGAGTCAAGTCACAAGTCTGAAACTTTGAATTTCAAGTCCTTTCGAGTCTTTAAAAAAAAAAAAAAGAAAAAATAATGTTGCAGTTATGCTAAATGTAAATATTAGACCATGTAATTTTAAAATCTGTGTTTTTCTCAACACATGACAAAATAGTGAACTTAGAAAATATACACAAATTGTGAAATTGCACCTCTTTAAAATGCAGCTCAATTAAACCTAGCTCCAAGAATAATTTTCACCGACAGTTCTGAGATAAGCTGCATGTTATTTTTGGATGCGGTTGTAGGACCGGCTTTAAAATCGTATGACAAAAATATCATACACATTAAAAAAAAACTGTATCACCAACGTAGCCTGGACAACATTTGCTAGTTAGATGAAGTCAGCTATCTCATCTTAGCATATTATGCATATTTATAATCATACGGTTCTTGGAGTGAGTGCATACACTCATGAAGTTTAGTAACTTCAGGTCACTGCAACAAGCCCAGGTACAGTTTACCGACGGATGGGTGCAGGACCTTGAAATGCACCGTGTAGAAAGTAAAGACCATCGTACGTATCATAAGTTTACCAGTCTCACAAATTGTCTTCATAAATACACATTCGTTAACCGTTTATTAATGGGACCTTTGAGCTCAACGGTAATTAATTAGCAGTGGAAATAATTTCTGGTACCCATCACAGAAATGTAGCAGTGACAACAATACTGTATGCTGTAATCGCACTGGGCAATTAGTGATACAAAAAACCTGTTTTATCCTGTGAATAAAAGTATATGTTTTTGTCAATGTACCATAATAACAGAAGCGAAACGCAATATTGTGTCAGGACAATTCACTATTTATGCACAATAAATAAAGGAGCATAGCGCGACAATTTCTGTTCAGCGCCAGACTTGCTTGTAACCTATATCACCAATTATGTTATGAAAATGACGTATTAACTACTACAAAACTCTGACCTTTGTGGGAATGCTTGGAGCAGACTAACCTGTGAGCTGGAGGGTTCTGGGACGTTATATTTGGTCTTTGAATGGCTGCAATCCAGTCGCGTCTTTGTTACTTCGGAAACATGGCTCGAACAATTTCTCTTCAACGACGTAATCCGATAACAACCGATCTCTTTACCCGTCGGCTTCCCGTGGCTGTCATGCGACCGGCTATTGCAGTTAATAATACAACAGCTTCTTGCCATTTTTGTGTTTCTTTTTATCGCTGTGTGACTGATTTCAATTGAAAGCCTGCGTGCGCTAGTACCGCTTGCCACGAGTTCCCAGAATCCTTTGCGGTTCTACCCGTGAATGACGTCACATTTTCAATCTCTATATAATATGCATGTTAAATTTTATATTTGGGGTAAAATATCAAGTCTTTTCAAATAAACCGGTTCAAGTCCAATTCAAGTCCCAAGTCATTGGTGTAAAAGTCCAAGTCAAGTCAAAAGTCTTAGAACATTTTTTCAAGTCAAGTCAAAAGTCATAAAATTAATGACTCGAGTCTGACTCGAGTCCAAGTCATGTGACTCGAGTCCACACCTCTGTGTGAGTCTATTACACCGTTGGATATTAACAAAAACTATTGCACAGTGAAAAGGCACTACAGCTACTTGTTCCCCCCTCCTTTGTCCCTGTTTCCCCTCCCTCTCCCCTCCAGCGAGGAGTTAAACAGTTTAATGGCGTGTGGGACAAAGGACTTTTTAAGTCTGCTGCATGGTCCTTGACTTTGGGAGAAGCAACCTGTCACTTGTTGTGGAAGTTTTCCATTTAAATAAAGCCTGCAGACGAGCGGTGAGCGGTAGCTAACATTCTTTAATCAAAACACACAAAGAACAGAAAACCAAGCTTATGGAGAGCCTACATGACCGCGGGGCAGACGGTCAGCAGAGTCCCCCTGAGCCTAGTATGGCTCTCAGTTAAATACCTTCTCCAGGAACAAAAGGCAGTACACAGCTGTTTCACATCTTAAGGTTCACACTCCCTTGCTACCTCCCAGAGTCCTCAAAGAGACAAAAGACTCTTCCTGTGGAGCTGTCTGCTTCCCCCAACTTCCTTACTAGACCCCCACCATTTGTCTTAATGTATGAGTGTGAGACTTGTTAAAATCCAGTGGCACCAAGGCATCATACAATAAAATAATGTGATTAATACATAAGTCAAAGAAATTCCTATACACACTGAACAGAATCTTCTGGTTGGTTATGGCCATGTGCAGAGGATGTAGAGGCTGCCCAGCATGGTCCATAATGTCCATATTGCACCTTAATTTGTTTTTATATAAGTGCGTGGAATGAGTCTTCAGTTGAATGTTTTTTAATAGGCAAAAAATACTTAAATAAGTAAATGACGAGTCGAATTTTTGTCTTTTTTTTTCTATTTTTGCTGATCCGAAAATTGATCCGATCCGTGACTTAAAACCGTGATCCGATCCAAACCGTGAGATTTTTGATCCGTTGCACCACTACTTCCTATTCAAGATACTTTTTTCAATTGTTTGGATTCTGCTGTTACCTTAGATAAACTTTAGCTAAACCTTGTTTGCTAAATGTCTGTATGCGTGTGGGAGGTGATTTTTAAAGCATTTTTTAAAAATAAAACCACATTTTGTGTTATTTCTAGCTTCATATGTGTAACTATAAATGCTTGAGAATGCCTTGGGTGTTGTCCAAATATAATAATGACATTTTAATTACCCAACTGCATTGGCATTTATTGACTATTAAATTAAGAGGAAGGAGCTATTGACAAGAACAGTGCACATTATTATTTCTCTTTTGTCTAAGGTTCTAAACCTGCTATGTACAACTATAGTGAGTAAAGGATTAACAAGTAAAGTAAAATGAAAGATGAATAGAGGAATAGGAAGAGGTTAAAATAGAAGGAATAATCTGGAACAGCATTGTAAAACCTTGAATTAATGTGTAGTTGAGAGCAATACTACAGATAAGGCTACTGTCACGCCAGATACTTTTTCATGGACTGCATCTCGGTGGTCCTTCGAGCTGATGTGGTAGAGACAGTTAATAGTCCTTTTTGCACACGTCCTTTTTTTCCTTCTCTTCCCACTCACTGTCAGAACTTCAGCTTTCAGAGAGTTATACTTAATGGAGGAAACAGAGTGACTTCTTTTTTTTAAGTTACAGGTAATTTAAATTGCATCATTTCAAACAGCTCAGCACATGTTAGTGCAGTTCGGCACTGAATGCCTGCAATAGATACAGTTACTTTATTTCCAAAGGGGAAAAAATGATGGAAAAAGATGGAAAAAAGTGAGAGAGCAGTGGAGAGGAGAGATTGTTTTTAAAGGTAGGGATTGCTGAGCAAGCCCAACTGTAAATTTAAAGCTTACATGTACAGTTTGGTCCTAATTTATGTTGTTGTTTTTTTGTTCTTTTTTGATTGGGTTTTTTTGTTTTTGTTTTAAGCAGGCACTGGGTCGGATGTGTTGACATTATACAGATCCAGAGAGAAACACACCTGGCAACAAATTAAATGATAATAACTTCATGTTATTCAAATTTATACCAGAGAGTAAATGCAAGCTAAACTAGGTAATTAGCAGTACAGTTTTCAGTGAGGGACGTCTTGATGCATGCTCAATCATCTAGGGAAGGAAATCCCAAAAAAGTCAATTCTATTCAACTGGACGTAACGTTTTCAGTGGGAGAAACGTTTCACCTCTCATCCAAGTGACTTCTACAGTCAGAGACTGAAGTAGCTTAAGGGAAGAAATGGAAACTATTGCAGAATTTTGCAACTGTGAAATTGTGCTAGAACTATAACTTCCAAGCAAAAAGGAAGTGTTTCTGTCATATTTATATATGACAGAAACAGATATATATAAATCATTGACTGGAAGGAGTTTTAATGGAGTTCATTTACATTTACTATTTTAAAATAACTGCCCAAATAAATGCCTAAATGTGTTTTAATATACTTGCAGACTAATAGGAGTTGGTTCTGGAAGGACTTTGAGAGGAGTCATCAGTTTAAACTGATGATACCTAATTCCCCGTTTTTGCTATTTTGGCTTGGAGGTGTTGAAAAGAAGCAATAATGCTTCATGTAACATCTGCTTATGTGTTGTAATAAGCATTCAGCTAAATCAATGAAGAGCAATAAACCTCAGAGCACTAGTAGCACAGGTAGCTGATTAAGCTGGAGCTTTAAAAATAAATTATTAAGTGACTCGATTTCAATTTGAGTCAGATTTTCTACGCTGCACTGCCACACTGGAACCTAAGCTTTCCCCACCTGCCAAATTCCACTCTAACCCCTGAGGATAGCTCTATCAATAACAGTCTTAATTCCATTATAGTGGAGTTAAGACTGTTATGATTGATGTTCTGTGCTATGAACATTAATCTTTCTTAAACTAAAATAACCTATGCAAAGTTTAGGCAGAATTGCATAACAGAAACATGGAGACTTGTTGAAGTATTGAAACAAGTTAAATGATGAATTTCTAAAAATATACATTGATCTTGCACTCATTAAACCTCAAAATAATACACGGGTCCTTTCAGTAATGTGAGTTTTCGGCGCTCCAATGTCTTGAAAGTCGCTGACAAGTTTTTTTGAATTATTTGTCCAATTGTGAGTGGCAAGCATTCATCTAACCACTGAGCCTTGCAGGATTATTTCTTTTCTCTCCCCATTGACCTAACACTTTAGATTTATTTTATTTTTTTACAACAAGAGTGAGTGGGGTGACAGCTGTGGGGAAAGTAGACAAACACAAGTGTGAGAAGGCATTAAACCTTTGCTGTCATTTGTCAGTCAGACTGTCTCTCAGGCTATAGAGGTGAAGTGGGGCACAGCTGTTGGTGAAAGCAAGGTGATGTTAACTGCACTTGTCAGCTTGTCCCTTTGTGATATTCTGTGCAATTTG
The DNA here is from genome assembly GCF_964374335.1 of Astatotilapia calliptera. NCBI lineage: Eukaryota > Metazoa > Chordata > Actinopteri > Cichliformes > Cichlidae > Astatotilapia > Astatotilapia calliptera. Next base: position 13,270,033 of record NC_137427.1, on the reverse strand, counting down.
TGTGGATGAGTGGTTTGTGTGGACTGGGCAAAGCAGCAGGAAACTCTTTGCTGTCATTTGTCAGTCAAAGGTGATTCAGGACGCAGGTGGGGGCTCACACAAGGGAGACAGAGCAAGTGCATCATTTGTGGACACTAAGGGATGTCTATTCGTGTGCAGCTGTGGTCAACGCAACCCAGTACTTAAGAAAGGTTAATATTTGTCATCCTGTGTAGAGCAGTCTCTCCCCTGTAGCTACATCATCATAACAGAAAGTTCACTTACTAAAGAAAGAAAAGCCCTTCCAGAACGTGGGGCCAGGGTAAACCCTTAACAGGCTGACAGTTCATTCAAAGAGAGACAGACAGACAACCACACACATGCATCCATATTTACAGCCAATTTAGTATCTAACCATTTCTTGTAGACACAGGAAGAAACCAGGAGGTTTGCACCCACAATGCTTTTGGCTCGAGATGACAGCGCCACTGCATCACGATGCGTTTAGATTACAAAACTTGATTAAAGTTCATACTATTGCATGAGAGTGGTTGGAACTTTTAGTTCAAGGTTAGTTTAACTATCTGTTTTTATGCTTGGTATTGATCTGGTGCCTTAGGTTATAATAGAAAATGTTAAATGGTCAGTTTCAACTGCACCTTCAGTATACAATAAACAACTAATGTAAACAGAAATGAAAAGACTTCACATTCTGAGAAAAAGAGACATTAAGTCAAGCTGTCTAGCTTGTTTCTCTAGCCTGTCAGAGCTGCTGGAATGCCAGCATATTTTGAAGACACTATCTTGGAACAGTACTGTAATTACTAGTGTGTTTAACTTGAACTCTGTCAATTTCTTATTTCTGTGTTGAGAACTTTGTTAGGGTTGTTTTTTAAAAAAGTAATACATTACACCACAGAGAAAGTAATTCATTACATTACATTACTTTATTGTTACGGTGTTCAATTAACAGGTACAGCTATGGTCGCACACATCAACACGAATAGTATTGACACCACCACTGGTATTGGATCAATACCAGCATATGAACCTTTTCGTGGTGACTGTCATGTCTACTTTATTTATAGCCTATAGAATATTTAAATAACGAAAACTGACCCAGAGTGTTCAGAGTGTTATAGAGATACAGAGGTACAGTCTCCAAAAAAACTCAGTTACTGATGCAGCTCATAAATCATGACACACTGCTATTCCTTACATAAGTTACCCTTATAGGTAAAAAGTATCAGTATCGCTTCTAGCAATACTGGCCCTCTATTTACTTATTATCAAACTGATACAAAAACTTCTAGTACTGCACAGCACTACCGCTGATTTTAGCACAAGTGCTCAAGAAGAAGAAAGCTTGTTTGATTGACTTTTGTTTTCTTTCTATCTGCTTGATATGCAGATAAAATAATCATAGCAACGTGAAACTTCTGACCAGAAGCACAGTAGAAGCCTTGCAGTTTAAAATATGCCTTTTCATCTGGCTGTGATTGTTATTCCCTCGTCAATCTTCTTGATTCCACATGGTAAGTATGAGAACTGATTGTTCAGTTAACAACAAATACTTCCCAACATGCGGTCTAGCGTATGCAAAATTACTCTAGATTAAAGGAAACAAATAGGAAAGGATGAAAAGTACATTTTGGACTTTATATATTATTAACACATTACATCATTTATGGCTATAATTATGATCGCTTTTATAATAGCGGTTAGTCTCTGACTTTTCTACATCAGTGCTGATAGATGAGAATTGCTGCTGATATTTAACAAAAAAAGGCCTTGTAGGTAAGTGAGCAGTTAAGGAGGTTTAATTCTTTCAATGTGTTTTAGTGTGAAACAGATGGGGAATGTGCTGAGTTTGCATTAACAGCAAATGGCAGCAGCAACAGCAAATTAACAGAGCACATGGGAGAGGAATCCACAATGGCTAATTTTAAAACAGCATGAATTCGATATGTAAGCATGTCTCTAATAATAAACACATGGCTTTATTTTTTTTATTTATTGTACATTAAAAAGCCTGATGTGGAAGTAGGACAATATACTTTTTTAATGTGCAATATGGACAGTTATGGTTGAATTCTTTAGTAACTCTTCAATGGCTGCTTTGCTACTTGGCTGTTGTGAAAGCTAACTGGACACCTTGGTAATTTGCAGACATTAAAGCTTTACTTTTAACAAAATTTCAGCTCATATATACAAAACACTTCTCGATAAAGGAAATTACTTTGGCTGCACTGCATGACACGTGTGTGGTTTAACCATTTTAGACTCCATCCTTTAATCTGAGTCTGGCACTGTTAGAGCTGTGCTGGTGCACCATAAAATCGAGTGAGTTGTGTAATATGTGGAAAAAGCAAGCAAGAAAGATAAGAGGTGCAGTGGAAGAGTGAGAGAAGAGAAAGATAACCAATAAAAATGCTATAAGTTCATATTTTTTGCCATACATTCCAGAAGGAGCTCTTAAGCTATTAATGCCTCATGTGAAAAATTGAATGTGACATGGATTTTGCAGTTTGTAAAAATTCATAGATATGCCAAACTATCACCTAAAAATGGTCATTTATATTACTCACTAAGCATTCACAGAAATTATTTTGAATTCAACTTTTATTCAGTGGTATATCAAAATGAAAAGGTCCAAATTAACTTTTAAAAAAGTTAATATTTTGCCATACAACGCTTTTTTTAAAATCCTCACATAGTGTCTCAGTTCAACAAGCCAAGGAGCAACCAAAGCAGTTTTATAGTTTCCCAATTTGTGCATCCCTTAAGCAATTTTTCCAGCTGTTTTTTTCTAACCAAAGGTGACACTGTACTCACTCCCTCTTGCTCTCTGTTTTTCTCTGGGTCTACTTGCTGACATAAAAGGTTGTATGAAAAATTACAACACTCCTGAATATTAGAAGCCCCTGCAAAATAGTTTCCCAGCCTATCCATCATCGCAGGGACACACAGACCTATTATGTGTCTTTGCACGTGCATGTCTATGTTTGGACACTGAAAAGTCATTGTGGTAAACATGTCTTTCGTTTGTATGTGACTGGTGTGGGTGTACTGTGTGCATAACCTTGCATATGGTATTGTTTCATCTAATGGGACAGTTTACTAGTTAACCTCGTCATGATAAGGGAATCCATCATTCCCTTTAAAGGCACTGTGTTGAATAGGACATCTATAAATGTGCACATTCTGTTTACCGTACGTATAGGGAACACAAACACGCCCATTCTAGGTATGTTGCATCAACCCCACAGCACCCCTACCACAGCTATACATGGGATTCCCGACAGGATAGATGTGTGATTGCAAGTAAGGCCATCACACTGTTTCTCTATTAAGCTCTAGTACAGCAGTGTCAATATTGGCCTGGCAAAATGTCCAATTAGAGGTGCTAGGTGGGTTTGGAAAACATGAAGGAGGCTGAAGTTTTTCAGCTTTTCCTGCTGGTGAAGAACTCCCCCATAGCTATTCACACTAAACCAGAGTGGTTAAGTAATAGATAAACAGTTAAATGACAGAAAAATTCATGGTTTTTTTTTTTACTGTATAGTATAGACATTTTGGTTAAAACAAGAAAATCTTCATCAAACAACAAAAACTTTAGGTTTTATAAATAGAGGACAATCTGGGCAGTGAATTACAGACCGTTTTCTGCTTTTCACACTTTTATCATGTAAAAGAACTGACATATGCTGTTGATATTGCACTTCTTTATCTTAATATAAAATATCCCATGAATTAAGTGTATAGTTAAAAATTGAAGTTTTACTTGTCCAGCCCACTTTGGCCCTCGATGTAAAATCACTTTGACATCCCTACTTTAGAAATATAGGTTAACTGGTCTTAAAAGCATTCTGGTATTTGAAATGCTGCATCATGTTTTCATGACTTGAGTAAGAAACAGTAGTTCATGTTTTGAATATCATGCTTTTTCTTTTATCATACCTGTGTGCAAGCAACACCATTACTACCTGGCAACTTCTTATTTATGGTTGTTACTCTTTCACAAGAAGACCCTTCATTATTGTATTTCACAGACTTTGCGGTTTTAAGGAAGTGTGTCTTTGACATTTGATATATCTTTTAAAATTTTCATATATGGCAGCCTTTTTTATATATTTGCCTTTCACCATTCTCTTTATTTAAAGTAAATAGCATTAGTGAAAAAGTAGTTAACCCTGAAGTGTTTTGTGTTTAAGGGTTTATTGATTCTGAAAACCTCCCTCAGGTCCTTCTCAGGCCAAGAGTGCAAATGGGAGAAGATTGCCTTAAGGGCTTTCTAACAGAATTATTTTCTTGTTCTTTTGCATCTGGTTTTCAGGTACACTTTGGTTTGATGTAGGCAAGAAAATGGCTTGGTTAGGTTTAGAACAATCGAGGTTCAGGGTTAAAATAACGTTAAAAAATATCTATTTCAAAAAACTATCTGCAACAATAGCTCGGACGTTTCATAAGCTCACACTTATTTCCAAAATAAGTCAGTACTAAGTAAGTTTAGAGGCAAGGGAGTGTACTTTACTGTGTAATGATGACACAGAAAATGTATCTCCAGTAGGTATTTGGGGGACAAGCACCTGTAGATTTCTTAGCAAAGCACACTTAGTTGAAAAAGACATACAAAACATGTAGATTTCCATTCTCTTATTAGCCATTGTAATTAAAGAATGTTGGCAGATAAAAGGTTTCTTTGGTCACTAACTCTTCCTACAGGATGAGAATTGGTAAACACATACATCTTCAGCTGCTGAAGGTTCTTATTGATATCACATATTAGACATCTTCATATTCTCTAGCAACCACATAGCACCAAGCTAAAATTATCTTTTTATACTTGTACCTACAACAAAGAAGGTATAAGGCATGGCTTGAAAAATATTACTTTTTTTCATTAATGAATGGTTACTGTTATCCAACTGTTATCCAACAGTAAGGTAGGTAATTATGTATTTATTTGGGGGGGGGGGGGGGGGGGGGGTTCATGTATGCCCCATTACTCATTGTTTTCATTGTTTTGTCCTACAAATTTCTCCAAGTTGCTCTTACAACCAACTTGCACTATTACAATTTGAAAGGCTCTGCTGCTTTGCTGTTGCTAACAATTAATGATAATCAATGGGATCAGAATCACTATTTCCATGAACACTTTGTCAAACATTTTGAGCATGAAAAGGAAACTGGAAGCCAAGCAGGCAAGACTAATCTGTTGTCACTGAATAACACATATTTCAGTTGAAGCTGGAAAAGGTTCAATACAGAATGTTTTAGTTGCACCTCTGAAAAAGAAGTCACTTCACAGACTGTCTGACTCATAAAACTTCAAATAGCAATTGCACTGCGAAGTAATGAGACAGTAAGACAGTTGCCATCTCCCCAGCCTCTATTTACTTTGTTTAAAATTTCTTGATCATTTTTCCAATTTTTGTATTTTTTTTACTTCTTTTTTTTAAGCATTTTAACTCATTTCTTTTGATTAGTAAACCCTTCAGAGTTGTTTTTATGCTTAATAACTGAATAACTGACAATAATAACTGCTCAACAACTCTTACGGAATCAAAAAGACTCACCAAACTCTAACAACACTATATTCAACACATCTGTTACACATTTATGGACTCTGCACTCTCCTAACCACCGATCTGCTGACAGATTTTTAATTTGGTGATAGAAAGACATAAGACATGTAAAAATCTTGAACATAGGGATGTCCTCTGGTCTGAGGTGCTGGGGGGACCAGTTAGAGACCAGCAGCTGGACGTCAATGGTTGGACTGGTGGACTACTTCAGTGAAGAGTAGACGACGTCTGGCTCTGGTTTAAAGTCTCTGGTCTTGTTTGGTCTGATGGTTATTTGTCCATAACTGACTTCGTCAGTTGTCACTGCTGAGTAGACAGCAGCTGGATCACTGTCTTTTGTGTGCCACGGACCTTTTTTTTTTTCTTTTTCCTGGATCACCTGTTGAGAAAGAAAAAAGAAAACAAGCAGAAGAAGATGAGAGCAATAGAATAAACAACATCGTGATGATCTATGGGAATATAACAGTAAATACTAAATGTTAAACATTATTGTGCAGCACGTAAGATCGACAGCACACAGTGTGCTTTAAGGTATGAGCATTAACGTGCTTGTTTTTAAAAGGTTCCTTCATGTAATGATCTGCTAGAGGGTGTGGGGGGGCCCACAGCCCTGTCCACCAGGGCATGAAGCAGGTATGGAGGAGATCAAAACTCCAGACATCCAGAGGCCCTCAGAACACAAGAGACCAAGGAAGACCAACAGAGGGGCAGCCGTGCCAGTATCCCAGAAAGAGCTGACGAGAGTCCCAGATGAGGGGTCACTCAGCAGCTGCGGAACATAAGCCAGGGGGGGTTGTAGTGACGTGCCTGGGAGCTCCTCCGGCAGCCAGCTGTGCCAGAGTGCCCGAGCCCCAGGCCGAGAGGCCTGACCCAGGTGGTGTTACCCTTTTCCCTGCGGTGGGGAGATGCAGACCGCCCCGACTCTGCAGCAGCAGGGAGGCCCCACATTCCAGACCGCAGTCGGACGGCCAACTCCTCCTCCTAGCCCTCCCACTCCAGCAGGCCGCAGAGAACAGGGGTGTGAGAAGACTCCAAACCTCCCTCTGCCCGCTCATATGTAGTGTTGATGCATGTGTGTTCTAAGGTGCATTTAAAACCCAGGAGGGCATGGAGCTACCTGCCAGAGAGCAGCAGGTAAGCGCATAGCCCCTCCTGCTGGCCCTCAATGTCTACGTGTATTTAAAATTGAGAGGTGGGCAACGACGTCAGGGGTGAGGTGTACACCCTGATGGTAATTTGAAGTCCGTGTAGCGTGCCCACCCCTAAGATCCTATATGTATATGTTATGAGAGTGTGAGTAATGTGAATGTCTAAGTTGTGAGATAATTGATCTGATATACTACAGGAGCTGCCTTTTTACTCTATTAGAGGCTTGACTTTCTTCATACCCGGCATGTCTGTTTTAAAGGAACTGAATTTAAGCCATTTTTATCAAACATAGTCAGCAAGCTCATCAGAAACATTGCTTTGATGTGAGCAGAAGCACAAGCCTGAAGCTGCTTTTATGGTCGAGCAGAAGTAGGACAGCACGTCTGCCTGCAGTGAGCTTTGTTGTCAGATGGAGGCATTGTACCAAGTATGTGGTACAGCAGGTCTGTGGGCCACTCTTGTAAGGAGAGCAAAGTTATGACATACAAAGTGCAGAAGTGGAACTGAGTGTTAAAAACAATGAAAATTTCCACTGCAGCCTCTGTCTGTGCTTTTGATGCTGTAATTTTTGATCTTTGAAGTTTTTACTCTTCCGGGCGAACTCTGCTGTTGCGCCTTTCTCTATTTCAGCCCACTTGTCAACCAATTGACATTCGACAATCGCTTCTGTCATCTGCTTCCAGCGTCGCATAGTCAGGATCTTGGAGAACTGCATTGGGGCATTGGGGCGTGTCTGGGGGGGGGGGGGGGTGAAACCCCCCCTGCCTCCCGTATCATGTACGCATATAGACACATTCATGAGACCATAAAACCAGATTTAGTCAGAGCAGTGATGCGCATATTTATATAACCCTTAGTTATCATAAGAGCTTTTAGAAATTTAGGGAAAACATTAATTTATAATTATCAAAATCTTTCTTGGCAGTTATTGTAATGGCAATACAAGTTAATAGCAGTTCACAGGCAATGCAAAGTGAAAGAAAGTTCATTTTAGTACAAAGCCTTTCTTAGAAGATGGTTGCCACAACACATCCTTCTTCCAGTTATCCTCTTTTTCATTTGCCAAACTTCATGGATTTCTTTGATATGTCTTTCTGACCAGCTAAAATTTGTTTCTACTGTTTTGTTTCCGTGTTGTAAACTAAATGGTTATCTGCCACTCCATTGCTTTGACTAGGATAAAGCAACTATTGCGTTAGCATAGAAAAACTAGAGCTCTCATGAGACTTTGTTGCTGAATGCCAAATCAATAGAATATGTGTATCCAGCATGACTTTATTTCCAGTTACACATTGTTTGTCATTATTTATTTCATAATTACATAACATAATTGGTGTTGAATCAAATGATAACGTAATAAATGATAAAAAAATAATGAGTCTCCATTGATAATTAAATATAATATTTATATATTGACCATTGATGAACCCAGGATTTGAGAATAAACGCTGCTTGTCAGTGCCTAATATTACTCAGTATTTGGTATCTACAGAGCCTTAAAAGCTGTCAACATATTTTCAATTATTTCCATTTAAGATCTTCAGGTATATATAATTGTGTCAAGTACTGCTATTCACACTAATTGATAAAGCAAAAGAAAAAAAGCTTAAAATTATTTATTTATCCTCCATGTGTTGCATAGGAGCTTGGATTTTGTAAACTTAGCTCCCTTGTATGTTTGTTTTTATGAAATATATTTATTAGTAGACGAATAAGGGGCAACCACATTAACTATAGGCATTCAAACAATTTTGTGGAAAACACTCCAACTGTGCCAGCATGGGAGTGTTTTTCCCATGCTGACACAGTATGCACAATAAAATGAAGAAAAAAACTGTGTAACTTCTCAGATTACTGTGTGTGTTTGTCTGCTTGTGTGTAATATCATTGTACACTTTAATAATACATCGTTGTGCCCTTTTTAATATATATAATAGACAAGCAAAGCAAAACACTGGATGAGAATTTCATTTGTATTGTTTTGGCTTGTCATTAACTTTTTAAAAACTGTATTTTTCTATCTCGTACCTTTTTCTAGGATGGTATGGGGAATCTCCGGGTGACCAAAGAAGGAGTGAGACTTGAAGGAGTGTCAGAATTCTTATTGCCTTTATATGTGAAAGAGATCCAGTCTCGTAGGGTAAGAACACGTCCATTTGTGTGTGACCATTTGCATGTGACCATTTGGATGTATATGTATATATAACATTATGTGTGTCTGTGCTCTATACTGCTAAAAAAAGCCCTGCCCCATTATAGAAGAAAGATATATGAGTTGATTGCGTGCCTCTGTGTACACCTCTGTTTTCCAGCCTCTATAATTAGCAGACATCAGATGGTGTTCCCTGCAGTCAGGGTCTATTTGTTATGTGTGTAACATAATATAGCTGTCTCCATTCATCATACACAGAGTTATCATCGATCTCAGCAGCTAAGGCAACATGAAAACTTACTTTACAACAACACTTGTGTCAGTGTGTGCACATGTGCTTGTTTATGTTTTTATATGAAATCGAGCAGGGGGCTTTGTCATGCTGCTACAAAGATATTGTATGGGTGTATTCATGTTGAGCGAATGTGATTCGAAGAGGCTGATATTCAGTTGCACAATAAGAGATTAATGGTACGGTAAAGTAGAACAGAAAGAAACAGGACCATACATTTATGAATGATACCCCATTTTTTTATTATTTTTTTATTAGTGTTCAACTAAAATGCTTGGAAGATAAATGTGTATAATCCAAACATTGCTCAGAGATGTTCTATTATCCAGATAAAGCTAATGGTTCTTCAAATCAAATTCAAATCAAATTCAAATTTTATTTGTCACGTACACAGTCATACACAGTACGATATGTAGTGAAATGCTTGGACAACTGCTTGTGACCTAAAGAAAACAAAAAAGGAAAAGGCTATGAATAAGATAGGAAATAAATATGAAAAATTAAAAAGGGTAAATTTAACTAGGAAGGAATAAAATATAAATTAAGGTTAAAAATGAAATAACTGTACAACACAAATTAGAATGAAGGGTAAATTTAACTGGGAAGAATAAGATAAAGATAAATATATAAATTAAAGTTGAAAATAAAATAACTGTACAACAAAATACACAATACACAATATAGAACTATATAAGAATGTATGAAGAAATCTAAATATAAATAAATATATACACAATAACAGCAGCTGTACAAGTATTAATCGGAAATGAAGAATATAGTGACCAGTGTTGTGCAAAACCAAAGTCCAGAAAGTCCAGTGTGTGTGTAAGAACCATATGTGTGGGTCAGTACTGTGTGGTGGTGTGATTGAGAGACTGTATCGCCTGCGGGAAGAAGCTCCTCCTCAGTCTCTCTGTGTTGGTCTTCAGGGAGCGGAATCGCTTTCCTGACCTCAACAGAGAGAACAGTCTGTTGTTGGGATGGCTGAGGTCCTTCACGATCTTCCTGGCCTTGGTCCAGCACCGCCTGCTGTAGATTGAGTGCAGGTCAGGGAGCTCGGAGCGGATGGTGCGCTCAGCTGACCGCACAACCCTCTGTAGAGCTCGTCTGTCCTGCATGGTGCTGTTCCCGAACCAGGTTAAGATGTTTCCCGCCAGGATGCTCTCTATGGTGCACGAGTAAAAGTTTCTGAGCACCTTGGAGGGCAGTTGGAAGTCTCTCAAGCGTCTGTGGTGGTAGAGACGCTGACGGGCCTTTTTCACCACGGTGTTGATGTGACAGGACCATGACAGGTCCTGCGTGATGTGAACTCCGAGGTATTTGAAGCTGTCCACTCTCTCCACTGGGCACTCGTTGATGACGGGGGTCTGGTAGTTCCTCTCCTGCTTAGTGCTGAAGTCCACTATCAGCTCCTTTGTCTTACTGACGTTTAGAAGGAGGTTGTTCCTCTGGCACCAGTTCTCCAGATTCCTAATCTCCTTCAGGTAGGCCGTCTCGTTGTTATCAGAGATCAGGCCCACCACGACGGTGTCGTCAGCAAACTTGATGATGGTGGTGAAGCTGGTAGTGGCCACACAGTCATATGTGTACAAAGAGTACAGCAGGGGGCTCAGAACACACCCCTGGGGGGCTCCAGTGCTGAGAGTGGTGGAGGCTGAGACATGTCCGCCCATCCTTACTGCCTGTGGTCTGCCAGTTAGGAAGTTGGAGATCCACTGACACATAGATGAGCTGAGTCCCAGATGCTCCAGCTTGGTGGTGAGTGTGGAAGGAATTATGGTGTTAAATGCAGAGCTGTAGTCTATGAAGAGCATTTTAACATAATTCCCCCTTCTAGTGTCCAAGTGAGTGAGTGATGTGTGGAGGAGATGAGAGATGGCATCGTCTGTGGAACGATTTGGACGGTAAGCGAACTGTAGTGGGTCCAGTGTGTCTGGTAGTGAAGAAATGATGAAGTCTCTGACCAGGCGTTCAAAGCACTTCATCACTACTGAGGTGAGGGCTCCAGGGCGATAGTCATTGAGAGAAGCAGGGTGGGGTTTCTTCGGGACAGGAACAATGATGGACTCTTTGAAGCATGTGGGGATCACCGACTGAGATAAAGAGATGTTGAATATCTCAGTGAACACAGGAGCTAGCTGGTATGCGCAGTCTCTTAGGATACGACCTGGGATGCCGTCTGGTCCTGCTGCTTTCCTGGTGTTCACTCTCTTGAAGGCTCTCCTTACTTCATGCTCGGAGATGACGAGCACGTTTCCGGTGCTGGCAGTATCTTCCTGTCTGTAGCCGTTAGCGCCGCTAACACTAGCATTGTTGGAGACCTTAGCTGCAGCCTCGAAGCGAGCATAGAAAGTGTTCAGCTCGTCTGCCAGAGTCACGGCCGCGTTCGTCATACCGGTTGTTGGTGCTTTATAGTCCGTTATTGTCCGTAGTCCCCGCCACAGGCTCCTAGAGTCACTCTGTTGGAGTTGTGACTCTAGTTTCCTCCCGTAGCGCTGCTTCGCCTCTTTCACCGCCCTCCGCACGTTATATGACGCGGCTTTGTACGGGTCCATGTCCCCCGTCATGAGTCCCGTGTTGTAGGCAGCGGTGCGGGATCTCAGAGCGTCGCGGATGGTTTTATCCACCCACGGCTTCTGGTTGGGAAATGTTGTGATAGTCTTTGTCTCCACGGTATCATCCGCTAGTTTCCCGATGAATCCCACAACCGCTTCCGTAAACACGTTGACGTCATCGTCGGAGCTGTTTCTGAACATGCCCCAGTCTGCGTCATCGAGTGCGTCCTGTAACGCGGCCACCGATTGATCCGTCCAGCGCGCGACCTTCCTCTGAACCGGAACTTCCTGTTTCAGCCTTTGTTTGTATTTTGGCATGAGGAAGATGGCGGCGTGATCAGATTTGCCAAACGGAGGGCGAGATTGTGCCTTGTAGCCGTCCTTGACCGTAGTGTAGCAGTGGTCCAGTGTCCTTTCACCCCTGGTGGGGCAGGTGATGTGTTGATAAAAGTTCGGCGCTGCGCGTTTGAGGTTGGCGCTATTAAAGTCCCCCGTCACAATAAGCGCAGCGTCCCGGTGTTGTGTCTGGTGCTGTGTGAGTTCCTCATGCAGCTCGCATAAGGCGGTGACCGTGTCCGCTTGTGGTGGAATATAAACGGCACTTACAATGACCGATGTAAATTCCCGAGGTAGATAAAAAGGACGACACATGATGGACAGTAGTTCCAGATTTGGTGTGCAGGAGCGTGTGAGAGGAACAACGTTCGCACTGTTGCACCAGTTGTTGTTCACCATTAAACACACGCCGCCTCCCCTTGACTTCCCCGAGTCCCGTGTCCTGTCCATGCGGTGAACCGAGAAGAACACGGCCGGCTGGATGGCGTGGTCCGGCACCGCTGGGTTCAGCCATGTCTCGGTGAAGCAGAGGAGATTGCAGTCCCGAATGTCTCTCTGGAACTTTATCCTGGCCCTGAGGTCGTCAAGCTTGTTCTCCAGTGACTGGACGTTGGCGAGCAGGATGCTAGGCAGAGGTGTGCGGTGTGCACGAGCTCTCAGCCTGTTCCTGACGCCGGCTCGCTTCCCTCTAGGCCGCCGCCGCTTCCCTTTGTTCTCCCTCGAGATCTCACTCGGCCAGCTCGGATCCCGAGTTAAAAACTTCGAATTGTGAGTACATTGTATACCAATAGAAACAAGAGTGTCACTGTCATACCTAATGTACCCAATGGTGATGATTTTGCCGATTTAGAAACGCTGAAAACTAACTTAAAAAACAAAGACAAAGAAAAAGTGGTCGGAGCAGTCGTGACGGCAGCCGACCTCACCGGCGCCATCATATTTCACATGAAGTGTGACAAGTAGGGTTGTAGAATAAGTAAAGGGGGATGAACACAAATGAAGGGGAGAACAAAGAAGAGAAGTGAAAAAGGCAGAAGTGTCATAAATGTTTTTAGTTGGATTCACATTCACATTGTTGCATAATATGGCATGATAATCCGAAGAAATTTGAAAGAATCAAGAAAAAAAATATTGTGGCGAGCTCAGACAAGGAGGAAACAGAGGTGTCCTTTGGTCTTGCTTCCCGCGAGTTAGCCAGGGAGCACAGCCGTTTATTAGCATTCACAGAAACACAACAACAACAAAAACGCGCTCTCTCCACCCAGAAACGCACAGTCGCCGAGAGAGCGCGTCACCTGTAATCATGGCAACATAACTGTGCCGCCTGGAACAACAGAACATAGCTGTCAAACCCCAAACAGCCCTGACCCGCTACAATATATATTTTAAAGTGTATTTGATCACTTATCACAAAGAGGAAATCTGTCAAATGCTTGTTTAAAAATTGCATTAGTCATAAATTAGGGAAATAATAAACTGAGCTCACATTTTTATACCAAAATTTGAACTTCTCAGAAATGAAGCAACGATAATATTCAAAATTACATTTATTTTGACTGATCCCATAACATTCAGCATAATATTCAACAATTATTCAATTTTCTGTTCAGGAATGCAAGTAAACTATAATTTGGCATCTCAATCAAAAACTAATAATGTGCATTGCTATTTTTTCTGCTTTTTTGTCCTCATTACTCATTCACTTGAGTTCATACATGAGCTGAAGTGATTGAATTAACCTACTCAGTAGTTGGATGTAATAATTCCTAATGGCATGCCGAAAGTAAAATGATTTACTTGATGGATATTGTTTCTAAACACTGTAGCTTCTTTCTATTCAACAATATATATCTTCAGCGATGTCAGAGAAATTGCTGTTAATGTATTCCAGCATTAATATTTATCAAGTGTAATCTGCCATCTTACTGTATTCCCCTGAATACTTTATACTCACATCAGCGACTTTATCTCAATGTCCTCTCTCTAGTACTGCCATGAATGACGCAGTATTGTCTAATCTGAACATAGAAATTGAAGTACAGTGGTCCCTCATTTATCGCGGGAGTTGCGTTCCAAAAATAACCCGCGATAGGTGAAATCTGCAAAGTACCCAACTTTATTTTTCACGATTATTATAGATGTTTTAGGCGCGTAAAACCCCTCACTACACACTTTATACACTTTTCTCAGAAAGGCACAAACATTTTCTCTCTTGTTTAAACACTCTCAATGTTCAAACCTTTGTAGAAAAATAAGTCCAGTATTATAGAATGAAACCAAACAACATTTCGTCGCATCCTGTACAGGAGACTCGGCACAAGATTGATTGACAATGGTCTACAGCCACTCGGGACGCAGAACACAATGCGCTATAATAAAAAAAAAAAAAGGTGAACCGCGTTATAGCGAGGGACCACTGTACATGTTATTAACCTTGTCTCACGAAGTCCCTTAGTAAAATTTTCTTAGTAGGTATAAAGCCAATTTAAGTCACTTGAGTGATAACAGTTTGCTTATGCGTGTCTTTTTAGCAACACACTGTGTGCTTTGGCTGTATGTGATTTTCTGCTATTGTGTCTCTGAGTCATCATGTGCACCTTTTTACATAGCTTTCATACTTTTACCCCCAAATGTTTCTCCTTTACTTTATTTTGAATAGATATTGATGTTTTGTGTTTCTGTGAAGGCCGAGGTATATTTGTGTATTTGCAAGTTTGTGTGCTTGAGCTGTATGAATATATTGCTTTACATGAAAGCAAACAGCAGGTTGCCCTCACATTTTCTAAAGAGCATGCATGCTCTTATTTTGATATTGACAGTTGCCACACTTTTACTGTGAAGTTTGTTTGTTTGCATTCAGGGAGAGCATGTTGAATAAGAAGTATCCCCCCCCCCCGAAAAAAAAAAATCTCCTTAAGAACCTTAGGTCTACTGCTTGTTTTGTGAACTGATACAGAACCATAGTAAGGAATAGAAAAAGAAATAAGCCTAGGAGGAAAAATAAGGTGCAGGAGAAAATGCTGTGATAAGGGAGTATATTGCAAAGTTAATTTAAAAAAAGCTACAAATGTCGCTTTATCTTACACTGTTTAGCACCTGCTGGGCAGTACAAATCATCAGATTTTTCCTGGATACATAACATAAATTTTGTTGCATCTAATTTAAAGAGAAAACATTTCCCCCAAATGCAAAGGCTAAAATGCACCTGATGACAAATTTCCTTTTCAAAAGTTTTTTCTAGTAGACAGTCATTCCAAAGTTTGAATTGTGCAATGACATACCCCACAACTTCTCATAGAATCGAAGCGATCACTGAATAATATCCATAACTTTCCATGACACAGCATGCCCAAACCTAACCATAAAAAAACTACCATGAATAAATAAATATGCAATTCTAATGCCTTTACTCAGTTATATAAGCTGGCCCTAATGATTACATACTGGAATAAGCTTCCTTTGAAATCATAAACATATCACATTATTAATTGTTATACATGATATTTGGTCATCTTGTCTCTTTTCGACAGTCTGCAAGTATGTAATAGTTCAAATCACACCCATTCACAACCTTTGTAAATACAAATCATTTGACCGTGTTGTTTGTGTATTTATTTATTGGCACGTGGCTATAGTAGTACTAAAAACTTAAAAGCTCATTAAAGACAAAAGAACAGCAAAGTTATTAGCATACATTTTGTTTAAAAAAAACAACCAAAAAATATTCTCATGGGGTAGCTCCACATTTTTGATTTGACAGATTTTTACGCCAGATGTGTACAGGATATGTTATCCTGCGAAATTATAATGCAAATCTAAGACACTTTGAACATTTTCATGATGTGAAATACATCTCTTGCTCTGACAACACTGCTTGTTTTAGCTTGTATTTGCTCTGCAGAATAAAATGCAATGTAAATATAGAAAAATCCATAAATATCTATGCAGCTGAAAACATCAGTATTCTTAGTGCTGCTTAGTGGACTTTTTAATGCTTATGTATGCACAACCATCAGGGTTCTGTCACTGGAGTTTTCCAGAGTGTTCCAAAATAGATGTCTGCAATTAATGCAGATAGTGATGCAGTTCATCATTTATTATTTTGCTAATATTTCTCAACTGCGGATAACTTTTTTTTTTTTTTTTTTTTGTCAGAACAAAACTTTTTATTAAATACATACCATCCCTTTTCTCTAGCAAGGTGCTTCCAATCTATGAAATGTAAATGAATGGTCAAGAAATGCACAGATACGGTAAATTAGGATTTGGTTTAAGTTTATTTAGCCAACTGAACTTAAATGAGTAGTCAGCTGTAGGAAGTTCTGCAATAAAAAAACAAACAAAAAAACCTCCTTAGACAAAGAAGATTCAAGTGTTGGCAACCATGGTAGGAGATTGCTACATTAATTAATACTCAGAGGTTTTGTATAGTTTGGGCGATACAGTATTTCTACAAGCCATCAAAAAGAAGGGAAGAGTTAGAAAAAAAAACTCACAAAAGTGGGGCCACAAAAACAGGGGAGAAAATCGAAAATAGAGCCTGAAATTGTGGGATCAGTGGGAGGCTTCAGCTCAGATATGTGTTTAGCTGTTCACCAGAAAAAGTCTAGGATTTGAAGAGGAAAAATATTTGATTGTGATAAAGAATAAATTTCAATCAGAACTGTGACAGATTTATTTTTCACTAAATGGTTTGTTCCCATAATATGAGCCCAATTTTCAACACAACTGTTTGGTGTCCAAAAGACAGTTTGATAATCCACAAAAGTAAATAAATACTGCAAATATGAAAAGTTTAATAGCTTTTTCAATTTTAGAAAAAAATATATGATATAAAGAAATGTAAAAGAACAGAGGAAAAGGATGAAGATGACATCCCTCCCACACAATTATGCCTTGCTCAAAACATCACATCTTTACACACAAACATTTTGCATAATCGAGGCCATCCCCCAGCAGTGCATTGTCAGAGCAGTAAATGGAACATTGTGACTCCAAGTGAGAGCTAAATACAGAAAACTGCATATAAACCACACACTAACAGAAAGAGAGACATGGGGAGAAAGTAGATTGGAGGGGTGGGTTGTATAAGCTGAGTGCAAGAAAGAGAAACATAATCGCTGAGAGAGGAAGGGAAGGAATAGAAAAAAGAGGGAAAGGAGGTCACAGTGAAGTAAAGAAGTGAGAGGGAGGCAAAGAGACACATGCAGGTATAAAGAACAACTTCAGAAAGACTGAAAATACCAGATCTAACTATGCCAAGTTTAACATCCCAACATGAATTGCAATTTTTGGCATGTTGTTTGTAGACCTCTGATTGTGTTTCACATTTTTATTGGGAAGGACAAATGGCATAAATACAGTGTATTTTTGTTACACCTGCCTTACAGGTAAATAGATTACTGTGTAGGCTGAGTGTGAGGTCAGATAAATCAGCATTGCTCACAAATTTGGCAAAATAAACCTTTCGGCAAACTTATTTAGATTTGTTTTTAAGCCAGGTTTTAATGATGTGCTCAGAGATTTTGGGGGAGAAACAGTTGGAAGTTATGCTGTTTGTGTGTGTGGGGGGTGTATGTGCACGTGCACAATTGCAGGTCATGATCATAAACCAGAAGAACAAATGAGGAAGAAAATAACACCTAGAGTACACCTAAACCATCAGCACACATTCCCAGTGTTTGAGTACTTCCCAGCATACTTGTATGGTGTACCCAGTACATATAAAGGCTGTGTGGGCACAGAATGAGGCCCGTAACAGATTAATGGTTAATCCAGGTGCCAGCCATGCTTGGAAGACACCAGACACATTAGTTTGTATGCATTCTGACAGTGTAGAGCTGCATAGTGTAGGACACTTCATTTGCTGCTTCCACTTAATTTATGCTGAGCAATTAATCAAAAATTAATTAAACCCAACATTCAGAATTAGTAATCTATGTGATCTGACTAATCTAAGTACTTCTGTTTTCTTTGTTAATGTTTTCCTCAGTGGATATGTTGTCATGTGACTCCACCCCATCCAGCTTGTGTCACGGAAGCAATATGAAAAAAAGCACTGAGCCTAAACCACAAGTCAAACAGCTTATACTAAACAAAAATGCAACATATTTGAACACATTTTGCAAAGATGAGTGTGACATGAATGAGGACCCGCACACACAGTTCGCATGTTACTACACGTTTTATTTGTTTGTGGTTTTTTCCAACACTCGGTCGGGTGTGGGTGTGTGCCAGTCACACACACAACCACAGCTCAGGTCCTGGCACATCGTTCATAGGGGAGACATGATCAACTGATGGAGCTCAGGTGTGTGTCAGCCTCCTCCTCCCCTGCAGCTGAGCCACAAACCACAACCCGCCACAACGACATTGAACAAAAAGAAATTAAATGTAAAACCTGTGGAAAAAAAACAGTTTTACTAATCAAAGGTAATACCATTAATCTGTTTCAGCATCTGGAGCACAATCATATTAGCAAAAAATATCCTAGCTTTAATAGCTGAGCAAATTTAAAGTACAAAATGTCCTTTTACTTCCCTCCTGAATCTAAAACTCGGTGTTTATTAGACTAAAAGTCAAAGGCTTTGGGATGATGTTAAAAGTAGCTTTCGGGGGTGCTTCATGGTGTTTTGGTGTTTTTCAACTTTTAATCCTTCTGTATTTCACTCTTTCTATTTTACATCCACAAAGATCTTTCTCTAGTGACACACAGATACATGACTGCATCCGTTCACATACACACTCAAACACTGACTCTTGCCAGTAGGTCCTATAATTGTCCCCACAGGGACCCCATGAGGACCTATCACCACCACGGGAGGCACACAGAAAACTTCATTTATTCTGTTCTTGCTGTCCCTCTCTTTTTGATTCAGCTTTTCTTTTATGTGCCTCTGTTCCCTTTTATTAGGCCTTTCTCTCTCTTCCCCCTGTCTATGACATTTCTTTCTCTCTGCCACTGTACCCTTCTTGCTACGTCGGTTCTTGGTCTGTATTTCTCTCTCAATCCTGTACTGATGCTAGCTCCCCAGAGACAGGCATAGTTAGATGTAGTAGACTGCCTGGATAGGGCTTCACTTCCTGGGAAGGAAAAAAAAAATACCTGCACACACAGTGGAGATCTATATGTAAAAGGAGTTAGGTAAGATGTAGGAACAGTCATGTCATATGGAGCAAAACCTATTAAAAAAACAAAAGAACTGGAAAAGAGATGTGTGAGATTGAAAAATAGGAACGATGATATAAAATGACAACAAAAAAGTTCAAAGCAGCAATCATTAAAGAACTCCAGTCTTCCATGTCCTGTACTGCAGCTTCAAGGAATGCTGAAACATACAGGGGATGGGTGCCATAACTTTATTTTTTGCTGTTTGTCAGTTTTAGATTTATTACTCCTTCTTTCTGCCTCATACTTTCTCTGTGGTTCTCCTCTGGGGACCTGAGCTAGCTGAAACTTCTCCAACTCTGGCGCTGTAATTGAATAGCAGAGAGTTCTAATGGAGCATTAGGCTGTTCCTGTCTTGGCAGGACCTATTGATTTTGACTTTGCAGCATTGTAAACAGTCTCAGATAAATATAACTGAACGGATGCAGACCTTAGTATAAACTATGATTCTGAGGCTGTTGCTGTGGAACTGTTGCACTGTGGCTGGTATCACACGGTTTTGCTTGACGTTGATAGCATGTGACTTACGAGAGCTCAGGCTCACAACTTTCTCAGAAGAATAAATGCATGTAAAGTTCTATTCCTTTGTTTTTGTGTTTACATCTTTTGTTTATAATTAAGAAAATGTTTCAAAGCTCAGCTGTCAAGTACACTTGATTTTAATTGCAATCACCTGAAGCACATGGTGTAGGTTGGTTTCTTTATAGTTTTTCATTATGCTATTTTATTTGGGATAGAGCTCGGCATGCTTTTATGTCTACAGCGCTATTTATCTTTGTTCATTGTCGTTCCATCAAAGGGTCACCTTTCATTGAAATGAGTAAATGAATAAAATAAAACATGATAAAAATTGGACACACTGTCAAGTACAATAGCTAGAAATATTGTATTTGAATTGTTTGTGATGTGGGTCATTGAAAGTGCACAGCAGAGAGAGACTGATGCAATTTAAGGGATATTAGACACTGTCAGTATTTCATTATGCACAGCATAGCAATAGCAATATATATTTTTTAAAAATTCAGAACATATTTGACTAACTTTACAAGGTCCTTAAATTTTGTTAGGCTAGAACAGTCGCTCTCAAACTGTGAGGCAAGCCCCATGTTAACCGGCATAGAGTCACTGCAAGATGTGCTCTTATATTCGATTCTATGTTTGTGTCTGTCCTGTCTGCGCAAATGTCCAAATTCCTGTGTGTCCATTGTATAAGTCTCTGATACATATGTGTGTCCCAGATGTGGTCATGACCCATGTAAAAATAGACTCCATTAACATTTAATAGCATTTTTTAGAATGTCAGAAGAATGAAAGTCACATTGGCCCTAGAGACGAGAGAGGAAACGAGACAAAATGAATGAGAATATTAATCCCTTGCTCTTAAAGACCATTCAATTCCTCCCTCAAGCTGCTGTCTCAGAGGTCACATCATCTAAAAGCCACAACAAATCCCCTCATCACAAAACTTGACTGAAGAGAAAGGGCACATCATGCCATACCATGTTAAATCTAAGAATTTTAATAATGCTGTCATTAAAATAAAAATCGCTTGACCTAAAGTCCATCAAAATACTCTTCCAAGTTTCTTGTCAAGTTGTACCTCTGCCTTTGGCAGCAAACCAAAAACCCTGCATTAGCCAACAAGATGGTGTTGTAGCATCCAAATGCTTTATCCTACATATTTATATGGACAACATCAAAGTGAATTAAACTAACTCAGCATAGAACTTTTAATTTGTGTGCAGAGTACTGAGCTCTACTGCACTTTCATAGCCACGAAAACTGCAAGGATGAATATAATTTAATTTAAAAAAAAGCCTGCTAAGGAGATTAGTGTAATAATATTGGCCTATATTATTGAAACCTTGACACAATGTAAAAAGGAGAAAATAAGACTGGGATATTTTCCTAAGCCTTTCCTTTCTAAATCTGACTCAACATGCTAACTCTAGTGCTAATGTTGAAAAAGCAATACCTTCTCTTGAACAACTCATTTCCTTATAACCAGTCCTGGCTCAAGGCAGCACATCCCTCGACATCCATAATTGCTGCATTGCTGGCATAAAGACAGTAGTAACTATTGAGCACAAGGCTATCAACTCTGTGCCAGCACTCCAGTTAACATCTGATTTAGTGAACTACACACACTCAGGGTCATTCATAGCTGGCCGGGCATCTTCTTGAGTGCTGTTTTATTTTCGATTTCATTACCTAAATCTAAAGTTAGCCCCATTTAGCACTGTGCTTTTTCTATCCTTCAGTAACAACCATGACCTCAGATATATTATGGCAGCCATAATTTATGCAAAAAGAAGAATCGCAATGCTTCACTTTAAAGCATGAAGAGCTGATATTTCTCTGTATTTTCAACTTTGAATACCCTCCAATCTTGGTTTCTGAGTAGTAATTGGCATAGTGATCAGGCGAGCAGATAGCTTTGTACAGTCAAATTTATCTTTTAGCCCATAGCTATTTTCAATGATAGCATCAGTGGAAAATGAGGGCCTATATTAGGTAAAGGGACAGCCAAGATAGAGATGTTTCATTCTCAACCACGGAGTGCCCGTTTACTGAAGTGTTTTAAAGCATGTGTTGAGTGTAATCACCAGGTCATGTAGACTGCATAATCTGTCATGAGAGGAATTTAACTTCATGTGGCATGAATACAGCATGGTCACTTTTAAGTAAAGCGGTTGGTTTGGTATGGCCAAATCCTGTTAGCAATATCCACTCCCTTACGTCTTCTTTAAAATATGTTATAGATTCTGCTTAGCCAGTTATCATTCAGCACATACATATATACACACTTTTTAAAGTATATATACAATAAGTATGAAATTTAGTCTTCATAAAAAACTCCATTTACACACACTTCCACATGTATACAGACATATCTGCCTATACACTCAACTACCATTCATTCATATTTTCTATTTTGATGTGCTTGTGCTAAAATTACTCTCTGGCCTACCACTGTTAAAATATACCCAACAGACAGTCATTGTGTTTACGCACACCCAAGCACACACCTTGGAACCTACAGGTATTATGTTTTCACACATTGTTTCCATGGGAACACTCCACCGTGTGAAATTAATTAAGGGTGGACATTTGAATTAATTAACTAGGAGTGTGGCATTACACTTCTCTGGCCCTATGACATTAAACACACACTCACACTCACATACACACACAATCTTGCAGTAAGAAGACACACAGATTCAATTTAATTACCAGTGTGCAGATCACTGGTACAATGTGGATCATCCCAAATTACATATTGTACTATGGCTGCATGTGTGTGTATGTAACATTAATGTGAGTACAACAGTATGTGCTAACTTAGCTGAAGTGGCAGGCAGCTATTACTGAAGCACACAAATTTCCAGAAGCTAATATTCGACCAAATACCTGTGTTTTCAGTTTAAAATGGGCACAATTCCCCCACCCACTGGCTTGAAAGGCAGCTTTCTGCTCTGCACTGGAGCATAGGCAGCTCTAGTCAGTTGGAATTCATTGACGTTACAATTGTGACCCAGTTTCCCAGCAAAACAACACAAAAATAAATAAAAACTTTTGTCTCACTCGTGCAGAATAGCCAATTGTCCACCAGTGAATCTGCATACTCATCATAATCAAACTGAATATTGTTCCATGAAATTCAACGATGTGTTCACATTAGGCACGTTCTCTGCAGGTCTGGTTTTGCTTTTACACAGAAGTAAATATCATTCATGCAAGCTATGTAAGCTATACTTATTATACACCACTGTGACGCCTTTATTCCGTAGCTAAATAGGTCATGAGCTGCCTATAGCAAAGTCCTGTCCTGTCCTGGGCAGACCCATTTAATCTTAAAACCACTATAGTAGCATGCTTTATTTCTATGTGCAAGAAGGGGAATAAAGTTAATAATATTTTGCTAAGAACTTATTACAGGTGGCAAATTTCCTGTCATGATAAAAAACAGCCTCAGGATGAGTAATACAAATGCATGGGCAGAAACCTTAATGTAAACTGAAGGGACAGCAGTTAATGCTTAAGGTCTAGTGAGTAATTCAAGAAAATAAATACATTCAAGATATTTAAGTGTCAATGTGTGTGTGAATGGGTGGATGACTGGCTGTGTAAAGCGCTTTGGGGTCCTTAGGGACTAGTAAAAGCGCTATACAAATACAGGCCAGGCCATATTTAGACTCTGGTGTGTCTTTTCCCTGCCTTCAAAGCAGTAAAACTTCTTTTTGCTGTTTTGTTGTTTTAGGGATTGTTGGTTTGTTGCAATTCTCCAGTACAAAGATTTGTTAGATGAGGGAGTATGTGTGCAGTTTTCCTGAAGTCTGTTCGCCAAGTTATTTATCTAAGCTGGTGTTATCTACTATTCATTTCTTATGTGATCTTTCCATATTGCCCCAAAAATTCTTAACGTGCAGAATCGATGCTGTCAACAATTTCTTGTTTGTGCTTTTAGCAAAGTATATACATAAAAAATGTAAACATTCTGAGGAACTTCAGACAACCTTTCAGAAAAGACTGAATACATACATAATCAAATAGATATAACAGAATTGCACACTGAATGGGGAAAAGTTATGGCCAACCATATATGTCTCATTTGAAGCAGGTCTAATCCAATCCCCAGAATAGCTGCAGTCTTTCTTTTCGACTCTACCGACCTCAGTGCTTAGATAGATTTCTTAAGGTAATTTAAGCTACTTTAGATTTAATTTTTAATTTAATTAAGGAATGAAGACGTAGATAGACAGACAGACAGACAGACTGATAGACAGACAGATAGACAGACAGACAGACAAACAGATCTGGAGCCAGCGCAGTAACACAGCAATAGATCTGCCACTAAGACAATCCCTGTGCTGTACTCAAATGCCAAACTGGTACAACTGAGGTGATAACTGAAGAGCCTGTTTTCCCTTAAGATGTTGGAACTTGGCAGAACTGTAAAACAGGAAAGCCAATTATCATAGCAAAACAATGGAAAAATTCTAGGAGTATGAGGCTCTAAAGATGGCGTTTGGGAAATTCAGTATTCCAGCCAACAATAAATTGTCTGTAATTAAACTGGCGATTCATAGCTTAGCCAGAGGATTGTTCCATATGCTACAAACCTGAATTCTGAAATTACAACACACAGGATAATAAATGAAAATGCCCTTAAACTTTAATCCAAGGGCCAAATATGAGACACTTGGAAATTGAATTCAGTGAAATTCACTGTGTGTGTGTGTGTGTGTGTGTGTGTGTGTGTGTGTGTGTGTTTCATTTATTTTTTATTTTCTTCAATAAACAATGTTACAATATTGTTTATTGTCATATTTTTACCCTAAAACCCTCTAAGTCCATGATCACTGAATCATTTCTTTGACAGAGAATTACTTGAAAACACTTGACTACACATTAACTATTATTGGCAAACATAACGTATCAAAATCCAGGTGGGGTGTTGACAAAGCAAATGGTAAACATAATATGATTTCTCAGAGACACTAGTATGAAAGCGTTGGCTTGCCTGTTCCTGTTGCCTGTTTTATTAAACTTGATGCGCTATCTCCTCTGCATCATCAAGGTTTTCATTCCTAACGTGCTAAAGGTATTATTAAAAAGATTTTCACACTGCTCTCCTCCTTCTCTACAAATATGTTGGTGGTCAATAAGAGAAAATTTCTGTTACAATGATAAATCACAGAAGTTTATCTGTTTGCTAGTTGTAGCTCTGCTTCCACACAGGGCACCGCTCCTAGCTAATCTAAGAGCTGTGAAAGCAGAGCCAACTACACCCTGTCTAGCATCAGTCTCCGGCCAAAGACCTGGGTTTTATCCACAATACACATGTACAGGCACCCTTAAAAAGCTGCTGGAAGGTTCTAGTCATTGTTAATGTGGGACTGACAAACTTGTGAAATGGAGACACGCTACGGTTTCCAGTGGGATCCAAAGCAAGCGTGCTTCATGCAAAAATAGGAATGGATGCAAACAAGCAAAAAGCTTTATGACAGAGCACTGTTTGAGCTGAAAGGAGAGGGATCAGTTTACTTTGGTGTATTTTAATTGATGTCTATTTTTTGGTTTGACTAAGTACCCACTGCTTGTCCTGATAAACGGTAATGCATAAACAGTTGTTAAGACATACAGTACAACTGCTGGTTAGATCTCCAGGAAGATAAAGACCCAGATTACTGTGTGTGATATGCTGTAGAGTAAAACTATATAAACCAAAAACTTATAGGCAGTCCTAATATAAAGAGAGCAAAGACTTAAACTAGAGAGAGAGATAGAGAGGGACAACTTCATCTGTTAGGACTGGATTTCATGCAGTCTTATCTATCCACCCATCCATCCATCCATCCATCCATCCATCTATCCACCCACATGGAAGTTATGTACAACCTCTGATGCACTTAAAATTATTCAGTTCCTTATTTTTTTTAAAAAAATTCTGTTTAGATGTCAAAGAGTAGTGAATGCAGAGTCACGGTGTAAAGAAAATAAAGACTAGAAACAAAGTAACACAACAAAGGGAATTAAAAGTAAGGGCTAAACATTACATAGAGATCAAGGCAATATACACTCAACAAAAATATAAACGCAACACCTTTGTTACTGCTCCCATTCCCCATGGGATGGACGTAGAGACCTAGAATTCATTCCAGATACACAATATAACCATCCCTCCCAAACAGTGGTCACAAATCAGTCCAAATGTGTGGTAGTGGGCACATCTGCTATATTGAGATAATCCATCACACCTCACAGGTGTGCCACATCAGGATGCTGATCTGACATCATGAGTAGTGCACAGGTGTACCTCAGACTGCCCACAACAAAAGGCCACCCTGGAATGTGCAGTTTTGTCTCACAGCAAAATGCCACAGATGCCACAAGCAATGAGGGAGCGTGCAATTGGCATGCTGACAGCAGGAATGTCAACCAGATCTGTCGCCCGTGCATTGAATGTTCATTTCTCAACCATAAGCCGTCTCCACAGGCGTTTCAGAGAATATGGCAGCACATCCAACCGGCCTCACAACCGCAGACCTCGTGTAACCACACCAGCCCAGGACCTCCACATCCAGCAGGTTCACCTCCAAGATCGTCTGAGACCAGCCACCCAGACAGCTGCTGGAACAATTGGTTTGCACAACCAAACAATTTCTGCACAAACTGTCAGAAACCGTCTCAGGGATGCTCAACTGCATGCCCGTCGTCCTCATCGGGGTCTTGACCTGACTCCAGCTCGTCGCCGTAACAGACTTGTGTGGGCAAATGCTCACATTCGATGGCGTCTGGCACGTTGGAGAGGTGTGCGCTTCACGGATGAATCATGGTTCACATTGTTCAGGGCAGATGGCAGCTGAGAATGTCCCAGTTCTTGCATGGCCAGCATACTCACCGGACATGTCACCCATTGAGCATGTTCGGGATGTGCTTGACCGGCGTATACGACAGCGTGTACCAGTTCCCACGAATATCCAACAACCTCGCACAGCCATTGAAGTGGAGTGGACCAACATTCCACAGGCCACAATTGACAATCTGATAGACTCCATGCGACGATGTGTTGCACTGCATGAGGCAAATGGTGGTCACACCAGATACTGACCGGTTCTGGGTCCCCAGACCCCCAATAGCGCAAAAAACTGCACATTCCAGGGTGGCCTTTTGTTGTGGGCAGTCTGAGGTACACCTGTGCACTACTCATGATGTCAGATCAGCATCCTGATGTGGCACACCTGTGAGGTGGGATGGATTATCTCAATATAGCAGATGTGCCCACTACCACACATTTGGACTGATTTGTGACCACTGTTTGGGAGGGATGGTTATATTGTGTATCTGGAATGAATTCTAGGTCTCTACGTCCATCCCATGGGGAATGGGAGCAGTAACAAAGGTGTTGCGTTTATATTTTGTTGAGTGTATATCAAAGGAATAAATAAGCTGAAGCTTGTCACTAGACAACTTTAAAATTAAGTGATGAGAGAACAGCTAAAGTTGGAGAACAGTAAGAAGAAAATAAAAAAGACAGATAAAAGAAATGTGTCTTTGTATGTATCCTTTATTCCGTTTGTCCTATTTAGGCTTTCTTACCTTTGGGTCATTGTTACTGAATTTCTTTAATATCCCATCATTTACACGGGAAGTACAACTGAATACTAAGCACAAGAGATAATTTGTCATCAAAATAAAACAGGAAATGAACTTGACACAGACAGAGGGAAAAACACAGAGATGAGACTAGGACATGAAAGGGAACCAACATCGTCAAACAAGAAACCAAGAACTAGAACTATAGTTCTTGAAGCACTAGGAAATACTGAACTCAGAACAGTATTATACAGAGCATGAACTTAAATTATAAAAAAGCCCTCCAAAAATCAAAATGCCACGTCAAAGACCTGGATCATGACAAAAGCAGCACAATGTTGTACTGTATTTGTATTTTTTTTATGGTGCACTGATAAAAAATTTAAAAAAGCAATAGATAGCATAGCGCTGTTAGCCAATGCTGAAATGCAAATAGTAGCTTACTATCTACTCCAATTGCAGTTTGTCAAAAATAAATGAAAAAAATAATCACAACATCCACAGGTTTGATATGTTTTAACAGCATATGTTGCAAGGAGATGGTTTTCATGAATGAGTGAATAAAATAGAATAAAACTGAGTACTGTGTACTCTGAAGGTTAGCAATGCTATACATTATATTTAATTTTGCAACTTGTTATAATAATCAGATTATGTTTTTAATCCAGAATCATTTTATATTCATTAAACTATTGAGTGACTCCTCATGTCCTCTGGATCAAGTCAACTGTAATTTGCACTTACCTGTAAGGAGGCAGTTATTATGAACAAATTAAGTCCAAGTCACTCTTGCATCTCTGTGGTACTTAGATGGCAGGCAGGAATTAGCATGAACGTGATGTGACACATAATGAAACATTGTATTCAGTGCATGTTACTAAAAAATAAATGATTTCCAACAGGTTTCTTTTTTTTAGTCCACGGGTTGGAACTATATTCTGTCCTTTTTGTCGTTGTCATCTCTTATTTCTCCTCAGTATGTAAATTCCCACTTGTCGCTCTCACACTCTCCTCTCATCTCTGTAAACCATTCCCATGTCCCATTTTATTCAATGTTTTGCCATCAAGAGAATCCACTTCATCTCTCTTATGTCCCACCCTTGTAAACCATTCCCAGTAATTATGAAGGCAGCAACTCGACTGGGGATTTCATCACATGGCTCAGAGCTCTGAGGAGAGGCCAACATCAGGAAATCCCTGTCACAGCAATGAGACACTAACAAACCACAAGATATACTGAACTGCTAGAAAATGAGCTAAAAAGCCCAGAGGAGCTCTGATTAAAACCTCAGTTTGGAAACGAAATGCAAGCACAAAGGTTGCCCCACTAAAGGATGTTAGAGATGGGGTTTGAAAAAAACAATTATTTTCCTTGCTTGATTGTCTTCATGCAAAGAGTGATAAAATTGCATGGAATTTGCACGGCTAAACAAGCTTAGTGACTTATCATTTTGCAGCCAAAGAGCTAATTGTTACACTTAATTGGTTTTTGGCACAGAATAAATTATACAAATCCTATAAGATAAACACTCTAAAACTTTGGTTCATTGGAAAAAAAAAGTTCTGAAACATCTTGGAAATTCTGCCTGATTCCTTCTTCAAAGCTTTTCTAAGCGGACAAAGAATTGGACAGCATTTTTCTTGTACTGTTTAAAAGGCTTGGGTCTTTATAGAAAATAGGAACATGAAAATTCCCACCAGCCTCAAGCCCCCAGTGAATCAGAGTATTAAATTTGAAGCAGCCATATCCTTCCAACACTGCTTCTCTAGGGTAAGTAGGAAAGGCCTAGCATACATTATTCAGTGGTTATTACTATAGGATTGTGGCGTTGAGCAGGATAAAAGTAAGTACTGAGGGTAAAGTGAAAGACATTTAACTCACTGGTCACTTTGGAACAGATGGATTTATATTATTATAATTTCATTCTCTGACTGCATACATCAGTGACCGGAAAAACAAAACTATCCGGCTACAGACAGCGGTGGTGCTATTACTTATTTCCACATGAGGTTCAGTTATGTGCAATTTATTGTTTGCGCATTAGGCTCGAAATGGATAACCTTGAGGCAAAGGATAAACCAGCAATGATAACTGATATACATTAGCAGTAAACCTGCCGCCTGTAGGCTAACCATAGACCAGAGATGTAAGTATTTATTTCTGGTAGCTGCTACCTGATCCTGTCTGGCTTTGATGGAATGGATTGTCCTGACTTTGCAGGGGTGACGGGGTTAAACAGAAGCGTCTGTGTGGCCATTAAAGAAAAAAAAATGGACTCTCTCTCGCTTGCTCTCTCTCTGTCTCTCTCACACACGCACACATATATATAAAGCAGAACTCTCTCACACACACACACACACACACACACACACACACACACACACACACACACACACACACACACACACACACACACACACACACCCATGGGTTTAGCACAAATGAAAAGGGATCTGTTATGATCCCTTGGAGAATTGAGTTGAACAGGGACAGAAAGGAAACCACAAGAGGAAAGATGGATACCAGAGGAATGAAATAGATATAATGATTGGTATGAAATCTTCAATTAATTTTTTAATACAGTTTCATTCCTGAGATTGCTGTGCAGAATCTATGACTCTGCAGAACCAAGCTTAAACCCAGGTATTGGAAACTACCAAAGTACGAGTCCTTTAAGAGTAAAAAGTCAAATCAGGAAGTAGCCATATTATATTGTTTTCAGTAAAAAGTATTCAGAAACCGCAAGTCCGTGTTTAAGTGTGTATCTGTGTGTGCCGCTGAAGGTCTAAGAAACTGACCCTGATCAATAATCTATGAGCACCAACACGTCTGTGTAGGCAGGCAGAAATGCATGCAAGCAAACACAACATATGCATTTAGAAATATTCATGGACAGAATATAAAATATATTGTCTCACACATTGCACACACACTGTGCACTTCTTCCACATATTGACTCGGGCAAACAGCAGTCACCGTCACCTGCATACTTTTACAAACAAAAACTTGTACAGAGTAAACTTATTTCTCTTTCACCTCAAGTATTTGAACCACAGGAGAATATTTCATGGTAAATGGAGCATTGCAACTTTATCTTCTCTGCTCTCCTCACTACCTCTATCCTCTGCACTTATCTTTTCTCTTTTCCTGTCCTCAAGCATTCCACAGGACACAGGACTTGAGGGAGAATTTACTTATATGGCCATGATGTAGCCAAACACATTTGTTACTACTGATATGGATGTTCTGCGTGTCTCCCTAAATGAGATGTCTGAATTAGGTTCTCAAAGCCTGTTAATGTTTCAATATAAATGGCATACTTTATTATAAATGCCTTGCTTGTGAGGACATACAGTTATACAGACCAATGTGGAGAGCAAAAAGAGTAAATAAAATAAACATTATAATCACTATTTCTTTTAAGAAAGCTCCAGTTTGTAATGCAGTATTGTAAAAAGTGGTACATCTAACTTTAGTATCTTGAAGTATTTCTTTCTCAGCTGGCATTTATTTTCCTTGAGCTGTGTGACTTTGTTGACTGGTCGCTTAAGCACCATACATTATCATGAAGAAGCAGAAAGCAGAGGGCTGACGTAGCGACTTCAGTTTATAGATCTATTTGGTGTCTCTATCTCTAAAACAGATGCTCTGTGGTTTACCCTACTCTGCCTCCCATCTCTATCTTTCTCCCACTCTTCTTTTTCTCTCGTTGCTCTTTGTAAGATTTATCACTCTGCAACCCTGGAGCCGGGAGGTCCCTGCGTACACCTCTTGTCCCTCTGTACCCGTACCTCTTTGTCCCACCCTCTGCCCTCAGTGTTCTTGAGGCCCTTCAGGCTTTCTCACATTTTCTTAATTTTTCTTTGTCTCTCTGTGGTGAGTAATTACCTGCTTTGTGCAGGCTAGTCTTGCAATGAAACCTGGTGACACAGTTGCTGTGTTTCATTTGGTATACTTCTGCACTTGCTATTTTAAGTGCATTAGTGCATTCACAGTAGATGCATTGCTCTGAGTACAAGGAGGGTATGATAACGGTGAATCAGATGTGAGTAGAATGCTATACACTTCTTGACCCGAAAACTTCAATAGTGACTGAGCTGGAGTCACGAAAGTTAATTTCCCATTGATTCTCCTCATGGACATTTCAGAAAATTCTCATGTAAATGAGACAACTATCTATGAGGTCAATAAAAGCAATGAAGAAATTTGCTTTAAAAAATGTCATTCCTTTTGACAGTGAAGGAACTGCTCATCCCATAATGCATTGCAATTCCCAGATTCCCCAAAGGACTTCTAACTTTCTCAGATTTAATCCGTATCATAATATTAATAGTATATCCTAGTCATCAGTGTGGTACAGTGCTCCATTCCTGACTTAATCACTCTCATAGCTAATAGCAAGTTTTCTTTGGATGGATACAAGATTGTGGTGGATTATCAAAATCCAAATAGAGAATATGAATGAGGTTTTTACTTACATAACCTATCTCTTGAGCTCTATAGTCACCATTCTGGCTACTTAGTAGAAATGGACGAACTGCTAATTTTTAATCGATTCAATCTCATTCTTGTCTTGAGATTTGAACAGATTACACAGATCTCACATCTGTAGATAAAAGTCTTGTAACGAACACTGGTGACCAGTTAAATAGATGATAAGGCTTATGAATGGACATTAAGAAGCTTGAACATATTCAGTCCAAATACCCATACACACAAGGGCACTGCTAGTTTATTGTCTCTGGCTGTGGGAACAGAAAACACCACATTAGCACTGCATGCCACCAAGCACATTACTTATTTAATAGTCTATGCTAGATAACTGAATTAAGGTTGAAAGAGGAATTGGGAAACCCCCACAGGCATTTTATCATACAGTGTTTGATTAGTATTGTATTTAGCCCTGAACGATTTACTATATACTTGACTTAACTGATAAATTAAAACAACTTCGTAATTTTAACCGCATCAGCAACAGAGCTTTAGAGGACATTTATAATGAAAAGGTTCCACACGTATCAATAGAGAGACATAAAAACACAGCAGACTAAACATAATCATTCTACTATATTGAGATCTCAGTTTTCCATAAATGAGTTTCCTCATATGTTGCATCACATTCAAAAAGTAACAATTCCTAAAGGTTTGAGTTTGAGGGGATATTGCAGAAGAAGCAGTCACTTGCATAGTCGGAGAGACAAACATGAGAATCGAGCTGACCAGAGACCAGAGAGATTAAAGCTTTTTTATTAGCATGACAGCCAGAAGTGTTGCTTGTTCAGCTTACATCCATAGCCATTTAGAGTCAGTCTGTTAGTGAGACAAGCAATCAGCACGACAGTCAGGAGAGCTAAAAGCTGTTATGATGCTGACGGCAAAGATGAATCAGTCAAATGCATCTTGTATGAGGCTTGACTATATTACTATCGAAACAGCTAATGTATGAAGTTAGACCGCTTGTGAGACCAATCATGAGAGACAGATAGGAGAGTTGAAAGCTGGAGTAATAACTAAATAAAAATCACTTTTGAACCATGTGTCCTGACCAGACTAGTCAGGCAGTCAGTGACATACCAATGAAACAGGAGAGCTGAGAGCTGCTTTTAGGACCCATCTGTACTGGGGGCTGGAGGCTGTGATGATGAGCCACCCGTCTACAGCTTATTATTACCTGACTAATTACATTGGCTACCTCAGGCTGGCAGCCCTATGCCTGTATCCATAATCAAAGCAAAAATTTAACTATTAACTTAATTAATGGTGCAGTGGTGTATGTTGTGTCAGCTCGCAAGAGAGAGTATGGTGCTTGTGACTGTATTTGTTCCTCAGTGCATAGTTTGCATTATTCGATGAGATTTATGAGTGAGACGTTAACAACAAAACCAGAGGGACAATAATGGATGAACAACACAAAGCATATGTGAGATATGTATGGATATTTCCACGCTATACCTTTGCACTAGTACTGGTGGATTTGTTTTCTATGCATTTGATACAATACACATTGTATACATTTGTTTTTCCTTTTATTTATACCTTTTTCTTGCTACCCTGGTGTAAGGGTTCAGTGTTGCTCCAACCAAAATGTGTCCTCTAATAAATTAGCGGACCGCAACAATGTCTTTAAATTTTAAAAGCACAATCTGACAACCATAGCTAATTTACTTCACTAAAATAAAGTTTGTTACTTATTATTGTTTCATTGTAAACTTTTTCCCCCCTAAAATTTTGTTTTAAAAGCACTAGTTTTATATGTGTGTATATGTGTGTGCGTGTGTAACTCCGTGGTAACTTGCGAAGTGTGAAAAGAACAAAATTTATCTCAGGATAAATGTGTGTATTTTTCCATGCAAACAAGACTAAAATTATTTATTTATTTGTTTATTGCTAGAGGCCTAGCTCACATTTAAAGGAGCCAGTTTTTGCATATAATTGTCCTTTATACTGTTCAGGCTACTAGTGGTGCTTTCTTGTTCTGGGTAAATTGGAGCTAGTTTGATCAGTGTTAGGTGTCACTGCTAGCAAAGAGACAAACAACTCTTATTGTTTGCTGTTTGTGTGCTTTTGTGGCATAGGTTTTGGGCAATAGGCAAAGCTGAACATCACCAAATGGTAACTCAATTAGTATTCATACTAAATATGAACTATGATTGCTGAAACTGAGGTTTTTCTTAAACTTGATCTGCAGCACTCTCTTAGTAGCTTTAAGGGAAGCAAACAGTAACAGCAGGTTGAGTATTTATAAAGCAGCTGCCCTGGGCCCTTAATTATCTGAAGACTGTGTCTATAGAGCGTTCTTCAGATGGTAGGAACATGCTCTGAACTAGTACAGTGGGCGCTATGGGTAGATAATACATTGTAAAAATGTTGCCTTTATTTTCTACAGAGATAATAAAGGCTGCACACTGGGGTATTGTGTGTCAAATGAGTGAATAAAAGATCTTATTTTAATAGAATTAGGAATGCAAGTGACGAAAAGCTTTTGATTTTCAGTCTTTGATTACTGCTAATGTCTTTTAGGGGGAGCTGACAATTTTCTCATCAAGAAGGACAAGACAGTATTGTTACTTTTTCATACATCGTGGGCAACATTCAGCTGTCGTATAACGACGTTAGCAACTGTTTAACACGTAGTCATTATTTGGAAACTTTATATCCATAGATTATATATGCATTTAATAGAATAAGACTTCCCATCAATGGTTGCGCTTTAAAATGACAGAGTCCTGCGCTAACACAATAAGACCAGGCATGTTCGTCCACACCGCCCATTGAGCTGGAATGATTCAAGGCATATTACATCTGTCATAGTTTTCAAAGCACCCTTCGCTTTTAACAGAGTGGAAAGATAATACAGTGAAGCCTATCACACGCCCCGTTGAAAATAATTAATCCAGCGTACATGTGTTAGGAAATAGAAGAGAGACGCATTGCACAATAAACTGAGTGGAGCACTCATTTGTTGTTTAGCAAATTTGTTACCCGAGTCTGTATGAGTGGATTATGTGTTTCTGCGTACACATGCACACAAGCTTGAGTGCTTTGAACTGCACCTAAGTGCCCTTTCAGGTGTTAATGTTTGCATGTGTTCATATCTAGAATGTGCATTTATCAAAGTGTGTATGTGAGGTGTACAGTCATACGCAAACGTTGTTTGCCACATGTTGTCTTGTGTACGTGTAAGGCTGTTGTATGTGTGTGTGTGTGTCTGTTCATAACTTTGTGTACCCATAACACTTATGTTCATGTTTGCATTCGTGACTCCCAGGAGCCCCTGATGCTCTAAAATAGAACACAGACAGGTGTGCCATATTAGGAATTTGGTCTTCACTTGCATAAGCAGAACAATAAATATCCATCCATAACAAATAGCACGACAGAGAATGGGTGGGTGAATGAGGGAGATTCAGTCAGAAGAGGATGGAAAGGGCCCCCCCCCCCCCCCATTTCAACGGATCAACGACTTTCCAATTTTAACACAATACTCATTTGGAATTCAGACCAGAATGCAGCAAGATATTAATTTGGGGAAATCAACAGAGAAATTGGGTCACCTGTGAGCTATTCATTTCAAGCAGCCAAAACAAATAAGCAATTTAAAGGGTAAGAGTGAGAGACGCAGGGCAGAGGAAGAGAATAAAAAAAGAAAATGATGCAAGTGCAGAGATGTAATGAAAGAGGTGGAAACTTGGTTAAGTATATAAGTGGGAAGAGTCAGCAGACTGGGAAGGGCTGGGAGCGACAGCCGAGGTAGCTCTGAGAGAAGGACCCAGAGAGAGAGCGATGTTAGATTGTTTTTGTAAGCCAATGAAAATGGCAGACATCAGGTTTGCATTCATTGCAACACATATCCACTCAATGTAAACCAAAGTTGTCCCAGTCAGACTTTAAAAGAGGAAAGCAGAGGTCAGGGTCACAGCTGTATTTATATCATTTAGGTTGAGAATAATTGGCTTTTCGCAGACATACACACAATTCAACACAAGCAAACACAATCACAGATGGATGCCATTTTGAATGGATTATGTAAATTGAGTGCAAAGGATCCGGTGCTGGCAGAGAGGAGAGGGAGTCAAGAGTGAACTGTGGAGGTTGATATAAGTTATGACAGTACTGGCTCGTTGGTTGAAAGGTGTCCAGTGAAGCAAGAGCCTACAAGGCACAGACAGAAAGTAAAGTAAATAGGTGTAAATGAAAACTATGAAGCTATTTTGGTATTCGTGGTTATGTTTGTGAGAGTCCAATAAATCTACATTTTGATGTTCTTTTAGTCATCTCTCTCTCCTCTTCTTTATAGGACAGTCCACTGATCCTCCAGTCAGACAGAAATGTGACTGTCAATGCTCGGAATGAACAGGGACAACTGACTGGTCAGCTAACTGTGGGTAAGACATACACCAAAGACATACAAGATTTTCTCTTTAAACAACCTCCAAACCGGATCATTTCTCTAAGGCATTGTTTGTACTTGAATTCCTAAATACATTCCACTGCTTTCTGTTTTGCAAACCGAATGCTATCTGTTTCCATTGGCGTGTTTCACTGAGGCTGAGAGCCGGGCTTTTTGGGCTTTTGTCTTGACTATATCATCTTTCCAAGCTCTTATTGAATTAGTGAATGTCCTACAGAATACAGAACTCAAAGGACATGTAGTGTCACGGCTGCACAGCAGTCGTGTGGTGAATTGAGTAAAGGATCCAAGATGCAGGCACTGACTGGGGTGCGAGTGAATATTTGCAGAGGTGATAAGGGGACAAAAACAGGAGGAGCAGAGCGGGGAGTAAACCAACCTAAACTAGGGAAAACTAAAGAACTCAACTTAAACCAAACACGCACAGGGGGAGGAACAAAATACACAATGAAAGATGGCGGAGAGACGCAGACTAAACACCAGGTTACACAGAATGATGCAGACGGACACGGCGTTAAACAGACGACGCGACAGAGAGCACAGGAAAACACAGGGCTTAAATACACGGGGAGTAATCAGGGAATGGGCCACAGGAGGGAGACACAGCTGGGAGCAATAAGGCTAACGAGACAGGGGAGAGGTAAAACTGAACACAGTGACATGAGACATGAACTTTCAGAATAAAGTCCGAAAAGGCCAAGACGGACAAGGTCAGGGGGCCGACCCGGAGGCCAAAACAGTTCAGTTCCAGGGGCCGACCGTGTGAAAGGCAGCGGCAGTGGGGCAGGTCCGGAGGCCGGCCACGCAGTAGGCAGTGGTGTGGAAACAGTTCTGGGGGCCGACCGTGCAGACGGCAACAGCGGCGTGGAAACAGCTCTGGGGGCCGACCGTGCGGATGGCAACAGCGGCGTGGAAACAGCTCTGGGGGCTGACCGTGCGGACGGCAACAGCGGCGTGGAAACAAGTCCGGAGGCCGGCCACGTGGAAAGTAGTGGCGGCGTTCAGGAGGGCGTCCACGGTGGCGGAGATGCCCAACAAGCGGCCTGGCAGATGACCGACGATGTGGAGGTGGTAGTAGGGGACCTGAAGGCTGCGTGGCCCCTGCAGCCCCAGGCGAAGCGGAGGCTGGACCAGACGAGGCGGAGGCGGAGGCTGGACCAGACGAAGCTGATGAGGACGCTGAAGCAGAAGCTGGACCAGGCGAGGATAAAGCGGAGGCTGGACCAGGCGAGGATGAAGCGGAGGCTGGACCAGGCGAGGATGAAGCGGAGGCTGGACCAGACGAGGATGCAGAGGCTGGACCAGACGAGGATGCAGAGGCTGGACCGGATGAAGCCAAAGCAGACGCTGGACCAGGCGACGAGGATGAAGCCAAAGCAGATGCTGAAACCGGACCAGGCGAGGCCGAAGACTCTGAGGCCGCAGCAGGCGAGGGTGATGAGACTGCAGCTGGTGATGAGACTGCAGCTGGTGATGAGACTGCAGCTGATGGCTGGACGGGCTCCTCAGGCCCTCCAGCTGACGAGGCAGAAGGCTGGACGGGCTCCTCGGGCCCCCCAGCAAAAACAGTCTCAGACCCAGTGGGCACTGGAGCCCCTGGCACACACAGAACAGAACCAGCAGGCACACGGGCCTCTGGCAGGAACGCAACAGAACCAGCAGGCACACGGGCCTCTGGCAGGGACGCAACAGAACCAGCAGGCGCGCGGGCCTCTGGCAGGGACGCAACAGAACCAGCAGGCGCACGGGCCTCTGGCAAGGACGCAACAGAACCAGCAGGCGCACGGGCCTCTGGCAAACACATGGCAGACGGCAGCTGCACAGAGCATTGAGTCTGCTCAGGCAGCGACGGCCGGGTGCCGTACCCAGCTGGCTTCTTAACCGCCAGGGGTCCCGAGTCTGCTGGGGGCTGAGACCCAGCCTCTGGGGAGGCCCTGGGGCGAGTAACAGTCTCTAAATTAGCCAGTTTCTGAGAAACTAGAGTGGTTTTAATGGGTTTGTCTCTCCGCTTAAAATGGGTGCTAGGAACGGGATTCAAAATGGGTGGCACAGACACAGCCTCCAGTATGGAGGGAACGGGTGATCGGGCTAATGGCATAGATGCAGGCTGGGCTAATGAACTGGCTAAAGGCTGATGTACTGGTTGAAGTGAGACTGGAGTTGGTGGTGGAGTGGATGACACACAGTCAGTTACTGTTATGGATGTTTTGAAAATGCCAACTTGTGAGAGGTCAGTTACCACGAAGGTAGGTAAACGCCGTGTACTGTCTCTACTTTCACTATGAACAGCCCCAGAAAACACAGTCCCAGAAGCACCAGCGTCCTTAAAACTCACCACAGCTGGTCGTACAGGAGTCCCTGAATCCGGCTGTGGGGTGAAGCGCCGGTGGTGCGAATGTTTCCTCCCAACCGTTGACGGCTCCGACAGGCAGGAAAAAACCTCTGGGGGGTCGGGCCGTGAAACCTCCGGTGGGTGACTCTGAGACGGATGCTTTGTGGCGGTCGTAGTCCATTGTTGCTGGGCGCAATCCGCTACTTCCCGAGCTTGCACCGCTTCCCGGGCTTTATGCAGCTCAGCGAGTAAGTCTGTAAATCCCCGGACCTGGTGGAGATAGGGATTTCCGGCCAGGATTGCTTCAACGGCATTTATCCCCACAACCTTCGCTCGTGCATTGGAGGTGTGGGTTACCCAGTCCACCAGGCGTAGGGCCCGTGTGAGGTCGCTCTTCCCGGTCAGGGCCGCTGGATCCATCTTGTGGTCGCGTCGTACTGTCACGGCTGCACAGCAGTCGTGTGGTGAATTGAGTAAAGGATCCAAGATGCAGGCACTGA
The DNA here is from genome assembly GCF_964374335.1 of Astatotilapia calliptera. Classification (NCBI taxonomy): domain Eukaryota; kingdom Metazoa; phylum Chordata; class Actinopteri; order Cichliformes; family Cichlidae; genus Astatotilapia; species Astatotilapia calliptera. Next base: position 13,230,970 of record NC_137427.1, on the reverse strand, counting down.
CTGGGGTGCGAGTGAATATTTATTTGCAGAGGTGATAAGGGGACAAAAACAGGAGGAGCAGAGCGGGGAGTAAACCAACCTAAACTGGGGAAAACTAAAGAACTCAACTTAAACCAAACACGCACAGGGGGAGGAACAAAATACACAATGAAAGATGGCGGAGAGACGCAGACTAAACACCAGGTTACACAGAATGATGCAGACGGACACGGCGTTAAACAGACGACGCGACAGAGAGCACAGGAAAACACAGGGCTTAAATACACGGGGAGTAATCAGGGAATGGGCCACAGGAGGGAGACACAGCTGGGAGCAATAAGGCTAACGAGACAGGGGAGAGGTAAAACTGAACACACTGACATGAGACATGAACTTTCAGAATAAAACAGGAAACTAACAGACACAGAGAATCAGACAGGACACTGAACATGACAGGCAGACTCATGAGCAGACACAATAACACCATGGACAGACAGAGGGAACACAGAGAAGTGGGAGCAGGCAGGCAAAGAACAGAAACCTAACAAATGGCAAAATCACAACAGAATACACACTCGGAATGAACAAAAGCATAAGGAAACACAAAACACTGAGTCCTCAGACTCAGGACCATGACATGTAGTCTATATAGCATGTTTCAGGGGACTCACTAAAAAGGTCATGAATGAAAAGCTGTGGGAAACTATACCCATAAAGCAATAAGTTAATACATAAAGATAAATATGCTTTTTGAATTTATTTTCTGGTCTGGATGTCATATTTATCTTTCTGTGGTTGACCAGTGTAGGGAGGTCAACGTCAATGTAATATCTAAAAAAGAAAAAACAATATTATTAACCCTTTAAGACCTACCATAGAACCAAGGCCGCCAGAGCTTACTTTATATTTTTACATGCTATAGTTCCATTTTAGGGAGCATTTCAAGTTGCTATACATCAATACAACTGTTATAGCCCATATTATAATAATATGTATGCATTAAGTCCACAGTAACGAGATGAATTGCAAAAAAAGTGCAATAAACTACAAAATAATTGAAAATCGTTTTTGGTTTTTTTTACGTATATTTCTACTTGGAGAAATTTAAGAGGTTTATCCCTCAAAACTTTAAATGCAAAAAAATTGCAATAAATAGCTTACAACAGCAGGAAATTTATTTTGAGTGTCTTCATAGTTTTATTTTTGAGATACACCAATTTTTATATACTGCAGGAAAAAATGAAAAACAATCCTATGATGCAAATTTGCAAAGAAAACAGCATGTGCATCAAAATAAACTATTTTAAGTAGTGCAATTGGAGTTCTAAGCATCCCAGCAACTATTCAGAAAAGCATAAAGTCAAACATGACTTATAAAAACAACAGCATTGGCTTTTAAGGCCTACAAGTAAAAAACTACATTTTCCGCGAAAATGACGTCACTTCCAGTTTCGGGCAGGTAATGGCGGACATGCCATCATTTGCGCTGATGTCTGTTTCAATGTGGGAAGTGTTACAAACAGCTGATCGGATCAGCAAAGCGTGTTTCTGGAATATTATGTTTTTGTTCCTGCTAGCGCTTTTTATGCAGTATTTGCAAAGCTATGTGTGGAAGGAAACCGTGACCAAGGACAAGCTGATGGCATAAGATGTAAGTACAACTCCTCCGGTTTCATATGCAAAAAGTAAATTATTGCGCTAGCTTACGTGGTTCCGGTTCTACAGGGATTTAAATATAGTTACGCAAAACTGCTTTAAAGGGTTACATTAAAATAATTTTTTTTAGCTACTTCGTCTCAAATGTTTGTAATGCTGATTCTTTTAAAAGGAAAAATCTGACTCAAGGTCCTGCTACTTGCCATATAAATTCCCCAGTCTTTCATTGTGTGTTGTGTGACTTTTCAATTTAATACTGACCCAATTCCCAGTGTCTTTAACCCCGTGGCATTTTTTATCCACTAAAACCCTGTTCCTTGCCTTTGATTCGGTCTGATTGGTTTAAATGAAATGTTTGATGAGGTCTGGCTGTGCACTGATTCCAAAATATAATCTAATGTAAGATATGATTGCCACCATTTTCATACTTATACAAGATATAGCTGACATCATATTTTGATATGCAACTGTGTTTCTAAAAAAATAAAATAAAATATAGTGTTTTGTGATAACTATGTATGTCCTAATTTTATATGTGATCCACATTGTTGCTAAGATATGGATATATAAATACATTTTGGATCAGTATGTGGTACCATCCAAATGACTGGAAGGCCAAGTTTGAGCAAAGGCCTTGCCTATTATAGCAGGACTGAACCTTTTACAACAGCATGTCTCTTTGGTAAAAAATAAACCGGCTGCTGCAGTCTAGACCAGTCAGCCACTGAAAATATTTGGCACACAATCAAATTAAAAATAGATCACAAAAGGCCCTGGTCAGCTTTTTTATGTTATTAAAAACACCTGGGTGAGGTGTTCCGGGCATGTCCCACCGGGAGGAGGCCCCGGGGCAGACCCAGGACACGCTGGAGAGATTATATCTCTCGCCTGGCCTGGGAACGCCTTGGTGTTCCCCCGGATAAACTGGAGGAGGTGGCTGGGGAGAGGGAGGTCTGGGCCTCTCTGCTTAGGCTGCTGCTCCCGCGACCCGGCCTCGGATAAAGCGGATGAAGATGGATGGATGGATGTTATTTTATGTTATTATTTATGTTATTACAATTCATTGTTTTCTGTTCTTCTAATATACAATTCCTGCTTTTTTTGAAAAACAAATTATTTTTGTTATATATTATGGTTCTGAAACATGGAAAACACAGTAGGATCTATTTTTAATCATTTTTCATTTTGGTTTTGTTCACAATAGATACTTTGTGGCATTTTAAAACTGGATGTGATGACTGGGGCATAAGTGTAACCAAAGAATAAACCAAAGTATACTGTGTCCTCTCATGGTAGCGACTTTCAAATGTCACAATGTAGCCAAATCCTAAAAGCAACAATTTGATCATCTGTTTTCTGAATGAATGAATCCATTCACAAGATCAGTATTATGTTTTGTTTTCTTTCTTTCTTTCTTTCTTTTTTTTTATAAGACCAATGATAGTAAAACTAAAACCTAAACCATAATGACAGAATTCCCACGTCACAGATCAATGGGGAAATAACTTTTACTATATCTTCCAAAGGAGCTGTCGGCAAGTCTATATTGGTTCAGTTCTCAGACCTAGAAGACCAGTGTTTTAAAAGCAAGACTTGACTTTGGGTGGTTGGTGGTGATGCCAGAATTCAGGTTGCTGCAGACATGAAACATCATTTGCAGTCTGACAGGTGAAATAAATGGTATTTTGAGGCAGAAACTTCTCATCCAAAGTCTTCCATTTGATGTTAATGCAGCATATAGATATTCATCTCCTGTAGGTCGTCCGGGCACTTGCAGTATTGATATACACAGACTTTCCATTTCTGACACTTCAAGGGCTTGAAATTCCTGACAGATCACCTCCTCCTGTGAAAACCCCCCCTAAAGCTCCCTTCCTCACTAAGAAAAGCATTTTAATGCTTATGTGTGTCTGAATAAGTATCCGTGTGCCTGTCTTGCAGTCAGTAGAATCAGCCAGTTTTCAAACTATACAGCTAGAGAACCCACTGCAACCAGCCTAGTCAGGCTGTTTGCAGTGGTCAGGTTTGGTCAGACATGTACTTGTTACCCTCTGTTACACACACTTGTACAGTTAAACTGCAGGTACAGCTTAGAGCACAGGTGTCGAACTCCATGCTTCCATGCTTGATCCAACACAGCTGATTTAAATGGCTAAATGACCTCCTCAACATGTTTTGAAGTTCTCCAGAGGCCTGGTAATGAACTATTTATACCATTTGATTCAGGTGTGTTGTCCCAGGGTGAGATCTAAAACCTGCAGGACACCAGCACTCGAGGCCTGAAGTTCCACACCCCTAGCTTAGAGCTTCGAATCCTTAAACACAGGGCACATGCCAGTAGGAGATCTAGCAGTAACCACATAACAAAAAAAACCCCCACAGATATGATCACATTTTGAAGTTCTCACAGACTGACTAATAACATAAGAGGGGAGGGAGTGAATCTTCTTGAGGAGCTTCTTCTATCTAGCAGCACAACCGTTTGGTCTCATCCTGCTGCTGCTTCTGTGTTGACTCATCACCAGAATTATCACAAAACACACAAATACAAACATCCATCCTCTCTAACCTCATTTTCTTTTCACTCTCTTCATACAGCTTCTCAGCAGTTCTTAAAGTAAGGCAGTTATTTCCACTCACCAGAAACTTGCCAAATCTGAAGCAGAAAAGTTCCACTTCAGCAACCTCCTTATTAGTATTCATCACTAAAACTCACCAGAGGAACAGCTTGCTTTAGCTTGTACAAGAGGTACAAGATCATCATGGTTAGTGGTATGGAAAGGTAAAATGGCCACAAATGTTTGGAGTAGTGCATTAATATCCAGACACAGGTACACTGACACCTCATTATATACTGGATTGTTAAATCTGCACAGAAGAATAAGAAAAAAACAAAAACTAAGCTCCAAATATTTAAAAATAAATGGATAGCAAGACTGGGATTAAAGTCATATATTAGCTCTAGGTGAAAAAAAAATGTGTTGTGATGTTAAAACAAATATTATTTATTCAGGTAGGGCTCATATTATGTAATTAGTCGTATTTTAAATGAGAAATACCGTACAAAACACACAGCCCTTCTTCTACCTTTAGCTTGCAACCTCCTGAAGCATCATCTTTTGATTGAGAAGATCTGAGTACATTTGTTGGCCTTGGGCTTTTCGTCTCTGTTTTATTGCTCTCTTTCTTTCATCCCTCCATCCCCTCTCATCCGCTGTGTTGCTGTCAGCTCGTTAATGTGAGTGAGAACCTGTCATCTCTGTCTTCTCAATGGCCAACCATAAAGATGATGAGTGAACTTGGAGTTTTGAAGCCATACCCTTTCACCCACCTAGGTGATCATGTTCCAACATTACAGGCTGTGGAGTGGTGTCTAAACAGCATTGTGGAAGCAGTTGTGCAGCATGAAAGACTATTTCCTATTGCATTGTGAGTGGCTGAGTTAAGTTGAGAATGTGTACATTACTTATATAAAATAGCACCTTATAATCAGTACAGAGAAAGTGGTCGTAGTTGGTTGATTGGAAAAAAAGAAGAGCTTATTCTTACATTGTTATACATTGTATCCTTTAATTACCCTGTAGTGGTGGTAGTGTGGGACCCATAGAATTGTAAGGCATGTTAATACACATTAATGGACATCCCACCTCCCAGTCTTATTATTTTTATTGTCTGGGCTTATTACTGCTATTATTATCTTGGCCATTTGCAGTCTGACAGACAGTAAACTAATTTTAATTATTGCCTGCATGAGTGAAGCTCACACAGGCACTTGGGGCAGCTTAGGCTTTCTTTGAGTGGGATGTGCGGGAAGGAGAGGAGGGGTCTGCAGAATGCACCCACGTTATACTAATGTGGTTGTGTTTTTGTATTTCCAATTAGCAAAAATGGCCAGAATTTCTATAAACACAGGGACACAGATGAATAATGAATATGTTAGACCAATGCACTACATTGAATGTAAAGAACACATTCATGTTGGGAATTTGCGAAAAAAAACAATGTAGTGTAATTTGTTAATGCATATTTGTTAATATGCAACTACCTGTTGCATATTCTCCAAGTCGTGTAAGTGGGCATAGTATTGCCCGTGGGAGTTTGATAAGATGTAGTACAGAGGACGTAGGAGCTTCTTTCCTCTGTGTAGTACAGAGGAGTATACTGTAGTATAGAGGACATTTTATGATTCATACAACTTTCAAAATTGTATGAATTTTGAAATGACACACACCAAATGACACACACTTGTTTATGAAGTGTGTGTCATTTGGTACGCAGCCTGCAGAGTGCAGCCAAGTTGCACACTGCAGGCACCTGAACCAAAGGAAACAAGTAAAAGTTATTCTAAACTCATGCAAGCTGGGAAGTGTGTTTTTGTTGAAGTGTACAACAATTAAAATGTACAACTTTCTCTGAAATATTATGCAACGCTCTTAAATGTCTGTGACCTAAATCTTAAACACAAATAAAACACTGCATCTATAATATTGACATCTCCATTAACTGGTCAGCTCAATTATTGTTCACAGCACATTTTCCATTTAATTTACCTGTGCATCTGTCCATTGGGAAAGCTGGCATTTATTACAACTTATGTGGGTGTACATTTAGGTTCTGGCTATTGACTTTTCATTTTCCTACACGTGTTGTGCTGTTTGATGCAAAGGTACTGATAGCGCTCATTACCAATGTGGTTGCATTTGTCTGTAGCTCTCTCTCGCTCTCTCGCTCTCTCGCTCTCTGTATTACAGCTAATATTCTTGCTGCTCTTGCTATTGCTAATATTCTTATTCAGTCACAGTTAGTCTTGGGTGAAGAATAATCTGTGATTTAGAAAGAGCACATTAAAAAATGTTCTGCAGGTGAAAAGTTGCTTACATGTCTGTTTTTTTTAATAAAAAACTTTCAATATCAAATTTCTTTCTTTCCACCTCCCTTTACATCCTTTAATTCACACACACATGCCTCTTTCTTTTGCCGTTCTCCTTCCTTTTTCTTGTGTTATTTTTACCTTTCACGTTTTAGACATGCATGGACCTCCATCTCATATTAAACCAATGATTTCCCAACTGACCTTCATCTAAACTCAGACTTGCATTTATCACTTCATTATCTTTACCTTCTTATACTAATTATGTTCCCTTTTATCTTAGCAGAATCACTCTGGCATTTGGCTGAAGTAGCTCAAAAAGCGGCTTATCAAAGCAGTAAAATTAGAGGGCTAAAAGGCAAAGGCCATACAGAATATTAATGATAATTAACAACTTGTAGTAAAATTGGTGGGAATTTTGTTGTAGAAAGTAAGATTATTTTTATGAGTTATTGCACTTAGCTCTGCATTATTGGCCTTACAAATTATATAGCTGTTAAACTTAAAAAAAAAAAGCTTTCATTCTTTTCAGTAACATGGTGTTTCCATGGTAGTTAAACAGTTGAATGCCAGCTAAAATTGGTTTCTGATTAGTGTGCGGAATGAGAACTTGCAAAGCCTTGCATAAAATTCAATTGTTCCATTACACACAGTCTAATTATGAATCTACATCTTTTCAAATCCCCCTCTGAGAAACAAATGACGTACATAACAATCATATTAAGCAGGGATCATATTATCGGCTAAAGAGAGATCTTCCTGGCTTGGCTGGATGAGAAATACAAAGATACCAAATAGTCTGTTTCTACATATGACTTTCCCCTCACCCTACCAGCAAAGTTCAGACAGCACGTCTTCCTCATTTTGCTGCAGCTCGAAGATCAAATCAATGGCTATAATGAGGCAATTAAAAATACATAGAGCAGCACATTAACAAACTGTAATACACTTAAGGGACCATCAAGGACTCAATAAAGGCATGGATTTACTGGCATTGTTGTCATTTATCCTTTTGATTGCACTTTAATTGCACAAAGTGTAATTGTCTGCATACAGTTTGGGTTTCAATATGGCAAATATTGTTTTCGTAACTTGCCCATATGTGTAGGCATGCCCCGAGGAATGGATTTAATGGACCATATCAAGTCATTCTTCTGCACCACTGAATTACGGCCTTCATGCTGTTGGTGGTTGGACACAATAATAAAATAACAGCTATGTTGTATTATAAAGATCAGCGTTCTCTCCTTGCTTCCAGCACTGCAGGATTTAATAATATTTTCCAATTTCAATAAAGACATCTTGAATAGCTTATGATTTTTTTATTATAATAAGTTAGTGACAATTTTGGGATTTAATAAAGGCAATTAGTAATCAAAACAATTTAAACTGTTATCCACATATGCAGCAGTCAAGACCCACATAAATATTTGCGCTAAATGAAAAAACTTATAATGCCTGTCATGTTTTCAGTTATCTTAGGAGTGGTGATTATTACAAAATAGATTTTATCCATGGCTAAATGACATACTTTGTGGGTTTGTTTACTCGGGTATGGTAGACATTTCAAAAAATAACAGAAAAATAAAACGATTTCTACAAAACCCAGACTCGCATCTGACTAACTGCCGACGGGCATATAGTCACCACTCTAAGACTCTTTCTGAAAAAGAGAGAGAGAAAAAAATTGTCTCATGTAATAGCGTATAGTGTTGTTTTATTGGGATGCATTATATTATATGGCACACATTTTTTTTATTTTGTCCATGTTGTGTAGCTACAACATTATGGGTACTGGAGAATATTTTCCCTGGTAAACTATGCCTTGAAGAGAACATTATAAAAGCTACAAGATTATTTCATTGTTTATGCAGTGGATGGAGCTATAAACAATACACATTTGTTATTTGTGGGCAATAAAATATCCACAAAAAGCTGCTTGGTGGCATGAACCAGATGAAAAAAGTGTCTCTTTGGGAAATAATTAAAACTTTATATGTGTTATATTTTATAAGCTATAAATATTTCTTCATTCACTTTTTCTTAGCACACCATTTTCCATCTGTATAAAATCATTTCTAAGAGAGCTGGTGTTTAGGAACTATGACATTAATATGTGTTTAATAAGTAAATATGCCATCATCTTGCTTAAAATTAATTGTTCTAATTTTAGCTGGTGTGTGAAATATAATATCAATAAAACTTTTAGTTTGCAAAAAAAACCCAAAACAAATCAAGGGCCCACACTTCATTGTAAAATCTTGTCTCTGTTTACATTGGATTAGCCGTCAGTTTGAAATTCTTTACACTAGCTGTGTCAATGTGAATCTGTCTGTGACCACGAGAATCATATATCAACTTCACATTCATGCTATATTTACCTTGATATGTGTTTGATGCCTAAGTCATGAAAAAATACTTTATAGATTATATTTAAGTTACACATAAGTCTTCAAAAGTAGGCTGTGTGAAGCCATGCACTGCTCAGTGTGATGCTTTTACGGTAAACATCATATTTTTTAAAGAGAGTAGCACCCAACCAAGACAAGGAAAAGAGTAAAATCATGGAATTTTTTTTTTTAAAATACAAGAACTGATTGATCGTGGCTCAAGAGTTGGGAGGTCGCCTTGTAATCGGAAGGTTGCCGGTTCGAGCCCCGGCTTGGACAGTCTCGGTCGTTGTGTCCTTGGGCAAGACACTTCACCCGTTGCCTACTGGTGGTGGTCAGAGGGCCCGGTGGCGCCAGTGTCAGGCAGCCTCGCCTCTGTCAGTGCGCCCCAGGGTGGCTGTGGCTACAATGTAGCTTGCCATCACCAGTGTGTGAATGGGTGTGTGAATGGGTGGATGACTGGATATGTAAAGCGCTTTGGGGTCCTTAGGGACTAGTAAAGCGCTATATAAATACAGGCCATTTACCATTTACCATACATCACATTTACCTTAAACATAAATCCTCAGTTGATCTTTTGCTGAATATAAAGTGTAGAGGAATATATACTCTATATATTTTGTTTACTGAATAATAACTTCTGTTTTCACGCATAGCCTGCCCCAAGCTACTAACATCACTAATTGTGTTAAGCCTGGCAGTAGCTGTTTGGTTGTGTTTGAAGCTTTAAATTATAAAGAAATATGTATAGCTGTGTGGCACAACCTTTGCATGTCTTTTCATCAGCACTTCTACCACTTCATCTTCCCTCCATCCCACAGCCTTGACACCAGAGATCGTGTTGATTAATGTAGATAACAAATGGCACTCATTTGTCTCTCCCTCTGTCGCTTTCTCTCCTCTCTTACTATATTAATGACTATAATCAACTCTAAATAAATAATTTGTGTCCCTCCGTGCATGAATCTCATCCTCCCACCTGTAGCAAATTCAGAAGTTGAATTAAAAACTGCTTTGCAGTGCAGTTCCTCCCATTCTCCCTAGTACCCTCTGTATGTTTTCTTTCCGGATTTATCTGTGTCTGTTTGTTACAAAACATCGAAAAAATACCTCGAAGAGATTTAAGGTGAGCTGTGGCGCACCAGAGGGCCTGTCTTTGTCTTTGGTAGAAACACTTCAAATGATATGGTGACCCTCTTGTTTCCTGCTGTTGCATCATGGTCATGTTGCATGCTGTTTACTTTCAAAGGGCCGAAATAATGCAGCTGCTTTCTATTTCCCCCCCTGCTCTGCCACTTTTATTCTCTCACTCCACAAACACTGTCACATATTACTTTGTATATCTCAAAATTATTGTGGTTGACTTTCAAGTCAAAAGAAACATTTTTGTTGGTTATTTGTTGGGACTAGTAGAACAGCAGAGACTGGCTTTAGAGTTGTGATGCAGATTTTTTTTTTAAATCATCAATTATTATTATTAGTAAGATTATTTTGTCATCTTCATACATCGGATATATATTCTGTATAAAATATGTCATAATATTTAATATGAAAAAATGATTAATGTAATAAAATGACTATGTAGACAATGATTCATTAATGACCAATATTGAATTAAGTTAAAAACAAAACCACTAAAAAGTAAACATACTGTAAAGTGTGTGAATAATAGTGCTTAAACATTATGACTCATATACTTCACATGGACATGGGCACGTGTTCAGGTAGAATTTCTTACATCTAAAAAGATTTAATGCATATTTAATCTTGTCATGTATTTTTGATAGGCGTGTGATGCAATCTTGAAGCATGCCATGGAACGCTTCTTCTGCATTCAGCATGAAGAGCTGCTTTCAAAACATAGTGCTGCTGTGCCTGGTATCAGTGTTTTTTTTTTTTTCATCAAGAACAGCCTACAGAGCACTTTCACATACACATTCAGTTTTCTCAAGATTCTCCTCACCACACTCCTGACAATAACTGAATCCAAGAGGTACTTTTCTGCTTTTGAAAAGGATCAAGACTTTCCTGAGAAACACCATGACACAGGATCGTCTTAATGCTCTGGCTGTGCTCCCCATGGAGTAGAAACTCGTCAGAGACATCCCTGACTTTAATAAGAAGGTCATCTAAAGCTTTGCCACTGAAAAGGCAAGAAGAGCAAAGTTTCTGTACTGGCAGTCGAAAGAAAAAATGTTTTCTGTATGTTTTATCCCCAGATTGTTTTTTATGCATAGTTGTCACCAATTTAATGAAAATAACATATTTAAATTATGAAACTAAAAGAAAAACTCCTGATAGCTTCTATGTTCATTCATATTTGCTCTATGGATAGTTAATATTTAAAAACAAAAAACAGTCATTAGCAAGCATGAAAGATCAGTTAATATTTTTAAATTTCTTATTAATCAAATATTTATTCATTTATTTATATATTATTTTCTATACTTTAATTAGATTAGAAGCATTTTTTAAATATTTCAAAGAAAATATGTAGTGTGTGTCTCTGAAATATTTACTTCTTGCAATAAATCATATTGTGAAATTTGTTGAAATGACTGCTTGCCAACATTACTAGTGGCCATATTGTAGCCATCATGTGTAGCTAAATTATAGCCCTTAAGCAGTAAGTATTTGGCTACTTTGTCACAGCCAAGTCAATTTTCTTTCTGTTTTACTGATACTCAAGTATACGTGACATGCAGCGCGTAACACATGGGTAATAATAATAATCCACAACATTGTCATGTGTGTCTTAGGACTTTTTTGGCAAATCCTAGCTCATATGTCCAAGCATAACTTCACTTAACAATTGCAGTTGTCACTCATAGCAGCAAAACTGTCAGATAAAAGTAAGGTCAACTTTCATTCTGTATATTATGGGAATACAAAGTAGCTGTATACTAGCATTTTGAAGTGTCATTCACTGAAAGAGAAAATGTTGATAAAGCCTGTTCAATGTGATTCACAGCTGAAGAGCAGTAAAATTGAAGCTGATTGGACTTACGGTAAATGACAAAAAATGGCAACAAAGACACTATGAAGGTGCTAGATTATGGTTCATCAAGTGATCGCTTGTGTATAAAATGGGTCCCAGAGAGAAGCATAACAAGTACCAGCATTTATAAATGACTTTAATCCAACAAGTACTTTAGTAGTGCAAGATGTTTTTCAGTAACTCAGTAAGATGCAGTAATATTGAAGATATTCTTTTCAAGAGCTTTTATTTGTTATTGCTATCATTAAAAAGTTAAAGCCTATGTTTTTAGTTAACAGATGGCAGGAAGTGATGAATAGAAACATATTTTCTTGGTGGGAGCAATGTAGTTTCACCTGCAAGCATGGAGCTAAATGCACCCTTCTCACATCGCGTTCGAAAACGAAGAAACATTTGGCTCAAGATTTGACTAAATATTTTAAGACATGGATTGTGTGTTGCTTAATGCAAAATGCAAAATTACCCCATAGGAGCAGTTCCCTTCGCAATACTCACAAAAGGACCCACTGGGCTTTTGAATATTCATTAAATTTGACATTCCAGACAGGAGGGGAGCTGACAGGCATATCAGCCTGACTCACTCAACAGAATGCTCATCTTAATCCACTGATAAGTTGTACCATGTCTGAATAACTAATTAGAACAGTTAATGAGTGAAATTCTGTCAAACTTATTTGCCTGACATACAGTGTAGCCGGAAACTATTCACAAAGCTTCACTTGTTCCACATTTTGTCATGTTACAGCCTGATTCCAAAATGGATGAAATTCATTTTTCTCCTCAAAATTCTGCACACAATACCCCATAATAAAAAAGTGCTTAAGGTTCTTGAATATGTATAAAAAATGTTTATATTTTTAATACATTAAAAGATTAATAAGTATTCGTAGTCAGTTTTTGCTCTTTGAAGCACCTTTGGCAGGAATTATAGCTTAAAGTCTTTTTGAGTCTGATGCTACAATATTTGCATAGCTGTTTTTCCCATTCTTCATTGCAGAACATATCAAGCTCCATCAGGTTGGATAGGGGATGCTGATACACAGTCATTTTCAGATGTTTCCAGAGTTGTTCGATCAGGTTTAAGTCTGGGCTTCTGCTGGGCCACTCAAGGGCATTCACAGAGTCTTCTCAAAGAAACTCTTTTGTTATCTTTGCTCTGTGCTTAGCATCATTGTCCTGTTGGAAGGCGAACCTTCACCCCAATCTGAGGACCAGAGTACTCGGGAACAGGCTATCGTCAGTGTTCTCTCTGTATATTGCTGCATTCATCTTTCCCTCGACCCTGACTAGTCTCCTAGTTCCTGCTATTGAAAAGCATCCTCACAGCATGATGCTGCCACCACCATTCTGCACACTAGGAAATTATAATGGCCAGGTGACGAGCTGTGCCTGGTTTCATCCAGACATAACACTTGGCATTCAGGCCAAAGAGTCCTGTCTTTAATCAGATCAGAGAATTTTATTCATGGTTTGAGAGTTTTTCAGGTGTCGAATTCTAGGTGGGCTCTCATATGCCTTTACTGAGGACTGGGTTCTGTCTGGCCACTGATTGATGAGGCCTGATTGCTGGAGTGCTGCAGAAATGGTTCTCCTCTCTCCACAGAGCAAGCACTGGAGGTCTGTCAGAGGAACCAATAACCATTGGGTACTTGGTCACTTCTCTGACTATGGGACCCCAGTTCTAGGATGAGTCCTAGTGGCTCCAAACTTTTTCCGTTTACTGACCACTAGGTCTTTCTGACCTTGAATGCTGTAGACATTTTTCTGGATCCTTCTCACAATATGTGCCTCACTACGGTCCTATATCAGAGTTCTACAGACAATTCCTCGCACTTCATGACTTGATTTGCGCTCTGACATGCCCATAGTTGACACGTCAACTATGTGACCTTGTGACCAAATCATGTCGAATCACATTAAATTAATTTTCCTCAGGTGGACTCCAATGAAGTTGTGGAAGCATCTGACAGAAGATCAGTGGAAATAGCATGCATTTGAGCTCAGTTTTGAGTGTCATGGCAACAGCTACTCATCTACGTGTTATGCTTTTGTTTTTCAATTTTAATAATTTTGTAAGAATTTCAAGCAAACCTTTTTCACTTTGTTAGGTTGTAACATGACAAAATGTGATAAAGGAAAACACTGAATGCTTTTCATATACATTTCTATTCACTGCTATAGATAGAAGAATAATTTGACATGTTCTTTGGTGTCTACAACTAAACTTTTGTGTCACATGTAATAGATATAGCGGTGGTTTTTATTTTTATTTTTTGTTTTTCTGTTTTTTTCCTTGTCTGTTTGTGTCACTCTATTATTTGGATGCCTGTTAATAAATTATTAGATATGCACATAGACATTTAATGGTTGAATTTCAATTAAATAAAGGAGGTGTGTGGGAGGTAAAACAATAATGCCCTTGTCTTGTACCTTATGTTACTAGACAAATCTTTCTGGGCCAAGTAGCGTGGCCTCAGTTTTAGTAGATCTTCCCGCTAATGCCTGAAAATGCCTGAAATTCCTCTAACCTTTTAGTCTAACCTGTGTAGCTGTAGAACAGGACCTGCCTGAAGCTCCTAGGCTGTACTCTGATTCGTAAAAGGTGAAAAGTGATATAGCCATTAGCTAGAACCAGCCAGGCATTGAAAGTGAGCAGAGAAATATCAAAACAAAGCCCACATTTAAGCAGTAAAAAGACATTTGAGTATGAGTTATATAACTTTGTCTCATATAACCTTATTTTTACTCACAGAATCTTGACCTTAGGAAAACTGTAGAGATTTAACCATTGTCACCTTTCTCTATAAAGCCATAAGACAAAAACAATCTAAGTTTAGATGGATTTCTTGGCTGAAAATGTCATTGGTATTTACATAGGCACAAAGTCAAATCAGTATGGCCTGGACTGTAGGAAGAAAGCTGCTTATCTGACTCAAGTCATTCTACATTGTGAATAATATCAGTGAAGGACAAAGTAAAGAAAGATGTGGAGGAAGGATGGCATGATGAAAAAGTGCATTAAAAGAGATTTTAATTAAACATTCATCTTGACCTGCTTGGGAAAATTAACCATGCATGCAGTGTTTGCTTGGCTATGCCATACTCTTCTTTGTACCTATGCCTCGGGCCTTTTACAGTTTCTTCTTGCACCATATCACTTCATTGCTAGAAGCTCTAATTTAAAGGCTTGAATTAAAAATCCAGGAGAGCAAATCCATATAACTTTATTATGGCCTCAATGCTATTATGTGCAGTAGTAAAAAAGTTACACAGGTACCTCTTTAATGTGCCCCATTCATTAATAGCTGAATACAAATTGGGAATTCAAAATTTTACTACGTGGAACATTTATTAAAGTTTTTTTTTTTTTAAACACAAACCGGGACTTCAAAGACAGACACTGAACTGACAGTTATAGTGAAAAAAAAATGGAAATATCTATGTGACAATAAGAATGAGCTATAGTGCAGCGGAGTCATATTCCTGGTAGGTAGTGGGGATTTGAATCAAATGGCATTTGCATGCTCATAATCTCCCATAGGTGTTCAGTTGGGTTAAGAGATGTTGACTGCAAAGGTCATAGCATATGATTCACATCAGTTTCAGACTTAAACCATCTAGTAGCCACTGCCGCCTTAAGGTTTTGTTTTTTTCATGTCTGTGGGAGTAGGTTGACCAAAATCATAATAACATAAATAATAGAATAACAGAACTATCTTAATTATCCCCTTGCTCGGTACAATGTTTTTGAATCACCTTTTTGGCTGCTAAATACCAATATTCTCTATTTTCTCTTCATTTTTTAATTCTTGTTATTATTTGTTATTTCTTCTTTGCTGCTGTATACGTAACACTCAGCAGTCTGTGGCGTAATCATTCACCATGCTTCTTAACATTAATGTCTTTTCACAAGTCAGATATGACTCAGGAGCACACTCATCACACACGCGCTGCTGCTTTTTTCCCCATTATTTCATCTGTAGCACCTCTTTTCATCAGTGAGGTATTCTTAAAGCATTATTATTGCTGAAGGATCCTGCTGAGGGAGGCACTTGTGACAACAGAGGAGATTCTGTCAGGAAGTGATTATTTAAATCAGTGCATCAATTAATATGTCTGCCTAACGAGGAGTCGTGCTGTTATTGGTGACAGCAGAATTACTTTAGTGTTATCAGTGGGAGAGACATTTGCAGGAGCAAATTAATTGTTCAAATGCACTTCATTTACACAGATTTAACATTTTCTAACTGGGGATCACTAACAAGATGAACAAATATCAGCTAGTTATAAAAGTACTCCCTAGGTTGTTTGTAACTAAATATTTCTTCACTTGATAATTTTGTTTGTTACCCAAAGGCTTAGAAACATGTTTGAAAAAACAAGCACAACATGAAAGGAACCTAAAATAACACCATTGGGTTATACCCTAGCAGGTTAATGCAAAAAGCTCATGTCATTTCAAAGTGTTTAGAAATTATTAGAAATGAAGGAGATGCATACTGTGCTTTTTTATGCTTTTTATGTTAGTCCTAACAGCCACTAACAATGCATTTTAAAAGTGACTACTTTTCTTTCATTTCACAGTCTAGTGTTATCGACTATCACATCTATTAAAGCCATAATCACTACATTTTGCAGCAGAAAAAAGTTACCCTGAACACACAATACATCTGCCATATTATTTAGCTACACTGTTAAAAAAAAATCCTAAAACAACGGTAATATTCCGGCAGCTGGGGCGCCAAAATACGACCGTGAAATAACAGAAAATAACTGTCCCATAAAAATACGGTTATTTCCAGTAATGAAAATACAATTAGTTGCGCTAATTTGACAGGGGATCTCGCCTTTTTCAAGTGCTGCTAAACATTAAATCAGGAACATGTTAATGTGATTAAACAATGAAACCATCTATAAATAGGAAAAAAAACCATCTTAATAAACGGTAATATTCCGGCAGCTGGGGCGCCAAAAAAAAGACCGTAAAATAACAGAAAATAACTGTCCCATAAAAATATGGTTATTTTCAGTAATGAAAATAGAGTTTGTTGCGCTAATTTGACATGGGATTCTGCCTTTTCCAAGTGCTTTTAGACATTAAATTAGGAACATTTTTACGCGATCAAACAATGAAATTACCTATAAACAAGGTCACTGAATGTGGAAATATGAATCATAATACGTAAATGTACAGAAATACACCGTTAACAGTTGGTTTAAATAATAATTGATTGCATGCCCTGGGACAGACTGACAGAGGCGAGGGAGCCATATCGCACCATCGGCCCCTTTGGCTATCACTAGTAGGCGGTAGGTGAAGAGTCTTGACCACAGACACAACGACGGAGAGTGTCCGAGCCGGGGCGCGAACCGGCAATCTTCTGATCACAAGGCGAACTGCCAACTCTTGAGCCACGAACGGCCTAAGTAGCAATGATAATAATACTTATGTGATGTAACACAAGCTTATAGGGCTCATGTTATATACTTTTCCATAGCATTACATTTGAATTCAACAGTTCAATCTTTCAAATAACGGACAGATATTTGTGAAATCATGATACATTTGTGAATGTATTTTAACAATCTAAATATGCATATGTACAGACAGATACATTTAATAATCATGACAATTATGTTTTATTACATTACAGTGATTTAACGTTAATTTACATTCAAAATGTGAAGTCAAAGTCTATTTACATAACTTTAATGATATTCTAGAAGAACAGAACATCACTGTAAAATGCACAGTAAAATACCTTCATATTAGGGGTTTTTTCCTACGGTCGCAGCGTTACCCGCGACCTTGTTGTTAGTTCACATTCATTGGCCGATGCTTAGCATCATGTTATTTATATTAATTGCAATTCCTACCTCTACATTTCTTTTTCAAAATACATAATTAGCACAGCGTGTCCGTGCAATGTTTTACACTGTGGCATGCAGAGAAATCTTAACATAGAAGCTCACAGAGAGAGATTGAGCTTGTTATTTAACCCCAAACTGGTAGGGGGAGCTCCTTAATAAAACACTTGCCAGTGCAACAATATGCCTCAAGGTTCAACAACAGCACAACAGAAGTCACTCATGGTACAGCACTCTCTCTACAAAACAACAACTGTCAGTGACGCTGCACCACGGCGTAAACACAACATTCAAGATAACAGTTAAAAGTAAGTATTACATTTACAGTGATGTTATGTTATTTTACATTTGACGTGTCAGATCACAGTCCACTTATGTAAATGTAATGATATTCTAGAAAAACAGTACACATCTGTAAAATACACAGTAAAATAATTTTACATTACTATTTTTTGGAACAGTGTACACCACATCACTTTTCATTTGCATAAAATACATCAACTCAGGAGAGGTGTTTCTGCAAGCTATACCTGCCAATCTCTGTCAGTCCTCTAAGCGATCATTTGAATTTAATAACCTCTGGTTACTTTGTCTCATCATGTTGTTGCCTCAGAGCTTTAAGTTGACTATACATATTTTTTTCCATTTCCTATTAGTTTTGAAGTGAGCATTAATGTCATTGGGTGCATTTATTGTTTCACTTAAACACAACTCTTCCGGCAAACTCTGCAATCCTGTCATCTCAACACTGTCCGAAAATGTTTCGTACTTTGATGCAGTCATATATATACAGCAGTTTATCACAACCACAGTTTTCATGCAAAGTCCAATTTCCTGAATTTCCTCTTCCATGCAAACTGCCTTTTTGAGATCTTGAATGAAACTGTAACACTGGCTATTTGTCAATTGCTGTTTTCACCTGTAAATAGACTTTATGTAACTTCAATTATAGCTCGATATTGTCTTTGCTGGTGCCACTGCACTACTAAAGTCTGTCAGGAGCATCAGCAGGTTCCTTTTATTTCCTTTTCACTAAGTTTGGCCACTAAACTTTTCCATCTCCTGCAATTTTAGAATCCTTTATTCACCCCTACTGAGAAGACAAGAAGAGCAATTTCTGTGAATAAAACACAAATCTCTGGAAATATGCTGACCTGTGCCCATACTGGAAATCTGCACTACAAGATGTATTATAGAGCAAGAGCTGAAGAGCCAAAGAGAACTAGCTAGATGCCTGAGACAGCAACTAGCACAGCACATCTCCAATTTAAACTTCATTTTCTATTCATCTTTCCGTCTCAAACATAAACCCTCCTTTTTCTTCCTTTGATTCCTCTCTCAGCATACGTCTCCCACCTCTAACTGCCAACTTCCCTTCTATCTGCTACGTCTTTGCATATATTTGTAACACACTCATACACACCTCACTTTAGCGTGAGCTTTTGACAACACAAATCTCAATTGCTTTTTCACACAGTCACTGGAGGAGTGAGAGGGTTTAAGGAGATAGAGCTGGACAGGATAAAGGCAGTCAGAATGAGACGAGAAATAGAGCTTAATCCCAGATTGATAGGTGCTAATAACGTTTGATTATGACTGACAAGGCACTCTGACTTTCTAATTGACACAAAATAGCCGGGCAGCCTAGAGAGTGAAGAAAAGGGATAGAATGAAATGGAGAGAGACCTCTTTATAGATTCAGCAAGGATGGAAAGCCATCCAATCACAGGCCAAATCACAAAATCACCTGAATAATTACCTAGTAATTAATTGTCAACGTTTTACATTTCTATTAAAAAGCCACTACTTAATCAACTTTTTAAGTAGCTTTTATTTATTTATTTATGCTGTTGTTTCCTCATTATTAGGAACACTGCCTTTTTTTTTAAATTGTGAAATGTTACCACTAAGGTCCAAGATTAGAAATCATCTTTATCCGGGCAGCATAGTATATGCAGCCCACCTTCTTTGTTACATTACATCAAGTCAGCACATTGATGAGTAAATGCTTTTAAATGATTCAAAGTCTATATAAATGGAAACATGCATGCCACTTCACAGCTGGGTCCTAAAAGGATAAATAGGAGTGGAGAATATGTGCATCTATACAGAAAATCGCGCATGGGTACACACATTTTGGACACTGATGAAATATTAGAGGTAGTTATTAAGACGGTAAACTGAAGCTAGACTGAGCAAAGAGTCACGTGTATGTCTCGACTCACATTTCATATAACTTCTATATTGAATATGAAGAGAAATAAGAAGTGTTTAACTTTAGTCCCGATTTTAGCTTTAAGTTCATTTTTGTGCATAAAATTAGTGAAATGAATCTGACTATGCTCTCAGGTGAATAGTGTCGTCATTATTTTGGTACGCTGTACAGTCTTAAAGTCTGTAGTTTACAGTCAGTAAACTACAGAGGGGAGTAAAGTGTTTACAGATTTGAAGTGTCACTTCATGGAAATCCTTTCCAAGCCAACCCATGGATTGGGCTGGCAGAGCACTTCAGCCTTGAGAAAACTAAATTCTGCTTTAACACCATGGCACCTGAAGAAGAAAGCAGCAAACACACAGGGAAACAGAAAAAAAGGAAGGAGAGGTCACTCTTCAACGACTCACTTGAAACTTTAATGCATAACATGCCTACAGTGAAATGGGACACACCAGAGTTTTCTTCTTGTGAGTCTCACAGCACATGTTCACTGTTCCAATCCCCTACCCACACAAACACACACACACAGATGTGCTTAATCAAGGTGGAGGTGAGCTAGTAATACAGGTCTCTGCTGTTAAAACATAGCAGCCTGGATTGGATTAGGCTGTACTCACACTAGTCACGGTTTTCGTTGCACCGTTCCCAAGCATAATGTCCCTCCTACCCACTACCCACTAGCCTGCACTGACATTGCATTTAACATTCCAAGCCTGCTGCGGGTTGTTTTATTTTCGCTCCCCAGATTTCACTCCACTGAGTTTTCACCGTCGCTCCTTTCCCAATGTGAAAAGAGAATTGAAACCCTCTTATGCACAAGAAGACCTCTAACCAAGATGTGGCTATTCATATTGTAGAAAAGCGTTGTAAATGGCCTATATTTGTATAGCACTTTTCTAGTCCCTAAGGACCCCAAAGCACTTTACACAACCAGTCATCCACCCATTCACACACTGGTGATGGCAAGCTACATTGTAGCCACTGCCACCCTGGGGCGCACTGACAAAGGCAAGGCTGCCGGACACTGGTGCCACCGGGCCCTCTGACCACCACCAGTAGGCAACGGGTGAAGTGTCTTGCCCAAGGACACAACGACCGAGACTGTGCAAGCTGGGCCTCGAACCAGCAACCTTCCGATTACAAGGCGAACTCCCAACTCTTGAGTCACAATCGGGAACATAGACTTGCTATTCGCAAGACAAAACTTGGAGATTTTCTGGTTTAAAGCTCAAATCACTTTGGCTGCTCAAGCTAAACTAATGGTTCTATCAGGTGCTTTAGATATATGCAGAACAATACCAGATGCTAAGGTTTATGTGCTTTTATGACACATTCTGTTTTTCCCACTGTCTCAGGTTCAGAAATGGTGGAGGCTCAGTGTCAGAGGTTTGAGGTGAGGAATGCTGATGGAGAGAGAGTTCTGTTCTCTGCAGATGAAGAAGAGATCACCATCGGTACTGAGAAACTCAAAGTCACAGGTAGGGTTACACAAAAGCATAAAACAGACATTGACATCGCTGCACCTTCTCCCCACCTTCTATAACATACTAAAGGTAAAGTGTACAATTTGAATGAATACATGTGGCTGAATTCATAAGGAACTTATTTCTTTTATTTTTTTCATGCTTATTTTCAGTAGTGGACAGCGAATTCAAACTTATTCATGTTGAGTAACAAGGGTACAGGAATATACACACATACAGACACAGAATAAGCAGTTAAACAGAGTGCTGTTGATGAGTGCAGCCAAACAAGTTACGGGTCAGCAAGCAGAGCAGCTTTAGCAGAGTTGAGAAAGAGGCCAGTGCCATACAGTTAAAAAAAACAAAAAAAAAAAATATATATATATATATATATAATTAAAATAATGACACGGACAGAAGGGGTAACGAGGCAGATGGATGAGAAATATGTGACATGGCATGTAAGCATCACTGGGGGGAAAGTAGTTAGCTCAAATTAAAAAATGGAAAAAGTGAGAGGGGAAAATACTCTCACTCTGCATCATCTATTTGTCTTTTTCTCATTTATTCATTTGTGTTCTCTCGATCATTGGAAGTGAGAAAATCAAATGGAAGCTGACAGAAGATTATGAGTCCGCTCATGTCTGTTCACCTGTACACTTAAAATTTGTATGTAATACAACATGTACACCCAAAAGTTTTTGAGTGTATATTGCTACGAAACCACAAATTCAAACAAACTACACACACCTTAGCACACGTACACACACTAACCTGGGTAATTTGTTCATTAGAGGCACTCTGAAGGAATAAGGGTGCAGAAGAACAAGGGGAGGGTGAGGAGATCGAGGTCTATAGGTCACTGTTGCTGTCATTTGCTGTTTGAAGGAGGTGAACGAAAAGAGCGTAGATAGCAAAAAGAATACAAATATGGGCACATCATTCATTCAGCTCAGGCACTGAGGTCTGCCGGGTTATGCTGTGCTACTGTTTAAATTTTAGATTTATAGATTGATGTATTTTTCTAATGAAGATAGATCATATTTCCACATATCGCTGCCCTTTGCAGTAACAAGGTGTAAATAGATAATGAATCAGCCAATGCAAGCCAATACCATGGCAGCAAGTTTGGAGTGATACCGAGCTTATCCTCAGTTGACGCGTCTGAAACTGTAAACCCAGTATGAAAAGTTGATTTCAGTTTATCCGCTTTAAAAATAGTTCAAGGATTGTTGTGTTCAAGAACAAGTGTCATCAAACAAGCTCATAAAGTTTTCATGAGAGCAGAACAATAGTAGAAAAGACAGAGTAGCAATAATATGGAAAAGTAATATCAGCCAGAAGCTGTGGCATGGTTGACTAAGTTATGAACATCATAGAGGCAGACAGTCAAACAGGAGAACACAAAGCAAGGTTTGCCCTTATCTGCCATTTTACCTGTTGTTTCATTTACTTGGCAGTTCATAGGCATAGTTCAGTGTTCCCTGGAATGAACCACAGAAAGTGAGATTTAACTGAAAAATACAACAGTACACAATAACTTCCAAGTTTAGCTCCTGTGGGGGTTCAGTTGCAGCTTTTTGGAGATGTAGGTTCTCATCCTACCTACGGGACCTCCTTGAATCTTCTAGAATTAAACTTGGCATATGCTGCTTCAGTATCAAACAGCTCAGACTATGCAGTTTCTTATCTGTGTGCCTGCCAATGGGAAAGATAGCCTCATGCAGTATTAAATCCGCAGCAGTGCTGATATTCCAACATGCTGTCTGTGGTCTCAGCAAGAGCCAAAAATGAGCATCTGTTCACAGCTGCAAAGGTGGCTACTGCACACGGGGGGTTAAACATTGCATTATATCAGAGCCAGACTTTTCTTACAAGGAAAAAGCATGCACATCAGTTGCATGCTTGAATGTATTTTGCATCAGGAAATTTTGATTTTGGAGGAAAGTAATGCCATATGGTTATTATTGTTATTAACATGCAGGAACAGAAAAATACTGAAAACAGAGAAAAAAGATGGTTGAGATATAATTAAATACTTTAAATTGCTTTGTTAATAAGAGAGAAATATGATGCCTGTGGTTAAAGTGTTTTAAACATTAAATCAACTCTGATTTTCAGCACAAAGGACACATACTTCTTAACAGTGACAACCCAGTGGTACCTTGTTTTTGAAGGAAATTGTGTTTCTGACACAGAATACCTCAGCACCCTGGCGTGCATTTGAAATGTCTGCTAAGTTTATAACTCAAGAGTTCAGTGGTTGCTTTCCTTTTTGTAATTCGTTCTCATTCTCTCGGCAGGAAATGAAGGAGTAGTGTTCAGTCATTCTGTAGAGACGTCACATGTAAGAGCAGAACCTTCCCAGGACCTAAAGTAAGTAGTCTAAATAATTTTGTGAGCATGGATTTGTATGGGTGTGTGTGTCAGACAGGGAGACTGGTACATTGGTCCACTTAACAAGTTTCCCTTGTTAATATTTTAGTTGGGTGGATGCCGTAGGCATCCACACTATTGAGATCCTGTTTCTCTTTATTCTTTATCCTTTATTATTCTAGTTGCTCCGTTTCTTTGCCGCTTAACTACTCCCTCAGTTTTCAGCCGATTTTTACCATTCAAACTCTAAACTGTTCTGCTATTTCTGCTTTCGACTGCTATATCTTTTGGTACTTATTACTATTATACTTTTTAAAATATTACACTTTTTTCCTTTAATTTGTCCCATTGAAATGAATGGGAAACTTCTACAATTCTGCTAAAACTTGCTTGTCTTTGAAACTTAACTACTTCCTCATACTTTCACCTAGAAACTCCATTCAAACTTTAAAACGTTCTCAGATGATTGGGCTATTCCTGTGTGATTCAGCTTTTTCATATCTGTTACCGTTTTCATGTAATGACTCTTTAAGTTTTCAGTTACAACTTTGTGATTTTTCAGAAAATACATGTGTTGCTATGGTTGCTATGCAATTAACTCCCACTGCACACTCGTCCGTTCTGAATTTTCTCTTCATGTCTGAACAACTCCTTGCTACTCGCTCAATTTCCACTCAACTTCCACAAATTATACATCAAAACGTAGGTATTTTTGCTGGCTTTAAGACAGTGTCACTATAATTATTGTGAGAGTTACGTTTTTTTCACAATTTGCCTCGAAGTGACACATGGTCTAAAAACTCCCCATTCAAAGTCTATGGGGAGGTTGTGAAACTCAGAGCTGAAATACTGAAACTGAAGGCATTTTCAAATCGTCATATCTCCTTAACGAAGCAAAGTTAAGACATGAGGCTTGTCCCTGTATATCTTCAGACACTCCTGACACTCACAATTCAAGAATTATTTTCTCACCTATTACCGTTCTGAGATGAGTTAGACTTGTTTGAGGGGTGGAAATCTGTCCTCCTCTCATTTTTCAAATTCCGAAAATGAAGCCGTTTCTTCTCTCGTCATATCTCCGCGACGGAGATACAAAGAGCTATGTAAATCGCAGTCAAAGTACACCAAAGTCCGCTGATTCACCCAGTGCAAGAATTATGCTTCTATCCCACCTAGTTTTTGAGTTACACGACGTTTTGTAACTCCAAAAAACGGCGTTTTTCGCGTCTCACCGCGATCTAATTCTGACTCCTCATCACCCTTTTTTTCAAAGCGCCCGCCCCCTTAGAGGTGGCGCGATTGGTAATGACACCGCTCTTCAGACCAGAGGTCGTGGGTTCGATTCCACCTTGGCCCACATGTTTTTTTTTTAACTACAAATTTATACACTATCACAGACCGGTAATTCATATTGATAATTTATTACAATTCTGCAAAGTTTAATGATTTTAGCAGCTTTTCTAATATGGACCTCAGATTCTGGTTAACAGTCTATGGCAGAAATACATACAAGTACACAGCCTGATGAAGCAGACAGAAGCAGTACCTCTGATTGGTTCCGCAGTTTCACCTCTTATCAGCACAAATCTCACCCTCTTCTGCTGTTTTCACCTCTTTTCTGCTAATTTGAGCTTCTGTTCCACAGTGCACTCAGCCTCTTCTTCTGTTTTCATTAGAATTTTAAGCTTTTCCACCTTTTTTCAGTTACGTGAGAACCAGTTTGGCTCAATGAGTAGCTGAAAAATATCAGCCTCTTCTGCTGTTTTAGCAGGATTTCAGAGTTCAGCTTTTTCACTTGTTTTAAGCACAAATTTCAGTTTCTTTACCTCATTTCACAACAAAGTTCTTCCTCTTCACCTCTTTTCTGCTAATTTGAGCTGCTGCTCCACAGTGCACATTTTCCCTCTCATCATATCTTTGCTTGTGACCAGAACTCATTTGGCTCAGAGGGTAGGGCATCTGTCGTGAGACCCGGTGGCAGAGGTTCGAATCCTACCTGTGACAGCTGCTACACATGTTCACTGCTTGCATGCGCTCTGCTTTCTTGACACTCTCCAGTGTGTCATTACACATACAGCCATCTTCAGCAAGCACTTCTGCTTCTACACTTCTTTTCAACTCGGCTTTTTGCTTCTTTACCTCTTTTCAGCAGAAATTATTCCTCTTCACCTCTTTTCTGCTAATTAGAGCTCCTGCTCCACAGTGCACTTAGCCTCTTCTGCTGTTTTCATTAGAATTTTAAGCTTTTCCACCTTTTTTCAGTTACGTGAGAACCAGTTTGGCTCAGTGAGTAGCTGAAAAATATCAGCCTCTACTACTGTTTTAGCAGGATTTCAGAGTTCAGCTTTTTCACTTGTTTTAAGCACAAATTTCAGTTTCTTTACCTCATTTCACAACAAAGTTCTTCCTCTTCACCTCTTTTCTGCTAATTTGAGCTTCTGCTCCACAGTGCACATTTTCTCTCTCATCATATATTTGCTTGAGACCAGAACTCATTTGGCTCAGAGGGTAGGGCAGCTGCCGTGAGACCCGGGGGCAGAGTTTCGAATCCTACCTGTGACAGTTGCTACACATGTTCCCTGCTTGCATGCGCTCTGCTTTCTTGACACTCTCCAGTGTGTCATTACACATACAGCCATCTTCAGCAAGCACTTCTACACCTCTTTTCAACTCATCTTTTTGCTTCTTTACCTCTTTTCAGCAGAACTTCTTCTGATTCACCTCTTTTCTGCTAAATGTTTAGCCTTTTCACCTCTTATTAGCACAATACTAAGCAGCTTCTGCTAATTTCACCAGAATTGTCAGTCTCGCCACCTCTTCTTTGTAAGAATCAGTTTGGTCCAGTAAGGTGAGACGCCGCCTATAGATCAGAAAGGCCAGGTTCGAATCTCGCTCAGGGCAATGTTTTTTGTTTTTTCAACTTTTTCTGCTTTTTTCAGCAGAAATCTTCAGCGTAAGGCATCCACACAGCATTTTCGCAGGAAATGCAATTTTTTCTAGTTGTGCTTTATTATTCATGAAGTCTATGTTCTTGTGAATAATTTCTAAGATAGTAACACCACAAATAACAATTTAGTGAAAATGTGGTTTTAAGTAAAAACTTAAGTGGGTGTTTTAGTTAGCCAGTCCTGCTGTACAGCATGCACATGATTTTAAGTAGTATACAGCAGAATGATGTATGCTGTTGACTGATAGTTTGTCAGGGCTTACGGAGGAAACAAAGGCCCTTTGGGAGCCAGTGAACAAGGCAGTGAATGGACTGTTTCTTTGAAACAAGCACTGAACACATGTATAGGTATATACATGTGTGGTATATACAGGTATATACATGTGCAGGGTATATCAGCAGCGTTTATTATTGCATAGAATTTCAAAAGATGATACTGATGGTGATGATGAGGATGGTGATGATGAAATTTGAATCTAAATGAAAAAAGGTTTTGTTAACCTTAACTGAATGATTATATTAATATGTAAATACCTTTTGAAATGTTATTTTATTTTCACTTGTTGGGACTTGTTAGGGCTTTTTTCCCCAGCTCGTTCTTCTCATCTCACTGCTAAATAGTCAATTTTAGTTTGTATAAGCTGGAACCACAAAACCAAACAACAAAACAAACAAATCAAACCAAAATGAAACAGGCTGTAGGGTTTGTTGTCTTTATAACAAGTATATATAACAAGGGTCACTTGCAAGTCATGACGTAAATTGTTTCTTGTTCAGCTTTTAAATATCACTCAATTACAGTTTTACTGCAATTAAGGTAAAGTGTCAATGGTGCTCGATCCTTAATTAGGTACAGTATATGGCTATTGAACCACTTTGGCAAATACTTAGAGTATTATTATATGCTGAAGAGTTTTCACTTAAAAAATTCTGTTTTGGTTTTGTGACAGTAGATTCGGTGTTATATGAAATGGTGTAATGGAGATAGACGTAAATTAAAGCAAAGAAACAAGGTACATTTTTGAACCTTGGACCGTAGTTTTGCTCCTAGCATGATGCACAGATTTTACTATGGTGAATTACACAGCAGAAGATAGCTGACGTTAGTCCAGTTCAATGCTGCTTCTGATAATAACTGGGTTGGAGTCAAGAACATGATTCAAAATTCAAATTAGTAAAAGAAAAAACTAACTTTACATGTAGACAATGACAGACAAACTAAACACAGTGCTCAGACAGAAGCGAAATCCGGATCACAGCCGAGGTAGAAGAGAAAAAGAAAACAACACAATGCCAGAAAGCAATTGCACTTTACACAAAGACACAATCTGGCAAGTGAGAGATGGTAAGCGGGGGTGATGCTGCAAGGACTAATCAGTGAAGTACATGGAGTTGAGTGGAGAGAAGGGGCAGGTCAGATGACTGGTGGAAAAGACAGACAGGTGGGAGTGGCAAGGTCTGAAATGACAAGAGAGCTCGGTCACTGGAGGACACAAAGCACACTGAATGATTGACTAACTGAATGGAAGGAAAACTAAAATGGTGTCAAGCTTGAGTGTTGGTCACTTTGCCACTGCATTCGTTTGGGTCACAGCAGCTAACTGTGTAGTTATGTGCATATCTTTTTCTCATACACCCTCTGAAGTGAGTTTCAGGTATTTTTAAGAGGCATGCTGCATTTTTTTATTACTAGTGTCTTAGCCTCATTTGGGAATTGTCAGACAGGATTAGGCTGAAGGGGCTTTTTGCCAGAGAGGAAAACACAAACTGAGGGAGAAGGTGAAAAAGATGGAGTCAGGGAGGACTGATGTAAACTGAGGAACAGATAAGGGGTGGTGGAAACAAAGATGCTCTGAATGCTCTATACAACAGAAAGGATTAGAGATTGTGGATGAGATATAATTGACTGGACAGATGATGTTGGAAGGAAAAACACTGAGATTAGACATTAAATAGGATAGACAGTGGGTGAAGATGGCCGAGTAGGGGTGATGAAGAGGACAGTCAAAAGATACAAGAAGAGCAATAAAGAGGACAGAAGAGGCTAGAAGGGGGACGAAATAAAAAAATGCAGGAGGTGAGGATGGAAGTCAGGCTGTGGAAGAATATATAAAATCAAAATTGGCTCTGACACAGAGACTAAGTTGTAGGAACAGCAGATAATAGGATACAGCAAAATATGCAAGCTTTTAGTGAGTGCAAAATAATGACCTTTCTTTTACATTAAAAGTATAAAGAAGTTAGAAATGCAGAAACACAAGAATCAGACTAAGAGACAAACTTTTAACTGAAAAAAATACCTGACTGGAATGTTTAAATGGCTTAAAGCAGGGGTGTCCAAACTTTTTTCACTGAGGGCCACATACATAAAAATATAGGAGGGGCTGGGCCACTTACTAGAAATTAGGTATATAACCTTAACTTTACTGTATTAAAGTTAGAAAAATCACTTAAAAGTGGTCAAATGTGTTATATTGTCGAATATAATTAAAGACAAAACTTCCTTCATCACAGCTTTCCATAAATGGATCTTTATTGATTGATTCAGAAAAAGCTTTGGTAGCTCATTCTCAGAACAGCAGCCTCAGATTTCTTCTTAGACAGAAGATTTACAGTACAGAGAAAAAAAACAATAAAGGGGAAAATGAGACAGGTATATTTCAAGTTTGTATTTAAGTTATTAGGCTTAGCAAAACATCTATTAATGTCTGTTTGAAACGATTATCAACATTAACAGACTGAACTGGACTTAATAACACCAAGCCAACCCATGGATTGGGCTGGCAGAGCACTTCAGCCTTGAGAAAACTAAACTCTGCTTTAACACCACGGCACCTGAAGAAGAAAGCAGCAAACACACAGGGAAACAGAAAAAAAGGAAGGAGAGGTCACTCTTCAACGACTCACTTGAAACTTTAATGCATAACATACCTACAGTGAAATGGGACACACCAGAGTTTTCTTCTTGTGAGTCTCACAGCACATGTTCACTGTTCCGATCCCCTACCCACACAAACACACACACACAGATGTGCTTAATCAAGGTGGAGGTGAGCTAGTAATACAGGTCTCTGCTGTTAAAACATAGCAGCCTGGATTGGATTAGGCTGTACTCACACTAGTCACGGTTTTCGTTGCACCGTTCCCAAGCATAATGTCCCTCCTACCCACTACCCACTAGCCTGCACTGACATTGCATTTAACATTCCAAGCCTGCTGCAGTTTGTCTTATTTTCGCTCCCCAGATTTCACTCCACTGAGTTTTCACCGCCGCTCCTTTCGCAATGTGAAAAGAGAATTGAAACCCTCTTATGCACAAGAAGACCTCTAACCAAGATGTGGCTATTCATATTGTAGAAAAGCGTTGTAGATGGCCTATATTTGTATAGCGCTTTTCTAGTCCCTAAGGACCCCAAAGCACTTTACACAACCAGTCATCCACCCATTCACACACTGGTGATGGCAAGCTACATTGTAGCCACAGCCACCCTGGGGTGCAGTGACAGAGGCGAGGCTGCCGGACACTGGCACCACCCGGCCCTCTGACCACCACCAGTAGGCAACGGGTGAAGTGTCTTGCCCAAGGACACAACGACCGAGACTGTCCAAGCCGGGCCTCGAACCAGCAACCTTCCGATTACAAGGCGAACTCCCAACTCTTGAGTCACGATCGGGAACATAGACTTGCTATTCGCAAGACAAAACTTGGAGATTTTCTGGTTTAAAGCTCAAATCACTTTGGCTGCTCAAGCTAAACTAACGGTTCTATCAGGTGCTTTAGATATATGCAGAACAATACCAGATGCTAAGGTTTATGTGCTTTTATGACACATTCTGTTTTTCCCACTGTCTCAGGTTCAGAAATGGTGGAGGCTCAAGAACATGATTCAAAATTCAAATTAGTAAAAAAAAAAAAAAAAAAACTTTACATGTGAGACAATGACAGACAAACTAAACACAGTGCTCAACAGAAGCGAAATCCAGATCACAGCCGAGGTAGAAGAGAAAAAGAAAACAACACAATGCCAGAAAGCAATTGCACTTTACACAAAGACACAATCTGGCAAGTGAGAGATGGTAAGCGGGGGTGATGCTGCAAGGACTAATCAGTGAAGTACATGGAGTTGAGTGGAGAGAAGGGGCAGGTCAGATGACTGGTGGAAAAGACAGACAGGTGGGAGTGGCAAGGTCTGAAATGACAAGAGAGCTCGGTCACTGCAGGACACAAAGCACACTGAATGATTGACTAACTGAATGGAAGGAAAACTAAAATGGTGTCAAGCTTGAGTGTTGGTCACTTTGCCACTGCATTCGTTTGGGTCACAGCAGCTAACTGTGTAGTTATGTGCATATCTTCTTCTCATACACCCTCTGAAGTGAGTTTCAGGTGATGTTGGAAGGAAAAACACTGAGATTAGACATTAAATAGGATAGACAGTGGGTGAAGATGGCCGAGTAGGGGTGATGAAGAGGACAGTCAAAAGATACAAGAAGAGCAATAAAGAGGACAGAAGAGGCTAGAAATTAGGTACTTTACTATATTAAAGTTAGAAAAATCACTTAAAAGTGGTCAAATGTGTTGTATCGTTGAATATAATTAAAGACAAAACTTCCTTCATCACAGCTTTCCATAAATGGATCTTTATTGATTTATTCATAAAAAGCTTTGTTAGCTCATTCTCAGAACAGCAGCCTCAGATTTCTTCTTAGACAGAAGATTTACAGTACAGAGAAAAAAAACAATAAAGGGGAAAATGGGACGGGTACATTTCAAGTTTGTTATTTAAGTTATTAGGC
This sequence comes from Astatotilapia calliptera, assembly GCF_964374335.1. Lineage (NCBI taxonomy): Eukaryota > Metazoa > Chordata > Actinopteri > Cichliformes > Cichlidae > Astatotilapia > Astatotilapia calliptera. The sequence continues at coordinate 13,199,411 of NC_137427.1, read as the reverse complement.
TTGGCAAAACATCTATTAACGTCCGTTTGAAACGATTATCAACATTAACAGACTGAACTGGACTTAATAACAGGAGTGCATATAATTTTAGTAAATTATTCTGGTGAGTATCAGCTGCGCTGGGTATGTAAATCGGGCCATCCAGCTGCGGTGCTGATCGCCACTCGTGGCAAAAATCCAGACAAATGTCACTTGATTAAGGAGCAAATCTGCATCAGATGACATCAGCTGACTATGTGTGCGTGCGCTGTGCACAGCGGTGTGTACTCTGTGTGTCAACAAGAAAAACGGATATAAGAAAGTGGTGCGCAAAAGCAGGGTAGTGACAGAATTGATGCGCATAATTGATATTTGAAGCATGTGTACCTGCATATGCATGCTTATTAACACACGGGTACTGTGGAATATATTTTTTACTCAACTAAAGTGCTCGTGCTCTCGTCCACTCCCCGCAAAAAAAATTTGCAGCTGTGCGGTGTCTGAGGCATCGGTGCTCTCATCACATGCAATGGAGTAAAAACGAGTCTTCAATGCGTCGCACAACTGGATTTCTGGACATGCTGACGTTGTTGAAGTCCTTCACTTTTTCCGGGCATATTATTTCAGTGACTTTAACGAGGCCGTGTTTTATGAGGTCTCCATCTGAAAAAGGCTTGCCATGTCTTGCAATGAGTTGGGCGACTTCATAGCTGGCTATTGGAGCCTTTTCCTGGATAATTTGAGCACAAAAAAAATACTGTTGCTGACCCCGCAGGATAGCTACAATTTGCTTTAATTTCTGCTCTCGCTCAGCACTAGTGTAGAATGCATAGGCCTGATGTTTGGTTTCATAATGACGTCGTACATTATACTCTTTCATAATTGCCACAGTTTCAGTGCAAATCAAACAGACACACTTCCCCCTTGAATTCTTTGAAGAAATATTCACTCTCCCACCGTGTCTGAAATTTTCTGCACTCACTTTCTACCTTTCGCTTCTTTGGTTCTGCCATGTTTAGTAACTTGGGGGTAAATTTCTTCTGTGATTGTCCTTTTTGGTGGAGCAACTGCCTTGATCAACAGCAGCTCCCCCTGGTGTTAAAACTAAGAAGTGCAATACACTCAAGCAAAAGTTGAAGTGCGGGCCATATTCTATTCTATTTATAAAATTACTTGCGGGCCAATTAAAAATGGACCGCGGGCCAAGGCCGGAGTTTGGACACCCCTGACTTAAAGAATAAGTAAGGATTATTACAACAGCAAATTGGAAAAGGGTTATTGTCCCATTCTTTTCCGATATAGGATTCTAGCTGCTCAACAGTCCTGTGTATTCTTTTTTGTATTTTTCTTTTCATAATGCACCATTTCTTTATGGTAAAAGAGCTGGATTGTTGTCAGGCTAGGCCAACCACCTGTTGGCAATGCAGTGCAGGCTTGAAACTTGCCCATACAGATTTCTTTAGATTCTGTCTGTCTTTTTAAGAAATTATGCACCATAGGTGATGAAATATTCAAAGTGTTTGTAATTTTACATTGAGGAACATTATTCTTGAATTGTTCCAATCTGTTGATGCATTTTGTTGCAGATTGATGAACCTCTGCCCATCTTCAAGTATGAGAAACTTTGCTTCTCTAAGATGCTCTTTTTATACACAATCATGACCGGCTGTTTCTTTTCAGTACCATTAAGTTTTGCATATTTTTTTGTTTCCCTATCCCAACTTTTTTGAAACATGTTATTGCCAACAGATCATTCAAAATGAAGTAATATATTTCATGAAAATGTCTCAGTTTAAACAGTTGATGTTTTTTCTGTCTTCTGTTGTAAATAAATCATTTTATCCAGTTAGCAAATTATTAAATTTTATTTTATTTGCCTTTGGCACAGCTTCATAACCTTTGGGAATTGGGTTTGTATTTTGAAGAATATATATATCACCACAAATGAATGGATAACTCTTTTTCACATATTTTTTCTTTCTTTTTTTTTTAAACTACAAGGGGTTACCCTTGATTGATTTTTTTTTCTCTTTTTTTCTTAGGGGAATTTCAAGCAAATCTTTAAGGACTAAAGAAAGTTAATGTTCTAGAAAAAAAGTAAAGTTTTGAAACAAAGACAGCGATATTAAAGGAGTGTGGGATAGATATACATTTGGTTATTAAATAATAGTTGGATGAAAAGCAAATGTAATACATGAAATAGGGTCCCATATAGTCTCAGGGATCAAAAGAGAGCAGGGGAGATAGAGAGTGCTGGAGAAAGGTAGATTAAAAGGAGTTAGCTTAGCTGAAGTAAACTGAGAAGTGATATAGGGAAGTTTGGAGGTTAGGTGAGGATAGAAAGGTGCTGAGAAAAGGAGGCATGAGAACACTGGGTCAATGCAGACGAATAAGACGATGACATCTGTGATGAAGGTAAAGGAAAAAGAAAGTAAGCTTAGCATGCCAGTATATGATATTAAAATATCAGCACAAAAAATGTATTTGGGCTGTTTTAACAGACCGTATCTAATTAGCATGATAGACGTGACAAAATGAGAACAAATGACCACTTTTAAGAAACACTTAATGTATTAGTGTTGCTTGAGTGACCTTGTCATCATCAGTGTCACCTTAGTACAGTACAATATCAATACACTGATACTAAAAACAATTAGCACATACATCTAACTCTGTATGCAAACACAGCACAATGACATTACTCACGTACGATAACACATATACACTTAACAAATGTTAGCACAGCATTGAAAGCACAAAATAAAAGGCAACCCACACGTTGCCAAATTTTTATACACACATATATAACACGTACATATGGCATGCATGACGTGAAACCATTTATCACCCTTCACACAGCAGTGCAGCCATATGAAAGCATAGACTACCCTTTGCATCTACTGAAGGGTTAATGGAAATCAAAGAAAAATAGCACTGAAAAAAGGGGCGATTACATGCTTCAAATAATACCCCTCCCCCAGTCCCTCCGTCCCATCATTAGCTGTCAAATGGTAGGGAAAGAAACAAATTGCTGGAGCACAGAGGTGTATTCAATATAAGCCGATCTTTTAGATTACTGGTGGATATCAACACAGAAAGAGTCTCTATTCCCAACTCTTTTTTTAAACAAATGTTTATTTTGAAATCATATTTTTGTCCAAATCTTCAGATCCTAAATATGACCCCCACCCCACCACTCCCACCCCTTCTTGTTATGAAAGGAGAGTGCTATGCAGTGAAGGTAAATGGGACATGTAATGAGAGGACTGAAGTCCATTTAAAGCTAATGATCTATCTTAGCGTTTAACAGCAGGACAGGGAGAGAAGTAAAGAGGGAAACCTTGAAAAAAATATGGCACACACTTTACATGATTACATGATGAAGTGCAGGTCAAAAAATCCCTATCAATTAGGGCTGGGCGATATATCGAGTTTTTTAAAAATATCGATATATTTTTATACGAGATATAAGATGTGACCATATCCTTTATATCGATATATACGTCATAATTATAGTTGTGGAGCCGCAGGTTTGCCTCTCTTTCGTCCACTTTTGCCTTTACGCAACGTTACTCCGCCTCGCCTCTCCTTCACTGAACACAACTCCCCCTCCTCCCTCATAGCTTCACCTCCAGGCAGCGACAAGATGAACATGGCAAATCTCCGTTAACGAGTTACTGCGCATTCCTCCGTGCGTGGGGCTGGATGGCGTCAACGTGCTAACGAGCTAACCACGCTAACAAGCTAACCACGCTAACGCCATGCAGCCCACAGGGGCTGCACAGCCTAAAATCCTTTCATTTTCTCAAAAGTTGACAGCGCGCCTTATGTATGAATTCTGGTTGTGCTTGATGACCGCGAACTGATTTTATGTGGAACACGGCGCTCAGCAATCTGTCAAAAAATGTTTTAGTACAACTTTGGTAAGCTACGGGGCTGCACCGCTTGATGGACTGTCGGAGCGGCTACCGAGGAGCCTCGCGTAGTAATACGCACTGTGCTTCAACGTAATATTACCGTATTGTGTGTGTATAAGGACCATAAATGTCACCTGTTAACAAGAGACATGGTTACAAAGAGGATTTCAAACTCAAGGCTGTCAGTCATGCAGTAGAAGTTGGGAACAGAGCAGCTGTGAAATCTGCCTATGTTATTATGCTCAGCGTCTTTTAGTTTACATTTTGACTGCACAATTGTGAGCTTTTTGTTATGGACAAAAACAACATACTATTTTTATTTATGGAGCATTATTTTTAATAAATGCTCATAATTTATTTTTGAGTAGTTTTTTTCATGTACATCTATGCTTTATGTTAATAAAAGTGCCTGTGTGACATCTGGGACACAGCTTTGACTAAGAACTCTCTTTTTGTTCTTACTTTATGGCTTTAAAAAAATATCAAGATATATATCTTATATCGCCATCCAGCTAAAAAAATATCGAGATATGAATTTTGGGTCATATCGCCCAGCCCTACTATCAATAAAAGGAGTGTATTTGCAACTATTTGGTATATAACCTCTGCAAATTAATATTTTACGGACACATGTAGTTTTCTGTGAGTAACTTTGCTTCTTTGGACAGAATGACAGGACAGCAGATACAAAAATAGGTTAAAGACTGGACGAAACACATAGCATCAAGTTGGAACATTCAGTGTGTGAAAAGGCTATTGACAGTTTAAAGAACTGCTCAGTTATATAATTGACATTTTACATCTTGAAATAGGAAAAAGTTTAGCCATTGCATTTGCAGTCCATTACTGAGCCACACTAGAGGTAACTGTTAGTAGACTTGACGTTATGGAAAGTGCCATCACAGTGACCACAGCAGAATGCCGTTAAGATTTCTGTCTGTGTTGTTTGCTTCAGGAGTCTTTCAGTGGATAGCAGATGTGACTGCAGCTAGAGAGACATCATACAAGAGCAGGAACTGGGTTATGCTAGTGGTACAGAAACAAAATGCTCAGAAGTCTGCCTGCCAGAGAACATTCAAGGAAAGCTATGCCGTGTGTTTTCAAAGCCTCTAGTGTGTTCACCACTTTAAGCCATGTTCAAACTCTTTTGCTTTTTCAAACTGCTTTTCCACTTTAAAGTGTATGCGGCCGCAAGGCAAACGGAAAACAGTTGCTTTAAAAAAAAAAGTGCTGTGCCTGGCATCTTTTTAAGCAGCTCAGTTCAACATCTTATAAAAGCATTCATGACAGTGATTGACTAAATACCATGAAAAAGGAAGTTGGGTTTGACAATTTGTATGCTGCTGACAACAACAACAAAAACTGAAAATGGAGAAAGTAGCTGTAGAAAAAAACTGGTGCATGTTTTGGGTTGGTTTTTTTTTCTTTCTGACGGGAGCACATTCACTGTAATGTGGGAATTTCTAAATGTTTAAGAGTTGTAGCTGGTACAGTTTACTGATAGAAGCAAAGGGTCACTGCGATAAGAAAACCGCTTTTCATTATCAGTACAGCATGTTGCTGAGACAGCGCTTTACCTATGAGAACCACAGCAATACATGCACACCCTTAGATAGATGAGAGCATTTGCCACAACAAAACAAGGATGGCTATGTAAAATGGCTGAACAATTGTTGACAATAATTCTTTTTCCTTTTCCTTTTCCTTTCACCAGTCAAATATTTTATATTTCAATGAGTCAGTATCTGTAATCATATGATCACATGTATCAGTAGTCATATTAGAAGACTCTTTATATTACCAGCGTTTTGCAAATGCCACTGTGTTGGAAGTATTTATGTTAAATGTAGGATGGTGCACACTAAAAACACTTGTCAGTAACAGTTGCATTCACCATAGAAAATGCATAGTTTTTCAGATTTTGCTATTGTGTCTTTTTATGTCTGTTAGCCTTGACCCAAGGATTCATGTTTTCAGCAAGTCTGAGTGACTTCATTCACAAGGTATGGTCAGTAGTTTTTGTTAGTGAGATATCTCTGCAACACTTATCAGGAGCAAATGTCCACTGGCAGTCAATTAAGAAAAAAGGTGAAATTGCAGGGAACGATTCAAAGAAATGTTTTCACATAAAAAGACCAGGTACAGGTCAAATAAAGATAAAGAGATAAAGTTGAAATCATTGTGGTTGTAATGGTCAACACTTCATTGTATATGTTGCTATTATTTTCTTTATATTACTGTATGGTCTTGACCTCAGAATATAAAGTAACTTGAGGCAACTGTCCTGATTTGGTGCCATATAAATAAAACTGAATAGAACTGAAATTGTCTGACTGAGCAAGGCTTTTATCAAACCAAACACCCGTCAAGATCAAACCTATTTCTTTGTACTTTACCATTCACATGGTACTTCTCTATTTTGTCATGCTCCTTTCTGGTTTTGTTGTTGTCCACTGGGATTGTCACATCTATCACAACTGAAGTGTTATGCTCCTTGTCAACCATCACTATCTCTGGTTGGGTGACCAGCAGCTACTTGTGTGTCTGGAGATTAAAGTCCCACAGGACATTGGCCAAAGGTGGTTCAGAGGTGACTCTCACTGGGATTTGGGGACTTTGAAACCACATGTGTATCTATTCTATCCCAGCCACCTAGCTGTGCCTCTCAGTGTATACTGTCCCAGTTTGCAGCTTATATCCTGGTATATGCTGGATAGTCTCTGGGGCACTTTTGCACAATGTGCAACTTGGGTTCCTTTGGCTTTGGAAGACTCTAGTGGTTAGGGCCTGTTGCTATGCTGCCTTGATCAAAGCCTCTGTGCTGTCCTTTCAGCTATCCTTAGGCACTCTAGATCAGGGCTGCCCAATCCCAGTCCTCGAGAGCTACTATCCTGCAGCTTTTAGATGCATCCCTACTCCAACACAGCTGAATCAAATGGTTTGATTACCTCTTCAGCATGCCATCATGTTTGGCAAAGGCCTGATAACAAGCCATTCATTTGATTCAGCTGTGTTGGAGTAGGGATGCATCTAAAAGCTGCAGGATAGTAGCTCTCGAGGACTGGGATTGGGCACCCCTGCTCTAGATGAATGAGTACCTGCTGTTAGCAGCCCACCTATTGGTGCTTTTCGTCATTCATGGCATCTTTTTCGGCCATTAGGCATGGATCATTTTAGGTCCCGGTGTTGTCCAGCTCTTCTAGTAGCACTGGACCAGTCTACATGCTACCCAGGGAGATGTACTGGTGCCCGGTTCATTCTCAGCCAATGGTTGAGTGGTTTTTGCATCCTTGTCCTTGTGCTTTTGCTGTAGACGGTCACTCCAAACCTCCCTGTCTGATTTTTGTTGGACCATTTATAGTCCATCACATAAAAATGATCAGATGCCTCACTTCATGCACCCCAGGTGCTACTGTTAACGATGTAAACACCTCTGTCCCTCAGCTGCTTCATCAACGTTCCTCAGTCACCACTGTTGTGGTGCATGATGAGCAAAATTCAATAAAGGTCAGTTTTATTGATATAGCATCAAATTACAACAACAGTCGCCTTAAGGTACTATATGTTGTAAAGACCCTACAATAATAAAGAGAAAACCCCAACAATCAGACAAACCCATATGAACAAGCAACTGATGACAGTGGGGAAAGAAAATCTCAGTTTTATCAGGGACAGGGCAAAAAAGACATACAGTGAAAAAGGTGAATAAGGGAGAAATGCTCAGTGCATCATGGGAGGACTATTGCAGCACAGCTAAAGGACATTCTGCAAATACCACACCAGTTTTCCACAAATAACAAGCAACCAGTAAGCAATCGGTAAATACTTGCTGCTTTTGTACACATTAAACAAATGAGTCATGTATTATTAATGACACCCTCATTAGTAATAAACTGGCTTTTATCCCTTTAATGGAAACCTGGCTTGATTATACAGGTACCACATACCTGACTGAAACAGCGCCCATTAGTTATATACCTAAAACAGTTGTAAATCTGTGTTATTTCACAATTATCTGAATTTGAATAATTTAGGTTTAATACTTAATTACTTCTATCTCCTGCTGTATTAATCCTTATTATATATTAGAGTTTAGTAAAATCATTTGATTTTAAACATGTGACTGAACCCACCCATACAACAGGTCACCTGTTGATGTTACAGTTAGAAATGTTCTAAATCAGCAATCCCCAACCCCTGGGCCACGGACCGGTACCGGTCCGTGAGTCTTTTGGTACCAGGCCACGAGAGTTGAGGCTTGGGTGTGAAATTGATGGTTTTCAGGGGTTTTATTGGTTTTTAGCATTATTTTTTTAAAATCTTCTTTATCGTTAACTCAGTTTCCCGGGGTCTTTTCCAGTGTGTTATGAATAAATCTTCTTTTTCTGGGTACCGGTACTGGTTTTATTTTGTTATATTTATCCGTGACACCTTAAAGGCCGGTCCGTGAAAATATTGTCAGACAAAAAAACAGTTTGTGGCGAAAAAAAGGTTGGGGACCACTGTTCTAAATGTTGCCATCTCTGATCATCATTGGATAATTTCAGAAGTATCCTATTCATTTGTGAAAATAAATACCAGCCAATTTATCAACAAGCATGACATCAAGGCAAGTATAGTTTAAGTGTGATCTAGGTATGGCTGACACATTGCAGTGCACATTGCTAGTACTATCTATCACCATATGATGAAATAATGAATACTTTTTTTTAATGCCATTTCTCAAATTATCCATCCTATTGCTCCCATCAGAGCTGTTAATATATGTGGTACCTAAAATGCCTTAGATAAACTGTAAAAAGGTAAAGATATCAAAAAGAGAACTAAGAGAAAATATAGAATTTTTTTTTAATCTATACGAATGCATTCCATTCCTGAAACAATGAAGTCAAATCCTTCAGTCAATCCTTTATGTCTTAACTTATTAACATAAATGTGTGTCATTCTGCTTTTTAATTTTTATTCACTGAGAAATTGGCTACTTTTTTCTACAGTAAAGTTTTCAATATTAGAGCCAGTATCTCAGCCCCGTGCTGTAATTTTGTCTTTGACTGGTTATTGTTCCAGGAGGTTGCTGTGGTCTCCTCTTAGGTCCACTTGAGAACATGGATTTGATGGGAATCTTGTGGCAAGTGGTTGTCAGTTTTGAGTTCATTTGTCAGGCTAGAAAACACTGAGTAATGGTTGTAAAACAGAGTTACAGTAATCCAGACAGAAACACAGAAAGTTACAGTGTATATTGTATAATTTTAGAAATAAAAATCCAAATGTTCATCAGAAGTAGTAAGAAGTAAGTATTTGTATTATTGTAGGGCCCACCTTACAATATACAGCACCTTGGGGCAACCATTGTTGTGATTTTGGACTGTATAAATAAAAGTGAATTTAATGAAATTGAATTGAAAAGTAATACCAAGATTCTTTGCAGATGGTTTGATACTGCTGCAGAGAGGATTTACTTCCTTATTAAGGTTGCCAGGTCAGGTTAAAGACATCCAATTAGTAATATCAGTGAAGCAGTCAGTGAGGTAGAAAAGGCTGTCCAGGTTGTTAGGCTTAACAGAAATGTATAGTTGCATATCATCAGCATAACACCGGTTAGAAACAACACTGAAGACGTTAAGTGGATGACCCACTGAAAACACATATTAATAAAAAATAACTAATCCAAGGATTAATCGTTTGCTTACCCCACACAGGAGAGGAGTGGATGAAAACATATAAATCTTAATGTCTGGTAATAAGTTTATTGAAAACCACTTGAGATCAGTTAAATTATCTCTCTGTTAGAATGCCTTGATGGATGATGTCAAAGGCCACAGGCAAGTCAAGTGGAACTAAAACAGAATAGTAATTGTTATCTGAGACCATAACAGTCTCATTAGTAGTTTTTTAGTAATGCTATTTTGGTGCTATGATTTTGACTGAAACCATGTTCAGTTTGTCAGATATATTGTATCCCTTAACCAGTAATGATTCAACAGAGAATACTAAATAAATAAATATATACACCAACAAACAATGTACCAAAAAAGTTGAAGGAATCTCATGCAGGAAAAACATCATGCAGATTCTAGTTGACATCAGGTTACTGCAGGTCTCCAGTATCATCTAGTTGGCTCCACAGCAGAGGGAAACAAGCTCCTGCTGTCAATATTCTCTGTTTCTATACACCTTTCATCCTCTTATCCCTCCCTCTGAGCCACCTTCTCCTCTGCCCGCCCTAGGGTCATAAGGGAGCTCTCTAGGGAGAGTTAGCCCTAACTCAGACAAGGGCATTGGAAAGGGATTTGTGCACAGTGCTCCTTCTTCCTAGTCATTGCTTTATTTGGATGCATCTATCTAGCCTTCCATCCAAGAAAGTCAAGAAGACTGCAGTGGAACTCAGTGCCCCGTCAGGCTAAGGGGTATGGGAAAGGATTTTATTTAGAATTGATTATTTAGAAAAGATAAGACAGACAGCAGTTTACAAAAGTGGACTTTGGCAGCAAGTTTCTCAGACACAAAACAGAATTACATTTTCTAAAAGAAAAACAGCCAAAAGACTGTGCACTATACTAACAATAGATATGTCAAAGAATTTTAAAGCTCTTGCAAAACAAGGGTTTTTTAAGCTCCTTCACTAGTAGCATGTTTTAGTTGCAAATATAAAAATATAAAAAAATTTTCTTTGAACTAAAACTAATCTATGCAAGTACTATCCTTAAACTCCAGACTGAGGGAAAACATCGTGGCAGTTTAAATCCACACTGAAGGTTTTCATTAATTTACATTCACATTGACGTACATTACATTTCAGGTGCAGTATTACAGGATTTTAGCGACAAGTAAATAGAATCATTAGAATCACAAACCGTAAGACTAAAACGTAGTCATTAATGTCACTGCACTGAAGTTGTAAATGGGACAGTTCCTAGGAATGGACTCATTAAGCTTATAAGATTGTCCAGTAAGATGCCAACAAAAACAATGTCAGGGAGAAAGGGCAACTAACAGTTATCATCAGGATGGAGACACAGCAACACCTATCACAGACAGACCTTGGCTTCTATATCTTAAAATATAACATAGTTAAATTTACCCACACAATAAGCAGTATAGGGCATTAGAAGTTTTTCTGATTTTTGTTATGGAGCATTTTATATTTGAATCATCTTTATTTGGAATCTGATAGTTGCCACATACACAATGAAAACTTCTGAAAGCACAATAAATTATGTCACTTCACTAAGATCAGTTTTTCTGGTATGCTTACACACTTTCATCAAGGAAGCCATTGTATTTTATATTAAAATATTTACTCCCCCCATACAACTATTTATTATGAATATTTGAAGTTGGGGGAAAAGAAATTGGTTCTTAACATTTTTCCCCCTCAGCTACACAACTAATAGATCACAGAAAAAACATGTTCCATGTTTCACACAACTAAAGTTGAGTTTTGTGATCAGAATGTATCCTTAGTTCTGTAATATTCTTCTTTTTAATAAAAAAAATGATTATTTCTACTTTAATGGCCAAAGATCAGTTGTTCATTGAAAAACCTGCAACACAGTCTGTGTTGAAGCACCCTGTCTTCCAGTGCAAATTCTCACAGCAGAGTTTTGACCATGTTTTCCGGGAAGCCCGATTGAGAAGCATGGTGTGGAATGACAAAGTACACAACCTAATTAGCTCAGTTTTTTGTTTTATTAAGACTGAGGTTTGTGTCAAAGCCATTGGAAATCACTGAAATTTCAGATGAGCCACATTCTCTTTGCACTTTTCTTTTCAGACTGCAGTTCTCTTTAAAGAATGGCAGAAAGAAAGGTTAACTGAAAAGTTTGACAGAAGAAGAAGAAAAAAGTTTTGTTTGTACTCAATTCATTTTTGTCTTTAAGTTTTCAGTCATGACCACAACAAGCAGTGCTGTCTTCAGAGCAATTTAAAGAACAATATTTGATATCTACAACTGTGATGCTGATTGTATTTAATAATAATTGTTTTATAAACAAAAAACAAAAAACATTAGAATTCTGCTTATGAAGCCTATTTTTTAACTGAATTGTTGACTTGTGTTGCGGCCTCCTGTCAGTTTGAGTAGCATTAGCGTTAGTACTCAATATATCCCGAGTCTTTCTCTCAAACACTAGAGTTTTCTGTAATCACGTAAACCAAAACCAATTTTGAGCTCCTTAAAGAAAACGCGTACACATACAATCTGCTGTTGTGTGATTGAATTTTGGATGCATCGATCACTTTCTTTTCCTTGGTACAACAAGGACAATCAGTCCAGCCCTCCTTTGATCCATCTCTTATTGAGTACACGCACAGGGAAATCACTGAGAACAAAACGAGAGAGGGAAGGCAAGCCAATTTTCAAGCAAGGATGGTTATGGGAACAATCCATAACATATCTGAATTTCTGTTTTTTATGTTGGTTATACTGCTATGTTGTGTAACTGAAGCAGTTATTATTTCTTTCACATCAGTAAATAAAGAAAAAGTTGCCGAATGACTGCAGAAAAAACGGTCAGATGTTATAATGATATGGCTAGGGGCAATGCACTACATTTGTTTTTACTAGGTCCACTCTAGGACTCCTGCTTTTAGAATTTTAAGCTTTTACTCACATTTTATTCACTGATAGGTTTTCAGCAGTAGAAGTAACAAAGTAAAATTTCAGTTACCTACTTACTCTTTTCTTTTTCTGTCAAGTACGTTTGACTTTGTTATTGTACTTAAGAACAATTTTTACAAATCTGTACTTCACTTATGTAATTTTTTTGAGAACTTTTTACTTTTACTTCCTAAAAATATCTGTACTTTCTACTCCTTACATTTTAAAAATAGACTTGTTAATTTTGGTTTAACGCGCAAGTTATTATTTCGTCACCTCGAGCCTCCAAAAAGACCTGATGTGTGCCAAAGTCAGGCGTTAAAAGTGGGACGGTGTTTGGTCTTTTGAGGGGGGTTCCACAACACCAGAATGACTGCAGGTGTCTGTAAGTTGCAGTTGCGGTACTTTGGCATCTAGCTAGTCCTACATAAGAGTAGCGAACATAAAGGAAAAAACTGTAGTTAGTAGTTTGTCACACAGTGTGTTGCTAGCTAAAGGTCCAGCTGCTGTTTTTCAGTGGGAGAGAAAAGAAAGACAACGAGCTAAAGAAACAGCTAACTTCTCTTAGAGTTGGAGAAAGATAAGAAAGACAGGACAGAAGGGGAAGAACAGAGGTTAGTTTTAAAGGTAAGGACTGCTCAGTAGTGTTTGATAAACTATTTAAAGCTTACATTTGTTCATTTTTTTCCATGAGAGAAGACAAATATACTGAAATGATAAGCTTTCACAATTTATTATCGAACGGTTAGAATTTCAGATTAGTTTTACATGGCACCATGGATCTTCCATCTCTCTGGCTCAGAGACAAGTGCTGCCACACGCAGGCAACAAACACTTTTATTGCATGTGGTAACGATAGAATATTAACATGATTGGTCAAAATGTTGGAGGAAAGCTTTTAGACCCCATGTCAGGCTCACGTTTCATCTCATGCTCCTTCGGACACTGCCTATAAGGAGATGATGTTTCTCACATCACCATGGCAACACTGCCATTACCATGGCAGCAACCTCTTGCCCTCTGATCAAGCCTGCATGAAGAGATAGGAAGGCAAAGGTGCTTCTTTAACCCTCTACTGAATGCCTTTTTAATTTTTTGGGAAAAACATATTTCACCCTATTTTGGGGGAGCTTTAGGGTCCCTAATAATATATAATCACCCAAACAGATATTGGGTTGTTGCTTCAAGGCAACATTGTGCGACAAGGGTAGTCAAACACCAAGTTAGACAAGACAAGTGGAAGCAGACAAAAACAACAAACAAGGAGTCATTTAGACAGCCGTTAGCACATGATTCTCCTTATGGGGACCTGATATGTTTAATATGCTGCTGAGAATATAGCTCAGAAGAAGCGTATAGTATAGCTTTTATTTTGGAAAGAGCCTTTTCTCTGTAATAAACTCTCTTTTCCAAAGATGAGTGATTTCTCGATCACATAGATTTAATTTTTTATTACTTTGTTGTTTCAGCAACCTTAAATTTAAAAACTGTACTTTTGAGTTAAAATATATATTTATAATTTTAATAAATGACAAATTAGAAATGCTTGAACATTTTTTTTGTATCGAAAAAGTATCAAACCGTGACACCAAAGTATCGAACGAACTGTGAATTTTGTGTATCGTTGCACCCCTAATATATATATATTCCCTTTAACCTCATGTTAATTGGCAATTCTATCTGCAGAAAGCTTAACGTGGAACCTGTGCCACAGCTCTTATAAGACAAGCAGAGAAAATTTACCTATGTCTGTTTCAGATTTTAGTCTATAAATCTAGAAATTGTCTAGGAATTGCGTATATGATACCAAAGGTTCCTTGTGATGTGATAGGTCACCAGTGCCTTCCAAATTAGGAGTGATCGGTCTAGTCTTTTACAGTCGATATACACACACACACACATACATATATACACACACACACACACACATATACACACACACTCACACATATATATATACACACATATATACACACACACTCACACATATATATATACACACACTCACACATATATATATACACACACTCACACATATATATATACACACATATATACACACACTCATACATATATATCTCTATATATATATATACACACATACATATACACACATATATACACACACTCATATATATATATATATATATATATATATATATACACACACACATACATACATATATACATACATATATACATACATACACATACATACAGGGAGTGCAGAATTATTAGGCAAATGAATATTTTGTCCACATCATCCTCTTCATGCATGTTGTCTTACTCCAAGCTGTATAGATCGAAAGCCTACTACCAATTAAGCATATTAGGTGATGTGCATCTCTGTAATGAGAAGGGATGTGGTCTAATGACATCAACACCCTATATCAGGTGTGCATAATTATTAGGCAATGTCCTTTCCTTTGGCAAAATGGGTCAAAAGAAGGACTTGACAGGCTCAAAAAAGTCAAAAATAGTGAGATATCTTGCAGAGGGATGCAACAGTCTCAAAATTGCAAAGCTTCTGAAGCGTGATCATTGAACAATCAAGTGTTTCATTCAAAATAGTCAACAGGGTCGCAAGAAGCGTGTGGAAAAACCAAGGCGCCAAATAACTGCCCATGAACTGAGAAAAGTCAAGCGTGCAGCTGCCAAGATGCCACTTGCCAGCAGTTTGGCCATATTTCAGAGCTGCAACATCACTGGAGTGCCCAAAAGCACAAGGTGTGCAATACTCAGAGACATGGCCAAGGTAAGAAAGGCTGAAAGACGACCACCACTGAACAAGACACACAAGCTGAAACGTCAAGACTGGTCCAAGAAATATCTCAAGACTGGTTTTTCTAAGGTTTTATGGACTGATGAAATGAGAGTGAGTCTTGATGGGCCAGATGGATGGGCCCGTGGCTGGATTGGTAAAGGGCAGAGAGCTCCAGTCCGACTCAGACGCCAGCAAGGTGGAGGTGGAGTACTGGTTTGGGCTGGTATCATCAAAGATGAGCTTGTGGGGCCTTTTCGGGTTGAGGATGGAGTCAAGCTCAACTCCCAGTCCTACTGCCAGTTTCTGGAAGACACCTTCTTCAAGCAGTGGTACAGGAAGAAGTCTGCATCCTTCAAGAAAAACATGATTTTCATGCAGGACAATGCTCCATCACACGCATCCAAGTACTCCACAGCGTGGCTGGCAAGAAAGGGTATAAAAGAAGAAAAACTAATGACATGGCCTCCTTGTTCACCTGATCTGAACCCCATTGAGAACCTGTGGTCCATCATCAAATGTGAGATGTACAAGGAGGGAAAACAGTACACCTCTCTGAACAGTGTCTGGGAGGCTGTGGTTGCTGCTGCACGCAATGTTGATGGTGAACAGATCAAAACACTGACAGAATCCATGGATGGCAGGCTTTTGAGTGTCCTTGCAAAGAAAGGTGGCTATATTGGTCGCTGATTTGTTTTTGTTTTGTTTTTGAATGTCAGAAATGTATATTTGTGAATGTGGAGATGTTATATTGGTTTCACTGGTAAAAATAAATAATTGAAATGGGTATATATGTCACGGTCTGGCTGGCAGACCGTGGGGAGATGGGGAAATAGGACCCAAACCCAAACTCTTCAGTGCAACAGTGTTTATTTACAAGGTGGTGAAGTAAACAACAATAAATCCCCAGTTTCCCAGACTCCCGTGTAGTGTCTTCTTCCCAAAAGTCCCCGTGCAGTGCTCTCTGCCCCCTGCACTACATACAGATGTGCATAGGGGCAGTGCAGACAACACACCAAATAATAATAATAACAACAACAACAATAATAGTCACAGTCCCCACTGCCCACGGACCCCGAGTCCCCAGAGCCGGGTCCGTGACAGTACCCCCCCTCTAAGGGTCGGCTCCCGACGACCCAAAACACAACAGAAACCACAACCCAACCACCCCAGGGCGGGCGGCGGGGGGGAAACAGGACGGAGGGCCGGAAAACCCCAGTTCAAAAGTCCAACCACTGCCATGGTGGCAGCAACAGTTCTTGCGGCCGACCCAGTGGACCGCAAGCAGGCAAAACCCGCTATGGGTCAGGCAGTGGTGGGAAAACCGTTCGGGCGGCCTACCTCCAACCCCGTGGTGGGAGCAGAACGCTTCAGGCGGCCTGCCACGGATCCGGTGGCGACGGCGTTGCAGTTCCGGCGGGCGGCCACGGGTCCGGTGGCGGCGGCAGTGTAGCTCCCGCCTCAGCACAACCCATGATTCTCGATGTACCGGCCGGGCTGCAGGACGTGGCGGCCGGGCTGCAGGACGTGGCGGCCGGGCTGCAGGACGTGGCGGCCGGGCTGCTGGACGTGGCGGCCGGGCTGCTGGACGTGGCGGCCCCTCCGGCACGCCGACCTCCAGCTCTGGCTCAGTGGATCCCTCCGGACCTCCGAGCTCCTCCGGTGGCAGCGCGGGCTCACCAGGCTCACTGAGCTCCTCTGCTGGCAACGCCGGTCCCTCCGGCTCGTTGAGGTCCGCCAGCAGCGGTGCGGGCTTCTCAGTGGGTGGCTCGCTGAGCTGCTCCAGCTCACAGTGCTCCTCCGGCATTAGCTCGCTGGGCTCCCCGGCTCACTGTGCTCCTTCGGCATGCCGTGCTCCTCCGGCATTAGCTCGCTGGGCTCCCCGGCTCACTGTGCTCCTTCGGCATGCTGAGCCCCTCCAGCTCGCTGAGCACCTCCGGCTCGCTGAGCACCTCCGGCTCGCTGAGCTCCACAGCTGGCGACGCGGGCTCCCCCCGCTCACTGAGCTCCTGCTCGGGCAGCGCGAGCTCCACCTGCGGCTCCCGCTCGCTGAGCTCCTGCTCGGGCAGCGCGAGCTCCACCTGCGGCTCCCGCTCGCTGAGCTCCTGCTCGGGCAGCGCGAGCTCCACCTGCGGCTCCCGCTCGCTGGGCTCCCCGGCTCACTGTGCTCCTTCGGCATGCCGTGCTCCTCCGGCATTAGCTCGCTGGGCTCCCCGCCTCACTGTGCTCCTTCGGCATGCTGAGCCCCTCCGGCTCGCTGAGCACCTCCGGCTCGCTGAGCACCTCCGGCTCGCTGAGCACCTCTGGCTCGCTGAGCTCCACAGCTGGCGACGCGGGCTCCCCCCGCTCACTGAGCTCCTGCTCGGGCAGCGCGAGCTCCACCTGCGGCTCCCGCTCGCTGAGCTCCTGCTCGGGCAGCGCGAGCTCCACCTGCGGCTCCCGCTCGCTGAGCTCCTGCTCGGGCAGCGCGAGCTCCACCTGCGGCTCCCGCTCGCTGAGCTCCTGCTCGGGCAGCGCGAGCTCCACCTGCGGCTCCCGCTCGCTGAGCTCCTGCTCGGGCAGCGCGAGCTCCACCTGCTCAGCAATTTCCAGGGGGCCAGAGGCAACTGAGGCCTCCAGTTCAGCCTCTGGGGAAGCCCTGGGGAGAATCTCAGCCTCCCGATTGTCTGTAGTGGCAGGCTCATGTTCTAGCACTGGGTCCGCGGCTCCTCGTACGGTCAGTCCAGAGTCAGCTGGTTCTTCCCAAACCACAGGAGTGAGGTGAGCTTCGGTTTGACGAGGATGACGCCGGCGCCGTCTCTTTCGTGTTGGCGGGGCAAAGGAACCTGTCCCCTGTTCATCTGTGACTGGATTAGTTAAAATGACAGGGTCCGGTTTACTCACTGTGGTGACCAGCACTGTCGGTCTTTGGTCTGCTGACACAGAGGTCATTGAAGACGTGAGAGGAGATGGAGTAGGGCGCCGTCCTCCTTGCAGTGGAGGGTCCAATAGGTGAGCAGCAAGCGGCGGTGGGAAAACCTTCCGCCTATTAAGAAAAAACCAGGCAGCGAGGGCTGCCAGGGAGGCAGCCGCATCCTCCTTGCCTGGACAGCCTAAACCAAACAGTTCAAAGCTAGAGCTAGCCCTCAACACAGTTACAATTTGAATTAGTTTTGCAATGTCCAGAAAGCTCATGGAACAGGTGGTTGAAGACAGGAAGGCATCAAAAAATACGACCTGCATGTGTCTCTGATGTGGATCCGCCGCCTGGATAATGCTCCGACAGTATTTCCAGAGCTGGGCGAGCAATTCCTCCTGTGAGACGGTCCTTGAGTCCGCTGGGCCCATAATGGCTGGATTATTCTGTCACGGTCTGGCTGGCAGACCGTGGGGAGATGGGGAAATAGGACCCAAACGCCGGACTCTTCAGTGCAACAGTGTTTATTTACAAGGTGGTGAAGTAAACAACAATAAATCCCCAGTTTCCCAGACTCCCGTGTAGTGTCTTCTTCCCAAAAGTCCCCGTGTAGTGCTCGCTGCCCCAGTGTCCCTGCACTCCCCGTGCTCACTGCTCCTTCTCGTCCCACACTCCTCCTGAGGGGAAAACAATAGAGGCAGCCGTTAACACTTATCCCAGCAGGCATACACTCACACTTGACTTGTTTGAAGACTGACGTGTAGTCAAACGCAATAATCCAGCGTCGGTGGAAGCTCCATCGCTCATCTAAATAGCTCCCCCGACGAGCCCAGATGAGGAGCAGGTGTGCGGCCAGGACTTCGGGTGTGGCCAGCCCTCAAGTTAGACCACGCCCCAGGGCTGAAGGTGCCTGTAACTTGGCCACAGCAGAAAGGCAAAACACACACACACACATACCTGCCTACATACAGATGTGCATAGGGGCAGTGCAGACAACACACCAAATAATAATAATAATAATAATAATAACAACAACAATAACAATAATAGTCACAGTCCCCACTGCCCACGGACCCCGAGTCCCCAGAGCCGGGTCCGTGACAATATATTTGTTTTTTGTTAAGTTGCCTAATAATTATGCACAGTAATAGTCACCTGCACACACAGATACCCCCCTAAAATAGCTAAAACTAAAAACTACTTCCAAAAACATTCAGCCTTGATATTAATGAGTTTTTTGGGTTCATTGAGAACATGGTTGTTGTTCAATAATAAAATTATTCCTCAAAAATACAACTTGCCTAATAATTCTGCACTCCCTATATACTTTACACTGGAATAAAAACTAACTTTCTAGGGCTGAGTCCATTGCATATGTCAGTTACTCTATGCCATCAAAACAGTACTCAAGTAAACGTTGTCCCCCATATCGCTACAATCGTCATGTTTCAAAATCAAATCTATTTCAAAACATCTTTGTGGTGAGTTTCACCTAGCAGCTGCCAGTTACCTCCAGCAACCGCTGGTAACTGCAACCTGTGCCAAATGTCTACAATTTGTATAAACAAGGAAATTAAATGTGGCATGCTGCTTTACATTTGCTGCAAACAAGCACTGAAGTGATTAACATGGATGCCCTTCTTCCTATTAGAGCTTCTTTTTTTGATAGAGCTTTGGAGCATTTCCTCATGAACAGTGTTGTTCTGTCATTGTTTGTCTTTGCTGATTGTTGCTTATTTTTGTTTATCAACTGCTGTTTATCAGTGGTTGCTGCTGTAGACATCTTGGGGGGGATGTGCAAAAGGAAGAACAACAAGTAAATATTCAACAGTCTCACCATATTGCAACACATCTGTTCTTTTTGTGAAATTTAAGTGCGTGTGTGTGTGTGTGTGTGTGTGTGTGTGTGTGTGTGTGTGTGTGTGTGTGTGTGTGTGTGTGTGTGTGTGTGTGTGTGTGTGTGTGTCAGTGCCAATAGCTTACTGTGTGTGCATTTGAATGTGTGGGTTTCAAAGATAGACGGTGTTTATTATCTGATTTTGTGACAGAGCCAAATGTTCCACTGTGGATAAAGACTATTGTAAATGGCTACAGGCTGTTTCAGCTAGACACTGGCATCACAGAAAATAAATAACATTAGAAATTATTGAACTTACAAACACATAAATACACACAGACATCACAGATTCAAAAACCTCAAATGTGTACACACACATGCTCCTGTTCCAAACAGAGCAACAGAGAGGTTTATAGTGTTCATGGTGGGATTTCAAGGCAGGAGAAAAAATTTGTTTTTTAAAAAAGGAACAAAAAAACCAAAGAAAAGGCAGTAAAAACATGACAAAGACCACCCTGGGGACTCTAAAATGTATCATCCCTCATGTAGCCGTAAAGTTTTTAGAACTAAAATTTGAAAAGGATGCATTATCTTGGCAAAGCCAAGCATTATGTGATCATCATTATTTGTATGTCTTTTTCTCAGCAAGGTTATGCAAAAAGTACCAGGCTAAATTTCAGGAAACTTAGTGAAGTAGTGGAACATGAGGGGAAAAAATTCTGGATATTCAGTTTGCTTGAAATTGCAAAATATATCATTGGCCTTTGTTCCCTTTGAGATCACATGTAGTTATTGTTAATATATTTCTGCAGTAGGCCCTCAAACAAAACGTGTAATGCTGTGGAATTTTACAACTGACTTTGAATTAATTCTATTATTTGAGTTGCAATAAAATATATTGCATGTATAAGTTCACATTTAAATAGGATGTGTATCAATAAATGAATGAATGAAAATATGTTTAAATTAGTGGAATGTTCAATGACTAATGAGTAGAGGAATATTTTCATGAGAACTGCAGGTCAAAATAATTTTGACTTACCAGCAATTTTTACAACATTAAATTAAAAACTCCCTTTAAAACAAAAACCACTGAGTGCACGACTAAGATAAAATATATAATAACAAAAGAGGAAAATGAAGTGGTGGGAAGGCGTGTTATTATACCACCAGAACGTATCTGTTTGTACATTTTAGTTAACAGAGAGTGAGCACAGCCAGAATCTAGCCAGGAGGTAAGGGACGAGGAGGAAAAATGAGAGAAACACTGATAGCATGACTGTAGGAGGGCAGGCAATGAGGCAGAGAAATGAAGAAAACTAAGCACAGAGCTGATCTTGTGATTGCTATTGCTTTTGTGGAGGATTTTGTTTCTCCATTTCAAAGTATTCTCGTTTTTTTTTTTTTTTCTTCTCTTCCCCATGCTTTGGTCTGATTCCTCAAGCATTTTCTGACTCTTCTTTGTGTCCACCAGAGGGAGGAACGTATATAATCTTTTCACCTATTGTTTGGTTCAAATCCTTCATTTGCTTCATCGATCCATCGAGCATGTCTTTCTGTAATTAGTTTTCTTTGAATACTGAACTAATAAATTCTACTGATATTCATTTTTGTTAAAGCTCTGAATTAAATAATAGCATTGAGGTTCAGAGCTCCCTGAATCTTGAAAGATGTAGATGTTTTCTCTTCACTTATTAAACTTTTTCCTGTACCTACTTTCTCTAAAAAGCTGAGAAAATTGCTCACAAATATATTGTCATCATTTCCAAAAGGTTTTTTTCCCCACCTCAATTGTGCAATTTTACAATGATTGAATATGTAATCATGAATAAGTGCCACAAATGTAAAAAAATAAATAAATAAAAAAAGCTAAATAAACATGAAAATCCATGAGTGCAAATAGGGATATGTATTCAAGTTGTTAAAAACAAGAATCCTCTTTAGTTTTTTAATGCGGACTAATTGGCACCAAAGGGAGGTAAGATATAAAGGATATGAATTCAAAAAAGAATCTAACATCAATACAACACAAACTGTAGCTAACTATTTTTGTATCTATTTCCCACTTTCTATTTTTTATTTTTGTCACTATGGTTGATTTTATGTTAAAGAAACCTCAGGACCATCAACTTCTGGTTAGCGTATAAGTGTGATGCAATAAATATACACGCAATAAAAAACTGTGCTCTTATTATCACTACCAAAGGTCAAGGCAGTGTTTTCTGTACAAGTGGAACAGTGGGGTTAGGTACCATCCCAGGTGCACTTTATCAGTTTTTATGGGACCAGAGTGACATTCACAGTCTCATACCCAACGTATGCTCTTCCATCTATATAATCAGTAATGTGCACAGTTAAAGTCAAACACTGCAAATACACTTCTGACCTGCCCTCACTTTCCTTGGTGAGGACACCCTGTCTTTTCATTTTATATCAGTTTCCTTAATTCCAGTATGTTCTGCTGTGACAATTATTTATCAAATTACCTTCAGTGCTCTGTATTTGTGCTGTTCTTATCGATCTATTCCTCACTGCTGCAGTAAATATTTGGCTTCCCCGTAGGGATAATTAAAGTTTCATCCAATCCATACAAAATACAAGATTACATTTGCCAGGCATACTAAATAACAAGGACTGAAATACAATAGCTACAGATGTCACTAATGCAGCAAGGGATTGTAGCCTCTTTAAATGATGTCTTATTCCAACTGTCACACTGAGCCTAAAGTCTGCTAACATGATTTGTCTCCTCATAAGCAGCTGTGTGACTTCTAAAACTTTAAGAAAGGCTTATTTTTACATGTAAAAGATGCACCTTAGGAATGTAAACATGGTCAAAACAACCTGTTGACATGCACGCAAAAGCATCAGAATAGTGTAGATGATTTACATGACTTGAAATGGATGTTTATGCCATATGGGGTTGCCTGAGTGTTTCAGGAACTTCTGATCTATAGGATTTCCGTACGCGACCATCTCTAGGGTTTACAATGATGGTCCAAAAAATACAACATATACATTGAGCAGCAGTTTTCTCAGCAGGCGTCAAAAGGTCATGGAGAATGATCTATCTTGAGCTAATAGGAAGGCAACAGTCACTCAAATATTACTTTTTACAACCAAGGCACACAGAAGAGGATCTGTGAATGAATAACACATGGAGCAGACAGGCTACAGTAGGGGAGGACCACACTTAATGCTGCACTTCTGACAGCTAACAACAAGACACTGAGGCTACACAGGCACAAGCCCACCAAATTCAGACAATAGAAAATTGAAAAAAGGAGTCTTGTCTGTGGTGGTGCAGTGACATTTAGTTAGTACTACTGGCCATGTTGACCATTGTTTAAATGCTACAGCCACTCTGAATGGTGGTGCTCTTGCTTTCAATTGCTTTGTGACCACAGCACATCATCGCCTTCTGGTATGATCACCACAGCTCATCTCTTCTTGCAGTAGGAAACAGAGATACCACACCATGTCACAAAGCTCAAATAATCTCAAACTGGTTTCTTGGATATCAAAATAGGTTTACTGTACTCACATGGCCTCCACAGTCACCCGATTTCTATCCAACAGTGCACTCTTGGGATGTGGTGGAATGAGGGATTTACATGTGGAATGTGCAACTGACAGATCTGCAGCAACTGCGTGAAGCTGTCATCTCAGTATGGACCACAATCTCTAAGGAATATTTTCACCACCTTGTGTAATCTATGCCATGAAGAATTAAGGCAAAAGGGGAACCAAACTGGTGCTAATGATTTGCACCTTCAGTCCCATAAAAATGTCAAATTTGCCTTAGATAAGAATAAATAAATAAATAAATAAATAACAAAATAAACTAGACTAAATATATAAAAACAGAAAAGCTACATTTAATTTATCTCTTCAATTTTTAAAGTCTATTAAATTAAGAATATGACCTACGGAATTAAATGTTTGTTCTTATCTGGGAATGCTACCTACTCATTATTTAAAAAAAAAGCCATGTGGCATTACAGAAGGAATAAACCACAGATGGGTAAAGAGAATACACATTCCAGAGACTAAATGCAGTGTAGCCTTTTTATTGCTTTTGTGAGACAGTCTAATGTTTTTCTGTGTTGTCTGTTATGCTCCTTTGTATTACTGTGAGACAGTAATAATGAACCAAAGAATAAGATACCCTGCTGTTTTTCTGACCTTATGTCTAGTCTTTGGAGAGAAGCAAATGCACATACCTTTCTTCATTTGTTATATCTTTAGGCATCAAGAAAAACAAGGCTTGTTTTGTTGTTTTTGTTTTTAAGCAAACAAGCATGTAGCTTTGCACTATAGCTCAGTAGTATAAGTCTTTTTCTCATGGGGTGAATTAGTTTATATTCTACAAAAGATACAGGATTGCAAAAGTTGAACCACTAATTTAAGTTTTGTTCAGAGAGAAATGGACTTCAGTGTACAAGCAGAGTTATTTATGGGATTTTCAGTATTCATTTTCATTGTTCACATCATCGCATATATTTTAAGTTGAATATTCACAGTCAGACTTTGTCATGGTTCCAAGTGGTGCACCCGTAAGTGCATGATTTCCCCAGGTTACTTTTGTTACTGTCACAAAGTAAGTCAATGCTATGTCATTGTGAAAATGCACAATAATTTTAGCAATCACTGCTTTGTGAATCAAGAACATGAACAAAAATGCAAGATAGTTATTCTGAAATTTGGAATTTTATTGCATATTGTGCAACACGGAGAAGCGCCATGTATTAATGGAGACACACATTGTACAATGACTTTAACCTTTTTTTTTTGACATATCCATTTGCCGACCCTATTTCTTTCTTACTTGCCATCTTTTTCATGTAAATTGCTCTCCAACTCTTCCTTTTTCCTTGCAAAAACAAGTCAATGAACAATGGATGGAATGGTTAAAGTTGTGGAGGAGTGAAGCTAGTCTTTCACTACTGATTAAATTATCAGCTTGGCACCCCATCGGAGGCACAAAGGCATGAAATTGCTTGACATTTTTTCTCCCTGTGCACTCTGCCATTAGCCATTTCCTCAGCTACATTTCACAGCAAGGAGGACAGCGAGAGCCTCAGAAAATCATTTTTAGTAGTAACCTAAGGATTTGTCAGGCAATGTGTATCATGCATAGGGACACAGAAGTATGGGACATCATGATGAGACAGCTGTATAAAGGCACTAACTTCTGGGAAGTATGTGATTAAGTGGCTGATTGTTAAGATACTAACTGAAAATAAATACGCTAACACCCATTGCTAAATCTTTATGTGTCTATTCTCACAATATGCGTACATATAAAATGTAATTTTACCATCAGGAGCCAGATGTATAAAAACTTTGCTAAAACTTTCTGTATATAAAAAAGCAAATGTGATTACACAATATTTTTTCGGATTGTCAAGATTTCTCTTGTAGGTTGTCCAATAATAAAGCCATCATCACCTATAGTTAATTCTTTCAAGAAAACAATTAAATGAAGTAGAAAATTACTTAGAACTCATTTAATCATTTATGCCTCTCTCTCTGTGCAAGCTGGGATCAGCTCCAGCCCCCTCATGACAGTGAATTGGATAAATGGAAGAGATGGACGGATGGATCATTTATAACTTAATTTGTGAATGCTAACCAAAAAAAAAGGTGATGAGCTGAAATCCATTGTTAATAAGTCAAATTCCATCCCGTATTTTTTATCTCCATTTTTATTATATCAGGTTTAACTTGCTAAACACACACATCAGCACAAAAATATATATTTCTTGATCTTTTATGGCACACAAACATACACACACATTCTTTCCACAAAGACAAATGTCTAATGTACCTTAACTTTCTCCTGTCCCACCTCAATAACTCAGTAGGGACTCAGATAACTTTTTAAAACACCCCACGGCTTTCTCTTCCCACTCTTTTTTTCACACCTGCAGGATTCATGGTGCAATTTAAACAAGCTGCATCGCCCTCCTTCACCCAGACACAGACTCACTGAAAAAAACAAAGAAAAAGGTAGAGAAGCTTTAAAATGCCATGTTTCTGGATTCTGCCTCAATTTAACTCTCTAAAAGTCAAAGACTGACGTGTTTCCCCATCTTCAGTCCTGTCTCAATGCATCACTCAACACCATTTTTTAAAATTTAAAAAGTTTTTAAAGTGCTTCTTGGATGGGGTTGGACCACAGCGACAGGGGCACTGAGGCAAATGATGGAGCATTTAGCGTGAAAAGGTTAAAGGTTTGCGTCCCAAATGGCAAGGTGGCGATAAGGTGTTGGCCTTCATAGTTCTGAAGAGGAAAAGGGCAGGATGAATGTCAGCCAAGTCTTCTGGGAAATATAAATCACACTAAAAAACCCAAACTTGAATATTTTTTGCACAACTTCACTCATTGCTTTCAGAAATACACCATACTGGGTAATTTCTCTTGAAATGCAGATTCATCTAAGGCATTGGATGGAGTTCTATAATATCCATCTTGTCAGACTTCTTGGACATTTTTTTTACACTTGGACAGTATGAATTCTTGGAATAAATTAAGTGTTGCTTCTTTCCAGTGGTAAGAAGCAGGAAGGACAAAGGAAATTAATCCTGGGCTCCTCCACATTCTCAATCTGGTCAGAAATTCTCTGACCTGCTTTACTCTTAATTTACAAAATTACACAGTTGGACAGAAGTTATTTTCACCAAACTAAAAATGACAGTTTTTTGCACAGTAACGCTATAGCATCAGATCTTATATATGCGTGACACAAATCCCTGCCGTTACAGGAAAAACATATTCAAAATCTTTTTCACTAATTGAGCATTGCAAAGTTATTTCAAACTACTCCAAGGAGCATTTTAGAGGAAAAAAATGATGAAAAAAGAAATAAAATTGTAGAAACTGATTTTCTGACCTGCTGAAATGCATACACTCAGTTTGAGCATTGCTGACGTTCTATTGATTTTTTATTTATTTATTAATTTTTTAGCTACTAGCTTTTTTAGTAGCATGTTACTTTTTAATTCAATTCAATTCAATTCAATTTTATTTATATAGTGCCAAATCACAACAAAGGTCGCCTCAAGGCGCTTTATATACTTTTCTGTCATTTGGCTCTCAGTTTGATAGCTGTTTCTGGCCTGGTCATAGTTTACACTTTACTGAGATATTCTTCTATTAATTAATTATCTTCACCCATAAAACAATATAGCTTGCTTTGGCATGCTTGTGTTTTCTCCTGTCTGAGGTCAGCCATTGGTTGTGCAAGTATGTATACAAAGATGTATTAGGGGGTTGTTGTTTTTTTCATTTTATCTATAATTGTCATAAAATGCATGTTTACTAACAAATGTGACTGCTAATTACATGAGTGCATTACAAATGCTTTACAAACAAATTGCTTTGTATAGTGTCAAACCCACTACTGGCCTTTTCAAAAAAAAATCTACTTTCAGAGTTTGCAATGGCACAAAAATACAAATTGTCTTAAAGCGTGGTTTGCAAATTTTTCTACAATGCAAGTTTCAGAAATGGATTTATGTTATGAGTGCCCAGAATACAAGAAAATTAAACTCAGTGGCTCAACAATATGACTCCGTACAACACTTGTACGGAGTCATAAAAGCAGAAAAGTAAATAATTATGAGGGCTGATGTTCACCTAGGTAATCCACTTTAGTTTTTTCATATTATGAATACTAGCACACTGTCCTCACTGGGACACACATAAACTGGAGATTTGTTAATAGTCCTGCAATTATATATTTTTTTCAGTCTTTCGCCCGATATGATGTTTTTACTTCAACCAGTCATTCACTCCACAATGCTTTCATAGCCAAACAATTGAAGGAGTTGCCAGTATATATCCTATTGAAGTTCTTACAGATATCAAAAGTCAAACCTAGTCTTCTTTTTTTATTAGTGTTAGATATTGCAGATGAAAATTATGATAAATGTGTTTATAATATTATAAACACATGCAGTGTTGTTTTTCTATTTTCTATATGCTAATATTAAAAAAAAATCACGTTGATTTATTTCCATCCAGCTTATCTTGTCAGATTGGACAAATATGGACAGTGCATTAAAAAGGCATTGTCACAACTGAAGGTCAAAACAGATCTATGAAAGGCAGGAAGGGATTGCTGGTATATGGTAGAGAGAAAAGGGGGAGGAATACTATACGAATTGGAAGCTGAGAAGGAGGATAGGCAGTTTTCTGTAATAATAATGAATTGCAAAGATAACAGCATAGCTGCAGACTCCTGTTATCTGCACCATGAAAAACACAACCTTAGAGCGCTGACCAGAAGTTTTATGCCGTGTGTGTGTGTGTGCATATTAAAGATCTTGTATTTCATTATGGTTTTTTAAATCAAGAAAGGAAAATAGTAAATTCTGTGTATTTCAATTGAATGTCCATATGGTTTGACAAAAAACAAAGAGAATGCATATAAACTAATATGGGGGCTTTGTGAAGCTGTATTTACTCATTGTGAAACAGTGTAAAGCATGGCAGCATGCTCACAATGATCATTTTAACACGCTGATGTTTATGTTTGATGATGTTTCGCTGAAAAATTCTTACCCTAATCAGTATCAACCTGCTAACATGTACGAGCTACAATTTAAACAAAGTAAAGCTTACATTGATGGGATATGTTTTTAAAGTTTTTAAATTTGTTTGTTTGTTTAGTTTGTTTTTTATCACAATTTATCACTCAAAACATGTATCCACTCTCTCTCTGTCACTCTTGGGGAGGCACTTCAAGTCCTTGAAATGAGGAACCAAAGCTATG
Organism: Astatotilapia calliptera; assembly: GCF_964374335.1. Classification (NCBI taxonomy): domain Eukaryota; kingdom Metazoa; phylum Chordata; class Actinopteri; order Cichliformes; family Cichlidae; genus Astatotilapia; species Astatotilapia calliptera. The sequence continues at coordinate 13,170,642 of NC_137427.1, read as the reverse complement.
TAAAACACGTGTTCTCAACGATATTAATCGGTCTGCTGTTTGTTGCAATCCACTTGGCAATTGTATCAGTCAATATTTCCGAGGTAGACTTACTTCGGTCAAAAAAGAGGACAGTGGCAAAAAATACATGTAGTATATACAGTCTTAATGCAGTGTGGGTAAAAATGTAGGTAAAGTAAATGATCAGTCATATAGCTGATAATCAAGCTACATATCCTTGGGGTGTAATTTGTTTTATAACTATTACATCAAATTGATCCATCCATTATCACTAATCCCTGAATTATGAAACATGCAATGATGTGAGTTATCTAAAGATTGAATTTGATACCCACCCATTATTTGTCACAGATTTTGTCACAGAGTCTTTCTTTAAATTCACAGAATGCCAATGGCCATTGAACACATTAATAATTTAAAATTGCACAGCATTTGTTTACAGTTTTTGAAAAAATGGAGGTCCAGCATCCTGCAGAAATTGAGTTCTAGTGATATACAAGTGTAACACCCATTCATAAATAAGAAAATAATTTTTCAAAGAGTAATTGACCTCCAGAATATCCTTTATTACGTAGAATTTCTTAGGTTAATCAAGCTGAAACTTGTATGAGATCACAAACTCAATTTTTCAGCTGTTAATCGATGTTCATTGCAATTTTATTATGAAACCCATCCATCCTGGTCATTCTCCCAATAATCCATCCATGGAACATTAGTGTGTGTGTGTGTGTGTGTGTGTGTGTGTGTGTGTGTGTGTGTGTGTGTGTGTGTGTGTGTGTGTGTGTGTGTGTGTGTGTGTGTGTGTGTGTGTTGGGCAGGGTGGGGTGAAGCTAAAACTGTAAAGCTAACTTGTTCCTTCAGTGAACGAAAATGAGGCATGATGCTAGAAATGACAGAAAGAGGTGCGAGTCGTAGCAGGATAGTATGTAAGTGTCTGCTTGTCCATCACAGCTGGTTTCACCTTGCAGAAGCATCACTATAATTGCTTCAGCTGTCAAACCAGCCAAAGACTCTCACATCATCAGATTTGACTGGGTCTAAAACTATTTCTTTCTCCCTTGCTAGATGTCTGTTTCATCTTCTGTTTTTTACGTATGCATATGTACCGTCTTATATCATGATCTATCTATTGATCCATTTGGTTTCCTGCCTGTCCTACCATTTGGTTATCCTTTTCTCAACCTATGACTGAAGTAGCGTATACTCTTTGCACGGATCAATAAGTCAGACCCAGTGTGAAGTGTCTGCTTACAACACTTATTATGTCACTTGGATGCTCAGTACTGCACGACAGCAAACCTCCCATCACATTTAATCCACCTCATGACTCCTCTTCACCTTGAATACCTTCACCTTCAGCTAGGCAAGAGTCATTTTTAACTAATAAACTAAAATAAATAAATGCAAATCAAAATTTGGATTTAGGGCTTCTGTTCAGTGTATATTTGCTCTAAAAATCTTAACACCAAAATTAATAAGTATCCAGTATGGTTGAAATTTCTGAATGGCAGACGCATTCATAGTTTTACACCATAAAGTAGACCATCATATGCTGGTTATTATTTAAATAATAATTTATTCAAAATAATAAAAGCAAAAACACACAGATATCGAACTCCTCACCACATGCAATACGATAGGAACAGCTGAATGCAATGCAATAATGATACACAGTAACTGCTGTACTTATTACAGAGTGGTCACTTGTATCCTTTGTTTCCTTCCTCATTGTCCCAACATCTTAGAATGTGTTAGTTGAACATGCCTAGTATTAGAGTAGATTAACTAATGTGTTGACTCTCAGATTTAAAACTGTATTGCTTACCATTTGAAAACTGGCTTAACAATTAAGTGGCCTACCAGGAATGCTCAAAGAGTTCCAGATGGGCCAGTCTGTATTCTTTTCAACCCAGACTAAATACCAAATTGACCTCAAAGAAACATCTAACGGTGCGACAGAAGACATTTACTCAGCTATGAAGGTTTTAAGAGACAGCTACAAAAAGAAAAACCACCAACTTTTTTTTGGTAGGTTTCCATTACAAAGCCAAACATTTTGAATGCTAATAAAAGTGATTAAATGTAAAAACAACAAAGACAATACTGAGAAACAATGACAATTTGCTCTAATGTAGCTTTTCATTACATCACACAATGGGAACAACACACCAGGAGTAATTTAGTCTAAAAAGTATTGAGTAGTAAATTGTGGTGAAATTACTTAATTCTGATGCAAATCAGCCTACTTCAAGTATTTCTAATTCAGGAAACATTATCGTGATGCTAGTGATCTACTCTACTTTAGCACTTAATGAAGTAAACGTCTGAAATGAAGTGAATCTGCATTTGAAATTAGTGTAATTAAGACAATTGTTTTCATTTTGTCTCTAAACATGAGTTTGGAAAAGCAATGTCCACCTAAAATTACTTCTCCAGAGAGTAATTTTAAAAGGAACACCTTTCTGTTACAGAAACAACATCAGGTGAAGCATAAACATCCTGAATATAAACCTGATAAGAGAGTCGAAGAAATGTTTAAACAGAAATATATTCTAAATGTTCATTACTTGAGTGCAGCTAAACATAACAACAACATAATGCAGTGGGCTGGATGAGAGAGGTTCTAGTTTGGACACATAGAAAGTGGGGTAAGTCGCATAGTCTTAGGAAACTTAAGACAAAAAGCAATAGAATTGCTTTTTTACCCTCACTTCCTTGAACAAAATGTTCAAGGAAGTGAGGGTACAAGTTTGTTAGTATATATATATATATATATATATATATATATATATATATATATATATATATATATATATCTTTGGTTTGAGAGCAAAACTCTGACTTGGAGTGTAGTTGTGGGGCAGGGTACTCCTGGGGTCCGCCAACTGCGTTTTTCACTCAGCTGTCCAGAGAATTGCAACCTTGGTCTGATTCCACACCATGCAAAAGCATCATGAATGGTGTTGGACTGAGGGCACTGCTATGTCATCCTCATGGGCTGGTAACAGAAGAGGCAGGCAGCCTGGGGATGCTTCAAAAGGTGTTGCAGAATAGAGTTGTGTGCATACTCAATTCAAGGCCAATGTAAGCTTTAGGTAGATTGCAGATTGTGAGTAGATCGTTTGCATCATCCCCATTACTTTTTGGATGATACTCAAGCTAACTTTAGCATGTAGTGCTTTAAAAATGTCTTCTACACTTGAGAGATAAACTGGGAACCTCTGTCAGAAACAGTGTCACTGGGGAAACTATGGAAGAAGAAAACATGCTGTAGTGAACCGATAAATTAGTTGTCTCTGCAGTGGAGGACAATTTGGGTAGTAGTAAAGTGGGCTGCCGTTGAGAACGTGTCTACAACTCTTTAATAACACTTATGGAGAAGCTGGCAAAACCCAGGATTCACTGATGCCGTTTTCTGGGAGAGGGAATTTAGCCACTGCTCTCATCTTTTCTGGATGTGCTTTCATTTACCCACTCTGAATTATATACCCCAAAAATGAGACTAAGAAGAAATGTGGTAATGGTTCTAGGGTCTATGACTCAGCGTTTATGTATTCTGGGGAGACATCTGGGAAGACTCTTTCCGTCTCCCCAATCAGTCATGTTCCTATATTTGTTTCTCCCCGTCCCAGTGCCAAGCCTGTCTGCCTTTGTCTTTGTCTCCATGGGTATCATACTTTTTGGGTTTTCTTGTCAGTCTCTCATCCTGTGTTCAGTGTGTTGAGTTTTTCGTCCCCTGTCCTTTTAGTCTTTATTTGTTCCAGCTGTGTTCCCTCCTGTTTCCCATCCTGTTGTTATCCTGTGTGTATTTAATAGTCGTACATTCCTAGTTGCAAAATCATAGTTCCTAGCTTATCTTTTGTTTGTTTCTATTAGTGTTTTCATATTTTATTTCGAGTACCATATTGCAGCAAATAAAGCTGCCTCCTTTAGTTCACTCTCTTTGTTTCTGAGTCCTACGTTTGAGTCATTCACCTGCCTGCCACACAGCTTTACATGAAACATGGAGCTTTGACACAGAGCTGGTTTTCTAGGAGCCTCTACAATAGCTTCCTCACATACTGTTGATACCCAGTATGAAAAAGATGAGGATGTCATCAAGGTATATAAACACTGATTCTCAAAAGTCATTTACTGGGGTTTGGAAAACTGCTGGAGTAATGGTTAGTCCAAATGAAATGACTACATATGCAAAGTTTCCTGGGGGTACTGACTGCAGTTTTACATTTATCTTATCAATACATACTAGAAATGATAAGCATTTCTGAGACCCAAATTGGTGAAGATGGTGGCTCCCTGCAAACGCTATAAGGTTGTACTGTTTGAGGGGAGGGTGTGTTTATTCTTGATTGTGATCTGGTTTAGACTTTTATAGTCAATACATGTTTTGCTTCCACTGGTGAAGAGGATAGCCATAAGATTGCTGCTTCTAAGGACTCCTTAACCTATTTTTCTATAGCGTCTTTCTCTGGCTGTGACAGATTCTATAATTTGGTCGTCAGGATGGGTCACGGTCATAGTGAAAATGTGTCATGTGCAGTGTTGGTCAAGTTACTTGAAAAAAGTAATCAGTAATTAATTACTGATTACTTCCCCAAAAAAGTAATCCCATTACTTTACTGATTACTTATTTTCATAAGTAATTAATTACTTAGTTACTTAGTTACTTTTTAAAAACACGATTTACAACCTGAAGAGGTGATAAAGCGATAGATCTTTCAGCCCAATTCTACTTTTTCTGCATAATCCATCATACAAAATGTAATCAAATGGAAAAGTCTCTTTTTTAAAACTTGTTTTATCAGTTTTAATCTTTTAACTTTATGCATCAAGCAAAAATTAAATTATATGCAACATTCTCTGACTTGAATAAATTAGTTTAACATTTAAACCTATTTTCTACACATTCCAGCACATAAAATAAAATATTTTTTGTGTTTACGCTCACTCTTTCAAATAGATGCAAGTAAAACACAGCAGAAAATAAATAAAGTCAAAGACTCAGCGGTCCTGTTGCTCTATTTTCACCTGTAAAGCAGGACTGCGGTTACAAGTAACGCGTTACTGCCCATCTCTGGTCATGTGTTGAAAATGAGAGTGTGTTGAGGCACCTAGACCACAGTAAACCTCTGGCAGAGAACAGAGGTCAGGATGGAGAGTGGCTAAGGTCAAATGACAGCTGATATGGCTGACTGAAAGCAAGTGGAAAGACAAAAGTAACACCAACTTGCACGAGAGACTACATTGGAGCTGTTTAGTGGCTAGCTAATCCTTAAATTGTCCATTAAAACTGTTAAAATTATCTCGGAGAGCAAAATTTCACCATTGCGATCCAGTGGTCACATGAAGCTGCAGTAGCATAGCTGAATAATCAGATATGCTGCCAGAGATTGACATGTCTATGAGCAGTACTCTCCCAGAGTAAAGAGGTCATCAAACTCAGCTAACAAATCATTAATAGGCATGGGTCCTAATGGCTAAATAAACTTTCATGAATAAATGTATCTATTTATTTTTTCTAAAGGCCTTCTCTTTAAAAGACTAACCTGGGGAGAATCTATAGAAAACAAGCAGGGTTGATGACTAAAAGGAAGCAATTGCTGAAGCAATTACCCACTACCAATATAACCTCCCTCAGCCTCAAGCATGGGGGAAGAAGCATCACAGAAGGGAGGTGGGGAATCTTTTTAGGCTTGTAGGGGTTTTAGCTGCGGACTGAGACAAAACTAAAAGTGCTTGGTGAAGCTAGAGATTGGAGGAGAGCTCTGATTACAATAACTTGTTTTGGGATGTGATTTTGTTCCAGCAATGTGCAGATAATCTGTTGACTGAGTATAATCCTTGGTTAATAAGGTAATTTTTTAATTGATGCAAAGCCTGTACCGGAAGCATCAATCTAAAACCACCCTCCCCTTGTACATATTCAAGATCATTGCAGCTGTGTTTGTCCATTCTTCCAACTGGTTCAAACATGACTACCGTGCCTTTGTGGTTCTCCTGTGTCTCATTCGATCATTTTGTCATAATGAACTCAAAATGGATAGACCTTTATATGTAGTCCACAACTGCAAATCAAATTGTTTATTAACAGAGGCTAATCTGAGCAGTGAATAATTGTTGCAGACAACTAATGAGTGGGCTAGAAGGTCAGTGTTCAGTGTCCAGTTCCAGTGAGATTGGGGGATCCACAAAACCTTTTCAGAGAAGCCTTGAAGATCTGGAGCACATACCAAGGGGTTTCTGAAGACAGAAACAACAGATAAGTTACAAGGAATTAAAGAAAGCATGAAACAAGTGAAGCTTGATATTACTGCTACAGCAGTTGAACAACCTGGTAAAGGTGGATGAAAGAAGGTGGTCTTTATATACAAAGGATGAATAATGGAAACCAGGTGTACACTGCCTCCCAGTCTTGATTAACTGCCACACCCCAGAGTGGCAACCTGTTATGCCTTCATGAGCAAGAATAAGGGAGAAAATGTGAGTGAAGGCACAGAGACCATGACACTACTAAAGTAGCTTTTTTTTCTGTCAGAGAATGTTTAATTTTTCAGATTGAATCTTCAATTGTTCATTTTTTTCCCCACCACAGTGCGTGTGTCAATTGTGTGAATAAACAGTTTTCAGCTTCTACACAGTAAAAGTAAATGACTTTAGCCCGGGGACTGTAGTCTAGTGAGGACATTAACAGTGGAAGCTTGATATCATCACCAAAGTGCTCCTGGCCAAGGGCTTCTTTCCTATTTCTTTTTTACGTCCATCTGTTTTTTGAACACAGATCTGACAAACATCATGAGTTCAGTTAATTTAGTCTTTGGCTTGAACACTTTATCCTTTCAGCCTCTCCGTATGGATTGGGAAACCAATCTTTTGAAGTGCCCTTGAGCAAAGCTTGTCTGGAAAACTTCCCCTATACTGAAACATGTTTGTTATTTGGTCTTTGGTGTGTATGTGGTGTGTAACTTGTTATACTTCACATCAAAAATTGCTCTTTATTCGATTTAATTTGCCAATATGTCCTTGAGCGAAGCATTGTGCTTATCTTACTCCACCAAACTGTTTAATCACCTTGTATTATTTTCAGCTTCACACAACCTTACCTACTGACCCTTCAATGTACCTGTATTCTCTGAAAGAAAAATACGTTTCTGCTCACTAAAATTAAATTGCTTTTTTTTTTTATCAAAACCTGAAAATGGATGTGTCGCTCTGTAAACATTACATTCTGTTTATTTTAATATGTATTAAACATGTGAAAAAAAAAGACTAAATAAAAAGTTTAATACAATTTTCTATGAAACTTTACTGTGCAATGCTAAAAAAGGAGTGTACTTTTATTCATTGATTAGCAAAAATGGCTGTCTCAACAAGCTTTTCAAGAGCTTACTTGATAACCCTGAAACAGGGAAGTCTAAATACATGGTTATGTTAGTGCTTATTACAAAGTAATCACAAATTCATTGATTTCATGAAATTTCTTAAGAATATAGTAGGGCTCTATCCAAAATTTTCAGTGTACATTAATCATTAAATGAGTAACTGTGAAAGTTCAAATTTTGTGTTCAAGAAGTTGTATTTTATTGAATGTTTTACCTTGTTTACCTACAGAGTACGATGCTCCGTACTCACTCAAGAGTAAATATTCAGTTGTTATACAAGAACCTTTATTGCTTTTGATTGAAAAGCTGGTGGATTAAAAAACTGTGTTCACAAAACAGTCACTGAGAAAGTTAAAAAAACAAAAACAAAATCATCTAATGGCAGCTGAAGCATCAACCTAAAATCACCCTGCTCATGTTCATACTACAAATCCTTGCAGGTGCGTGTGTCTATTCTTTCCAGTGCTTCCAGCATGACTAGACTGTGCTAATGGTTCTCAGGTTGGAATCCCCAACTCGGACCCTAACTCTAGAGGCCCCCAGAGGTGTGGAGGTCAGTGCTGGAGTGGGAGATTTTACGGCATCTTGTAGAAAAGACCTCCTCTTGCAGTCCTCAGAAGGAGAGGTGAGTGTGAGCTTACATTGTATTTGTTTATGCATGTGTGTGTTTGCATGTAAAACTGTTTGTGTACATACTGTTATGTTTTACTGTGTTGGGTATCTGTGAGTGTTTGGAAGAGAAATGGAAGTTAGAAGCTAGGGTGGGCGATATATTGAATATACTCAATGTATTGTGGACTTTTCCACGTACAGTGGTTAAAATGGCTTTATTGTAATCATCGAGTATAAGTTGCCATGGTTATATTAAGCTGTCTGCAGGTAATTTACTGAGTTTTTTTTATGAGTTTTTTTTATGCCAATGCTGCGAATGTATTATTAACCCGTAAAATGTTCACTGCGTTGAACATGGGTGTTTATATACTACCAGACAGGGACAATATGGTGACAGCGGGAGTTTCAGACAAGTGAGGGAATGAGACTCACTGTCGTTTGGATTTTACAAGGAGGATGTTGAACAAAATCCGATAATTTGCAAAATGTGCAGTTAAACTATTCCTGCAAAACGTAGGCGTACCAGAAATGTATTCCACCAGCTGAAAAGTCATCCACTGAAAAATTCAGTCTGTTCACACACCAAAGAAAACATTAAATAAACCAACAGTGATACTTGTGACTGTTCTTGGTCAGTCATTTTTATAACCACTGTCTTGACTTTTGTTTCTGTAATTTGAGGTCATCACATTTTTTATTTTACAATTTTTATATGTTATAAGCTCAAAAGAGCACCTTTTTAATTTCGGTTGTTTTATTTTTCCCCGTGAATTCTTGCTTTATGTCCTTTTTTTTCCTTACTATGATCTTTTGTTTGTTAAAGAAAGAGACATACTGTGACAGTATAGTCATTTGTGAAAAACCTTGGTGGGCAATGGATGGTTAAAAAGCGGTTAAAATGAAAGATTTTAATTAATTCAGTTTTTTTGTATTTAAAGTAGAAAAAAAAAATTGAACGGTTGATTTGAATGAGTACACAAGTGCAATTTTAGGCACCATGTGGTTGAAAATAACATTGCTTTTTGGAGGTTATTTAAAAAATATCGTGCTAAATATTGTGTCTCGTGATATAGCCAAAAGATATCGCGATATTAGATTTTCCTTATATCGCCCAGCTCTATTAGAAGCTGACAAAAATAGCTATATTTATATGTGAATACAAGAGAACACAAACCAGTTGGGTGTTTTTGTTAGTGTGTGTGTGTGTGTGTGTGTGTGTTCTTTAGACTCTGTGGCACTCTATAGTGTTGGGCCCGCTTCATTAAAGTACCTTATTAGGCTAATGACCGTCATCAATCCATGCGACCTTGTCCTCCTTTTTCTCCCCTCCTCTGCTCATCACTCCTTTCTTCCTCTTTTCTATTTGGGAAAAGTGACTTCATTAAAGCTGGTTTGATGAGATTCCCTGTCAGTTGTTGCTGCTGTGTGTGTGTTTGTATGTGTGAAGTGTCATTGTTAGCCTGTTATCTCACTGTCAAGCTCTTTGCATAGCAGCCTGCCACATTGCGTGAGCACCGAAGCAGACTTAGCCATTATCCTTATGTGTGGCTGTAAGTGTGTGTATGTAAGTGTGTGTCAGCCTGCCATATTGCATGTCCGCTGGAGCATAGTGTGTCATTAACTTACTAATTAACAGAAGAATGACCCCCACTCGTTGCACTCACTGTCATTGTCAGTCACACTCACAAACTGACTTCTACTACAAATACACACACTCACATTTTCTCACACACACACCAACAGACACAAACAGGTAAAAGTTGGGTTCTCTTCTCCATTTCTCATTTCCTGTGTTTTATCACAATCTTCTCTCTTCTTTCTTCTCTTTCCTTCTGCTGCTGTTGATTCTTACTGCCTTATTCTCATTTCCTTATCTTTTTTCTTCCACCGGGCCTTACTTGGAAAAAGTACATAACAAAAGCTACATATAACATGATACTGTGGATACAAATTCTAACTTTAGCATATGATAAGAATACAGTAGTCATAATAACAAAATGGGAGAGCTAGGACAACATCTATAGGATTACCCCAATATATGTAGTCATACGGACTATACAGGAGTGAAATTGTTGATGATGTGTAGAGGGCATGGTGAGGTTTAGTGCACTGTATTGTCGTTATAGTAAAAATGGCATAATAAAACTAAATGAACATAAACACCTGTTTTGCAGACAGTGTAATGTGTTTGTATCTGGACAATAGTCCATTTATCTAAACAGTAATTGCAGATCAGGCTTTGACAAATTGCACAGACATTTTCCACAGTATTGTGCTTTATTGTGCAAATTTTGAAGTCATGTTTAATGACGTATGAAATATATAATGTAGGTATCTAACCGCACAATCGTAAGAGTGTCTGTTATTTCACAATACTATTTTTATTGCCAGGACTAAATTATTTAAAATGTTTGTATCTCCAGCTAACTGGAAACACTGTCACTTCATAGATACTAAATTACCTTTGGTTTATTTAAACCTGGCATATGTTTAGTTTTTAGGCTAACAGCATTTTAACTTTAAACCCACACCACCACAGTAGAAATTCCGTTTAAAGACATGAGTTTGATGAACCAGATTTACTAGTACTTTTCTGTTAATTGCCTGTTCCACCCAGCAGAGGCTGTCAGTGTTTTTAACAATGCCCAGTCACTCCAGCTTGCCCCATCAGCTCACTTGTTCCACTTTACTTATGCTATGTGTATTCGTACTCTCGGTTCACCACTTCACTTGGTAACTCAACTAACAATCCAAGAATCTTCCACAAGACACAAGCAAACAGATTAAGTTAAAATTATTATTTTAATTAATGATATTTTTCCAGAACCAATAGAGGGAAGAATTGTAACTTTTAATCTGTTTCTAATATAAATACTGTAAAAATCTAATACGCTGCATTTAAAGTACTTTCAAGACATTGCACCTCGCTGAAAGAAAGCATGACCACAACAACAGAGCTGTCAGGTGAAACAATGGAAGGGATTATCCATCTAGTCTAAGAAGGAAACCAATATCAAAAATTTATATCATTTACTACACAGAATCAGTTCTATCTATGATTTGGTTCAAATACAAACAAAATGAGAGGGTTATAAAAGGAAAATATTCAGGTAGACAAACGATATCAAAGGATATCAGTGGACTAAAGTGAAGCAATTTTGGTCATTGGATGACTGGATGAAAGTAATGTTTAACAGTGATGAATAACAAATCTGCTTTAGCAGCGGAGGTGATACTAAAACTTTTAAAACTGAGAAAACAAGCAGTTTTCCTCACTCATTTATGATCGGGATTTTTTATGCCATATAAAGGATCAGAGCATGTGGGAATCATTACATTATCAGTAAATGCACAGGTACATGCTGAAATGTTCTCATTCTGTCCAAACATTAGCTGTAAATTTGGGTTAATGAAGATGAAGGATTTTTTCAGAATGATAATCCCACCAAGCAATGTTTTTTTTTTTTTTTTTTCGTTGTTGTTGTTTTCAGAAAAGGCATTTCAGCTCAGTAATATGATGACAAGTAAAAAGTCTGGATGTCAATCAGAAAATTGTTTTTGAAAGGAAAGGATCTATCCTGGAAGAAGGATATTTTCCCTTTACTTCAAATAGAAAAAGAAACAAAAAACATCCTAATAATTAAAATAATATGAATACATTTTTTGAGGAGTGCCAGAGGGAAGCCAGAATGTTCAGCTACTAAATAAAAAAGCGTTTTATGTTGTATTTATTATTTCTTTTGTGTGTTTATTATTTTACCCATGGGTTGTAACTTCCACTCAAAAGAGATTTTCAGAACATATAGTTTTCACTCAGATGACAGCAGTCTGTGTGACATACATGGCAAGCTTACAGGGAGTTATAAAGGAGGTTATGAACTTATTGAGTGTTCAGAAGTATTAAAAATCCCCAAGGACTGTCTGGTTCCAGTGAGTGGGTACTCATTCGAACAGTGAAACATTTCTAGGGACAGAGAGTGCGTGAGTCTGCAAGTTCAGTGGCATTTGTTTTTATCCTGTTAGGATTGTTGTTAGGATGTGTGTCATGCATGGAGAGGAGACATTCAATTGCCTGCCTTGCAGTGCCGATGATATATTTAAGATTGTCTTTTAACCAAGTTCATTGTCAGAGAGCATCATGAAAGTTTTATTGCGAGACAGATGATTTTGAATATGTGCATATTGCTGATTTTTTTCTGATGTGGCTTGTGTGACTACCATGTAGTTGTTTCTGTACATTCTTACAGCTTCAAAGAATAAGAAAATAATTTTGACAAGGCTTTTCCCTCTTATTTCATCTTTCCCTCTACAACTTTACTTTTCAGCAAGTCTCTCATTCTGTCTATCATTGAATTATTACCTCATCTTATTTTCCTTTCTCTCATCATTTGTCTCATTCCTCACCTTTCCTATGCCCTACTTCTCCTTTCTTTTCTCCTCTTGTTTTTTGTGTAACCTTCTCTTTCTACATCTTCTTCTCTTCCTCCACCTCCCTCTTCTCCTCTGCAGCCCCTCAGTCCTTCATCTCTCAGTAACCCAGCCTATCTAATTAACTTTCCACTGCTAGGGTTATACATCACTGTAGCTGTCACTTCACAAGAAAAGGGGAGGGGAATTTTAATTCTTACCTCTTTTCTGTCATCTCTTCCTTTCTCTCTCACTCCCTCTGTTTCATATGTTTAGTCTTTGGTCTCTTTGTGGTCTTTGTTCATCCATTATCTCTCTCTGTTTCTGTCTCCATCTCTGTCTGTCATCCCAGCATAAATAGATGTCTCCCTATTGATGGTGAACATTAGCATGAGGCAGAGTGTAACAAGGGTTTTGGTGTGGGCCTTTAGCAAGACTTGATACCATGAAAGGCTTGAGAAAATGAAGGATTTGTGGTGCACTGCTTCTCAACCTCCTCACCCTTTATTACAGCACTTGTCAGCTTTAGATTAACAGAAAGAAAAACCTTGTTCACCAAAGGTATAAGTTTTGAAATGCTAAAGAGGGCTTATATAAAAAGCTTTAAATGATCAAAATATAGAAATGAATAAGGTCACACTTGAAAAGAATACAGCTTGAGTAGAAGATGTGAATGAATCTAAGAATAATTACTGTGGAAAAACGTGTTATCATGGTAAAATCTAAACTCCAAACAGTATCCTTAAGAGAACCGTCTGAAGCTGCAGTTTTTTACTACTAGAGTGCAGGAGCACATAATGCTAATGGTTCAAGCAAGGGTCTAAGGCTGTGGCAGGCTTTTGCAGATTTCTACAGAGTAGCCAAAGGGAACACATGTTCAGCTGATCACTGTATCTGAAAGTGAGTCTGTTCCACAGCAGGAAGCACAAATACTCTATCAACGTCCAAGTACGGTGCAACTCCACAACTTTAATTACCAGTGCCATGGCTAAATACCCGGGGTCCAACTACAATTCCTTCATTTTGAAATATCATCAACCTTTTTCCAGAAAATGAAAGATGGTGGTAGCGGTTTTTATATGATTTTTTTTTCTTTGGGAACCCCTCATAATGAATTAACTTATTAAGCTTGTATTTATTTTCTGTAAGGAGTACATTATATTTGGGGTGTCACCCTGGTCAAAAACATTGTGGCTTCATGTCAATCTTCACATGGAATAATTAATCATGGGTCAATACTGAAGCTTACAAAGTTTCCACCTACTTATTTAATGGATTAGGTTTGCCTGCATTGATTTCAGTCTGAAATACATACCTTGCAAAAGTCTGGAGCCAATCATCTTTGCTTTACATTTTACTAGAAAAATAAAGAATAGGTGCAAAAATGATGAAACTATAGTATAGAAGGCAAAACCAAGTTTGTACAATTTGAAGAGGCTTGTTGGTATTTTAAAGGGACCACCTTTATCCTTCAAAACAGCCTGAAATGTCTTAAGCAAGATTTCTTCTGATTTCATAAAGTAGTTCTTGAATGACATCCAAGGTTTCTTTTTATGTTGGCTGTCTTTTGTTCCCTTCTCGGTCAGGACGAACCCACACTGCTTCAACAATGTTGAGTTCCAAACTCTGGAGAAGTCCATGAATGATAGTGTTTCACTGTGTTTTTATATTCTTCAGGAGTATGTTTGAAAATCATTGTCAATCTTAATAATAAAGCCATGGCCAATCAGATGCTGGCATTGTATAGTAGAGCAAAGGCTAACTGTACTTAATGATAATTCCATCAAGTTTGACAAGATCTCCAAAACCACTGGATGAAATCCAGCCAAAACATGACAGATCCTCCACCAAGTTTTCTATATGGCTTTAGACACGTGGTGTTGACCTCCTGTCAGAAGAGAAATGTCAGTCTTGGCTTTACTTGATCTCAGTGTAACATTTGATACAGTTGACCACAACATATTACTCAAACTACTGGAGAGCTGGGCAGGTCTTTCAGGAACTGTACTAAACTAGTTCAAAACATACATAGAAAACAGGAAATACTTTGTATCAATAGGTAACTTCACATCTGAGCAGACAAGTATCACATGTGGAGTTCCCCAAGGTTCCATCTTGGGACCCCTTCTGTTTAACATTTACATGGTCCCACTGGCACAGATTATAAAGAACAACAAAATAAACTATCACAGCTATGCAGATGACACACAAATATATATCACAATGTCACCAGGAGACCGAGGCCCTGTACAGGCTCTTGGTGTCATGATCCTGGGTCCTTTTGACCCAGCGTTTTGTGTTTTCTCTTCGCGATTTTGGTTCTGTTCTTCCTCTGGTTAGTGTTTACTCTGTTCTGCCCGTGTGTTCCTGTATCTAGTCCGCGTTTCTTAGTTTGTGTCCTTTCATGTGTAAGTTCCTGTTTTATTGTGAAGGTCTGTGTCTTATGTGAGTGTTTTCAGTTTGCCTCCCTAGTCTCGTCATGTTAATTACTCCCAGCTGTGTCCCCACCTGTATGTAATCCCCCTGTGTTCTCTGAGTGTATTTAAGTTGTGTCTTCTGTCATAGTAGTTGCTGGTTCGTCTGTGTTGTTTCCCCTCGTTCTCCCTGCGTCTCTCCGTGTATAGTTCTCCGGATCTCCCTGCATCTTCGGTTCTGGTTTGTGTTGTTAGTTTACCCAGTTTAGGTTTCAGTTTCATGTTCCTAGCGCCTTTGTTGTTTGCATTTTTGTTGTTAATAAACACTCACCTGCACCAGAGCTGCCGCCTTTTGGTCCTATATATATTCCACACGGCTTGCCCCCGCAAACCGTGACAGAACGAACCAGCCACCATGGACCCAGCGGCAGTAAATCCGTCCGAGGAGCTCCAGGACGACATCACATACAATGTGGAGATCCTTCTCAGCCTATGGCTGGAACATCCCCCGGAAGAGCTTCGCCGCGCAGCAGAAGACCGGCTGCAACGGCTCTTTTCCGGCCTGCCATGGCTATTGGACTCGCTTCCTCCGACCATGCAGGCTTTTCTCCGGCTCACACCGCACCTTCTCTCAGCCACTCCTGCCTCGCTGCCCGACTCGCCGGATGTGATCTTGCCCGGCCCGTCGGAGCCGTCTGCGGGGAGGAGACGCCGATCGCGCCGCAAGCGCGTCACCCCACAGCTGGACGTTCGGACTTCTAATTCGCCGGCTGTGGTGAGTGAGGACTGTTTTCCATTTGCGGACTGTATGACTGTTCATTCAGGGGCGGTGTTCTGTGCGGCAGATGACTTTGTGAACAGCATATCACCTCCCCCGCAGCCACTCTCAGCCCAGTTAGCTCCCGCGCAGCCACTCTCAGCCCAGTTAGCTCCCCCGCAGCCAGTGCCACCCTCAGCTCCGTCTCCAGTGCCACCCTCAGCTCCGTCTCCAGTGCCACCCTCAGCTCCGTCTCCAGTGCCACCCTCAGCTCAGTCTCCAGTGCCACCCTCAGCTCAGTCTCCAGTGCCACCCTCAGCTCAGTCTCCAGTGCCGCCTGTAGCGCAGGCCCCAGTAGCTCCAGTGCCGCCTGTAGCGCAGGCCCCAGTAGCTCCAGTGCCCCCGCTACCCGTAACTCTGGCTCCAGTAATAGTGGTCTCACATACTCACTCCATGCAGGGAGAAAGTATAATTTTACCTCAAGGTGCTTTTTGTAGTTCAGCCGCCTTTGGCACAGTTTGCCGCTCCAGGGCTTCCCCAGAGGCTAGGTCCCAGTCCTCAGCTGATTCTGGACCCCTGGAGTTTAAGCAGCCACCCGAGGGACCGCTCCGGCCTTCGTCTCTTGTCTCCGCTGGAGGGTCCGACGGACCGCTCCGGCCTTTGTTTCCTGTTTCCGCTGGAGGGTCCGAGGGACCGCTCCGGCCTTTGTCTCCTGTTTCAGCTGGGGGGCCCGAGGAGCCCGTCCAGCAGCCTTCCTCGTCAGCTGGTGGTTCCGGAGAACCACACCAGCCTCATGCCTCGTCGGCTGGAGGGTCCGAGGGGCCCGTTCAGCCTCCTGTCTCCGCTGGAGGGTCCGAGGGGCCCGTTCAGCAACCTTCCTCATCAGCTGGGGGTTCAGGAGAACCGCACCAGCACCATGCCACATCAGCTGGAGGGCCCGAGGAGCCCATCCAGCCACCATCTGCTACGCCAGCTCCAGCCTGTGCTTCGTCTGCTGCAGCCTCATCGCCTTCGTCTGCTGCAGCCTCATCGCCAGCTGCAGCCTCATCGCCAGCTGCAGCCTCATCGCCAGCTGCAGCCTCATCGCCAGCTGCAGCCTCGTCTGGTCCGGCTTCATCCGAGTCTTCGTCTTGTCCGGCGTCATCCGAGTCTTCGTCTTCGTCCTCGTCTGGTCCGGCGTCATCCGAGTCTTCGTCCTCGTCTGGTCCAGCCTCTGCTTCAGCGTCGCCTGGTCCTGTGCCCTCCAAGCCTCGGCCGGTGCGCCTGACACTTGGGCGCCGCCGCTGCCTTCCGCGCGGCCGGCCCCCGGACCGCCATCGCCTGAGTCGCCGCCGCTGCCTTCCGCACGGCCGGCCCCCGGACCGCCATCGCCTGAGTGGCCGCCGCTGCCTTCCGCACGGCCGGCCCCCGGACCGCCATCGCCTGAGTGGCCGCCGTTGCCGTCCGCACGGCCGGCCTCCCGAACTGTATCCACGTCGCCGCCGTTGCCGTCCGCACGGTCGGCCCCCCGAACTGTTTTGGACTCCTGTGCTGTCGGCCCCCTGGCCGGCCCCCCGAACTGTTTTGGACTCCTGTGCTGTCGGCCCCCTGAACTCTTCTGTTTTGGACTCTGTTTTTTTTCCTGTGTTTTGGTGTGCTTCGTTTCTTTTGGTTTTGGGCTCGTTTTTTGTTTTTGTCTTTTGGCCTTCTGGTGCTCCGGTTTTGTTTTGCTTCGAGCCCTCCTTCCTGGGCCCCCGCCGCCCGCCCTGGTCGGGTTGTTTTCTGTTTTTTCTGGCTGTTTTGTTTCTTGTTGGGCTGTCTGGAGCCAGCCTTTGAGGGGGGGGGTACTGTCATGATCCTGGGTCCTTTTGACCCAGCGTTTTGTGTTTTCTCTTCGCGATTTTGGTTCTGTTCTTCCTCTGGTTAGTGTTTACTCTGTTCTGCCCGTGTGTTCCTGTATCTAGTCCGCGTTTCTTAGTTTGTGTCCTTTCATGTGTAAGTTCCTGTTTTATTGTGAAGGTCTGTGTCTTATGTGAGTGTTTTCAGTTTGCCTCCCTAGTCTCGTCATGTTAATTACTCCCAGCTGTGTCCCCACCTGTATGTAATCCCCCTGTGTTCTCTGAGTGTATTTAAGTTGTGTCTTCTGTCATAGTAGTTGCTGGTTCGTCTGTGTTGTTTCCCCTCGGTCTCCCTGCGTCTCTCCGTGTATAGTTCTCCGGATCTCCCTGCATCTTCTGTTCTGGTTTGTGTTGTTAGTTTACCCAGTTTAGGTTTCAGTTTCATGTTCCTAGCGCCTTTGTTGTTTGCATTTTTGTTGTTAATAAACACTCACCTGCACCAGAGCTGCCGCCTTTTGGTCCTATATATATTCCACACGGCTTGCCCCCGCAAACCGTGACACTTGGTAAATGCATTGAGGAAATTAATGACTGGTTGTGCCACAATTTTCTCCAGCTAAGCAGAAACAAAACTGAAATAATAGTCTTTGGAGCCAAAGAAAAACAATTACAGGTCACCAGAGAACTTCAATCTTTACACCTAAAACCACCAACAGGGCGAGAAATTTGGGTGTAGTGATGGAGGCAGACCTAAAGCTCACTAAAGACCTCTGAGGTCTTTGCACTGGCTGCCTGTCCGTCAGAAGATAGACTTTAAAGTTCTGATGCTTGTCTATAAAGCTCTGAATGGTTTAGGACCAAAATACATCAGTGACCTCCTGACCCAGTATGAACCTTCCAGATCCCTCAGGTCATCTGGATCCTGTTTTTTATCAGTTCCCAGAGTCAGAACCAGACATGGAGAAGCTGCATTCAGCTTTTATGCTCCATATATCTGGAACAAACTCCCAGAAAGCCTCAGATCAGTTGAAACACTCAGTGTATTTAAATCTAGGTTGAAGACTCACCTGTTCTCAGCTGCATTTGAATAAACCACCAAATTCAAAATTTACATTTCAACTACTGAATTCATCTACTGTTCCTTTCTTGCTTTTTTTTCCCATTTTAAATCATGATTTTTATTTGTTTTGGTTTTTTAATGTCTCTGTAAAGCACTTTGAATCACCTTACTGTTGAATTGTGCTAAATAAACTTCATTTTATCGTTCCATGAGACCAGTTCCCACTGATTTTTAGTCCAGTTCTTGGGTAAGTTGTGTAAGACTACCTCAGCCTTTTCCTTCCTTAAGGAGAAACAGGGAGTAACACTTCCATTGAGACCATTACATTCAGTAAACAGTAGATGGGCCAGGTGTATCTCTCAGGTCCAGTGTCTTTGCTGGATTTTCTATTTCTTAATGACTTTCAGATGCTGTTCACTTACTGTAGAATTTTTTTTTAAATCTGCCACTTCCTCTTTTGTCCACCTCTTGTCCAGTTTCAACAAGGGAAAAAATATGTGTTTTTGAAAACAGTTTTTTCCCAAGTCATCTATAATGCGTTGGACATCAGCATGTGTCATTTAGTTAGATGCCTTTTTATGTTTAACAATTCATATGTCAGTGTTAAGTGCCCTAACAAAGAAAAAACATTCCCTTGAAAATGGCCAGATACAAGGACTGGACTGAAAATGAGTGAAATTTCCAAAAAAAGAAACCAAAAAAGTTAATAAACCATTGCTCAAGAGCACTTAAAAAATTAGAAGAAAGTATAGATCCCTGAAAGAAAAACATAAAGAAATAAGGGTTGGCTTGAGGCTTTTCCTCGGTACCATTCTCCATTTTATTTCTACCTCATATGACTTGCTAAACTCAAGAGAGTGATAATGTCCACAGTATAATAAAAGTGACAAAATCCACATAGGCTTGGGTGGATATAGTACATGGATCAAACACAGAAATATCAACTGGGAGATTGCAGTTAAATAAAGACCAGTCTGGTTTGAACAGAAACAAAAGTGACTTTTCATTTGGGATGATAAAACCTAAGTGCTATATTAAACCTTAATAAGGATCTGGAAATGGGCAAAAAAAAATCTGAAACATAAAAGGTGGCAATCTCATAATTGCAAAACACATATCATATAATATACAGAACTAGAAAAAATCAAACACAACCAGGCACACATGGTGAAATGTGCTGAGCATAATCTTCAGAACAAAACGAACAAAAGTAAAAGGTTATCCAAAGTAGTGCATTCAGTAAAATGAAGTCAATTTGTTCAAATCTTAATAAATTTTTCATGGATTACACTATTTTAAATAAGGTTAAAAATATGCTGTTTTTAAAATAGATTAAATTAAGAGCACATTATGAAGATAGATGATAAATATACCCAAAAAGAGGTCAAATAAGATATGAAAAAGTGGCATATTTATTGCATTACTTTTTTGCCTTCATGATTGCCTTTGATGGCCTTTGGGACACTGAAATGCTGGTCATCCAGTTCATATTCACCCCCCTGAGCTTGTGGAGTCTCTGCTGTCATCCTGAGTCAGCCAATTCAGTGCATCAGGGATTCATTTGTGGCCTGTTGAGCCTTGACCAGAGCACACACAGGCATAGCCAGATAGCTCTATCATACTGTGTCCTCAATGTCAGTCTCATCTACTCAGTTTGTCTATTTTTTTTTTTTAATGAAGTCACTGTCACCAAATCTGGTTCCAAACTGTGTACCTCTGTTAATGTTTTGAAATCATATAAGCCTATAAATTAAGTATGATGATGTTAAACTTTTTAAACGTAACCTACAACATCCATCACTGTGTATCGCAGTGTTTTCTGTCTAGCCAATTTCTCTTATTTGCTCTCACATGAACCACCTTCGTATTGTTTCTTCCAAATAACATTCACTTTTTTTCATCTACAGTGCCTCTACCTACATGGAAAATATATGTGTCGCGGGGTCCTCTCCTAAACTTCTCCCAACAAATGCAGGCGTAGTCAGGAAGCATTCAGTGTGGATAGTTTATTCGGCCGGCCTCCCAGGTGCACAAAAAGATTATTTACAAAGAAAATAGAAAACTAACTCAATTCAACACAAAACAAACATCTGTACAAAACACAAGCGGCTGAGCCAGTCTGCATGTTACCCTCTCTGTAACATCTCACATAATGCCCAGGTAGGCCCTGACAGCCTTCTTTTATACCCCATTGCCCCTCCCACTAGGCATAATAGTCATCCCTTCACAATTTCTTTTCCCAAAACACTCTTTTTTTCCTCAGCTTATTTCCAGCTGTATTCCTACAATACATATATATGTGTATACAGACATTTATGGCCACTTCCAGGCAGTCTACAGTGTTTCACAATAACAAAAAAACCAAACAAAAATAATGCAGTTCATGTGACCTTTCAAGCGCGTGCGAACCCACTATTTGAACCCCAGAACACCATACCATCGGCTTGCATAACCACTCGTCTTATTGGCGATCACAGAGAGTATGCGACCGGCTTTATTAAAGGTAAGCAAAAAAGAATATGTTGGCCACCCTCTGCTCAAAATTAGGGATGGGTATTAATAAGATTTTCACAATTCCAATTCCATTTTCAATTCTGTTTAACGATTCTATTCTTTATCGATTCTCTTATCGATTCTTTTTAAAAAAGGAGAACACTAAGATCGATTAGCTTAGAACTTTGTTTTATATCTTCTCTTTGAACAAGATAGAAATTTAGGAGTAACATGGCCTTACAAACCCAACAGTGAGATCTTAAGAGATCCATAGCCTACGGCTCTTCAATGGGGTGTCACAGGGTCCCCAGGAAAAAAAAATTGTAAATGTAAAATAATTAAATAAATATTCTTCTGTAGCAATAACAAAGTATAAAATAAATTATCCAGTAATGTCCCTGCCTACAATTAAACGCATTCACTTACCGAAAATCGGGGCATCTGCTGTGGCAAATGGGTGCAAGCCTTTTACCACAAACCTAGTCACTGCTCGGTGACATTCGTCTATCATGGCCTGAAAGGAGACGCTACCGGTAGACTGCAGCGAGAACTGCCAGCATCTGAGCCAGCCAGACTCTGTCTGTCTCTCTCATCATGGTCACCTAAATGCACAGTAATGGCAGGTTTTGTAATAAGGCAGATCGCACTAACATAATATGCACTGTTAGTTGATTATTTACCTTATTTACCAAACTTTTGAGCGTTTGAGTCGCTTAGGCGCCGTGTTTCCTCCCAGGTAAATGACGCTCCGCAACGTGATGACGTCATTCGGGGCGACTGGAATCGATAAGGGAATCGTTTGCAAAAATGGCAAACAATTTCAAGGAATTGAAACAGTGGGAACGGGTTCTCAACAAGAACCGGTTTTCGATACCCATCCCTACTCAAAATATACCTCTCACCCCTTTTTGTTTATCCTCCCGGTCGACTAAAAGACGCGCAGCCACGGTAATTGTACAACTAATGGTGGTGGTGCGTGTATGCGCCCAGATCAGCTGTTTGCGGCCCGGGACGGTGTAACTCCGTCACATCATGTATAAATCTTATAAAGTTGTATCTGTCTTGTGTGAAACTTGTATGAAAAGCATACAAGAGTGTAAATAGATATAAGATCCCTTGAAAAATTATATAAATGAAACTTGTATGTTTTGGATACTTCCTAAAACAATATATGAAATGTAATGAGAAAGTGGCCACTTTCATGAGTAAATCATATAAGCCTTATATGATTCACTATATGAAGTAGGCCACAACGTATGCAAGTTTTTTATAAGTTTTTACTATTTCTTTTCCATATGGGTAACACTGGCCTTTCCCATGATGATGTTCCAGACGTACCTTTTGTGGAGCAGTTTGTACTTGCAAAGTATTTTTCTGTAGTTTCTCTTTCATAAAAATGTTCTCCTTCTGATGTCTCTCCTTGGTCTGTGCTGTCATTCTGTTTCCCAAGAGAAACACATCTGTAGAACCTATGCCTTTATATATTATGATTGACGGATTACTGTTATGTTAGATTACTCACATTATCACATCATCAGACCTTATGTTAATTTGCCCTTGTAAATCTGGCCCCTAAAGAGATGGGATAATAAGCAGCTTGAAAGGCAGGAAAAAAAATAATTTTAACAAATGGCATCCAGGGTTTATTCTAAAGATCATACTGTACCCTTGAGCCATTTTATCACAATGAAGCCCAATGATGCAATGTCTAGAGAAGCTCCATTTGAAAACGGTCCATTATGAGGAGATGTGTTATCCGTATAGAAGAACATCTGATTGATACCTAGATTACAGATTCAAGTTCATACCATTTTTTCTGGCATTTATGAATGTTACAATCAGTGACATTTTTCATATAAATTTCATATTCTTTTACTGCTTCATCCAACAGTGGTTTTGCATTTCGCATGACCTTTTCCAGTTATCCCCAGTTAACCACATCCACCTCAACATGACCCTGTGAAACCGAAAGAATTGTCTATACTGGTTAAAAGATCAAGAAAATAAACATATTACAGTGTTTTCTTTCATATCTGCATGAACCGCATGCACACTCAACAATATTCTCAGCTTTTTATAAATTTGAGCTGCGGTCTTGTTCTAATACAGAACTTGGACTTGCTTTTTAGTTAGTTT
Organism: Astatotilapia calliptera; assembly: GCF_964374335.1. Lineage (NCBI taxonomy): Eukaryota > Metazoa > Chordata > Actinopteri > Cichliformes > Cichlidae > Astatotilapia > Astatotilapia calliptera. Next base: position 13,147,567 of record NC_137427.1, on the reverse strand, counting down.
TTTTTTTAAGCAACTAATATCTTCAACAATTTTTAAACTTTTTATAAGTTAACCATCAGATTGAATCCCTGAATTTCCTTCAGTAGTAAGTTTGGTGGGGTATAAAGGTTGTTTGGGTTTTTTACATGGGCTCCTGGTAAATCCACCTACTTATTAAAGAACATTTATCATGACCCGTATTTCCCTTTGTGTTCCACTTTGGGCAACACCTAAAGGTATTGCAGTGATACCACACAGGAATATTCAAATACATTAGAAAAAAAAATCTCAGCTCTGTTCTGTAAAGATTCACGACTGAATGGCAACCAAGCTTTTCTTTAAAAACAAAAAATACATAGATTCTAAAAAGAAGACTTTATCCAAAAGCATTCCTTTTCATCCAGTCTCATACAAGCGTTCCTCGACTGCTGACACCATCAAATGAACAGAGAAGAGCGGATGAAGGGAGGATAGAAGGGGGATCGGATGAGCAGGAGGTGGAGAAGGATGGCAGAAAATAGATGTTTCTGTCGATTTTGCAGGAGAAAATAAAGGCGTGCAGGACAGCAAGGCTTAAAGCCAAATCAATGTTGTCAGCAGCTGGCACTTAAGAAGAGGCCATTAAAGTTTAAAAAGTTTGGAAAGCAGTGCTGGAATTAGGGCCAAATGGGTTAGAGGTAGGGGAGCGCTGGCTTCCATTAAAATCAAAGCCAACGAGAGCTGACAGATCCTCTCAGGATTCTTGCAGTCCTCCTGTGTTTTTTTATTGTCTTCTCCCCTTTTGTCATCTCTCTCTCTCTTTCTGTCTCTTTCACTCTCCCTTTGTCGACACTTTAGTCTATGTGAGCTTTCTATTCTTTTAATTATTGTTACTTCTCACCTTTGCGTCTTCATAACTCAGAAATCACTGTCCCTCTGTGATAACCACAGACTGTAGTAAAAGATGGACAGAGCTTTTGGGGCTAAAGTAGGAAGTCCCTAAACCTGTTTTCTGGGCCGCTCCTCTGGTTGCAAAACTATTTTTAAATCCCTGTAGAACCAGAACCACGTAAGCTAGCGCAATCATTTTTTTTGCATATGAAACAGGAGGAATTGTACTTACATCTTATGCCATCAGCTTGTCCTAAGTCATGGTTTCCTTCCACATATGGCTTTGCAGCAACAAAAACATAATATTCCAGAAACACGCTTTGCCGATCCGATCAGCTGTTCATAACACTTCCTACGTTGGAATAGACGTCAGCGTGAACTGTCGCATGTCCGCCATTACCTGCCCGAAACCGGAAGTGATGTCATTTCGCGGAAAATGTAGGGGTTTTTTTGGGGGGGTTTTTACCATCGGGGCCTCATAAGCCTATACTGGCCTTTTTATAAGTCATGTTTGACTTGATGCTTTTCTGAATAGTTTCTGGGATGCTTAAAACTCAAATTGCGCTGCTGGAAATAGTTTATTTTGATGCACATGCTGTTTTTTGGCAAATTTGGCAAAAAATGAAAGAAAGAAAAGGAAAAATGATTTTTAATTTTTTTGTAGTTTATTGCACTTTTTTGCAATTTATGTAGTTATTATGGACTTAATGCATACATATTATTAAAATTTGGGCTATAACGGTTGTATTGATGTATAGCAACTTGAAATGCTCCCAAAAATGCTCCCAAGCATTTCACTGCATATCGTACTGTGTATGACTGTGTACGTGACAAATAAAATTTGAATTTGAAAATGGCACTGCAGCATGTAAAAATATAAAGATAAGCTCTGGCGGATGTGATTCTGTGGTAGGTCTTAAAGGGTTAACTAATTGAAGGTTGATAAACCTGAGTATACGTTAATGCGATGGTCAAATTGCTAGCATATGAGCATACACAGTCCCTCGGTTTTTGAGTCAGATCAACTCCCTTTCATTATATCTTCAGTTTGAAGCTGCACATCAGGACTTTAATAACCAATGGGCATATCCATATCCATCTTTTTATATACAGTCTACAGTTATAAGTGAGACTGTTTCTATCCGAGAACAGAAAAGTATTTTGCAATAATGTCCGTGTTTATTGAAAGGAAGAGAGAAATAACATATTCAAGTTAATTTCTATGCAAATTAAACCTTGAAAGAAAGTCTTGACATTGTTTTTACTCAGATACTTTGTTATTGTTTTGCGGACACCCTGGCCCTAATAAGGGAGCATAACAGTTTGGAGGCTCATGCAGGAACCACTAAAATCAGTTTGGAAGGAGTCAAGTTGAAAGGAACATAAATGAAATGATGCAAGAAGACATGTATGCCACATAATATGCACTTACTTAATTGTCTATTCTATTTCATTTTTTTATATTCTGTCCCACAGGAGGTACTCACCATTTTACTCACCATTCACATAATGAATGGTGAGTAAAATTAGAGTAAAATTACTCACCCTTACTCATCATTCACATAATGAATGGTGAGTAAATTCCCAACATTTTGAACCACTGGACTTGTATTTTCTAAAGCAATGCACTTCTATCATTAATGTGGCTTCATTTTATCTGGATGACTGCTTTAATGTTAACATTTTAAAGAATTACAAATAACTTTGGTAGGTGAGTGTCTGTGAAATAGGGAATACGTAAGCACTTAGATGTGGGAGTTCAGTAGCTCAGACTAGTTATTAAAAATTCAGAGCAGAGAAGACTGCCAAATGAATACATAAAAAAAGTGAGAAGTGTCTGAAGTAAGCTGAAGTTTGCAGTGAACAAAGTCACAGGAGAAATTTGTACTAGATCAGGTCTGGCTGAGAAGAAAACAGTGGAAAGACAAAGCCTGACCGAGAGCGCGAGGGATGTTGGGAGCACAGCAGACGCAGAGTAGGCACGTGCGGAAAACAACAGATGAAGTCGAGTAACCAAGCATACAGGATTCAACATTTCAGTCAGGAGCAGTAAACATACAAGGAACCAACAAACTTGACATAAGTAGCCAAGTTTGCTACCAAACAAGCACACAGAATAATCTAGCGAGCACTGAATAAACACTGGGGTAGATATGCTACTGAGGCTGATTGAGTGATTAAATGCATCTGTGCCAAACTGGTAGTTGCCAAGAGCTGGAAGGAGGTGCTACACAGGGCAAAATACAGACACAGAAAAAAAAAGCAGGGGCAAGAAGAAATGAAAAGGAAGACACAGAAGTCCTCATGAAGACTGAGCTGCATAGCGTTGGAGGTGAGCAAAATTAATAAGACACTTTTGTTGTTACGTAAAAAGTACAGAAATATGTTCCAGTAAGGCAGACCTTCCCAAAGTGTGGGGCCCGCCCCCTAGGGGGGGCGCAGAGCCATTGCAGGGGGGGCGCGGCATGAAAAGGGAAAAAACAAAACAACGCTTGGACACTGCTAGCACGGGGCGCCCACACAAACGCAAAGCAGGAGATGAAGCATAACTGAATATGTTTCCAAACCAACTTCATTCTAAGCCAAAGACTCGAAAATATGGTGAAGCATATCTTCCCTTTGGCTTCCCCTGCAGAATTGGTTTTCCCTGCGTCGAGAGCACGCGCTGGGCTGTTTAAATCACGGACAAACTGTCAGGGCTCTGTGTGCGGGCAGGCGGAGATGAGGATCCAAATGCAGGACTCGGAAAACGGAATGCAACTCAAAACCTCAGCTTTATTGCTGGCAAGAAAACAAAACATGAAGTGAAGACTGAACACTGAGACCAAAAAAGACACAGGCATAATCTGATGGTACGATGCAACACTGGGTTGAGGACAACACAGGGCTAATATACACAGGGTGGTAATCAGGGAATGGGTAACAGAAGGGAGACACAGCTGGGGGAGATCAGGGCTAATGAGACGGGGGAGCTAAGCTGCACACGCTAACATAAGACAAAGACTTTCACAATAAGACAGGAAACAAGAACCACTAAATAAAGATGCAGACACGACACTGAGAGACAGACTAGACACTGAACAGAAACTGCAATACACATGAGAACCCAAAACCTAAGAACTGATCCCTCACCAAGAATAACAGAAACAGATCTATAATGATAATAATAATAAACAAAGCACCAGAACATCAGAAAACAATCCATAACGCAAAAATAAACCAAAATATAAGAAATTCAAAATGCTGGGTCAACACTGACCCAGAACCGTAACAATGGAGCAAAATGTGGGTGTGTGTGGTTGGAGGATGTGTTTGTGATTGTGCGTGTGTGTGCGTGCGTGCGTGGGCGGGGGCGAGGGGGGGGGCAAATATTTTTCTTTTAAAACAAAGGGGGGCCCAGCAAAAAAAAGTTTGGGAACCACTGCAGTAAGGGAAGCTACAAACAATTAGAATGCCCTTGAGTAAGGTCTATGAGTTCTAACAGTGGCAGTTTTCCAGTGAAACTACAACTTTGTAAATAGAAATCATTCATTTATTTACTAAGTGGGAACAAAATCAACTGCAGTGATGTGTTTTCCATAAATGCAAGACATATAAATTCCATGATGACTTCCCCATCTGTGGGCAGGGTGTTAGTCCCATTTTTAACAATTTATTACATGCAGAAATCACACAAACCATTGTAGTTTACATACTGGTTTGCAGACGCTAAAGAGCTTTTGCATGCTCATACATTGGTGTAGAGTTTGCTTTCATTTGCAAAATGTGTAATAATGAGAAATAGAAAGTGACTTCATGTTGCATATTGCTGCTTGCATGTTGAATATTACTGCATTTGTTTATTTAACCTGGCGTCCACATATGTGGACATCACATTTTGGGTTGTCTAGACCAAAATACTAAATTTTGCTCTACAGCGGCCTGATATCACTTACGAGGACATTATACTGCACTGTTCTATCAAAATTTAAGACCAATGTCCTCATATGTGCATCTCATTTTTGTCAGGAACAAAAATCAGGTAAAAAAAAAAAAATCTGGCAATTCTTTGTTTTTACATTCTTCAGTTCCCAATATGCCCAAAGTTCAAAGAGAAATTAAAAATGCATGATATGGAAGAGTTCGGGTCTTAGGAGGTTAAAGATATCATTTTTTCTATATGTAAAGGTGTGAATGTGGTATACCAATTTCACACCTCCCCTGTCACCAGGAAGTGGAATCCACAAAGCTGTATTATCATGTTGTTGGCACAACAAAACCATTTGGTCTTTACTATGACTGCTATTATTACTATAATCATTATATAGGGAGTGCACGTTAATTTTTGTTATCATGGTGATAATAGGAACTAGTTACTATGTTTAAATACAATTTTTAGATAACTGAATTTAATTTAATTAGTTCAACCACATGTATTTTAAGTGTGGGCTGTATTTTCTCACCTCAGGAGCAAGAGCTGTGTGAAGTCTGAAGCAGTCTGAACAAATAAGACAAATAAAAAAAAAATGAAGACCAAAATCTCTAAATGCAGAATTAAACCTGATAAAAACCGACAACTTTTTTCACTTGCAGCTTTTTTGGCAAAGTTTCTTGATCACCTTAAACTCTTTCAAAAGATGTCTACAATACCCAACATGGCACATTTGCACATCTGTATGTGCTTTCTACCAGTGAGTTCAGCGAGGTGAAATCAGGTCAGCTTACACAAACTTTTGACAAAGTTAGGTTACCATGGAGTTTTATTGTTTGTTGACACAATGATGGGGCTTATTAAGAAACTGTAGCCTGGAGGTATTATTGGGGTGGTACACTGGGACTAAATTTTTTTTTTCCTCACTACTTCATGTTTTACCTGCGGGTAAGGGAGAATAGTAAGTAAATTAGAATGCTGGCAGGGGGTAACTCGCTGTTGTACCAAGTGATGCTGTGCTGTGGAAGCCTCACAAACATATAACTATATACAAGTTAAATGCAAAACATGCACGCAAAATCTTCAACCCACAGATGAAGAGACGCACATGCATTTTTATGCACTGATACACACACATACACACAAACATGAACTCAAAGGACACGTCCACAGCTGCCCCCCTGCTCTCTTGGTCTCCAGAGCCTTTCTGTTTACTTCCAAAACTTGTTTTCATCAGAGTGTGAGGAATAGATTAACAGATATCTGCCAATAGCTCTAAGTAGTGTATGTTTTTTCAAAGGTGTGATTAATGGAAATTTATTAGCCTACTTCACACTCCCTGAGGTGATCGTCATAGATGTGTTTGTTATTTTGTCACTCTCGGTCTGAGTGTTTCATTGTGTGTGGGAGTTTTGTCTGTCTGTCTGTCTGTCTGTCTCTCTCTCTCTCTCTCTCTCATTTGTTTTACCATCTGTCGCTGCATATGTTTGGGGGCTCATTTATTCTGCAGCTCTTACTTCCTGCATTTGTTGTGTGTTTGTACACATCATTTTTATAGTCTCTCTTCTTGTATACCTGTAGAAGTTTGGGTGAATGAATTTGTCTATGCCTGCACCTGTGTGTGTTCTGAATGTGTTTGTTTGTATGGTACAGTAGAGTAGGCTGATATTGCTTTATGTCCCTGCTACATCTGGGTTACTAAACTCTCAGTCTCTCTCCAGCCTCTGTCATTTAGTCCGTTGTCAGCTCCCATTCCAGCGTCCGTCCATTCAACAAGCCTAATGGTCTGTGTAATACACTCAGAAAGCTTCACAGCCTCCCACCTATTGGTGTTGTTGGAGTGTGTGTGTGTGTGTGTGTGTGTGTGTGTGTGTGTGTGTGTGTGTGTGTGTGTGTGTGTGTGTGTGTGTGTGTGTGTGTGTGTTCCATGTCCAAGTGCAGGGGGAGCAAGAGAGGAAAATAAAAAGAGAATGGGAGGCAAGGTGAGCTAAGGCTAGATGAACATAGAGGTTGAACTGAATCTATTTGTGTGGGCAGAATTCTGTGTGTGTTGTGAAGTAGTACTAGTGTCCTTTCAACCTCTCTTCTTCTACTCTTTTATCCTTTTATCCTCTCAGTCAAAGATTATCAAGTTAACACAGTTTTTAGTATTTTTCAGTTATGATTCAGTTTAAGTCAGTTGATTATATTTTGACACTGGAAACCGAATATACTTATTCAGTTTCTCGCTGAAAAGGTTGATATGAAGATCAGTAAAATTCTCACATCTTTCAACAAACAGACAAAAAACTTTCTATGACTACCTGAACTCACAAGTTTCCATATTTTATCAGTTCATTTTATCAGTTCCCTATTAAACCCGGGGTATTTCTTAGCAGATGCCAGACATAATTGCAAAATGAAAGAGAAGTTCATAGGGAACCAATCAAATTCAGATTAGCCCATGGTTATTATAATAATAATAATAATAAAAAAACGTATCTATTACCATTTTATTTATTATTATATTTTTGATGAAGGCAGCTACATTGCTTTCATTTTCCCAATAGCCACAGCTCATTTCTTCCTATACATGTCATACATTATGTGAATACTTTGGGGCATTCGATACAATAAATAAATGCAAGAATGAATCCATAAAACCCATTGCAAAGAGAGCCCATTCATTCTGAAATTACCACTTGGTTTTGTGGATGTGCCAATAAGGATTCGCTTTTAGCAGATGAAAAAAGTAGATAAAGACAGCCAAGAATGGTTTGAAAGGAAAAGGTAGTTGTGTAAAATCATTTTTAATATAATTTGACAGCTGCTTTAATGACAGTGATGCCAGAAACTATATTTATACACCTTTTTAGGACACTGACAACTGACAAGTATCATGCTACTTACACACATTCAAGTGCAGAAAGTGTCCTCTAGGTATTTGTAAAAAATGAAAGATGGCATTGTTTGCATTTAATGGAAAACCTTATGGCGGTAATAAAATAAATTCTTGAAAAAAAAACTTTTTTCTGGCTTTTTTACTCTTATGTGCTTTACTTTTGCAGATGCAATTTTGCACCCTCGTTTTTGTCCTTAACTATTCTTCCTCATGCATCTGGTTTCATCTTAAATACACCTAAAAAGGTGTCCTAAAAAGATGTTTTTTCTCCTTTGAAACAACTCCACTGTATACAGAGAGCTCTTTTTCTCTCTCCTGGTCTCTTTCCAGATGTTCTATCTCTGATATGTCCTCTGATGTTTTGCTCTCTCCACCTCCCTTCTTTTTTAATCCCAGAAAAATCTTGTCCTTTCACCGCCACCACGTCCCCCTTCTCTCTTTCAGCTAACTTGCCTTCAACCCTTTTGTTCCTTTGTTTTGCCAAAGGAAATCATCCATGAAAAATGCTTTGAACCCCCATAATTGCTACTTCCTGCATGTTTCCGTCTTCTCAATGCCTTAGCAATGTGCTTGCTAAACTGCTGCTGGAAAGAGATGGGTGTAGACACATTTCCATTCATACTGTATCCACATAAACAGCCACCCACACAGACTTGTATATTTGGACTGAAATGTGCAAGGAATGCATATGACACACAGAAAACCAAAATTGCTATTTTTAGAGCTTTAGATTAACTTGTAAGATGACAATGTTTATATTTTATTTTAATTTTTTTTGTTTTATTTTGGAGACTACATTTTTTTTTAAAGAATTCTGTACATTTAACTTGAAAGATGGAATATGTAGCTTACCAAAAGAAGTAGCATAAAAACCAAATTTGGACCAAAATGATGTTTTATCTTTGAGGACTATTTTAACTAGGTTATTACCGCATAACTGTTATAAACACACTATTACATACAAAGCGGAAAAAACAGCTGTAACTGTTGGCCAAAGACAAAAAGAAGAGGAGAAGAAGAAGGCATGTTTGGTGCCAGCGAGAGAGAAGGAAAGGCAGGACTGCAAAGGTTAGAGGAACAACTTTAAAAATAGGCTAAATGATGATGGTAAAGAGAGAGAGTTTGCTGATAGGATGGAGAGAAGGTAGATAAATTGTGTGCGCAAGAGACTAGACAGATGTGTGAAGCAACGCAAGAAGCACTGGAGATGGATTCAAACTGTTAGTCTTTACTGTTTCAGTTCGCTTATATGTTATTTAATATTTAAATTAAATTGGTAGTGTTTGTCAAAAGAAAGAATATTGATTCTTCTGTTTATAATTATACCATTTTTTTTAATAACAATGACTATAAAAGTGAAATCTGAACTGGAGTGCTATTTAATCATGACGACGTGTACTTTGTGCAGTCATGGTAGTAACTTCAGTGCACCCCATGAAAATTAATAGTTTAATCATAAAAATAATGTGTAAAACACACACATTTTAATGTAATGAAGGCATGTCAGTAAGTACACGTATAAACAGAAGAAAGAATGAAAAGCACTTATTCATACTTGTTCACAAACAATATTATATTCACAGACACATCCTTTCCCACACTACTTGTTCTCAAGCACACACTGTCTCACGTGTATAGACAGCTAACGTCGAGCCACCTAATACTTACAGACACTTTCATTTAGAATGAATGTCATCACTAATCCGATCTTAAGCTTCATCAAATGACTTTCTCCCCTTTCTATCAATCCATCTGTCTGTCCATCCATAGTCTCACTTCTGTTATCCTTATTCCTTCACATAATCACCGTACATACATTTCTCTTTCTTGAATTTCCATCTTCTTCACTTCCTTTTTTTATTGATCTCTTCCTCGCTCTACCCTTCCTTGTAAGCCATTGTTACCCACTAATTGCCTTTTTGTCTTTCCAATGTCATATCCTCTTCTCCCCTTGTTTTCTTCCCCATTATTTCCTACTCTTCACCTCTATTTCCTCCAACTTCATCCTCTCTTTTTGCTGCACCATTTTGTTGCACTGATGTTTCTATTGTTTAGAGGAGAACCGATTTCCATTTCCTCTCTTAAACATGCATGCACCCAACTCTTGTCGCCGCCACATTCGAGTGCCGTACCCAAGTTTGTTTTAGATGTAGCTTTCTGTTACTGTGGCAAGTAGGTTGTTAGAATTAGATTTGGGCTCTGTTGCCAACCGTGACTGAGTCCTGCTCCTGTAAGGCTATAACTGAGCCCTGGCAGCTTTTGTTGGAAGCCAAAGGGAAGATGACAGGTGTGCACCAGGGACCTGTTAAAGGAATACCTTGACATTTAGAGATACTGCTGTATTTTCTTTTGTTCTATACATAAGTAAAGAAGTTCACACACCCGTTTTTTCACTGGCTCTTAAAGTGTCTCCTTTTCATTGTTACTATGTCTCATTAAAACCAATAGGCATGACAGGCTAATGAGATAGCTCTACACAGCTCTGTTAAAGAGGTTGCCCATTTTATTTAACACAAAATCATCTATTTCTTTTTGCCCATCTATTTCTACAGAGACAGAACTATGATATTAGTAACTTCTATTTTGTATTAAAGTCATTTTATCTACACTTGTTGGAGGCTAAGCGGTTCGAAGCTGTTGCCATTTTTTGTGTGAGACCAGTTACCATGGTAACGGTTGTGTGCCTTTCTTTAATGTTAGTAGAAGAATTATTATACCCTTTTTCACAAACACAATGCCCATGTTAAACTGCCCTACAGTAACAGAACAGACTGACTCTCCGCTTGTAATTTCCAAATTAAATGTCTGAACGGAACCGATCACTCCCCACTCTACAACTTGGTAGGCTCTTGACTGCAGAGTTACTGAAAATACGAATAAAAAGAAAGAACTTCTTTTAAATAAAATGAAATTATTAAGTGATGCTGAAGCCTATTAAGATACGAGGGAGCGCATTGGGGCTGGGAATAGCATTTACTGTAATCTGACTATTAAAACATTGATCAGGATTCATTTCTCATTTCAGTAAAATATACATTGTTGAGTGATGCAGAATTGATTCGATTATGACTTTATGAGTGTATTGCAGCAAGTGTAGGTAAAGGTAGTACTATAAACCATTTTAGAGATTTTTTTTATTTTTTTATTTTGTCTCTTGTGTGTAATGTTGATAGAGATCAGGCCATGTTTTAATTTTATGATTAATTAATTAATGTTGAGATTATGAAATTCCAGTTTTTATTTATTTATAGGAATTTGAGTCTCTTAAGTATCAAAGAAATCAATAATTTCAAAAGTTCTGCAGATTTGTCTTCATGTTAATGCATGTACTGCTTTTATTGAAACAGATACTCAAAGGAAACATAAGCAGCACACACAGAGCGCTTGAGTGTGTGTGTGTGTGTGTGTGTGTGTGTGTGTGTGTGTGTGTGTGTGTGTGTGTGTATACACTATATGTACGGATGTTGTTTATACAGCTCAAGATGTGCCCCGTCAGCTAACGTGAAATCATTAGTTATACTAATTGGTTCCTCACTACCGGCGTATCTTAATCCCTCATTCCTCTCTTCCTCTTTTTCCTACATTCATCTATTTCCCTCCTTCTGTGTCGCCTATCTTCTTCAAACCACTTCTGATATGACATTTTGTCTCTCACTCTTTTATCTGACCCTCCTTTCCATCTCTTCTTCCTTACTCTTGCACTCATGGCAATTATATTCACACTTTTTCACTTCCCCTGTCCTCATTTCTAAAATGAAGTAGACAAATAACAGGGATGCAGATGTCTGCTGAGATTACCGTCCAGCCTGTGGGTATGTGTGAGAGAGCGAGAAATAACAAGCAGAGCTTCCTTGAACATTACAGAGTAAATAAATAGGCAAGTGAAGCTGTCAATAGAAGCGAAGATTGTCTAATGATTATTGCTTAAAACTCACCTTGTATCTTATGAAGACAGGAGAAAATAAGGCAGACAGAGCAAAGGAAAAAACAGATAGTTTTTAGAAACAATTGTGTTTTTTTTAGCTGTCCACAAAGTTGTAATTAAGGCTAATACATCAATAGCTGAAAATGAAACTGTGTTCTTTTTTGATTACTGTAATCTCTTGTGATTCTTTAGAACATGATTTTTGTGACTGGGAAGCCACATCACTCTGTGCAGCCTGATAGTGGATTATACAGTATGTTTTCAGTAACTGTGCTTGATTATGGTTCAAAATGTATTTTCAAAAAATCAAACCAAGGTTATCATGTTAATCTACTGAACTACTTCTGATCTTATAATGTTCCAACATTAGAGTGCAATACATTTTTGATTTTTTGACTGGGTATTTCACTAAGCTTGTCTGGACACATAACCCAGATCCAGTGACACCAACAAGAAGCTGCTAAAAAACAGTGATTAAGTCCATCAAAGGATGCATTAAAATAAATTAAAAGTGGCCTTTATTGTTTTGTTGTTTTGTTTGGTTTTGTTTGGGTTTTTTGTTTTTCTTTTTGTTTTGTTTGGGGGGTTTTTTGGAAGGAGGGGGGGGCGGTGTTTGCTTGCTTGCTTGTATGTTTGTTTGTTTGTTTTTTTGGGGGGGTGCATTTTTTGTATCAGCTTGCTGAAAACTGTACAAAGGTTCAAACACTGGAAATTATTTGTTTAGCTAACTTGACATCCAGATATAGCAAAGAAGTGTTTAAGTATCAAATATTATTATCCTTATATTTAGTTTTGTGTTAATATCAATAAATATTTACTTGATTTTAGAGAATCCAAAATAAACGACAACAAAAAAAATCACTGAACACAGATTTGAAAATATGTTTTTTTGAGTGATCTCATGTTCAGATATGAATATTTGTTGGATGCTTTTTTGGTATTCAATAATGTTACTGACCTTGCCAACTAATATAATAATCAAATTATTCTCTTTTAGAAACAAGACACATGGAACTTTGCTGGCCTTTTGACCCTGTTCTTACTTTATTTTTATTTTAACTTGTTTGCATTTTTCTGTGTAATTTTGAGTATGAACTACTTTTGGACTTATTGAGATTTTTTCCCCCCTTTCAATCTGTAGTGGTTCAGTCCAGTAGTGGTGGTACTGGCTTAACCAGTCAGCTAGTACCACCTTGTTAAATGCTAATTGGTCAGCATTTGCAAATGTGTGATTGGTCCACTTTCTTCTGTTTCCTGTTTTTGTGTTTAAACACAAACTGTTTGATATTGTGCAATGAACCTGATGAAGGCCACAAGGCGAAATGCGTTGGTCACCCAATAAAGTTGTTCCCTAATACTTTAAGTTTCTCTGGAGTCTTCACATCATCAGATCTTTGTCTTCTCCATGCACCTTGGAAGTAAATGAACTTGTGCAAGTAAATTTTGTTGGCCTTTCAACCCTTTAAGAAGTCTGTTAAATTTCAAATAAGCATATGTTTTTAAAAGAAACTATAGAATTCAGATTCAACAGTTTGTGATCATTTTTTTTTATTAAATGTGGCGCTTAAATCATCTATCTTAGACAGTCTTATTCTTTTAAGTCTGATTTGTGATAAGTGTGATACAATATCAAATCACCTGGAAAAAAAGAGCTGCTTCCAGTGTGTTTTTTTTCTGTTGCATGCTAGTACTTCACTTCTCTTTTCTCCCACTGATTTCCTTCCATTTCTCATAATCTATCTTGCTCTCTGCCTCATTCACTCCCACCCTACCTCTTTATCAAAAGAGACCTGTTCTACATAGAAATTCCTTTTTGTGTCTTCATAGATCTTTCATGATGACAACCGTAGTCAACAGCAAGAAGTAGTCATTGCCTTCAGCAATGTGACCTCTCTTTCGACGCACCAAGCATTCCTTGGTTCCCTTTTTTTTCTTTTTCCCTTTTTCAAATTCTCTTTGTTTGTGCATTACTTTCAGCACCAAGACCATCCCTAAGAGCTTTGCCCCCTACAGCTGGATTCTTTGTAACTTTTGTTTCCATGTTTTATGCATGTTTTTTCTTTTATGTTTACAGATCTTTCTAGATGCCAACACTATCAGACTGGGCAACATTCCCCTTGGTAGTGCTGTGGATCCCCTGGAGGGAGCGCCTGCAGGTACCACCTACACCAAACAGACTGTGTACGAGCTTTGTGCCTGTGCTAACGGCAAGCTCTACCTGTCCCCTGCTGAGAAAGGCTCTACTTGCCAAACCACCAGTAACTTTTGTCTCTGGAGCTGAAAGCGGGAGGTCGAAATACACAAGGGACATATGGACGATTGAGTTTGAAGCTAATATAGCCAACAGACTGAATCACCATGGATTTATGGCTTGATGGGAAGCTTTTGCCAGCTAACAGACTGAATCAGCATGAACTGTAACAAGGCGACAATTTCATGTCTGTTCACCAATCAAATAATATGGATTACAGCTTGGCAGGAAGCTAATGGTTGCTAACAGGCCAAATCAACATAGACTGTAGCTCGGTGTTAAGCTAATGCCAACTAAAGGACTAAATCAACAGAGACTAGAGCTTGAGCAAAGCTAATACCAGCTCACTGGTTGAATTAATGTGTTGGTGGGTAGCCAATGCCAGTCCAGAGCATGGATAACTTTGTGGGACACAAAAGCCAACAAGATCAGCTGATGGGTTTCATGCTTAGACCACTCTTGGACATATGTGAGCAGTCTCATTCTGGGGCTGTTGTTGAGTGTCTTTCCCATTGTTTAATTGCTGCCATGATGATTGCTGAAGGTCGCAAAGACTTTGGGTTTTTTTTTTTATGAACAGCAACCTTTGTGTGTTCAGAAAATAGCCAACATGTCCTGACAAAACATACACTTGTTGCTATAATATGATGAAGGAACACATACTTGGCAGTGACATGGACATGAAAACTTGGTTATCAGTTGGCTAACAGACATCAATGATGACATTTGTTTACCCCAGTGGGTAGCTAACAAGAAAATCAAAATATAGTTTTGTCTCTAGGGAAGCTAAGGCTAGCTAACGGACCAATCTATACCAGAAAGGCCTTCTCCCTCTATTTCCTCTCCAGCCCTTCAACTCAAACATTGACATGTGACTCTTCTGCATTAATCCGCACCTGATAGTAAAAATGTTCTCTATCCCCACTTTTCATATGATAACTAATGCAAATTATTGTGATTTAACCATTGTATTCACCAGCTTCTTTTCCTAGTATTTTTTTTTACATTCTTCATATCTATTTTTACTTTCTTTTAGTTTTTTCTGATGAAATCTTTTACTTCTTCTCTTTTTTCCCAATCAATGTTTTTGTATTCCTTTATCATTTCATATTTTGCAAATGTGCCCCTCTCCATGCGCTAGTTATTTGTTCTGTCTATGCACCTACTAGCACTGTTCAGGTAAGGAAAAGGCCTATCTATTTCTTCCAGCAGTGTAGTTTAAAAATGAAAAAAACGCCACATACAGACTGCTTCGACTTCCTCCTCCACCATTGTCTCCACGTCTTTTGTTTCTCACAAGTTATTCTATGTGGACATATGATGGTTAGCTACAGACAGCAAATGGAACATAAAAAGGGAGGAGAAAATGAGATATCAGTCTTCGATCATACTCAGGTAGGTGCTGTAGCAGACAGACCACTTTCTGGTATAGGGCCAAACTTCCAACGCCAGGCAGAGGCAGCAGTCAGCTGAAAGACAGACCAATTTTAGTCCTCTTATGGGGTATTATACGTCTTCATCCAGGCTGTCTTGTCGGTCATACTGTCTTTACATCTTTTTTGCTTGACCTTTCTGCTTTTCATGCCAGGTTTGTGCTCTTCCTTCTCAGCCACCAAGAGACATTTTCACTCTTTGTGCTCAGTCCATTTTGTCCTTTCTGTATTTTATTGCAGTATGCCTGCCACTCACTATTCATTGTTTATCTTCCCAGTTAAGAAGCATCTCACCTGTTTATCTCATATTTTTATCCCAATCATCAATCAACTAGCATACATTAATGTTGTTTCCACATCCTATCCATTATGCTTTCTCCAGTCTAAGTTGAAAATGTCCCTCTATAGTCATTCAAAATATCTCTAAATCTGGGCAAGAAAATATGGAAATCTTGGGAAATACTATTTTGGGGTGTATTTTTGTTTTTTATATTATTCAGTCAGTCCCAGAAGGGGGATCAGTGTGAATGGCCATGAGCTGGTTAACCTGGTGCCCAAAATCTGTAATGGCTGGCGGAAAAAAAATTTGTGTGGAAGAAATCCCCCTGCAAGAAGTGATGGATGGGTTTGGTTTATATGTGTATGGACTCAACGAGAATAAGGCCCTGCAGCTTACTTTCTTTTTTAAACAAAGCGATACACAGGTGCCTTTGCTACTGTTGGTAAAAGCACATCACAGTCTGAACATTCACACTACCCTCAGTGGACCATCTGCAAGTGTCTCTGAACTATCTATTTTATCAATCTACCTATCTAGTTTGTTTTCCCTTTCTGCCCCTTCCCTCCTGGTTTTGTAGAACTCTCAGTATATCCAGCTGAACAATGAATAATTCAATCATTTAAAGTTTAATTTTCTGATGTGTTCCCCTATGGTTTATTCTTGATAATAAAAAAGCACAAATTATGCCATGTATATAACAATACCAATAAAATACAAAATAAAATAGTATTGTTTTTAAAAAGAATCTCTTGAACTGGTGTTGTAATTAGTATGTAACCATCACTTTTTTATGTTCCTAACAATGTTTTTTTAAGGTATATAGAACATCGAGAAGCACTTGGTCAGACAAGAACACAACTATCTTCTGGGACTTTTTATCTTGGGAAAGCTATACCATATTTAACCCTGCTCTTATCCTTTTCTTTGTCTGCTACCTTTTACCTGAAGAACTTGGTTTCAACAGGAGAAGAATTTGAAAGACCGCTGCCAGCTGTATCGCTCAATTACAGTCTGACAACTCACTTTAACAATACATAAAGCAGAAAGGTTGGTCTTGCACTAGAATGCAAACATGGCCAGAACTGCTACCAAAGATAAGCTGAGTAACTTAACTGTCTGTTAAGGACACCATCACTTTGCCACGTCATTCCAAAGAAAATAGTTTTATGGGTTGTTTTTTTTGCTATATTATTAATTGAACATGAATAAAACTAAATGACTATCATTGCATCATTTCAGATGGACTTTGACTGGGCAGTTGTGACACCTTGATGCTTTTCGTTGTCAGCTCTTCTGCTGTAAATTTGCTGTTGTGCTTGGGATTCTTGTCCTGTTGCATGGCCCAGTTTCAGCCAAGGTTAACCTTTTTCTCCCATAAAGATCACAACTGACATCGTCCCCTTGTACCCTTGATTTCACATTTTGACCTCTCAGTGTTTATCAATAAAGATGTGGTTTGACGACCATTAGCATACTTTCCAGGATTTTCTAGGGGTAACTACACAGGCAATGACCACCCACACTAACTTTTGATGCACACCTAGTTATTTTGTTATGTAAGCATGCCTGAAATGTGGATGAAACTGCTTGGTTCAGAAAAGAGCTTTGAGGGTTACTCCTAGTAGGCTTTCAAAGGATAAAGGGCATACTTTCAATCAAATTGTGTCAGATTTTACTCCAGAGTTCATGGTTGACTCGGTGACTGCAAGGTATCCAGATCCTGGCTCTAAAATACCCAAATCATCACCCCCTCCTCCACTGTGCTTGACAGGTGGTATGAGGTGTTTGTGCTTGTATCCAATGTTTGTATTTGCTCGGATGTCTACTAATGGGAAGATTGGCAACTCACTTGAAAGTTTTCCATTTGTGAATAATCTTTTTCATTGTAGAATGTACAGTTGTTTGAAAATGGCCTTATAACCTTTTCCAGATCAATGGGAAGGAACAATTACTTCTTTAAGATCACTGCTGATGTCTTTTCCCATTGGGTATTGTGTCAACTCAACTAAATGCTCAAGCAGGGGTGATTTTAGGATCGAACATTTATGGAAGCCAAGCCCCCAATTATAATATCACACATATTCCCCTTGCAATGGACTATGATGCTGGCAAAACATATTCAATCATTTTCACATCTCAGTTTGTACTGTCGTGTAAAAAAAAAAAAAAGAAAAAGATTCTGAATGAATCATCACAGTTTTTACTATAATACAGGGTGGATACTTGAGTTATCAAACTTGAGGCAAAGGCATGTTGATCAGGATTTCTTTAAGTAAAGTTAAAGAACTATTTTTAGCAAATACGAGGAGAAACTTGCACGGTTTGTTTCAGAGTCTTTTCACCACGTAAAGGCACTAAGAAGGGCAACAATTAAGGCAGTATCTTTTTTGAAGTAACAGGTCATTTTAAATGCAATGTTTCGATCAGCTTGTACTGAGGTATCTCAGAGATTAATTGTGCAGCTAAACTACTGTACACTGACAGAAATGGGGAAAAAACTTTAGACTGGTCCGGCCCACCTAAGATCAAAGTGGCATGTACGTTGGCTTCAAAATGCATTTCACATCCATGGTATAAATGGTATACTGTTAGAGCAGGGGATGGAAATCAGCCAAGATTGCTCCTGAAACTTCTGCTTACATCTTGTTGAATTCAGCTGTGTGACTCCACAAAGAGCAGTAAACCTCAGAGCAGAAGCAGGTCAGCTCATCACACCCTGTACACCAAGAAAACATACTAGAGCTTACAATAGGAATGAATGTGAGTTGTGATCGTTTTCACCTTGCTCAGCTACTAAAACAGATCTTAGGATTCTGCCACCTGCCAAATGTCACTTTAACCCCTGAGTATACACATTTTTCTATAGAGGTAAACTCACCCTCTAAACATTTATTTTCGTGTCTTTCAAAAATCATGAAAAAAATTGTTTACAGACACATGTAACCACATAGATGCTTTGGGGCAGAGCAACCCTGACCAGCACATTCAATTGTCATTTATCAGTGAGGCCGGTGGGTCACATGACCCTTAGGCTTCCTGACAGTAATGGAAGGATGTTATATGCTCTAACCTATTTTAAAAATGTACAGGTAGAACCATTTAAAATTGTGTTGTGGCCCTATAAAGACAAGTGATTCAGAACCTTATTATACCTAAACCTTATTTGTATAGAACCTTATAGTGATGCAAGATACAATGACAACTTGTGGGAGTGAAGTCTATTATCTTGCATTATAGTTTGTTTTGAAGGGCACTTATGAAGGAGGCCAAATTTACTCAAATTGGCTTTAATTAGTGTGAGGTTACAATCTTAAAAATGACAATGTTGTGAGTGTAATTTATTTGTCATGGTGCCTGGTGAGCCAGGGTTTTGAGTTTTGCAAATGTTTAGAATATAATGTAATATAGTGAAACAATGTGACAATTCAGATCAATAGCAGGCAGCTGAAGGAGAATCATGTAATCAAGCTGAAATCAGACCCCATTTCCAGCAATCTGGTTATTGTGGTGGGAGTGAACTTTTCATAAGTTCTGGGGCGATCTGCTGCATCTCCCCTGCTTCATCGCTGCTCCCTGTAGTTGGCGTGCTCTGTCAGAAGTTGACTAATTACTGACACAATACCGCTTGACAGTATAAAATAACACGGCCAACTGATTCAGCATTGTGCCCTCATTCAATCCACTCGACGGTGAGTCAAGTTACTTTGTTTGTTTTCTTATAATTAATAATGCAGTCAGTGAGCTAATGCTAGGCTAGTGAAGCTTAAATTTCATTACTGGTTTTGATTTCTGTTTGAAGCTGTAGGTTTTTATTAAAGATGATATTCTCATATTATAACAATATGAAACATTTTTGTTGCCTAAGCAACAAAACATAAAAAGTTAAATTAACAATTAAAGAATCCTTTTTCTTATTAAAAGTGCTCTCCTTCTATATTTTGTTTTTTGTTAATCATTTTTTGTTATTTGGATGTCACCTCTTTCCAGGACCGTGTTCAGTGGAATGTCTTGTATAATTCTGTCAAGATTTGCACAATATAGTAATTTTTATTATTTGTTAATGTGGTTTCGAAGTTGTTTATGCCACCTATTCCTAATTCCCTAAAGTGGTGGCAGAAAATTCAGATTCTCAACAAAAAAAGGAGAATGGGCCAAATGTGGTGTTTATGTGGGGTCCACAAACTGCAAAATCCAGGCAGATTTTCCATTTGGCAAGTAAATCTTGGAAGGCCACACTGGAAGGTGCATCCATCAAAATATGCATGTAATAAAAAACAATGCAGAGAGTCTCTACTGTGTCTTGATGTCACATTTTTTTTGCACTCCTTCTGTCCTCTGCGCTCTGTGTTAGAGTTTGAGACATAACAGGCTCATTATTCTTTTTCCCAACACTCATTACTTTTTAGCCTTTTGTTTTTTTCCCTTCTTTGTCAGCTTGTGTTTACCTGCCTATGTTCCCTGGCTGTATCGCCTAACTTCTGTGTTTTCTCTACCCTGTTTTTGTTCCCCTTTTTGCTTGATTTATACTTGGACTTACCTACTTTTTCTGGATCTCCAGCTAATCTTTGTTTGGCTACCTTTATTTTCACCACAGTGTAAGTTTTATTTAAAAAAGTTTTATTCATTTGCCTGCCCACTTCTTTGTCTAAATTTGAACTGAATGCTGCATTACAAAACAGACAGTAGATGACTCGCCATGTACTCAAGTGACAGCATTTACTGAGGTGCTCCAACAAATCTCTACTTATTGATGACCCAAGTTGTACATATGCACAAAGAAGAGGTCTAGTACTGCCGGTGTGTGATAAATGTGTGTGCTTGAATGACAAGCACTGCCAACAGAGGTGCAAGATAATACTCTCATTTCCTCCTTGTACATTAAGACACATTACTTATAATAGGAGAATGGTTAACCACTATGGTCACTACATATGAGAAAAGAAAAGAGTACAGTGGACATGAAATGGGAAGAAGAAGAATGACACTGGTTAGATAAAGGTCCTATGTTTCCATGAATATAGAACATATTTTTGGTCATTCTTTAAACCACAGGTATGTGAAGTGAAGGTTACCTTCAATCATGGCGGCATTAATCAGCTTTTGTTATCCTTTCCAAATATAGCAAATCACCATAGCATTCTGATGTGCTTAAATCCCAGTCCCAGCTGTAAAAGATAAACTTAAAGAAAAAAAGATTTTATGGCTCCCAGGACACACCACAAAGAGCTATTTATGTTTCTTTGTAGTCTAAAAACACAAATTGCGCTTCCAAAACACCAATACACAGTGTTCTTTGTAATGACAGGCATCAACAACTCTGTTACAATTCTGCCTATTTTCATGTGTGATTAAGCTGGTTTTTTGATGTTAGAGAGCATGCAAAAATACTACAATTATGTGACTAATAGGAAAAAAGAAATTATCTGCTCATGAATGCAGGAGCTGATGACGTTTCAAAACAATTCGATTTACATGACTGGCACAGTGATTTTGTACTTAGTTTGACTATTCAGTGACACTTATGGAAATTTTTTGTTGTTATAAAAAACAAAATGACATGTTTTCAGAAACCTGCCTCCTTTCAATGAGAAAGGGAAATAACTGTGCACTCTTGATTAGGAATGATGATACACATATATTACAATGTTGAAATTTCCTGATGACCTATACAATGCATGGTATCCAGAGGATGTGTTTGTATCATGTTCAAATGAGTCCACCAAGATTTTTTAAAGATGTTTAGTTTATGAGAATAAATATTTGTCCATTTTCAATAGATTGGAGGTGATAGTCATCTAAAAGATAAGAAAATGCAGAATTCATCTTTGTAAAGAATTATGATGTAGATGATACAAGATTCAAGATTCTTTATTTGCCACATGTATAGTTAACATGCAGTGAAATGTGTCCTGAAACGCTCATCGACTGTGCAAAAAGAGAAAACTGTATACAGTAAGTGAATTATATACAAAAGAGGACATTATGTGTAGTAGGTAAGTGAATTATATACATTAAGTAAATTAAATTAAATAATCTGGAAATTTTAAATTGGGATTCTGAAAATGTACTTTGTGTGAGTGGAATGTTCAAGATTCAAGAAGTTTACTGTCACGTACACTGCAAAACACAAATGGTTACGTGTCTTGCAGACGTTCAGCTGGAGGTCGTTGTCCTGGCACCACAATACCAGGTTCTTCACCTCATCCATGTAGGCTGCCTCATCATTGTTGGAGATGGTGCCCAACACCACTGTGTCGTCACAATTCACAATGGTATTGGAGCCATGGGTGGCCACACAGTCAGAAGTATAGAGGGAGTAGAGCAGTGGTGAGAGTACACACCCCTGTGGCGCTCCCATGTTGATGGTGATGCTGTCGGAGACACACCTACCAACCCTCACCACCTGAGTTCCATCAGTGAGGAAGTCCAACACCCATGCACATAGACGGCCGTTGAGTCCTGGATGGGCACTATTGTGTTAAACGCTGAGCTGTAATCAACAAACAGCAATCTCACATAGTTACCCTGTTTCTTGTCCACGTGGCTGAGAGTGGTGTGCAGGCCATAGGCGATGGTGTCCTCTGTGGATCTGCTGGGTCGGTAGGCGAACTGGAGCGGACCTGTGGTGATTGGGATGGAGGAGGAGATGATGTTCTTCAACAGCCTTTTGAACATCCTGTCTTCCTTCTCTCACCCCAACCGGTCGCAGCAGATGGCCCCGCCCCTCCCTGAGCCAGGTTCTGCCAGAGGTTTCTTCCTGTTAAAAGGGAGTTTTTCCTTCCCACTGTCGCCAAAGTGCTTGCTCATAGGGGGTCATATGATTGTTGGGTTTTTCTCTGTATCTATGAAGCGCCTTGAGGCGACTTTTGTTGTGATTTGGCGCTATATAAATGAATTGAATTGAATTGAATTGAATTGAACATCTTCATTACCACCAAAGTCAATGCAAGTGGCCAGTAGTCATTCAGGCATGAGGGCAGGATTTTTTATTTATTTATTTATTTTAGTTGTGAGTTTCTGAAACACAGTTTGTGGCTTCATTTAACGATCGCAAATAAATAATCATAGCGTATCATAGCCATACCCTGAAAAAAAATATTTTTTTACCTTTTTAACCTTATTCTTACAGTATGTGACCTTAATGCTCATGTTCAATTTATTAGTTCTGACAGTGATTCAAAGTGATCCTGAGACATTCACATGCATACATTAAGTGGTATGAGTGTTAAACAAGTTAAAAGAAAAGTGTTTCAAGTTTATAGCACTCTTAATCGACCGTGTGGGTAAAGCTGTGAAGTGTTCCGCATTGTTTGATTAAATACTGATTGCTGTTATCACTGAATGTGTATTCTCAATTGCTGTTGTCAGTCTTTTTAGTTTTTCATAGTGAAGTTCTAAAGTCAACAACAGTAAATACAAAACATTGTTCAACTTTAAAACATACTGGGAGAAAACTGCGAATGGACTGTGTGTCTGTGTGTGTTTGCAAAAGGGAGGAGCATCTAGCTCAGGGGTGGGCAATCTCAGTCCACGAGGGCCGGTGTCCCTGCAGGTTTTAGATGTGTTCTCGAACCAACACAGCTGATTTAAATGGCTAAATTAGCTCCTCAACCTGTCCTGAAGTTCTCCAGAGGCCTGGTAACGAACTAATCATGTGATTCAGGTGTTGACCCAAGGTGAGATCTAAAACCTGCAGGGACACCGGCCCTCGTGGACTGAGATTGCCCACCCCTGGTCTAGCTCATAAAAGAGTAACAGGAAGGGGAAGTGGAAATTATCGACAGTGGAGCTATTTGTTAACCCTTTACAGCCGATCGGAGCGGGCACGCTCTGTTTTGCGTAACTATTTTTAAATCCCGGTAGCTCTGCAACCACTTAAGCTAGCACAATAATTTTTTTTGCATATGAAACTGGAGGAGTTGTACTTACATCTTATGCCATCAGCTTGTCCTAGGTCACAGTTTCCTTCCACATATAGCTTTGCAAAAACTGCATAAAAATCACTTGCAGCAACAAAAACATGATATTCCAGAAACACGCTTCGCCGATCCATCAGCTGTTTGTAACACTTCCTACGTCCATCAGCGCGAACTATCACATGACCGCATGACCTGCCCGAAACCGGAAGTGACGTCATTTTGCGGAAATGTAGTTTTTTACGATCGGGCCCTTATGAGCTTGTGTTTTACTTGTTATGTGTTTTAAAAAGTTATGTTTGAGTTTATGACTTTCTGTGTCGTTTCTGGGATGCTTAGGACTCATATTGCACTGCTGGAAATAGTTTATTTTGATGCATATGCTGTTATTTTGCAAATTTGCACTATAATATTTATTTTCGTTTTTCCTGCAGTATATAAAAATTGGTGTATTTCAAAAATAAAACTATGAAGACACTCAAAATAAATTTCCTGTGGTGGGAAACTAGTTTGTGTAACTTTTTTGTATTTACAGTTTTGAGGGATAAGCCTCTTAAATTTCTCTAACTAGAAATATATGTTAAAAAAACAAAAACGATTTTCAATTTTTTTGTAGTTTATTGCACTTTTTTGCAATTTATGTAATTACTATGCACCTAATGCAGACATATTATTAAAGTTTGGGCTATAATGGTTGTATTGATGTATAGCAACTTGAAATGCTCCCAAAAATGGCTCCACAGCATGTAAAAATATAATATAAGCTCTGGCGAACTTGGTTCTATGGTAGGTCTTAAAGGGTTAATACTGCCACACACTTTATGTCATTGATCATTTTTATGATTTCATCGTAAACATGGTAAAAATCAGTGGATGTGCTTTTATTCTTTCTGGTAAGTTGTTGTTGTTTTTTTTTTTTTTGGGGGGGGGGGGGTTGCTTCTTTTTTTTTTTTTTAGTATTTGCACCTAGACAATAAGCAGGTGCATAAACGTGGTAGCTGTCAAGTAATGTTTGCAAATATTAAAATACAATTCATATCACTATTGATAGAAATGTTAATATTTGAAGGTATGCATTCACTGAAAAAGTTTTCTTTTTATTTCTGCTTATAGCTCTCAATATTGTGGAGATAATGACACTCAATGTACAAGGTGAAATTGGGGGAAAGGTGTCATTCACATGTTCAAACTGGAACATTTGGTTCAGTGTGACCACTAATAATAAGTACCTTTGTGAAAGTCCATGCTCAGATAAAAAACACATAATCATCACTGCTGCACCTGGAAAGACTAAACATCAAAACAGAGTAATCCTAAAAAACAAAGGGAATGATTTGTTAGTGACTTTCAATAATCTTAAATTGGTAGACTCAAAAAAATATTACTGTGGAGTTGAGAGACTCGCCTCTGATCCACTTATAGAGATCAATCTAAAAGTTGTACACGGTGAGTTTCTTTTCTTTCTTTTCTTTCAAGAATTAAACAAAACAAATCCTTTGTTCAAATCAGAAGGAACTTACAATCTTAATTTATTTATAAATGTATGCTGCATTTGTGGTTCCAGGTCCCAAAAAACCTGCTAAGACAGTCACTGCTGGGTCAACTGTGTCCTTTGCTGTTTTAAACAGAACGACTATGCCTTCAAGCCATTTGGATATTATTACTAATTTGTCTGTCCTATCCTATATAACACCAACTACACCACCCATTCAAAAAGATGGTAAGAACACACATGAACTAAATCAGTGGTTCACATGCTTTCTTCATGTTGTATTCTGTGCATGCACGTTATCATGTTCAGTCAGAGTTTGATGTTTGCATTTTCTTCAGTTTTCAGTAGTTTCAGATGTGAGTTCAAATAAATTTCTCTGATGAACTGTTTCAATGATAGCACGATAAAGAATATACTGAATATTATGAAATGTGATAAAGATTTTGTTCTGAATAACTTTATTTTTTTCTTTGTTGGCCAGGAATTTTGCCATATTTAATTTTAGGTATCATTGCCATAACAGTGATGATAGTATTGATGGTCATGTTGAAGTTTATGCAAACTTTAAAAAAAAAAATGGGTAAGGTCACACACACCACCACAGACATTGTGCATGGAAAATGTGGTACAGCGTCCATGACACATTTCCTGTTGTACATTTGTAGAAATTGTGTCTCCACAGGAAGATGCACATGTGGTAAGTTAGTTTGCTTTTTCTTTTCTTTAGATGTCTGTGGGTGGGGGTGGGGGGTGGGGGGTGGCAGGCTGGTGTGTGCGTTTGCATGCATATTATTCAGTTAACAGTTTTGTTATTTCACCAGTAACGTCTATTGAGGTAATATATTGATTACTGAACTCTCTAAAGCTTAATTCATAAATTAAAATATTGATAGCTAAAACCTTATAATGCCATCTTCAGTAACAAGATAACATCAGCTGTGTTTAATAAGGATGGCAGTGACTTTTATGTCAATGCTTTCAGCATGGTAATAGCATTTTTATGTTTTACTACTTTTTTTCTCTTTTCTATCTTTAAAACTTTAAGGATTTTACATATGATGAAACTGGACCTGAAGACCAGCAGACTGCGAGGCCAATGGTCTTGAGTGCAAGTCTCACTAGAATGAATGCTGATGTTGACTCTGAAAGTCTCTATGCAAATTATCTCCAAGACAGTCAATAAGCAGTGATAAACGATTCATTGTACTCTTTTGCTCAACTACTCAAACATAAAACTGAACACAATGAACAAAAAAGTAATTCTATATATTCCCTTGTTTACCTACCACAGGCAACCTGAACCTGACAACTGTGACAGGAAATAATTAGAAGGGAATGCTGTTAAAATTTCATTTTTCTTTTCTTTATCATATAGCAGTGTATTGTGTAACGCATGTATGAATGCAAATAATTCCAAAAATTAAGTCCAAGTCTATTCCAAATGATCAAAATAAGGATTGGAAGAAGGATTACTATCAAAATAATCCTACAAGCAGATAGATGTTCTGTACACAGAGCATCAAACATGTGCTTTATCCTGTGTTACTGATAAGCATTTTCATATTTTCCATCATTATACTGTAAATGAACGTCAATTTCAGAAACACAAGCAGAACAAGAAAAAGAGAACATGATAAGGAAGGTGAGCAAGAAGTTTTAATTCATATTCAGGTCTCAAAGATGAATAAAATAAATATTTACCAGCACAAACAAATATCCTGCACTGTGCATTAAACATCACATAGTTTCTTAGTGAGTAGACTGAACAGCACAAAATCTAAGCACAAAACAGCACAGTGCTATGAGCACAAAATCATCAAAAACCTTTTAACTTATAAGAATTAAAGTAATCATTCACTTGTTCTGGAAAATTTGATATTTTTTAAGGTAAAAAAAAAATACATCATACCGAAATATTCAACTCAGTTCAACTCAACTCGGTTTTATAGTGCCAACACATAAGAGTCAACTTGATATTAAAGACTCTTTAGTATTACAGAGAATCAGGTGATAAGCAAATACACTGGCACAGTAGGAAGAACGAACTCCCTTTGAACAGGAAGAGACCTTTAGCACGGTCAGGGAGATTTGGCTGTGAATAAAAGCAGGACTCAAACTCATTTTATATCGAGGACAACATGCAGACCACTTTGATGCTAAGTGGGCAGCACCGGCGAAACTCCCCTTTCTGTCAGTGTAAAGATGTTTCATTACACATTAAATGCCTCAATATAAGAAAAAGAATTTCAGTTCCAAAAGGATGTCTCAGTCTTCCAACATGATAAAGAAATACTGCTTGGTAAATGAAAGAAATGTGTCAGCATGACTGTTTGGGCTTAAACTGTAAGAATTAAATATGTATATCTGTTAGCTCAAAACTGAACCCACTGAAAATGTCCTTATTGTGGACTCATTGCAAAAAAGAAAAGAAAAGAAAAAAGAAATCATTATAATCAGTAGGATGTTTTCTGTTATTTAGTTACTGTTGTGTAGTATGGGCCCAGGCCTTCAGTTTGACACCTCTGAATGAAAGTGATAGGCTTTTTTGTATTTATTAAAGAGACATTATACAGTAGACTTATGTTACCAAGCATAAACATTAGAATTGTTTTTAACAGTGTAACTTTGACAGCTGCGTCTTCCTAATAAATCTGAAATCTGAGTGTTGTACTGGATTCTGATGTATAATTGTCTCCACTGGTTCTATATTTTTTGTGAAACTGACTTCATGAATTGAAATTCCTATTGAAATTCTTGCCAAACAATGGCCATATTATTTTTATCTGTCCAAAAGCACAAGGTAGACCAAGCCAGATGTTTCAGATTTGCATGAAGACAGCATCTCTCAAGCTCAGCTCTGGTATGTGACCTTTTTTTTTTTCCTTGGCCTGTTGCGGTGGTTTTCACTCCTAACTGGTCACGGCAGATGGTTGGCCCTCCTTGACACTGGATCTGCTAGTGGTTTCTACCTGTTAAAGGGAGTTTTTTCCTTCCTACTGCCAAAATGCTTGCCCATATGTGTACGTCTGATAGTTGGGATTTCTCTGTATTAATGTAGGGTCTTTACCTTACAATATTAAGTGCTTTGAGACAACTGTTTTTGTGATGTGGTGCTATATGAATAAAACTGAATTGAATTGGGAGTAGCTCTTGCAGAAGATCCCTTGATTTAAAAAAAAATATTTTATCACCTGTTAAAGTTTACTTTTCTTGCGCTTTGTGATTTCTGTGAAGGTTAATTGGTCATTTTTGTTCTGCAAGTGTTGTAAAGTCAAATTTTACAAATCCACGAGTTTTCTACACATTACACTGCAATCCAGGAGGAACTATGGAGGAAATTATGGGTTTTCAGCAATGGTGCTGATCCACCTGCAAACATGAAGACTGTAAGGTGTTATATGGGCAATATTGTGGGTGAGCTTGGTGAGCTGATTAAGACCAATGGGAGCACAGTGAAAGGATTAAGTTCATGGAGCATTGCAGTGAGACGTGACAATACTCACACTTCCTGGACCACAATGTGACCATAACTGGCTTCAAAACTTTTCAGGAGACAGCAACCTTAATCTGAGCTGTAGGAAGAAATGTGGATTACACTAGTTGGGGAAGTTGTGTAAACCTGGATATGTAACTGTGAAGTGACATTTTTGTGGCTTCAGGACTGAACTGCTGTTGAAATGCACTCCTATTACTCACAGAGAGAAATCATCCTTTCTGTTTCAATCTGAATGTGATTTCAATCAACACTATGTGCATTCCTCCATTAACTGACGCAACAGTCGCTCTAATGTGGCTGTGGTGAATGGCTGTAGATATTT
The DNA here is from genome assembly GCF_964374335.1 of Astatotilapia calliptera. Lineage (NCBI taxonomy): Eukaryota > Metazoa > Chordata > Actinopteri > Cichliformes > Cichlidae > Astatotilapia > Astatotilapia calliptera. The sequence goes on along the minus strand of NC_137427.1, from coordinate 13,118,812 downwards.
AATGGATCCAGACTGCCCTGTGCACCACTTACTGAAAATGCAGCTGAACATTTTCTCTGGCATCACAACACACGCAAAAATATTTACCATCTTTTACAATAATACCTGCATTCATTTTATATTTAAGCTTACGCCTATTTAAGCTTTAGATTTTTTTTTTTATTGAATATTAAAGATGACATTAAATCTCTCTTTTGACATTTTCCTTTTTGATGAATGATTTGGTAACAAACCAAAATGCTCAGAGTAATACACAGCCAGGTGTTTTGGCTGTTTTATGAATTTCTGTTGTATTTCTTCTGCCAGTATGTTTTGTTTTGTTTTGTTTTTTTACTCTTGCTAGATTCATTCACACACAGAGGCAGCTGAAGTCACCTTGGCAGCGGGTATGCCCTCCAGTAGCTGATCTTGTCAGACTCAGAGTGAGAGCAGCTTGATGTCGTTGTTATTGTCGTTGTGTACATCACCCACCAGGGAAAGAGTATGTTGGCCTGGGATGTTCACTCTGTTATCAGTGACAGTCAATGACACTGCTACTAAGTGAAAAGGATTAGCCATCTGTTTCTCTCTCTGTCTTTCTTTCACTCTCAGTCACTTCCAACCATACACTATACTGGTTTTGTTTGAAGAAGGGTGCAAGAAAATTTAAGGTAGATTCATTAAGTAGGTGAGATGAAAACTGCCTGAGGGTACACACTGCTCAGTAAAATTAACAGAACGCTCAATCATCACAGTGAAACACCAAGTCAGTTAAACTTCATGGATATCAATTAGTCCAGCTTGAAAGTGTAAACCATTATGAATCCGTTTCACCTGCATGGAAATGAAAGTGGCAACAGGTCACTGGAAAAGCAGCGGCAACACAACTCCTAAAAAATAATTACAGGTGATTGCCACAAACCATTAGCATCTCCTTTTCTCTCCTGACCTTTTTGTTCTATAATTTTGCTATTTGCTAATGTTCCTCTCGCTTCTGTTGCATGAGACATTACCTGCAGCCACTCAGGTTTACCCAGGGAGTCCAAATGCTTCAAGATACCATTGCCACGTCTGCCAGTTGCAAGGTTTAGTGTGTCTCCCAGTGCAGTCTCAAGAGTGCGGAGTAGATACCAGAAGATGTGTTGTTACATTTAATTGCAATTTACAACAAAAAGCAAATAGATATTTTTGATTTTAAAAACATGACTGGTTATTAAACTATGAAGGATAGCTTTGGGTATAATGGTTATTAAAATATATTTATTCATTTTTAAAATATTAATTCATATTCTTTGCCAAATTAATAGTGTGGACTGTTTTAGGCAGTATTACACACAAGTTTCTTTTTTTCTCTCCAGTTGGTATGGACCCCCAGTCTTGCTAAATTATCCTGTTTCTGACTCATCTGCAGAAATATTTTGAAGGACTTCAGCCAAATTTTACTAGTCCTTTATTTATCAAGGTAAAAAAATCTCATTGAGATTAAAAATCTAATTTCCAAGAGAGACCTGGCATCATGTCCACAAACGTCAAAAATACATGTACCACATAAGTACATTTAAAACAAACAAAATTTAAAACAAATACAATATCCCGTTCAAACATGTGAAAAATATACAATAGCAAATCAATTAAGAGTGACATTAAAAACAATCGCACTGAGTAAAAGAGTTATCCGGTTCCTTTAAAATGGACTTAAACTCCCCCAAGGTAACTAATTCTGATAATCTTCAGTTCCTTCTGCAGATTATTTCAAGAAACACAGACAGAATATTTAAAAGCCTTTTTTCCTCATTCTGTTATTTATTTACAACGACACATTCTGGTTGAAATATACATTATATACATTTGTGAGCATGGTGGTCATTTAACATGAACCATGAGATCAAGTAGCTAATAAACACCTTTACGATCTGTGTTCTAAAATTAGATTAACCCAATAACAAGCATACCTAAAATCCTTTAAGCTCATAATTACAGACTTGAACTTCTGATGTTGCATGTACAAAATGATTTGTTCCAATTAAGTTAATTTACTTCCCTGGACTCTGAAGCTGAGGGGTTGGGGGTGGGGGTGGGGTGGGGGGGTTGGGCTCATGACAACGCTCCCCAAATCTTTTTATGAACTTCAAACCCTCTTACAAGCAGCTATCAAAGCCTAAATATGGCTTCCTGCCTCCAATCCAGCTGAGGCCATGCATATACTCTCTGATCAGGATCCTGCACTTTAAACTCAATTTAATTTCACTGAAATAGAATAAAGATTATAAAGAGATTGCTACTCAGTGTGCAGTATGTCATCTGTCTAGAGCAGTAACAAGGGCTAATTTTATCTCACTGCAGTGAGATAAAATTAGCTACTTGATCTCATGGTGAAATGAACAGCATGCTCCCAAATGTATATAATGTATAATGTAAATAACTTTAAAGATTCAGTCACACAATAGTAAACATAGAACTGCAACCTCCTTGCAACCAGGAAAGATCATTGCAATCTGTCTAAAACTGAGAGTGAGTAGTTGCAGTGATCCACTGGTTGCCCAGAGGTTTAGAATTTGGGTTGCAAGGCAATTGCACAGGTCACCTGGTGGAAGGCAATTCAGATTGCAGTCATTCAGAGTCCGTCTGTACCAGTGAGTGCAATTCATCTGCTCTTCCATTTATTTCCCCAAGTGAGCATGGAATATAATCAATCACACAAATGCAAACTCTGCTTGATTTAGCACCAAAAAGCACCTTATATATATGTGATAGTTACAGCTAGGGAAAGAAAGTAGACAGGGAGATGTTATTATAACAAAGACATTACTGGCACAGCTGCCATTAGATCAAAACTCTGATCTCAAAACTCTGATCTAAAACTTTGACTCTGTGCCTTAACCCTTTACTCACTCTTCACTCTAAGTGTTTAGAGTGAAGCCCCACATATTTATGCTTTGCATTAACACTAGTATTTTATTAAAACAGAACAGAGCTAAACTGAACTTTATGTGATGAGATAAGAATCCCAACACATTTTGTTCTCTGTACAGTGGACAGAGCACGCTCCAGTATTTCAGGATTTTAGTAACATTTCTACTAAAAACTCATTTCTTTTCTCAGCGGTGCACACACAGCGCAACTTCTATTTTTCTTTTTTTACTTTATTTGATAAATGTCATGTCATAACAAAGTGATATATGATGCTGATTGTCTATTAAAATGCAGTGATTATGGTGTGACGTGTTGGATTAATGCAGTGGTTCTCAAAGTGTGTGGCGCCCCCCACTGGTGCGGCGCAGAGTTCTGACAGGTGAGGAGCAAGTTACCTGGCAGGAAAGTCATGCAGCGCTAATGTTTAACATAGGAATCACTTTTATGTCAGAACAAAGAAATTCACAGCAGTTACATTTATAATATGCGCATCCGCTGAAAAGCTGCAGCCGTGTGTGTAAGTTGACAGCCACAATAAAAAAGTGTACTGAAAAGTGTGAACATGTGGTCGGATCTGTCGTGCATCATTTACAGTGGTGCCGAAACCCAGGACTGGGACACAAGAGACCGAACCACATACTCACACTTTTCAGTACACTTCTTTATTGCAGCTGTCAACTTACGCACGCGGCTGCAGCTTTTTAGCTACAGCCTACGCACTAACCCTAACCCCACTGAATCATACTTCTTATTAATCTCTGGCTCTCTTCCACAGCATGTCTGTTATAGTGTCTTCCTTGTCTCACCCCAACCGGTCGCAGCAGATGGCCGCCCCTCCCTGAGCCTGGCTCTGCTGGCGGTTTCTTTCTGTTAAAAAGGAGTTTTTCCTTCCCACTTTTGCCAAAGTGTTTTCTCATAGGGTGTCATATGATTGTTGGGTTTTTCTCAACAATTATGGTGGCCACAGTGAAGAGGTTAACAAGTTGAGCTGATTAATGGTAGAAAAACTATTATAATAGTATAACCAATGACAAAAAACTGCAAGCGTGTTGGTTTTGTTCTTTCTTGTAAACAGGGGACACATGATATGAGAATAATGAAAGAGAATAAAATGAACTGCTCCATGGCTTCATGTTTACTGCATGATAGATTATAAATCTGGCTGGAGGGAAACAGAGCCGAAGGGAGGACATCTGTGGTGCACTTGTATGGACAGTGGGGAGGTAACATCCGAGGCCCAGCCTTGCTGAAGGCCTGTTCAAGGTTGTTATATTCTAAGGAAAGCAACTACTCAGCTCAAACAAGATCCTTAACTGAAGTCAGGGTGGACGGAAAACAGGTAGCAAGAAAGAAATTACCCCACCTACCAGCTGATCAATCAATGATAGGATTATTGAGACGAGGGAAATTATATCAGGTGATATAAGTAAAAAATCTTTGTTTAAAGTTGTGACTGTCATCATTTCAGAGAGTGTGTGGCTCTGTTTCTTACTTAGAAAACTTTTCTCAAAACCACAGTCAACCAAAGCCTGATGTGAAAGGAATTTATAGCCTGAACAGAGTCAGGCAGATAACAGGAGAAAGGGCAGGAAGTTTATTTGAGAGCCACAAGTCAGTACTCCTGCCATTACTGATGTGTGAGTCTTTTTTAGCTTCATTCTGATGCAATAAAGGTGCTCACCCACTTGGATCTTCCACCGAGGTTCAGTAGCAGAGAGGCAAGCTCTCTGGAAATGCATTGGCTCCTCTTGTTGTGGAAAGGTGGAAGGAAAGTGGGTTGATAGCACTTTCTGTTGAGTCATTGTCTTAAGGTTATCATCAGTTTTAACAAACAGGCAAACTATGGAGTGGAATGTCTTGGTGTCTTTATTTAATCATCGACACTATGTGAATACACTTATGGGTCATTCCACCCTGTCCATAGCTTTTCATACACTGCAAGGATGTGAAAGGCTACGGAAGACCCGGCCAGACCATAATTCCCCAGGTTAATATATCAGGCTTCAGTTACAATAGAGAAAACAGCACAATGCAGCACAGCTTTGGCAATCAACACACAGATCCCTGCCTTTGAAGTGGTCACTTTAAAGACAGGGACTAGGTCTGAGATGACTTTATTTTCAAAATGACACTGTTGCATGAACGTGGCGAGAAAATGGCTATAAGACAGGGATCCATCTGCCACCAGTTTTTTTCGATTGAATGGGGTCAAGTTGGTAATTACATTCAATCTGTTTGCAATAATACTGTGATTACTTGTGATAAATCTCAAATCTGTTGCCTTTGCAATTCAGCTGTTTCGTCTGCATCAGACTTGTAGTGCTGTACAGACCCAGGGATGGACACTACCAGTGAATCACATGAAATCAACACGGCAGAAACAACTCTCAGCCACAGACTAGGCCTTATCTAAATTTATAAACAAACAGATGCACCAAGTTCATTTTAATAATGACCAGCAATCTGCAAGCTTGTGGCTCAAAAATGATGGAGAAGGTAATGTACTCAGTGTAAGCATGTGTTTTACACATGTGTTTCTTGCTTTAAACAGCATGTCTGTTCACAGAAATGAGAGAAAACTGAGGAAAAGTGAATATCTATATGATATAAGGCTGAACTCTTATGTTAAAAATTGCTAGGGTCCATGTATTGTCCTGACAATCACTCTCATTTTCCAAACCATCTGAGTGTTTAAAAAATACTCTTACATGGTAAATGGAGATGGGTTTATGCACTAGGGCTGTTGTTTGACATCCCACAGTTAGAATGCCTTGCTTTGAGGAGCATCTTTGAACAAATGTTATATGTATGGTTTGTTGGCTTTGCAAATGATGGTGAAGCTGCTGTGATTGGCCAATGGAGAGGAACAGCAACGTTCCTAAATGAAAAGATCGACTTTATCCTGACCCCAAATTATTATATCATTCACAGATTTGTGATCCATGATGCTGTAAAACACATTACAGAGCTAAGTAAACTTAATATATCTGTTACTTTTCAAACTGTCTACTGATATTGGTAAATTGAACAAGTTGCCTCCTTCCCTATGTGGATATTAATAAATTTGTGTTGAAAAAGTAAATAAACAAAAAATAGAAAAAAAACAGTGGTGATGCCGACGGCAGGAAAGCAGAAAAAGTCCCTCACAGCAGACAGTTTTCTTAGAAATGTACTCAGTTATATTTAATCATTCTTTCTTTAAACTGACTGCATTTTGTGCTGTTGCGTTTTGAGATGATTTCCTATTAAATATTGATGTTAAATAGCACATCTCACCACATAGTGCTAAGTGGACATGGGATTTAATTCTGGCATTTTAAATTGTTTGTATTGTTGCTTTTGACTTTCAGTGTCTGAAGACAAAAGCATATTGTGCATATTAATTTAACTAACCCTAGTGCACTGTAACATACTATTTGAATAATAATATAAAAACCAGACAAAAAAACAGAGTGTGTCAATTAAATATTATTCAGGATTTTACGTTTTTAATCCCCGAGTCACCTCAAAAACTCTAGCCACCTTTCATCTGTAGTGAGGGTAAGCTGTCAGTCTACGGTTTAACTCAGCTGCTAATTAGGGATGGGTACCGGTAATGGCACCGGTTCTGACATAAACGGTAGTAACCAGACCGAAAAGCAGCGCACATTTCGGTGCTTTCTTTCAGTGCTTTTTTCCCCCCTGAGATGTCACACACTTTGAATTCTAGCCAATCATTTTACCTTTGCAAGCGTAGTAGGCAGGCCCAGGTACGTACGTTCTTTTAGAGCAGAACTACAGACTAAAAATGCCCAAGGTGAAGCGCTCAAAAGTCTGGCTATACTTTACAGCAAAATATGCAAACTCAGCAGCCTGCAACAAGTGCTTTAAGCTGATACTGTGATTCTGTGCAAAGGAGTTAAGTCCTGGAATCTGATGAAATACCTGGCGACGTATATGTAGCCCAGATGAAAAATATCATACTTATTCTCTTTATATTAACTGTCCACATCAACAGCGTCGTATTTCCTATGACCATTGAATGCACCTCTCAGTTCACCCCACGTGAGGGCACCTAGCTCAGCAACCAATCAGAGCCTACCCAGGCCGCATTGACCCTGTCAGCCAGGAAGTGAGGTGGAGGTGCATGGTGTCCCGGGTTTTTCTTATCTCAGCAAGAGGAGTGGAGGCATCTGCTACTCAAACCGAGAAATCCACGGACAAAAGGGAGGAAAACTCAGGATTGAGAGGAAGGAAAGCCAGCCTACTTACCTGCTGGAAGTCCGGAGTCGAGTGGCTGGATGAAGGAGAGAGGCAACGTCGGTAAGACGAGTGTTGTTCTGATGAAAAAAAACTTGTAGAGACTTACCGTCGCGATCATGCTAATGCTAGCTCGGTGTCTCACAGGCTAACACTCACCTTTCATCCGGAGAGCTGCTGCAATTCCAACGCCAGTGTGTGTTGGGCTTTTGTGAAACAGAGCAACGGTGAGCAACATGTTCTTAGCTGCTCTAAAGCTAAATTTTGTCAGTTCACTGTGAGTTTAAAGTAATCTAGAGGGTAATTTTTAGTGCATTTCTCTCTCACGAATAGGCCTATAGCGTGGAGAAATTAAGCACACTGCTTTAATGCCTCTGAACTGAACTCATATGTATATTTTGTTGCTTATTTGCACATAGTTCTGAATTTGTTATGGTGTATTGTATTTTGAGTGTCAATGGTTACTTACCATAAGTATTGTTTAATTAATGTTTACATGAATAGAGAAATATTTGAGCAACTTAGATGTTTAGTTCTCATATTTGATATGCTTGAAATTTGAATATTGTACAACAGAACTGTGAGATTTGATAAGATTTAAGATGTGATGCAATGAATATGAGGTGATGCAATATTTTGATTTTGTATTTTAACCTTAAACAATGCATCTGAAACAGACTGATTAGAATGTACATTTTATGACCTGGATTATAGGTCAGGTTTTTTGGAGAGGACGGAAAAGTCCAAGGACCAGGACGATATTCTGGTTGTGATAGATGGCGAGCCAACCACTTTGAGGACGATCCACCCCAAAGAAGATACACACCACACACTCATACATTCCAGTTACATTCACAAGGACCTTTGAAGTTGGCTATCGCCAGCTTAACTCTAAATTCTTAAAGGGCCCCAACGAGTACTTTTATTTTGTTGAGTGTGCACACTATTTATTTTATTTTATACTTTATCTGTACAAATTGGACAAATACCTGTTATACTTTGTAACAATACAAGAGTGGCTACTCAAAAGTTAACATTGTGTCCAGGTCATTATTGCTGCTCAATACTTTGGCTCCATACGAATTTGGTGTCTTCTGATTCTGGCCAGGGTCTTATTACGAGCCCAAGTAATTATTGCGCTGTAATTCACCTTTATACCTTAAAGTTGGTTACAGAAGTGGCGAGCCAGCCAGGAGCCAATTGATTTGAGCATCAATATTGAGGCAATGACCAGCATGGATTTCATACAAAAGTCTGGTGTCAAAATACCTAATGCGGTTGTTGTCGCTGGGATAACACAGGTATCTGAGAAAGATGAACAGGTCATTGACTTTCTGAAACAGTATGGTAAAATCACAAGAGTCCTTTTTGTTGATGATTCACTGTCCAACTTCTACCAAAACCTGATCGTAGAATACTCTAGCAGTTCAGCCTTAGAAGGTTTAGAACCTCGTTTACCATACACATACACAGCACAAGCTGATCCCAGCGTTGTCTATGAAATTAAAACACTCAGTAGCATGTACACTACCACGGTTGGGAGTAATGTTACAAAAACCTACTTGGCGGAACTCAAGGAACTAGCCAAGCTGAGTGGCAAAGACTACGGTGAGGTGCTGAAGGAGATGATGTGTCAGATTGGGGAGGATGTTGAAGCCATGCGACCCACCACTGAAGAACCTTCTCCCACGTATGTCGAGACCACTGTTGTATCTCCGCCCCCGCTTCTAAAGAGCGACAGTGTCACACCTCACATTCAGATGTTACACCAAGTGATACTGGTGCCACTGATGATGTTCCCCTCACTAATGGAAGGAGAGCAGCGTCCCTCTCAGTAAGTGACTTGAACCCACCTGACATTCAGAAGGTTGTGGTAGAGCATATCGTACGAAGGCAAGATGTTGTCCCACACATCCAGTCCCAGGTGAGACTCCGTTCCTTCTCCGGTAAGGTTCCCAGACCTAACAATGAAACTGATTATGACACATGGCGCACACAAATTGAACTGCTCCAAAATGATCCCAGCATGTCCCCCCTGCAAATATCCAGAAAGATCCATGAGAGCCTGCTCCCACCAGCAGCTGATATAGTTAAGAGTTTGCGGCCTGAGTCACCACCTGTGACTTATTTGCAGCTTCTAGATTCAGCCTTTGGCACTGTAGAAGATGGTGAGGAACTTTTCGCTCAATTCCTGAACACCCTTCAAGATCCAAGTGAGAAGTCATCCACTTACCTTCACCGGCTACAGCGGTCCAAGGACCAGGACGATATTCTGATTGTGATAGATGGCGAGCCAACCACTTTGAGGACGATCCACCCCAAAGAAGATACACACCACACACTCATACATTCCAGTTACATTCACAAGGACCTTTGAAGTTGGCTATCGCCAGCTTAACTCTAAATTCTTAAAGGGCCCCAACGAGTACTTTTATTTTGTTGAGTGTGCACACTATTTATTTTATTTTATACTTTATCTGTACAAATTGGACAAATACCTGTTATACTTTGTAACAATACAAGAGTGGCTACTCAAAAGTTAACATTGTGTCCAGGTCATTATTGCTGCTCAATACTTTGGCTCCATACGAATTTGGTGTCTTCTGATTCTGGCCAGGGTCTTATTACGAGCCCAAGTAATTATTGCGCTGTAATTCACCTTTATACCTTAAAGTTGGTTACATATAGCATTATGTTAAAAGCCGAGAAATGCACCGTATTTGATAGCTTGTGGCAAGACCTCACACCGTGCACATCTACTGCGAGTGTGGTGCCTGTTATCGGTCCCGGAGTTAGCAACATCCCCCAAGAACCCGAAGAGGAGAGTCCTGGCCCCTAGCCCTGCCAGTGTAGCAGAAATGATGACGGATGATGATGATGGCAGCAGCAGCCGTTCTTCTCTGCGTGAGTAGCTTAATGTTGTTCGTGTGTAATTTAAGTTGAGTAGGCTAACCACGTTATTACATTAATGCACGTAAGGTGAACTAGCAAACACTGTCGTAGTTACATGCGGTTGTCTTCTTGTTTGATGGCAGGTACTCCCTTCACCCTGGCCAAAAAGGCTAAAATGACCAAAGAAAAGTGGGAAGCAGCTAAACATGAGAGGTTTTTAGACAAAGTTTGTGGGTTTTTTTCCCCATTGATTAAGCACTGCTTCCAGCCAAGAGTCATACCATATATCCCCTAAAGCTGCAGAAAAGGCTAACACTGTTATCTTTTCACACAAAAAAAGCTAAACATGAGAGGTTTTTGGACAAAGTGTGTGTTCTCCATTCTTTAAGCACCGGTTCCAGCACTGTTTAAGCACCGGCACCGTTTCAAAAGTACCATTTTGGTACTGGTATCGGATAAAATCTAAACGATACCCATCCCTACTGCCCATAGGCTGGGTCTTTACCTCTATTTACTCTGGAAGAGACTGTCAAACTTTGTCAGTAAGTCAGTAAAGCTCACTTCTGACACCGGTACTGGGGTGAGTTGTCAATAAGCTCTGCTGTTTTTAGACCAGGGGTCTCGAACTCCAGCCCTCAACGGCCGGTGTCCTGCAGCTTTTCCATGCTTCCCTGTTGCAACACACCTGAATACAATTAGTAGGTCATTAGTAAGACTCTATAGAACTTAACCGAATGCTGAAGTGGCAATTCAGCCATTTGATTCATGTTACAGAAGCTCATTAGTGAATGAACATAGTGCAATAAAAGTACTTTTAAAAGTTCATCTACATGCCAAAAAGTCAAGCAGCATGGTGGCGCAGGGATTAGCACTGTTGCCTTGCAAGAAGGTCCTGAGTTCGATTCCACCTTGCTGTGTAGATGTTCCTTCCACAGTCCAACAGCATGCAGTAAGTGTGGTTAGGTTCATTGGTAATTCTAAATTGCTCACAGGTGTGAATGGTCTCCATGTGTTAGCCCCGCCCAAGGTGTACCCTGCATTTTGCCCTATAGGAGCTAGTATAGGCTCCAGCCTCCCTGCAACCCTTAAAAGGATAAGCAGAAGAGAATGGAAGGATGGATGCCAAAAAGTGGATTCTGTTCATCTGGATGTTCAGTGGGAGAAACATTTCATCACTCATCCAGGTGATTTCGTCTTAGCTGACTGCAGGTTTCCCCAACCTTATAAACAGTACATTTGCATAATGATAATGGTCAGTATTTTGGTTATTAATAATAATTGTCATGACCACTGATCAAAGACCATTGCAGCCATTCCCCAACTCTCTGTGAATGGTACTAATGGCCATTGATCAATTGTCACTGATCAATGGCTTTTGCTCAAAGATTAAGGATTAATTCTGAAAAACAGCTTTGATATAAATTCAATCAGTTAAATGTTTATTCCTAATAAAAGCTCATGATGTTTTACTGCCAATCCATTTCTATACACACATGCAAGCATAGACCTACATTTCTGAAGCTTTATATTACCTTATATACAGTTCAAAATAATCATAAGAAGGATAGTGATACTATAGTCATGTCTTTCCAAGCAACAGAAGTGCTTTAGTGGTATTCTCCTATATCTATATGAATTAGAATCCTTTTAGCAGTCTTTAATATGTACTCTTCCAGCTCATGCATGTTACTGAAAGGATGACTCTTGGAAAATAAGGGGAAAATATTTTCAAAAGGGCATAAATATTTAAAAACACATTAAAGTCCTTCCTAGGAACTCTGTTTTGTGGTTCACATTTAAAATCACAGTGGTATATTGGAAACAGCAATTATCATGTTTTTATCTTTATTGTGTTGTAATCCCCCAAATTTGAGAAAGATCTTAAAAATAATTGATTGACCTTTTGTCATTGAGCCACTATCTCAAGGTCTGTTAGTAATTTAAATTTAACACAATACTAGGTCATTCTCCAAAGTCCAGTTTTATATTTATTGTCCTAAATATTTATGCTCTTTTGCAGTCTTATTCACACCATGCCCTTCCGTTCCATGCAAAACCAATGTTCAGTGAATAAGAGAACATATTAATATTTTATTCATTGAAATCCAATGTGTGATTTAAGTTTATAATCCTTACTGAAATACCTTGTACAATTTCTTAAATGATAAAACAGTGAAAACCAAAATTCTCCATTTGAGGACTGGCATCCAAAGCACACAAAGTTAAAAATTGTTCAGAAGTGTTCATATTCTTTTTGAAACATAAACACACTTACATGCAACTTGTGTTTCCCATTTGGAATAAAAGAAATGAAGCAGTACTGCTCATTGAAAGCACCACAGGAGTCCCTTTCATTTGTTTAGATTGTTTGTAGCATTTTTATAATTGAGCTGATCCCATAGCACCCTATGGTGAATTCCCTTGTTGCTAGAGAAAACTGAATTGCTAGTCCACTTTGCTGTTCAATTAGTTTTTCTTTCTTCTACTTTTTGTTTTTGTTTTTAATTATACATACTTGACTTTGGGCTTGCACCATCCATCAACCAGAGCTTCCCAAGTCATACTGTGATACCAACCTCTGCATTCAACACTTTCATATTTTTTCTCTACAGGAGATAAAATAAAAAGCAAAATGAGTAATGTTTATCTGGTTAAAAAAAAATCCCTCAAAGTGCCTTTTGTAGGACGTGTCAAAGCAGCTGAAGACTAAGGGTGATATAGTAACTCCATATTCAGTTAGTTACCTTCCAAAGGGGTTGTTTGCATCCCTATTCACAGTTTTAATGTAGTTATAATTTGCTCTCTGGCACTTGTAATTCAGTTCTTGTACTACAACTGAAAACTAATTGCATGTGCTTGGGTTTGTATGTGTAATGACTTTACAGTATATCCCTTGAAGTTTGAATCAACTTGGATGGATATGTAAAAGTGTTTGTGATTCATTTCAAGTGCATCCTCCTGTGAGGGAAGAGCCACTCGTGTTTTCAATCTTTGATTCATTAGCGGTCATCTGGCTTTCGGTCGATGCCATTGACCAGAGGCATGCCTGGTCATGCCTGGTCACGTAGGCCTCTTAGTAAAAAGTAAAAAAAATAAAACCATGTTTACCTTTACTTGTGTGCAGTCATTCTTCCTGTAAAGACTGAGGTCAGTTTATTTTCTCTTCCCAACATTTCCACCATAAATAGCAACTTTTTGTCTCCCTCCAGGCTTTTCAACCATGAGACAGTACGCTTTTTTGTATTTGTTTCACATTTACCAGTACACACATACATATGAGTTTTGATTTCCAGCTTCAAATGCTGCAACTATTAAGACCACCACTCTTTAAAATTTTGCATTGTGTTAATTGTTTAGGTGGAAAATGTGATTTCTTTAGGTTTTAAATGTTTTCTACTTATTTTTAAATTTATAATTTGGTCACTTTTAAAGAGAGAGAACAGAAACAAATTCTAGGTAGGGCAAAGTTTTGCTTCTATGTTATAGCATGCACATTTAAAAAAATTTAATACAAATTACAAGAAATTACAGAAAATGGGGAAAATAAATGGCATCAGGTGACAGATAGCAGGGGGAAAAGGAAACAAGGATTAAGGCTGATAAATGCTGTGGAAGAGTAAAAGGGAAAGAGAAATGATGATAATGGAAAGTGTTTCTACTCCAAGAACACCTATTAACCTGTCCCCTCCTATCCAACCCTGAGCTTTCAGCATTGTACAGGCAAGAAAAGGAAACGATGGACTGAAAAAAGGGGAGAAAAGAAAAAGAAAACCCTTCATTTAGTGTCCTGTCCTGATCTCATGAGGAGGAGAAATTGGAAATAGAGACATGGCTCATGAGACCTTGAGGAAATTAAATACTGAATTCAATGGGCGGGCTGACTCAATCACACCACACATTTGAAAAATGACTTAGGAATTGAAACCATTACCACTTTGCTGGGGATGCGATGCTCTTGTAGCTATTTCTGGTTAACTAGGCTCTGGCATAAGCCAGGTCAAACACACATATGTGCATATCTGTTCAGATAAAGAAGCATAAAGACATACAACAGGACTGCAATACCAACACAGTACAGTTTCTTTGACACTTACAGTATTTTTATTGTAGCCAAGACCTCACACACACATACACATGTACACACATAAAGCCTCATTTATAAGCCAGTCAAGATTTCTCTTTTATATACAAATATTTATATGAGTAGCTGTTTAATCCAGTAAAAGATCAGTGGAGACAGAAAAAAAAAGAGGGTTTTTTTAAGATCTTATGGGAGAGTAAGATCAGGAGCTGAATTTAAGAATTATGAGGAAATGTTCAAAAGCTGTAAAGTTAAATTTAATTTGGATATCTCTAGAAAAAATAAGTTGGAGTTCTCATTAGAAATGGTCCTTTCCTTACTTTAGCCTTAAACTAAAACATAATAATAAAGTCTGTACTCTGACATTTAATGATTTGCCGTAGTGCTGTGCTGCAAACAAGTAATTTAATACAAACACACACATACACACTGACATATATTTTTTTGTTTTCGTTTTGCCTGGACTGAACCCTGAAACAGAATAAATGTGCTTAGATGTTCACACCAGAAGAAACAAAGCAGAATCCTCAAATAGCTCTGAGCCTAAGTCCTTGTAAGAACTACAAAGAAAAATGAAAAAGTATAATGTAAAACATACAGATCATTTTTATTATTTGCTTTTAATGATATCTTCTGTATTGAGGGGTTATTATAGTTTCTCTCCTGAGCCTCTCAAGAGTGACCCGTGAGTCTGACAGCCTGAGGGTAAAATATACTAAAAATCCACTTTTGTGGATGAAATACTGTTTTTTTACTGCTTCTATCTACTCCTATGTAAACAGCAATAGCACAAAATGCATCACTCTACTTCTTAAGCATCATTTGCATCAAACTATTATCCTGATTTACTTTATGATACTTATCTGTAAAGATTTCTAATGGGATATGTAACACAAGACATCAAACTCATCGTACTGGAACTAATACTCAGATAACTCGTGCAAATTCTAAATAACTATTAAAAAACATACATTTATATATTGCTTACCTTTGTCTTTGTCCAGAGACGTTCTGCAACAGGATGAGCACAACTTTAACTGAAAATCTTAAGACAATGAATTCTGATTTCCATTAACTGCAGCATCTTGATATATGCACAAAAACATGCCACAGGTAAGCTGGAATTAACAAAATATAAAGGAAGAATAAGCGGACAAGTGTACACACATTGCTTTGGAGTAAATCAAGTTTATGAGAAGCTATGGAGATTAAAATACGGTGATGAAGTGAACACAAATAAAACATCCAGTATTATTTATTGCATTTCTTATTATCATCTAAATATTTATTCAGCTTACAAATGCAGCAATATTGATATATACAGTTTAACATTCATAATCAGTCTTGTAAATAATTGACTGTGTATTGAATTTATCATGTTCTTATTACTGTTTTCACATTTACTTATTTATTTAATTATGATTATGCTAATGCTGACGCTATAAATTCCTGCAGTTGTGCAAAATGATGGCTGCTCAGGCTTTGTTGGAGGATCTTGCCAATATATTTATGCTGTGACCATTTTATATTTTTTGCTTTCCTCAATGCAGACCTTGCAGAGTTGATCGAGTCGATTTTGTTCCATTTTTCCATTCAGTAGTTTCTATTTGTTTCACAATTCCATGAATTTGACATTCAGTGAAATTATGCTACTTCTTTGCTGTTTTTTGCATTGCCGGTTCTAATAACTTGCGGTTTAAAAAAAAATGACTGTCTACATCAGTTTATTGCTAGAGACGGGAGTGGAAGCCAGGCTTGTACATAATGACTGACATTTATGAAAGAGGACCCCTACCTGTTTATTTAATAAGAATGCGTAAGCACGTCTCTGCCTTTGTGTGTAAATACAGTTCTAGTTTTCATGCTTCTGGTTCTAGGTAGTGTGTGTGCTCAATTATTATTATGACTTAATGGAGCTGGCCCGTCATTGCTAAAATTTGTTTCAGTTGTGTGTTTCCTGCATTGATGAGTCATTATGTTTTTTTGTGAAAATAGGTTTACAGTCAAACAATTCAAACTAAGCCAAGAGAGTGAAAAAGATGTGGACAGATTAAGCAGCTACCACAAAAAATGAAAGGTTAAAACGCGTATTAGTTAAGACTTTGAAACTTTGGAGTTCTTACATTTATGACATCCATCCATCTTCATCCGCTTTGTCCAGGGCCGGGTCGCGGGGGCAGCAGCCTAAGCAAAGAGGCCCAGACCTCCCTCTCCCCAGCCACCTCCTCCAGCCTATCCGGGGGAATACCAAGGCGTTCCCAGGCCAGCCGAGAGATATAATCTCTCCAGCGTGTCCTGGGTCTGCCCCGGGGCCTCCTCCCGGTGGGACATGCCTGGAACACCTCACCCAGGAGGCGCCCAGGGGGCATCCTTGTCAGATGCCCGAACCACCTCAGCTGGCTCCTTTCGATGTGGAGCAGCAGCTGCTCTACTCTGAGCCCCTCCCGGATGGCCGAACTTCTCACCCTATCTCTACGGGAGAGGCTAGCCACCCTTCGGAGGAAGCTCATTTCTGCCGCTTGTATCCGCGATCTCGTTCTTTTGGACACTACCCACAGGACGTGGCCATAGGTGAGGGTAGGGACGTAGATCGACCGGTAAACTGAGAGCTTCGCTTTTACACTCAGCTCCCTCTTCACCACGACGGACCGGTGCAGCGTCCGCATTACTGCAGCTGCAGCCCCAATCCGTCTGTCGATCTCCGGCTCCCTTCTCCCATCACTCGCGAACAAGACCCCGAGATACTTGAACTCCTCCACTTGGGGCAGGAACTCATCCCCGACCCGGAGTGGGCACTCCACCCTTTTCCGGCTGAGAACCATGGCCTCAGATTTGGAGGTGCTGATCCTCATTCCCGCTGCTTCACACTCGGCTGCGAACCGTTCCAGTGCGAGCTGGAGGCCCTCACCCGATGAAGCCAACAGAACCACATCATCTGCAAAAATCAGAGATGAGATTCTGAGGCCACCAAAGCGAAAGCCCTCCGCCACTTGGCTGCGCCTAGAAATCCTGTCCATAAAAATTATGAACAGAACCGGAGACAAAGGGCAGCCCTGGCGGAGCCCATCACCCACCAGGAACGAGTCCGACTTATTGCCGGCAATGCGAACCAAGCTCTTGCAACGGTTGTATAGGGATCGAATGGCCCGTAGCAATGGGCCAGACACCCCATATTCCCGCAACACCTCCCACAGGACACCCCGAGGGACACGGTCGAATGCCTTCTCCAAGTCCACGAAACACATGTAGACTGGTTGGGCAAACTCCCATGCACCCTCAAGTATCCTGGAGAGGATAAAGAGCTGGTCCAGTGTTCCGCGACCAGGACAAAAACCGCATTGTTCCTCCTGTATCCGAGGTTTGACTAACGGACGAACTCTCCTTTCCAGCACCCTGGCGTAGACTTTCCCAGGGAGGCTGAGGAGTGTGATCCCCCTGTAGTTGGAACACACCCTCCGGTCCCCTTTCTTAAAGATGGGGACCACCACCCCGGTCTGCCAGTCCACAGGTACTGCCCCTGATCTCCACGCAACATTGCAGAGGCGTGTCAACCAGGACAGCCCTACAACGTCCAGAGCCTTCAGGAACTCGGGGCGGACCTCATCAACACCAGGGGCTCTGCCACCAAGGAGTTTTTTAACTGCCTCAGTGACCTCGCCCCCGGAAATTGGCGGGTCATTCCCCTCATCCCCAGACTCTGCTTCCTCCTCGGAAGACGTGTCAGTGGGATTAAGGAGGTCCTCGAAGTATTCCTTCCACCGCCTGACAATTTTCTCAGTCAACGTCAGCAGCGCTCCGCCAGCACTATACACAGTGCAGGTAGAGCACCGCTTTCCCCTCCTGAGACGTCTGACGGTTTGCCAGAATCTCTTCGAGGCAGTCCGAAAGTCTTTTTCCATGGCCTCTCCGAACTCCTCCCACACCCGAGTTTTTGCTTCAGCCACTGCCCGAGCCGCATTCCGCTTGGCCTGTCGATACCTGTCGGCTGCCTCCGGAGTCCCACAGGCTAACCAAGCCCGATAGGACTCCTTCTTCAGCCTGGTGGCTCCCTTCACCTCTGGTGTCCACCATTTGGTTCGGGGATTACCACCACGGCAGGCACCAACCACCTTGCGGCCGCAGCTCAATGCAGCAGCTTCGGCAATGGAGACGCTGAACATGGTCCATTCGGACTCAGTGTCCCCAGTCTCCCTCGGAATGCTGTTGAAGCTCTGCCGGAGGTGTGCGTTGAAGATCTCGCGGACTGGGGCCTCTGCTAGACGTTCCCAGCACACCCTCACTACGCGTTTAGATGCACCAGGTCTGTCCAGCGTCCTCCCCCGCCACCTGATCCAACTCACCACCAGGTGGTGATCAGTTGACAGCTCAGCCCCTCTCTTTACCCGAGTGTCCAGAACATATGGTCGCAGGTCTGCTGATACGATTACAAAATCGATCATCGACCTACGGCCTAGAGCGTCCTGGTGCCACGTGCACTTATGGACACTCTTATGTTCGAACAGGGTGTTCGTTATGGCCAAACTGTGATTAGCACAGAAGTCCAATAACAGAGCACCGCTCGGGTTCAGATCAGGGAGGCCGTTCCTCCCAATCACGCCCCTCCAGGTCTCGCTGTCGTTACCCACGTGAGCATTGAAGTCTCCCAGCAGGACAACAGAGTCTCCAGGTGGAGCACCCTCCAGCACCCCCCCCCCCCCCCCCCCCCAGGGACTCTAAGAAGGCTGGGTACTCTGAACTGCCACTCGGCGCATAAGCGCAGATGACAGTCAGGACCCGTTCCCCGACCCTAAGGCGCAGGGAACAAACCCTCTCGTCCACCGGGAAAAACCCCAACGTACCGGCAGCAAGCCGAGGGGATATTAGGATACCCACCCCAGCCCGCCGCCTCCCACCAGGGGCAACTCCAGACTGAGACAGAGTCCAGCCCCTCTCCAGGAGACTGGTTCCAGAGCCCAAGCCATGTGTAGAGGTGAGCCCGACTATATCTAGCCGGTACCTCTCAACCTCACGCACTAACTCAGGCTCCTTCCCCACCAGAGAGGTGACATTCCATGTCCCTATTGCCAGTCTTGGCAGCCGGGGGTCAGTCCGCCAGGGCCTCCGCTCCTGGCCGCCACCCGGCACACAATGCACCCGACCCCTATGGCGCCTCCTGTGGGTGGTGGGCCTGCGGGAGGATGGGCCCATGTCTCCTCTTCGGGCTGTGCCCGGCCGGGCCCCATGGACTAAGGCCCGGCCACCAGACGCTCGCCCTCGGGCACCCTCCCCGGGCCTGGCTCCAGGGCGGGGCCCCGGTAACCCTATCCCGGGCAGGGTAAACTG
The DNA here is from genome assembly GCF_964374335.1 of Astatotilapia calliptera. Lineage (NCBI taxonomy): Eukaryota > Metazoa > Chordata > Actinopteri > Cichliformes > Cichlidae > Astatotilapia > Astatotilapia calliptera. Next base: position 13,099,386 of record NC_137427.1, on the reverse strand, counting down.
TTCCCTCGGTGTCCTTTTCATAAGGGTCTTATGAATCGCTCTTTGTCTGGTCCCTCACCCAGGGCCAATTTGCCATGGGAGACCCTACCAGGGGGCAAAAGCCCCCAGACAACATAGCCCCTGGGATCCCTGTGACACACAAACCCCTCCACCACGATAAGGTAGCGATTCAAGGAGGAGTGGTCATTTATGACATGACAATCATAAATGCACATTTAAAGTAACTGAGACTACAAATTTGGTTGAGGTGAAAATAAATAGAAAACAGGCTCATTTTTGGTCCCAAGAATTTAGTCTATGTCATACATAATACATAGTGCAAAGTAATATTACACTAATACCAGACTTGTATATATTTAGATACATTATAGCTGATGTTTTTCTGGGTGGTTCAGTTCCATTTTAAACCACTATTAGGGCGACTGTGGCTCAGGGGGTTGGGAAGCCGGAAGGTCACCGGTTCAATCCCCAGGCTCTCTGTCCTGGTCGTTGTGTCCTTGGGCAAGACACCTTACCTTACCGCCTACTGGTGTTGGCCAGAGGGGCCGATGGCACAATATGGCAGCCTCGCTTCTGTCAGTCTGCCCCAGGGCAACTGTAGCTACACCGTAGCTTGCCTCCACCAGTGTGTGAATGTGAGAGTGAATGAATAGTGGCATTGTAAAGCGCTTTGGGTGCCTCGAAAAGCGCTATATAAATGCAATCCATTATAAGCTAGTTTGACAGTACAGTTTCTTTAACTAGTGTGATAACTGAGTACCCAACTTGGATATATTTAAGCATGCCATTCCTGAGTGTGCTTGAACAGGTTGGATATGAAGTACAAGAACACTCAAGATGCAAAAGTGTATTGCTTTCTGTACAGCTTCCTCCACAAAAATCACTGCCTTAGGTCATTAACAGGAGAGGAAGTTGGGGTGCTGATACTGAAACTGAAACATACTCAACCTAGGTCACAGTAACACCCAATACAAGGTATTAAACAAAAGAAATCAAATGCTTTCCAATTCTAAAAAGTAATTTATTCAGTTATGTGATGCCAATGATAAGACATTGTGCTACTTACAGGGAAATACAGTTTTTTGAACAGTGACATGTTCACAGCTTTAACCGTGTATACAACCACAACAGATTTTAAATAAAACAATCAGTATGCAGTTGAATTCTTGAAATGCGTGTCAACAGCATGTCTTTTATCCGGTCTTTTTTCTCTCACCCCAGCCGGTCGCGGTAGATGGTCGCCCCTCCATGAGCCTGGTTCTGCAGGAGGTTTTTTCCTGTTAAAAGGTTTTTTTTCCTTCCCACTGTTGCCAAAGTCCTTGCTCATAGAGGGTCATATGATTGTTGTTTTTTCCTCTGTATGTATTATTGTAAGGTCTACCTTACAATATAAAGCGCCTTGAGGTGACTGTTGTGATTTGGCGCTGTATAAATAAAATTGAATTGAATTGAAAACAAAGTTTACATATTTAACAATACTACATTCACTGTCAAGGAATTATAGTCACTTTTAAACACAGTCCTCTAGTTTCAGACTCTCATACACAACTGACTAAAAAGCTTTTTAATGGACAGGTGTGTGCAGTTCCTCATAAATTAGACTGGTGAAAGGTCTGAAGTTGATTCTAAGTGTGGGATTTGCATTTGGAAGCTGTTGCTGTGAACCAAAAACATTTAAATGCAAATGAAGGTAATCCTTAAACTGCAAAAACAAAACAAATTTATCAGGGAGATAGTGGGAATATTAGGACAGTTTTGCACATATGAAGGAACAACATAAAAAGACGCATGTGCTCATGAGGTAAAATAGTACTGGATGTTTTCAGTGTCTTTTACCTGGTAAAGTAAAAGGGGAAAAAAAGACTTTGCAATATCCAGCCAAGTGAAGAACATTTTTTAGAGATGTGAAATCATTATACAAAGGTTCAACAAAACATGAAAATCTGCTATCCATCTGAAAATTAGAAAAGTCGAATAGAAAATTCAGATCACTTTGGAAAACAATTTTTTTTGACAGATAAAGATTAGAGGAACAGCTCATAATCCAAAGTATGTTAGATCACCTGCAGTCACAGTGAAATAAGCAGGATGGCATTGAAAATAAAATCTATGAAAGTTGTGCCACTAACCAGATATTTCCACTTGTATGTATGAAAAAAGACAATTACCAAAAGAAGGTAGAGGTGTATTGTATGATAACAGATAGGCCTATAAAACATTAGCATTACATCACACCAAGAATTAGAGACAGCTCTAGACACTTACAAATAGTTTTTGGGCTCTAGGTACTCTGGCTTCCTCCCATAGTCCAAAGACATGCAGTTAGTGGGGTTAGGTTTATTGGTGATTCTAAATTGGTCATAGGTATGAATGGTTGTCTGTCTCTCTGGTTGCCTTGTGACAAGCTGGCAACCTGTTCAGGGTATGCCTGCCTCTTCCCCCCTTTTTTAAATATATATTATTTTTCTTTCTGTCAACACCAGATAATTGTCTTCACAGGAAATATAGACACAGTTTTCACTGAGGAAAAGAAACTTCAACTCTTGTTTAGTCCTTTTCTTTTTCCTAACTGTTGATAACAGCAACAGCATATCTGTAGACATACTCAAACCCAACGTGGCAGCAAGGGGAATTTGTGTTACAGATTGAGTTTCCTGTTGGCTTTAGGATCGTGTGTGTTTTTGTGTCTGGGTGTGTGTGTGTCGTGTGCATGAACATGTGTACTTGCTTTCACCTGAACCAGTACATCCTCTTTCCAGAATAAGCTGCCCTGCCTGTCAGGGGAATGTGATCAACGTGGCCACCATATGGCAAGGCTAATGATTAATGTTTACCTGGGCCAGAGCGCACACACAGGTTTCCAGACACATCCATAAATAACCCTAGTAGATACTGAAACTTGTGCACTGGGATATACGCATGCCCTTAGATTCAATAATGCACAAATTTCCTAGATCTAGTAAACACTTTTGGGTTAATCAAAAATGAGATTTCCTTCCATTTGTGTTGGTGCATGACATCCTGAGCTAAGTCTTCTGGTGCTTTACTGTAGGCTGGAGGATGTTGTAGAAAGAAAATTCTCAGGTTAGTCAACACTTTTTAAAGTATCTTTGTGCATACCAGCAGCTACTTATGGAGTTTATCCTTCAGATTCTGTATCAGTAACACATTATAACCTGTAAAGCCAGCATATTCAGTTTGATTTGTGTTAAAATTTTCATTTCTGTTTCTGCATTCACCTTTGTGTCTTCCTACCAGCTGATTCAAAGTGAGGTAAACAAGACACTCTAATTAGTCTATACTTGTGAATGCAATTGCCATAATTATGTGATGACTGGCAAACAGTCAGTACTCCCCTCCAGTGAGTATATCTTGGAAAGGCTCCACAACTCTTTGGCAGCTTGAAAAGAAATGGATGAATATTGATAATTAATAAATGAATGGCCCAGAAAAGAAAATCAGTGACTTAGTATTTGATTCTCAACAAAAGACCTTATTCTAGTGATTCAAGCCTAAACTTAAGAAGTTTTCCAGCATTGATGCATGCTCAATCATCCAGGTAAGTCAATGTTTGTGTCGGGGACCCGATCCATGGGGTGGACCGGGTGTTTTTGAGCAGCGTGTTTTTGGGTTTAAAAGTCATGGAGATGCTGTGTTTAGAAAAAATGCATCTCAACTGTTCCAACACTTTTGACAAATAAGGGATCACTAAAGAGAGGAGCACAACTGCTGCCTAAACCAAAACCCTTATTAATAATTTATTTGCACTTTTCAATTGAATTCTGTTAAAAAATTAATAAATAAATATCTGCTGATTGTTTTTCTTTTTCAAGAGATGCCATTTTATTATAGGCAAAAACAAAAGGGAGGGCTCAAATGTGGCCATGGTTGAGACAGTTTTATAAAATTCAGAGTCTTTATTTTTTAAGAATTTGCAGATGCCGGGAAGCAGGAACTGAGGGCTGGATCCTCAGGAACACTGAGGAAGAGGAGAGGGGAGTTAATCCAGTTTCAGGAGAGAGAGATCTGCAGAGATGATTGTTGACAGGGAAAACATTGAGAAACTATTGCTTACTTGAGAGTTCCAGGAGGGCCAGCAGAGAGGGGTAGGAATCTGAATGTAGGTGAGTGTTTTAAGGTAAAGAAGACCAGTCTTGTGGAGTCAGGTAAGCTGTACAGGTAAGTGATATGTTCCTGATTCAGGCAAGATTAAGCACTGAACAGCAGCAGACTATCTGGCAAAGACCGGAGGCTCAAACTGATCCTTAAGTACTGGTGGTTGATTGCAGCTTGGTGAGAAATGGGTGTGCCTTCCTGGTGAATGGGAACTCAGACTCTGCCCTGCAGGTGGCTGGAGGGCCTCCCCATCCCACAACCTGGACTCAGAGGAGGAACAAACTACAGTACACAATAACTAGCTCAGACTATGTCACATTTTCATATTCACATCATAGTCTGTGTCTGACTAGTTGATCCCAGTTTTGTATTTTTCAGTGATAATGTGTTTTGTAACAGGTTTTGTAACACATTATTATTGGGTTATGTGTCAACTCAGTGACTTTATGACATAGACAGCACTAACAATGTCAAGGTTACTTAAGAAATTTGTGGATTTAATTGCTACCCCCACTCCAACAAAAGCCATATTTTTTTTTCTATATATGCCATGCTTGGATGACCTTCTTAGCCTTATGCACCTCTTCACCTACATTCATCATCATTTTTGCCTGTCGGACATTACCTGCACATTACAAAATACCCATATCCATACACTCACATATTGTCACAGTGAGGGCATAGAGGGGTTGCCTTCCATTTGCATGTGTTTTATGGTAAGCTGAAAATTACATTTGTTGATGTTCTGGGATTAGCTTATTTAGGATTTACTGGAAAGCAGTGGGTTGTCTAAACAAGCCAGAGAGGATTTGGGCTGTGGGGGGACTGTGCATGTGTGAGAGTTTGTGTATGTGAGTGTGTGTGTGGGTACATATTAAACTGCATGTGTAATGATGTGCCTATGTTTACCTTGCTAAGTCTGCACTCTTTGAGTTTCCCTTTATGTATGAGTGTGTGTATCTCTGTTGATGCGAGATTGCATTTGCGTACATATCTCTATGTGCATGTGTATATGTGGGAGAGAGATAATTAAAATGTTTATTCGTGTGTGTGTGTGTGTGTGTGTGTGTGTGTGTGTGTGTGTGTGTGTGTGTGTGCCAGTGTATCATTCTGGCACAAACAGAAGCAGTGGAAAATTTGGATAGGTCATGTGCATTTTTCCCAAACACGCCTCAAACTTTTGTAATCCTCTTCTAACATTTCCTCACACGGTCTGTGCTGTGAAGGCATTGGTGAAAGCTGACATAGTCACAGACTGTATAGAAAAGGAGGACAAAGCTAGAACTGCATTACCCCATTGATTTGTGAGCCCTTGATTTGACACATCTCTTAGAAACATGCTCATAACCATAATTCATGACGTAACCTTAGTGAGAAAACTGCACCCATGCACTATATCTTCATGTTGCACAGACAGATTTCTGCTAAGTAGTGCTAAAATATGAAATTAAATATTTTTTTATTTTAATGTATCCTTTATAAACGTACTTTTGGCTGATTTTTTGTGCGTTTGTTTGCGGTTATTGCATTTGAGTTCAGAGATCATAAGGTTTAACTCTATCTATATGTCCAACTGGCTACCAAGAGATAGGAAGTTACACAACACTTCATCCATGATCATGTACTATCATAGTAGCTAAATATATGCTAAACTGTTTATTTAGAGGTCTGTGGAAGCTGGTGTGTTAAAATATCTCCTGGCTAAACATTTAAGAAGCAGATTTATTGAGTTTTCCTACTTTGTACTTTGTTTTTACACAAAACAGTTAAAACTAAAAAGAAATTCCTAACATTACTTCTATGTTATTTTGTGTCACTTTTGCATTACATGGCCTGCGGTGCATTGTCTCATAATTACAAGTTAACAATATAAACCTTTGACAACTGACAAACAACATATATTTTTTGAGTAGGTACAGGTGGAGGTTTTAGTACAGTGGAGGCCACAGTACTATAAACCTGGCAGCTCATTGCTGCTTTTGATACCTGTTGAAAATCCAGCTTTTGCTGATTGGTTCGGGGTCAGCATACACTCATCTTGAGCACCACTCTGGGTTTGGGGGTTTTACGCTTGAAAAGAGAGGGTGCCAGGTTAGCAGCACTAAATAGTTATATCTGGTCTAGGTGCAGTGTGCTCATGTCTCATCATATTGCCTTTTTGTGGATAATAGACACATTAATATCTATATTATGAAGCTGAAGGGTTTTTTTGTATTTTTTTGCTATCCTCTCATTGTGCAAGTACTGTTATAATTGTTTGATAAGTTAATGTAATGTGATCATTTTATTTAAATGATGCATTAAATTAGGATTCAATGAGGAAATGCAAGATGATTATGGTAATATAAAGTTAACAATATATTAACAATATTAAGTGTAGCGTCATTCAGCAGCCAGCTAATTTAACACAATTACCCACATGTACACACATACACGCATATGCATCATTTGTGAAAACAGGCAAGTTTTATAAACTACCAAAGTTTTAAAGAAGCAGCAGCAAAGGGATGACAGCTGCTTGGCTGCACTAAGATTAATTGTTGCAATTTAATCCCTCTTATGCTAAAAGGAAGAACAGATTGATTCATTTCAACAAAAGAAAGTCACAATTCCTCTTACGTCCATATGTTTTTGGAAAGTGACACTTTTGTAATTTTGCCTCTCTACACCAGCACTATAGATTTTAAATCAAATGATTTAAAATCATTTGTACATAAGGAGCTTTGAGAAAGTATTTGCCCATTCCTCATTTATCACACTTACAGAGAGTCTTAGAAAGCTTTTTTGCAGTGGGGACAAAGGACCTCCTGAACTGATCAGATCTGCAGCACAGTGACAGGAGCCATCTACCTTTGTTCCTCTGCCCTGCCAGGAGGCTGTGGAGAGGGTGTTTTCTGTTGTTCATTATAACTTTCAGTTTATTCATTGTGCTCTTCCCCACCACAGTCTTAAGCGAGTCCGGTTTCCTGCCAAGCACCAAGCTGTGTTTTTTTCATCAGCATGTCCAGCCACTTGCTATATTTGTCCATCAGGCTGCACTCTGAACAGCATAAAAGAGACTACTGGCCACCACAGACTAATAAAGTATGTGCAGCATCTTATCACATGCACCAAAGGATGTCAGCCTCTGCAGGAAGTAGATGCGGCTCTGCCCCTTCATGTAGAGAGCAGGGACTGGTTCAGCTTGTTATTCAATAGGAGCCCCAGACATTTATAACAGTGCTCCACCTCAGTGTCCTTCACATGGAAACTGGTGGATGGAATGGCCTAACTCTTCTGTGATCCACCACCATCTCCTTAGTTATAGTGGTTTCGAGGGGGAAACTCTAGAACAGTACCAATCTCTACAGGCTTATGTTCAAAGTTTACTTTGTTAGTCCTAATTTATCCTATATTGTCTAGTGTTCTAGTTTAGGTTTCCTGTATTCTCTGTTTAGTTCCCTGAGTATTAATAAGTTTCCCTCATATAGTTGCCCTCTGTGTCCTCCTCTGTGTGTCTGTGTTTATATTGTGATGTTAGTTCTGGTGCCGTGTTCCCACTCCTTGTGTTCCTCATCCCAACATGTGCTCCTCCAAGTTCTCTTTCCCCCTCCAGGCTGCCTCTGTGTACTTCTTGTTTTACTTTGAAGGTCTGTGTCTCATGTTAGTGCATTCGGCCTCGGATAAAGCGGTTGAAGATGGATGGATGGATGGACAGTGGCTTTCAGCTTGGAGCTCTCACATGGATACCATTATTATCCAGTTTCTTTCATAATTTTGAATAATAAACACTGACCCTAAGTGACCTCAGTGTTCTGGGTACTTTTGTGGCCTCCTGGAACAGTCGTTGATGCAATACTAGAATCATTTTGATACATCAGCCACTCCTGGGAAAGTTCACCACTGTTCCAAGTTTATTCCATTTGTGACTAGTAACTTTCACCGTGATTCATTGCAAACCAATACTTTTTTAAAACATTATGTATGCTGCATATAAGTGCAATATCCATAATGCTGGAGGAGGAATTTATTGGATGTTAAATATGTAACTCTTCCTGCAACAGGAGGCAATTTGTTAAAGCTGCTGTCACAGAGAGAGATGCACTGGATCCCAGCACTCAACACAATGTCACCTGCTAGACTGAATGATGATTTCAGTTGGAAATGTTTCCTCTGAACCAGTCTACATAAAATATAGAAATAAATGTTTACTACAAAAACAGATAACCTTGTTCAAACGTACTACTTTGTTTTTGTTATTGTTATTACTGAATATATCCAAAATTGGGAAGTGAATTACTATGTGACTCTTCAAACTAATCATCTGTCAAACTGCTGTATATAAATGACATGATGTCCTTTTTGTTTCATGTTTTCATAAGGCCAGGATAACCTGGTGAAATTGAGGTTTGTGCTCCCCTTTTACCCTTTGGTACTTGACATTGGAGTTATATGAGTTTGGTTTAGTACCACAGATTAATATACTTCTAAAGCACACCAGAGAGAAAAGCAGGAACATATTACAACTTGTAGTAAAGGTCAGATTTCTCAGTGCTGGTGTACACACACACACACACACACACACACACACACACACACTGACAAATACAGATAAATATCTACAAATATGGTCAATAAACAACAAACAATGTTGATAGTATTATAAACTTGCAATTCTAAACTTGCTTTCCCTCTGTGTATTTTCCTGTTAATGTTGCTGTTTTTGTCCTCACATCTCAACTGTCTGCATTTAGCATTTAGATTAGTGCAAACTTCGATTAAGATGGTGTTCCATTTCAAATGCAAGCTTAAAAGTAAGGCTAAGACAAAAATATGCAAAACAAAAGTAACTGGAGTAATACAAATCCCCAATTCAAATTCTCTGCCTCTTTTTTGTCTTGGAAGCATTATGGAGTGGATTATTGTAGATTATAATCACAGGCAGTAAAAATTGCAGAAACTAGACTTTTTGTTAAACAACTACTTCTTATTGTCACTTAGTGAGTGGGGAAAAGAGAGATAATGGAAAGAGCGAATGCGTAACATCACTAACAGCTGTCCAGTAAGTGCTAATCTTATTTGGACCTCTCTGCTAATAAGATGTTTAAGTGGGTTTAGTTTATTTAAATGTGGGTGGGAATGTTTTGGGTTTAGGTCTCTCCAGACCTGGAACAATTTCCATTTAGGTGAAATGACGAGTTTCTTTCATGTTCTCTAGAGGAAAGTAATTGAAAGGCACTTTGTCTGTCCTCCCTGCTTCTGCATTTTTTATTTATTTTTTTTTGCCTGAAAACTCGTCGTCCCCATCTTCCTCGACCGTTCCGTTTCACTTGTGTTATCCTGTGACTAAATCCCCTTTTTCTTCTTGGGTGAAGAAAGGAAGTGTGTCTCTCACCTCACATAACGCATCACACAAAATCACATCAAAAGAAAGAGAGAGCTTTGTGAATAAATCATACATACGAGTGAGCGAAACTACCAACATGGTTCTCATCACATTTTACATTATTTAACACTCACCGACTCCCTGTGTGTGTGTGTGTGTGTGTGTGTGTGTGTGTGTGTGTGTGTGTGTGTGTGTGTGTGTGAGTGAGTGAGTGAGTGAGTGAGTGAGAGAGAGAGAGAGAGAGAGAGTGTGTACTAAGCTATTAGATATATATATATATATATAATATATAATTAACATAAGGCTAATCTCATGCAAGATGACGCAGCGTCTTAAACCATGAATGGAAACCCAACTAAACTGATAGTAGGACACTGCTGACTAAAATTTCAACAATAACCTTTTTTTTTTTTTTTGAAATCATGTTTCTGTCTTCTGTTAAAAGATAAGTGTGAATTTTAAAGTTATACTTCTACCCCCACACTCGAGACTGTTTTCTTGTTCTGGATGATGAGAAGATTATTCCAGCTGGGTTACAAGAAGATAGCTGTATCCTCGTCCTCGAGGAAAAAATGAAAAGTAAAAATGCTAGCCTGTGTTCTGTCCATAAAACAAGCTCTTTGGTCTACACTGTGTTTCTTACTGTTAACTTCTGTCATTGTGCAAGGCCACTGAGGTAATTTCATGCTTGGTTGTGGGAAATCAGACTTTGGATCTTGCCAGATACCCAAAAGATCCAGATTAGGATTGGTTTAGGACTTAATCAGGCATCAACACTCCCTGTAAATTGCAGAGGAAAACAACTACCAGAAAGTTTGCCAGACTGTAAAATCAGTTGCAAATTGGTTTGATTACAAAATTGGGACTGAAGTTGGGCCAAAGTGAGTGACCATGTAAAAATAGCAGATACGGTAAAAACATATATACAATCAATTGAATGCATGTATTGCAATTTTCCCTGTGTAATGAGTATTTTTGGTATCATATTTCTTTGTAAATTTGCTTTGTATGTGGACAGTATACTTTTTGCTAAACCTCAATAATTTAACAAAGGGGTGTAGTATCATTGTATACTTGTTATTATAATTATAGAATAAGATACATCATTTCTTTTTTTATTTCAAATTTTTGAATTCTTTTTTTTATTTAATTTCCATTAAAAGCACTGGGACAGCTCTGTGTTTCCCTATGTAAGACACAGTGCTACAGGCATGCCTTAAAGCCATAAAGGCCTGGATAACTTGTAATTTTATACTTCTAAATCCGGACAGTACCGAGGTTATTCTACTTTGCCCTTATACCTCAGAAACATGGCATCCAACCAGAAACCTACTCTGTGTGGCATTACTCTGTCCTACGGTAACACTGTGAGAAGTCACTGGAGTTATTCTTAACTGGGATGTGTTCTTCAACATGCATGTTAAATAAATATGCAGAATTGCTTTCTTCATTCACTCTAGTGTAATTCCTTATTAGGCTATTCAGTCCAACTGGCATCTCAAGCCATTCTACAATTTTATTTAAAATGTCACACTTTTGGAGTACTAACAGGGACTAAAAAGAAAGATCAGATTCCTCCCTACACTCAATTTGGAACTTAATTTAAAGCCCTTCTTATCACGTACAAAACCTCATCATGGCTCGTCGCATCTTAAAGATTTTTTAAGATCTGTAAGATGTGAGGGGGCCTGATTATGTTACTATAAGGCTAATAATAACATATTGTCCCAGTAGAACACTTCTGCTCTCAGACTGCAGGGTTATTTGTGGTTCTTAGAGTTTCTAAAAGTAGAATGGGAGGCAGAGCCTTCACCTATCAGGCCACTCCTCTGTGGAAACAGCTCCCATTTCAGATTCAGGAGACAGACATACTCTCTACTGTTAATATTAGACTTATAACTGTCATTTGTGATTCAGCCGATAGTTAGGATTGGATCAGTCCTCAGTTATGCTGATATAGGCTCAGGTTTCTGGGTGTTTCTTCTTCACTCACTACCGCTGCTACATGTCATAAATACTTTGTCTTCTGTCTCCCATAGTTTGTGTTTTGTCCTCGTCTCTGTGTGCCCTTCTTTTTTCTTGTCTTTCCCTTCATCCCGAAGTAGGACACAACTGTCCCTCCCAAAGACTGGTTCTGCTGGAGGTCTCTTCTTGTTTAAAGAGAGTTTTTACTTCCTGTTGTTACAAAGTACTACTTGTAGATGATTGTCTGATTGTTGGGGTTTTCTCTCTAATATTTGTGGGTCTTGAACTTACAATAGAAACTGCCTCTAGGTTATAATTATTGTGAGCCAGTGCTATATAAAAAAAAACTTGAATTGAATGTCAACTACAAAAAGTGCTGGACAGTTTGTCAACTATGACTATGTTGTTTATGAGAGACAAAATGCACACAAATGCTTTCATGACTACTCCAAACCCGCCATGTCACTTTTAATTATAGTTTTCATTTGTGCGGCACCATGCAGGGATGTATTGTGTACAGTTTATCCCCCAAAAGGAAAAAATGGATAAACTTATCTGTCAAATTAAAAGGACTTGGAGGAGGTGGTGCCTTTGTAGAAATGAATCTTCCTGAAAAACTCCCCACTGTAATGTAATGGATTTGAGTTTAATTACAAACTTCATCACACACATACATACACCGGTGTGCAAAAACACACACTCAAGATAAGAAAACAAACACAATCCTTGTTTGTACTGAAGTAAACACACAGAGTAAATTCTGCCTCTGTTTCCAAACAGAGACAGAAGGACATCTATACACCAGAACACACAAAAGCATCTCGGCAAATAAGTATAGAAATATGCAAGTACATAGACAGCACAAGTGTGTGTATTTGTTGTGTCTAGTAGAGAGAAATTGTTATAAAGTTTTTGTTATTATTATTATTATTATTATTATTATTATTATTATTATTATTATTGTATTAAAGGAGATGACACAGAATAATCCACGGACTTAATTTTTATTCTGAAAGCAAAATTGTCATGGTCCTGGGCCAGTATTCTTAGTTTTTGTGTGTTTTGTATTCTGTTCTCTATTTATGCCTTGGTTCCTAGGTTGTTTAGTTAAGATGTTCCTTATTTGGTTACCTCCTGTGTTCCCCTTTATGTATCTGTGAACCCTTGTTTCCCCTCCTTGTGTTTTATTCCATGTTTTCCGTTATGTCCGTGCTCTCTCCTCCTGTCTGAACCTCTGTGTACTTCCTGTTTTATTTTGACAGTCTCTCGTCAGTATGCGTCATGTTGTGTTCACCCCTGCCCTGTCTCGTTACGGTTATCTGTGTCAGCTGTGTTCCCCATGTGCTCCCACTTCCCTCGTTTACCCTCTGTGCATTTATGTCCACATCTCCCTCAGTTCAGTGTCGCGTTCTCCCTCGTGACTGTGTGCCCTTCCGTGTGTTTCCTCGTAAGTCAGTTCCTTAGTACTTCCCAATTCAGTTTCGTATTATTTTGTGTCGCCGTTATCTTTTGTCAGCAATAAAGCTGTATTTTGAGTTCAGTCCTGTTTTCCTGTGAGTTTGCGTTTGGGTCCCCATCCTGCCTGCACACAGCCTGATCATGACAAAAATACTTTGTTGCCGTAATATGATTAGGGCTATTTTATATTTTGCCCTTGGTTTATTTGAAAGAAGTTTGCGTAACACAGTGAGCAGAAATAAGTACGTGCTATGGTAGAGGGCATTAATCTCCTTCTCTTGAATTTTTCACAATAATTACAAGGCCTGATGCTGAAACCTCCATTGTCGTGTGTCCTTTGGTAAACCTTGAAAGGGAAAATTGGGGCTTGCGTTTGTGATGACAGAACCTGACTGACTCTAGTCGATTCCAAAGTTAAATGAATGCTTACATAACTTTAGAAATGAATGCGGGGGTATGTGATAGAGAAGCATTCCTTAGATTCTCAGCATCCCATTTACTGAGAATGACACTAAGTCCCACACAGTTTGCCGCTGAAGAATCATTACAAGCAGAGCAGTTCCCTTCTACAACTCTTTAGAGAAACCTTTTGTAATGCAGCTTACAGATGTGAAAGAATAAAGTTAAAGCTCAGTGTCTACAAGTAATATCATTCAGTATTTTCCTGGCACCGACTAACATCCTTTCTAACAAAATCTCATTCTTAGCAAACTACAGTTCTTCAGATAATCATTACCATTTGAATATGACCACATTTAAACTCCAGTGTTTTTAAAAATTAACATTTATTTGCTGCCAAGGAGTACAGGTAGGTACAAACCAGAAGGTCAGATAGGCAAAGGTTATGACAAAGAAGGCATGATGATTGGTTTGAAAGTCAGCAGTGTCCTACTATCAGTTTAGTTGGGTTTCCATTCATGGTTTAAGACGCTGCGTCATTTTGCATGAGATTAGGTTTGGATTTCTGAGTCTACAGAAATACAGATTTTCATGTTCTGTAGCAGACCTGTAAACCTTTTCTTCTGCAATCCAAAGGGATATTACAGGGACTACAATCATATATCTATTACCCAGGGATAGCCAAAAGGAGACAGTTCATGCAGTTTACACTGAAGAGATTATTTTATTTGTATTGTGTATTACTAAGTAAAACACTTGCAAATGGGCAACTTGCCTTCCATAGTCTTAGTGAACAGCATAGACAGTATATATTGCATATCTGCAAATCCCTGTTTTGATAGCATGCATTAATTTGAGTTCTCCTATATTTTATTTTTTGTCCTTGTTAATATCATGTTTTTTGACCAAGGGGAATATTAATGCTTCATCCAAGCCTGGATTTTGCAGTATTTTGGGTTAGCTCTTATGTAGGGATGTCATTTGTATTATTTTCATTTCTATGGTTATTTATGTAGGGAGGGTTACAAAACATTACACAAAATACACACAAAATACACACTTTTGTATATTTTAAACATACATACAGAAAAATCAACTTGAAACCTTCTGATTTTGGTGGATGAATGGCTGTGTGCTTAATTCATCTTTCCAAAAGATGGCATTTACCCTTGGGGTTTTCCACTGAACTCCAATGTAGATGATAAAGTAAATGAAGCCCCCCCATTTTTTTCTACTTTTTCTGCTTTCTTTTGCTAAAGGAAAAAGACACAAAAGCTTTCTCATGTGGCTATTCCCTCTACTTTCAGCATTGATCTTTGTTTGAGGAAGCTCCTTCAGAAATGCCTGCAGGTGAGAATAAAAAGACAGAGGCTGAAAAGAAGGAATGCCACAAGAGCCTTATATAAGATGCTCAGATGGTATTCACAAAAAAAGGCGGGGAGGGGGTGGGGGGGAGTTGACAGTTGTGTTTCCCAAAGTGGAAGATGGTGTTATAACCTGATGGTAAGGGAAGAGTCACAGGAGATACTCAAATTCTCTTGCAACTTGTCTTTAGTGAAAACACCAACCTATAGAGATTCTCTTTCTTTCAAACCTGCAGAGACACTTAAAAATGCTGTCAATGAGAAAGATGACACAGTGAGTTGATACTGTCATCCTCAGTGTGTGTATCTATGTATACGTGTGTGTATGTTATATGTGTGTAAGTCAAGAAATGGGATTTTTATGTCAGCAGCCCCGTACAATGTGTCACAACACATTGTGATCCAAATCCATCACTGAGAATTCTTTCCCATCATCTATCACAGTCTTTGATAGCTCAGAGTGTGAGTGGCTGAAAGGGTCGTTCACTGCTGGCTGCCCTCCATCAAAGACCATACATGAAACAGGGAAAAGTAGAAGAGGGGAATGCTTTCAGTTCAGGATGAAAGGGGTAGAAACCACATCTTTTACTTTATATTTGTTTAATTTTTGTCTTTACTATTTTATCTTTGCTTTATCTTTACTCTTTACTTTTGGAAAAATAATAGTCAAACAAGACACGTCACATGCCAAGATTAAAATAATAAATAGTCAGTTGCACTTCAGCCTCTCCATCTGTCATGGTGCTGGGTCTGCAACCCAGTATTTATGTTTCAGATCTTGATTTAATATTATTTGACTATTGTTGGTGCTGGTTTAGGTTATTTTTCTGTTGTGCTTAGTGATCTTAGTTCTTCCTTCCTCTGTATTTTTCTATTTTTCTTAGTCTGTGTCAATTCCTATGTCTTCTCTGTGCTAGTCCTGGTCCCACGTCCCATGTCTAGTCACCCTTGTCTCTATCTTCCCTGTGTTCCTGAGTCAGCCATGTCTCAGAGTGAAGCCTGTCTCTCTGAGTCTGTGTCTTTGCGTATGTCTCGTGATTCCTGTTTTACTTTGACAGTCCTTGTCCTATGTCAGCGTTTACTGCCTTGCTTCCTCCCTGTCGCGTGATGTCTGATTAGCCCCAGCTGTGTGTCCCTCCTGTTTCCTATCCCCTCAGCTTTTGTTTGTATTTCACTTTCCTACTGTAAATAAAGCTCACTTGCAGTAAAGTCAGTCGTCAGTGCCTGCACTTGGGTCCTTCTCTCATAACTCTATATGTCTGCTTCTGCAGCCATGACAGCATCACTTATGTCGTGCTTTGAAAAGTAAAGGTCTGTGTGTTCAATTATCATTTTCTTTTGTTTGTTAACACGAGCAGTTAGTTATCTAACTTCCCTAGAAATAGTAATATAAAAGTTTAAAACGTCAAGAAAAATCAAATACAATAAAAAAAATCAGAAATACTGTACAGCAAAATAGGTAGTAACATTAAATGTATTGAGGTCATGCAAATTAGGATTTTCAATGCAATAATTGTTTTGTTAAACAGTTTATCTGTACATGCAGTAAACAAACAAATAGACAAAATCAGTATTTCCCAAAATATTTTACCTTTTCTTTGTTGTTATTGTTGGAATTCTGACTTCACTGAGAGTTTAAAAGCCTCTTTATGTTTCTTTGATAACATCATCAGTCTGATCTGCCAAAACAAGAAGACCAGACACTTTACACTTTACTGTGCTTCATGGAACTCTGCTTGTAGAGAAATTCTCTATGAAACATACCAAACCATATATCAAAGATTCGTTCTCACAAGGCAGAACCAAAGCTATGATTTCCTCATAAACTGCAATGCAAAGCCTGATAGGGACACGAAAAGAAACAAATAAAAGACAAGACATAATGAATCTGATGAAGAAAGATTTACTTCCATCAATAGTCTTCCGTGGGTGTCAAACAAATCTGGAGACATCACTGAGAGCACCACAATTTCACCATCTGATCTGAGTCTTTGGATAGATATGATGACTTTTGAACATTTAAAAACTTAGTTAACATTACTTTAATGTCAAATTTATTCGAAAACTTTCATCTTTATCATGTATCAATGTTTTAGGGGGGGAAAAGAAAGTAAGAGTTATATTTCCCAAACCGCATGAGCAAAAAATCCCATTCACAGTAAGCCTATCTGTTACAGTAGACCCCAAGGGCCACAGCGGGTAGCTCTGCATGTTCGATTTGGCAGATTTTTTTATTTTTTTTTTACACCAAATGCCCTTCCTGATGTAACCCCCGAGGGATTTGTGTCTGCTCCTGGGACTAAATGAGGAACCTTTCACTTGTTAGGCGAATGTGTAAGCAACTATACTATGAAGCTTCCATTAGATAGAGGATAATTGGAAATAATTGCCAGTATTAATCTTCTTTATTTCCACAAGTGCGAAATTTTCTTGTTTTAACTAACTGATGAAAATGTAACATACCCATGAGAAAACTGTGTACATGTAGATCAAATCAGTCTTCTAGCTTCAAAACACTTCACAAATCACACAGAAACACATGAAAGAAGTGCATGATTTTTGCATTTTATGATACAATTTGGAATGTGTGAAGCCAAATTAGGGCATCCTTGTATGACTTTAGCAATGCTAAATCTGATCTTATTTCTCCCAGACTGGGACAGATCAGAATAAATAGTGAGAGAAGGCATATTTTTATGGCAGTATAATGATGATTGTCTGCGCACCTAAAGCGGTCACACACAAAAAACACAGTCTGTTAGTCACTAAACCCTTAATTCAGCAGTTTGAAACTAGGCCATTAGTGTATGAGAGAGCCTGAAAGGGAGGGAAAACAAGAACATGAAGGCCTGTGTGTGTGTGTGTGTGTGTGTGTGTGTGTGTGTGTGTGTGTGTGTGTGTGTGTGTGTGTGTGTGTGTGTGTGTGTGTGTGTGTGTGTGTGTGTCCTGCAGCTGAAACAGAGATAGCTGTGTGGCCAGGACAAGTTGTATTCTCTTCTAGTACTTATATCACCTCCTGTCCCTGACTGTATATGTGCACATGTATTCATATCTGCAATGACAGCAAGATTAAGTAGTTTTTTCAAATGTTAAAAGTCAGCATCTTCATTGTGTATGTGTACACCATCTTCACCCCTCCTCTCTTCTTGCATGCAGTAGTTAATCCCCTGGATTGCTATTTAATTTAGTGCATTGATTGCTGACAAATAGAAGAAGTGTGTGCCTCATACTGGTCTGTCAATCAGCACTTGTATGAAGGTGTCTCCTTTGTGTGTTTGTCTGTGCAGAAAGGATGATATCAATTTACATATTAATAGCACTGAAAAAATAAAAATATATGTGTATAACTGGTGAAGCAAGGACAACGAGGAAATTGTTTTCTCTGTTCAGTTTGTCTGCATTAATTTCTGTATGGGATTTTGCTGCTGAGTGAGTTTTTGGAGCATGTAACAGAAAAGCAGAACAAAATAATAAAATCTGCAAAACCAGTATTTAAAATTACCACAATGAAAGTATAAGCTAATGCCTTAGTCACACATGCATAGAAACCTGTCTATACCTGTGTGCCCTATCCAAGGAATATTGCATATTGCTTAACAGGATGGCGAAAGGTTGCTGGAAGTTGGTGGTTGCTGCCAGGCAAAATCAATCAAAAATCTGATAGTGATTAAAAACAAAGTTGTGCCTTAAAACCGCAACTAGCAGGTTTTTCCCTAGAGTCCAGTGGTTGCCAGATGTTTACTAACTAGT
The DNA here is from genome assembly GCF_964374335.1 of Astatotilapia calliptera. Taxonomy (NCBI): domain Eukaryota; kingdom Metazoa; phylum Chordata; class Actinopteri; order Cichliformes; family Cichlidae; genus Astatotilapia; species Astatotilapia calliptera. Next base: position 13,080,969 of record NC_137427.1, on the reverse strand, counting down.
TTATGGGCTTGTGTGACTCAGGCTTTAGCAACAGATTCAGAGTGAGTCATCTACAGCAACCACTCACCAACTGGTCAGGAAATAGATAATATTTTCCCTAGCAACTGGTTGCAGACCAATTTCTAGGCCTGAGTGACTGGGGCAAGACATTTACACTTTTTTTCTAAGAATTGCAGGCATATATACTTAGCATTAAATCACTTCCTTTTATGCATCAGCATTTCTGTTCAGTCATATTTCTGGCCATATCCAGTTTGGAGTTGGAGAAATGACCAAAAAAGACAATGTTTTTGGCTGATCATTCCAATATGCTCAGAAGCCACTGATATTTATTCTGTTTGATGAGTTTTTGTGCAATACCACGGAACCAAAACTTCAAAGGGAAAACTTGCCAGCAAAATTCAAGATAACTGCTATTAGGAACTATTACTTACTGTGCGTACACTGGATAGTGTTATAGGTTTTATATAATGATATTTTGACGAAGAAAGGGTAAAGTAGAAGAAAATAGGGACAGAAAATGCACACTGGGAATGTCAAAACAGATGTTGCTTAGCAACTATTTCTGGCTCATTAAGGCTCATTTCAAACAAAATTCAACATCAGTGCTCTCTCTGTTTTCCAGCGTTGGTGTTTTATTGCCTTTTAAGTGTGATAAATCATTCAAGGCCAAGCAGTTTTATTCTGTTGGTTCTGCAAATGTATCTCTTAGATTTTTCTGAAATTATTATACATCATTATTTTGAACAGCTTCTTGTTTAAATATATGCTTACATCTTTGCACAGCCTTAGGCACAGGCTTGTGCTCAGGTCTAGGGCCTTCTTTCCATTCTTTCAACATAGTTTTGTTTAATTTTATATGTGGATTAGCATTTAATTTCTAACTTCATGATATATAAATATTTAGTCAGGTGGTTGCCTCACTGAGAAAATGGAGGTAATGAGCTCATCACTGTTTGGTGTGTCTGCCTGCCTTTCAATAGTATCCCATAAAACATTTATTTTACAGCGCAGAAAGAGGGCTTAAACCAAAGATCAGATGGCAATTTGTTATTTTTATAACTTTGGAAATATGTTGGAACTTTTTTAAGCTTGTAATTTCTTGAAAATGTGGGCCTATTTGAGGTCTTATTTTGTTTATGAGTTGATTTTTATGATTTATAGAAACTCACACTCATGGAGCGATTGTGGCTCAAGAGTTGGCAGTTTGTCTTGTAATCGGAAGGTTGCTGGTTCAAGCCCCGGCTCCAACAGTTTCGGTCATTGTGTCCTTGGGCAAGACACTTCACCTGTTGCCTACTGGTGGTGGTCAGAGGGCCCGGTGGCACCAGCAGCTGTGGCTACCATTTAGTTTGCCATCACCAGCGGGTGGATGACTGAATGTAGTGTAAAGCGCTTTAGGGTCTATAGGTACTAAGTAAAGCGCTATACAAATACAGGCCATTTACCATTTATAGCACATTCCTAATTAGCATAGGTGTCAAATAGTGTATTTTATTTTACTAAAGCAATAAATGCTTAAAATTACAATTACTAGCTGAAAAATTTCGATTCTGGATTATGATATTAAAAGGTTTATAAGCGTGTGCAATGTTTAGAATAAAAATGTGCAAACAAAACAAACACACATGAACAACTCATCACTGTGTTATTGTTGATCACTTCCAAAGTTCGTTGCAGCATGCAAGAGTTTCCATGAGGGGAGTGGAAACATTTCTCCAAGTGGTGAAGACGGCTGCACGAAGGGCATTTACTGTCTGAAACTGTTGTCCATTTTTGTAAACTTCCCTTGCCATCCATCCCCAAAGGTTCTCAGTTGGTTGGTCCAAAAGAGTGATGTCATTATCCTGGAAGAAGCCCCTTGTCCTGCCAGCATTGTGTACTGTAGGGTTGTCCTGTTGAAAAATCCAGTCGTTATCACACAGACGAAGGCCCTCAGTCATGAGGGACGCTCCCTGCAGCATCCAGACATAGCCAGCGGCCGTTTGATGCCCCTGGACCTCCATTGTTCCACTGAAGGAAAAAGCACCTCACACCATTATGGCACCCCCTCCTCTGTGGCACTTAAAAAACATCTTAGGTGGGATTAAGCGTCATTTTCAATAAATTGCATGCTCAAAAATGTTTTGTCTCACTCCCATTTCTTCTTGTTGCATGTTGAAGCTCTACTTGTAATCTCTTTAAGATCCAACCATGCAAAATGTGATTTTTTTTGCCAATTTTCAGGTTGTCTTAAACTTTTGATCGGAACTGTACCATGGCAGTTCAGCATAAACCAGCTACCAGTTAGTTTGGTAATGATCATGAAATGATTACATCCTAGTTAAAAAAAAAGGTTTTGTACATTGAAAATGTAGAAACAAACAGTTTTCTCATTTATTGTCATATGAGATATACTTTGGTAATATAGTGTGTGGCCCATCGTTACGTGCAATTTAGTCACCGTACAACAACTGCAATAATTTGGTCTGCATTGCTGGCAAGAAGTTGGACTTGTTTATGGTGGGTGTTGAGTCCACAGGGGTATCCTTTGTCACTGGTTCTGTTCATAATTTTTATGGACAGAATTTCTAGGCTTCTCTGCTAGAAATTGTGGTCCTGTTGGCATTACAGGACCATAACTAGTGGTTTGTAGCCCAATGTGCAGTGGAAAGAATGAGAATTAGCACCTTCAAGTCTGGCCTGGGAAGATCTTGTTCTCCTGGATAAGCTGGAAGAGGTGGCTGGAGAGAGGTCTGGGATTCTCTGCTTAGGCTGCTGCCCCCGTCCATAGATAAGTGGAAGAAAATAGATTAATTGTATTTGTTTAATTTTTTTAATTATCTGCCGTGTAAATCTCACCACCAGATGTAAGCTACAACATTATCACAATACTTTATTAATTCATAAGGAAACTATGTCAATGGACCACCATGCCAAAAACCAAGCTTGAACCAGGGACCTTCACATCTTCAGTGTGACACTCTCCCAACTGAGCTATTTCGGCAACTGTTGTAATTCAAAGAGCAACTTATCAGATTGATACTGTCATTCCAGTTATCTCAATAAAAGATAAATGCAGATGATATTCTTGCGTGGACCAACAAATATTTTCAACTCACTCTCCATCAGTTGTTGGTCTGCTCGCACTCAGGCTGATTTAAGTTGCTAACTAAAAACAACCTTCAGAATTTAATCACTTGTATCTTTCTCAACCCTGTGGAAGAAGGAGAAATTTAGCTGTTTCTTTATAAGTGCTCTTCTGGTATTTTTACTGCATTTAAAGTATTTCGTTTTGTGATTAGATTGTGATTGTGTGATTATTTTAATTTATAGAAAGATGGGAATTTCATCAAAGCATCAGAGTATTTTTCTGAATTCCTCTCTGCTGCCTTACCTAAATTACACCTTTCATATTCTTGGTGATTACATTTAACCTCCTATAGTCAGTTAATGTACCCACTCACTCCAAATATCACATCCCTCACCTGGTTCTTTCCTCTGGGGAGAACTTGAGGTGGTAGCTGTACACAGCTCAAAAATAAAAGAAAAATAAAGAAACACTTATAGCATCAAGTCAGTAAAACCTCTGCGATGTTGATCTGGTCGGTGAAGTAGCAGAGGGGGTTGTTAATCAGATTCAGCTGCTTTGGTTCTCTTGAAATTAACAACAGGTGCAGTACAGGGGAAACAATGAGACCCCCAAAACAGAAACTGGTTTTACAGATGGAGACCACTGTAAAACCAGTTTCTGACTGTTTTGTCACTAGTTTTGTATTTGACTCGGAATACCTGAACCCTACAGAGGTTTCGCAGTCTAACACCTCCAGAATGACACATCAATACATCAATACAAAGTTTGCTGTGTTTCCCAGCACACTCTCATGACGGAGATTCCAGGAGACAAGCAGTTACTCTAGGAGATCTGGAAAGGGACGTAGAAGCGCCGTAACCAGCAGGAGCAGTATCTGCTCTTTTGTACAGAGAGGAAGGGGATGAGCACCCTCAGAGCCCTACAGAATGTCCTCCATCAGGTCACTAATGCGAAAGTCTCTGACCGGACAATCAGAAACAAATTTCACGAGGGTTGCCTGAAGGCCCTACATCTTGTGGTGGGCCTTATGCTCACTGCTTGGGACCATGGAGCCCAACCAGAATATAAAATTTGGCGGGTCCACTGCCACGCTTTGCTTTTCAGAGATGAGAACAGGTTAACCCTGAGCACATGTTACAGACATGAAAGGGTCTGGAGAAGCCGTGGCGAACTCTATGTTGCTTGTAACATTCTTCTACACGATCAAATTCCAGCAGTTCTCTCCTTTCCGTGTCTGTCATAATGAGATCCTCTATCCACAGCTTCTCTTCGGACACTTCACGCATGAAGGTGAGTAAAGCGCACAATAATAATTAAACAACAGACGAGTAATCGTTTTGAGCTAAGCTTGCAATACCGCATGCGGTGCAACAGTCTGGCTATGACCGAAAAGATGCTCCAGCTTTTTTTTTCACCAAACAGGAATCAGTCCAACAGCCTGTAGGTGTGTGATTTGGTATGAGGCTCAGGTGTGTGATCAGCAGGGTGGAGACCTCAGGCACACTCTGCCACTGGAACACAAAATCCCACACATCCACAGAAAGGCTCTCACACCAGTAGAAGAGGGACAAAGTATAAGGCACAATTTTTATTTGAAGGACTAGGGTCTCAGGTTTGCAATGTACTTTCTACGGCTTTATTTACATTTGGCGAATGGTTTGCAAACAGAGATGGGCAGTAACGCGTTACTGTAATCCGATTACTTTTTCAAGTAACGAGTAAAGTAAGGGATTACTATTGCAAAAACGGTAATTAGATTACCGTTACTTTCACGTAGGTTCACTGCGTTACTGCGTTACTAAAACCGTGATTTTTTTGTGAGAATGTCTCATGACAGTGACGTAAGCGAGTGCGACATTGGTGACAACAGCTGTGTGCAGATTAACAATGGAGAATATATCGAGTGCGGGAGAGAGTATGAGCGTCCAGTGTTTAAAGCGTGGAAGTACTGACCTTACTTTGAGTTTGATTCCATAAAAAGTGACAAAAACATTAGTGTCCATTGTGCGTGGGAAGAAAACTTCTTTTTACAGCGAAAAAAAACCCCTAAACTTCCAAGCAAGCACCGAGTGCGCAACGACGTAATGGGAAATTCACAGAGAAACTCACAGAGAAACTCGCGGACTCTTCCACTGACCGCTGCGGCACACCTGCACCAGGGTAAACCTCCGCCTACCCTACTCCTGCTTTACAGGTGAAAATAGAGCAACAGGACCACTAGTCTTTGACTTTATTTATTTTCTGCCGTGTTTTACTTGCATCTATTTGAAAGACTGAGTGTAAACACACAAAAAAAAAATTATGTGCTGGAATGTGCAGAAAATAGGTTTAAATATTAAACAAATTTCTTCCAGTCAGAGAATGTTGCATATAATTAAATTTTTCCTTGATGCATAAAGTTAAAAGATTAAAACTAATAAAACAAGTTTTAAAAAAGAGACTTTTCCATTTGATTACATTTTGTATGATGGATTATGCAGAAAAAGTAGAATTGGGCTGAAAGATCTATCACTTTATCACCTCTTCAGGTTGTAAATCGTGTTTTAAAAAGTAACTAAGTAATTAATTACTTTTGAAAATAAGTAATCAGTAAAGTAACGGGATTACTTTTTGGGGGAAGTAATCAGTAATTAGTAACTGATTACTTTTTTCAAGTAACTTGACCAACACTGTTTGCAAATGTGGCAGACACTTTGATTAACACGTAAAACACTACCATAGAAACCTGCTAGCAACTAAAGCAATCACATGGAGGTTTTCAGTACAGAATCATATATAGTACCTCTTTGTGGCTAATTATACACCAGAAACCACTTGCCAGCCATTGCCGAATACACACCAGAACTGTTTATAAATACTTTATAATCATGATTTGCTGATTTGTAATGTCAAATGAAAAAAAGTGCCATCTGCAACAGAAAGTTTGTGCCTGGTTGTTCTTTTGATGTGGCCCAGAAACAATGCAGTGTTAGAGAAGGGCCTGGTTTCTCTGAACAAAAATTATCAAAGTTTAGAAAGTCAGGAAAATATGCTGAGGATACAGATGAAGAAAACAAAAGAGGCTGACACAGAGACAAAAGTACAGATGCTATTAAAGGTTTACAAAGACAGACGGAATGAAACATCCCAGAAATGAGAATTTAATGAAGACATTTGGCACTTGTCATTTTTATCCATCTGCATCTCACTGTACCATTTCTATTTATCTCTTTTATTCCCTTAACCAAGTTTACACAAAAATATTACAACATAAAAGGATGCGTTCACTTAAAATACACTCAGCACTGTTAAATTATTCACAAACACAATGCAAAGTGGAAATAATTACTCCAGCAATCACTGACAGACTGACGCAGTACAAACAGCAATAAACCTGTTAGTGCTTCTACCTTGTAAACAGACACAGTACACATGCATACAAAGCACACATATACATGTGCATTTCTGGATGTGCATTAGTCTACACACAGAGCAAACCATTTTACACAAGCTTGCATAAATTTGCAAGACACAGACAAATAAACATGTGAGATGTAGGAGAGAGCAGGGGGACATTTTCAGTTTAATAGCTATCAAGGTAAATTAGTTCAAAGTTTATTTCTTTAAATTATTGTCAAAAGTGAGATAATGAAACTACATCACCCACACACAGAAGTATACACTATGTACAGAAGGACAATTTTCATTTATCAGCCTCAGTGTTTGGTAAGGGAATAGGAGCCTGTTTAAATGAAAACCACCCCACAGAGAAGCAGTGGCAGAGCAATTTTTCACACACAGGTGTACATAAGCACAGGCACTGCACACACTGTATGTCTATGTAGACGCTCAATGAAAACATGCACTGCAAATAAATGATCAAAAAGGTGTTCAATTGCTAACAAAGGTAACACAAATGTGCATAAAATGTCTCCTGAAAAGAAAGAAAGAAAGAAAGAAAGAAAGAAAGAAAGAAAGAAAGAAAGAAAGAAAGAAACTTCAAACTAAAATAAGAAAGTTCATTTTTTTTCTTTCTACATTTCAACATGGTCACAAATTCTGTAACCCTTATGAAATTATTCTCACCAGAAACTTGGGGTCCTATATATATATATATATATATATATATATATATATATATATATATATATATATATATATATATATATATATATATATATATATATATATATATATATATATATATATATATATATATATAATGCTTTTGATTTCTTTTTCTCAATCTTTAATGAATGCCAAGTTATTTTTTTATCTCAAAAAGATAAATTAAAATCAAGTGGAGCAGCATGTGATAATAGGCACTCGGTGTATTGAGTGTGTTATTGACGGTGTGAAAACAAAGCCTAAGGCTCATTATTTCCCTTTCAGTGACTAGTAATGTTACATTAATAAATCTGTTTGCTTTACTTACGGCTGCTCTGCCAAAGAATGTTTCATTGTCCGCTGTGCAAATTGTACTGGTACGTGGAACTGATCATATTTACTTCCAAATGGCTGTGAGTGCTGTCACAGTGCTGTTCAATTATATTCTGCATGTATTGGGGTGTATGTGTGTTTGTGAGAAAGGGAGCATTGTCTGTCCTGCCATGTCATGGCCAGAGGAAGTATTAACCAACTGGTAGTTACATCTTCATCAATTTCAGTCTTTTCTTTGTGCAAAAGAGAATTACTAGCTAAGTAGACTAGATGTTTACAGTTCAGAGAATTCAGTGTTGTAAAATAGAACCCACAAACTATTTGCTGAACAAGAGTCACTAATGTTTCTAAATCGGCATATTCAAAGTGAGGTTTTGCTAGTGTAACGATCACTGGACAAGATAGAATCAGGTTTTACTGCTAGCTTTAGCGAGAGTTTCTGTTGCAAACTAAACATTTTAAACTATCAATTTAGAGCAGGGGTGTCCAACTCTAGGCCTCGAGGGCCAGTGTCCTGCAGATTTTAGATGTGTCCTTGATCCAGCACTGCAGATTTAGGTGTTCCTGTGCCTCACTTGTGTTCCTTCTTGTCATCCTTGTCTCCAAGTTCGTGTGTTTCCTGTTTTACTTTGGAGAGTGTCGCATCCTGTGTTCAGTGTTTTGAGTTTTGCTTCCTCGTTGTCTCATCTTGTTTGATTAGTCTCAGCTGTGTTCCCTGCCTGTCTATCATTTCCTCATTTCCTTGTGTGTGTGTGTATCTATATATAATGTGTGTTTCCCTCTGTTCTTTGTCGGATCGTCTGCGTTACCTCTGTTTGTCATCCCGGTGTTTTCATTCAGCAGTTCCTCCTCAGTGTTTCATGTCTCAGGCTCCTCGTTCCCGATTGTCAGGTTTTGCTATGTTTTCAATGTTGCACTTGTTCCTTTGTTTAGCTAAACTCCAGTTTAGGTTTTCCTTCATGTTTTCAGTTCCCTGTTTGCCTTTTACTTTGTAGTGTTTTCTCCAGCCAATAATAAAGGCTCATCTTTTGTTAAACAGTCACCTCCACTACATTTTGCCTGCGCTTGGGTCCGCGTTCTGTCATTTCTATACATTGGAAAATGGTGACAATTTCAGTTTTGATGACTATAATAAAATACGGAACCTGTATGCCACGCTAAACTGTGCAATGCAATGGTTGGAAATGCTTCTCCTTAGCAAGCATCTGATTGCAGTTTGTATAAGAAGCAACCAGTTTTCCAGGTTTGGGTCAGTCATTGCCAAAACTGCTTCCTTGAATAAATCTTCCCCTTTAATAGTGCCATGTGTGGCTTGCAGTTGCAGAGACATAAGTTGTTGTTTTTGGGGGTTTTTTATAAAAAGCCAACACAAGTATAGTTAGTTGAGCAGCATTTGTATGTCTAATTGTTTAGTGCAGGTGAAAGAGGAAAAAGTTGAAAATCTTGCTATGTTGCTGAAGGGTTTTCTGTTCTTGTTTGATGGTTTGTTTGTTTTTCCACATGCTGTATCATATCTGAAGAAGCTCTCCAACAGTTCTAGTTTTTCTGCAATAGGCTGAAATTTTCTTTAAATAACATTGCCCTTGTCAGAGGCCATTCAGGCTGTGCGCTCTTTACCCAAACTCTGTCAACAAGCATTAACATATTCAAGAGCAGCTCAAAATTGACCACATCCCCACAAGAGGACAGTGCCTTGGCCTTTAATTCTTCAACAACAACAAATAATTGTTGTCAAATAAGAAGAATTTATTTTAGAAATTTAAATATTACTACTTTACTTTTCATTTCTTGACACCCATAATGTAGGTCAGCGATGCCATGTTGCACATTTGTGTCTATTTGCATAACTCTTTGGGCACACTGAGAGAAGCATTATGGGAATTCAGCCAATGCAGTGGCTATGGAGGCATATTTGTGTCTTCTAAAGAGCCAACAGCAATTCACCAGATGTGACTATGCATACATCGAAGCTGACTGGCTGAATAATTGGACGTTTTTTGTTTTTATTTTGCCCACAGGGAACCATACATAGCAACAACATGTATATGTGGTCTGCAAAGCTCTGCGTAACACCTGAGGACTACAAATGAAGGACAACGAAACTAAGTTTTGCCTGGAGATTTCACATACACGCACGCGCGCACACACGCACACACCATGCTCGATAATATCCATTTTTTGGTGTGCTTTTTTTTTTTAAATTCCATTTAAAGAGCACTTAGATTGCACATGCTATGTAGTTCTCTACAGGGACATTTAAATGCCAGATCAATTGTTAATGTAATTAATTACAACAACAAGCATTACAGCTTTAATTAGTGTGTTTGTTTAAACAAACATGCTGTTTTGTTGATTGGGTGCTTTCATAAAGCCTTTCCATTTAATATTAATCTCTTGTATAAATAATGTGACCTCCAAAACATTAAAACACATTTGGAATTTGAACATCCCAAAGGTGCTCTACTGGATTGCAATCTAGTGACTGTGGGGCCATTTAAGTGCAGTAAACTCAGTTTCATCGTCAAGAAACCAGTCTGAGATATCAGCTTTGTGACATGACACATTATCCTGCTAAAAGCAGGCAACTTGGGTACGCTGTGGTCACAAAGGGTTGGACATGGTCAGCATGCTTTCATGCTGTTTACACCAAACCCTACATCCCATCCCAAAATCTGAACATTCTAGAACAGGTGTGGGCAATCTCAGTCCACGAGGGCCGGTGTCCCTGCAGGTTTTAGATCTCACCTTGGGTCAACACACCTGAATCACATGATTAGTTCGTTACCAGGCCTCTGGAGAACTTCAGGACATGTTGAGGAGCTAATTTAGCCATTTAAATCAGCTGTTTTGGTTCGAGGACACATCTAAAACCTGCAGGGACGCCGGCCCTCGTGGACTGAGATTGCCCACCCCTGTTCTAGCAGATATCAAGACTCCAGACATCAGGCAACAGTAATCGAGTCTTCTCTTATCCAACTTTGGCTGATTGGATATTTGTGTTAATGAGCAGCTGAAAAAGTATACCTAATGAAGTGACTGCTGAGCGTATGTTTGACAGGGTGTACACTGGTTGTCAATGGTTTGGGGCAGTTTTTACACCTTGGCTCATTTGATGAGAGACATGAATAATAGTGGATCAATGACCCTCTTGAGGGAAAACACCCACTAGGGTTTAAACCTAGGAATCTCCACCATCGGTTTCAGAGCTGAAAAGGCCTCTCAGATGAGAGGTGAAACATCGTCATGAAACTTAAAGAAGTCTATTAGCTTTCTTTCCAAGCTCCTTAGACAGATGTCTAATTAACCAAACAGAGAGCTGACACTGCAGTTAAAAAGTTTGAGTTCCACTGATTTTCCTGCTGCTGAAAAAATTTGGTAAAATATCTTAGTGACTGGCTCCCAAAGATGGGATTACTATGTTGTATGTTTTGGTCATGCAACATGGATCTTGTAAGCCTTTTATCTGCAAAAGCCAGAAGCAGACTTACATTTCATTTGATCTAATTCACTACGTGAACATTCATTTTTCTTTCTTTGGAGTTTTGAACCTTTCTCCTATCAGTGAGTGACGCAAACGTAAAGTAGATTTTTTTCCATGTAATGTAAAAATTGTTAATTAAATCTGCATGTTTAAATAACAAACGTAAATGCTTGACTTTAATATCGATATCAGACTGCTTTTTGTGTGTCATAATATTATCTGATTTAAAATTCAAAAAAACAATAATCAGTTGTAGTGGCCACATACACCTTAAGAAGATGGGAATTACAGGGAAGGTTGTATGGAATTGGCCTTGATAAGACTCTGGCGCCTGATATCTGAGTTTGTGTTGCCACCTCATGGTCAGCAGTGGAAATCAACATGACAAGGCAAATGTGTCACTGGCATTTGGGTAACTAAAATGAGGGCATAAAATTGGCTTAGAACACTCTGTAATGAACACTCTCATAAACCCAATTACTTTAGGAGCCAGCCTGAGAATGCAGGGAAGCACTGCTATTTTTCTAGGTTGGTTTAAAAAAAAGTGCAAACACTGGATTTATTTTTTTTTTTATTTTTTTTTTTTTGTACATGTACATGATCGAATTCCAGATAAATCCATTGAGCAGCCCCGGAAGAGTTCTACTGCCAAAAACAAGAATGCAACTATTTTCTCTTTCAATTCCAGTTAAACAGTTGTGATTCTGAGGTATTACAACAACATTAAGCTGTACACAAATACTTACTGAGCCAACTGTAAATTTTTAGTAGCAGTGTAAATCTTTTTTTTATAGCAATTCCAAAATGTAGAGATGAACACAGAGTATCGAGTACAGTCTTTGGATTGTACTTGAGTTAGGTTTAGTAGAACTGAAGAGCAGCTTAGCAGAGCTTCACTGTTTGCTGTTCTCATCAAATACACTAAGGATGTAAGCACATATGAAAACTCTCTGATGAATATTGTGCCATAATTCAAAAAGAAATTGAGGGGCGCAAGATGGCTTATCTCGTTACGAGTTCATTCTCAGTGTCATTGCTTGGTTGCATGTTGTTAGATCAAGCTTTTTCCTACTCGGCTATGATTAGCTTGGCTTTTGTGGGCATAATCATGCTCTTCCATGTCTTCTACGAAGGGAACCTTTTTCTCCTTTTACCACGTCAGTCTTTTCCTCAGACTGATATGACTAAAATGTTTTTAGTGTGACACTCAGAATACACACTTCAGAGTGAAGTATAAATGTTTGAGTAGAGAAAAACGGATCAATAAACACATTGTTGAGTAGAGGGAGACTTTGAAGTCCCTGCTATCATCGACTTCCACAAAGAAAGAAAGAAAGAAGAATCGCAGAATCGAAGACTTATTAGACACTATTTTTAGTTACATCAAGTTTAAAAAGCAGCTGCATAGCTTTGCTAGCTAGCTATAACCGTTATGATGATTGGCTCACACAAGTGCTAATATCATAACTTTACTTTCTAATTTAATAAGTTTAGCTTCACTTTTTACTCTGTGCCAAAAACGAGATTGTTAATATGATGATTAACCTGGAGAACATTTTTTCCCCTCAATTATACAAAATGAACTTGGATAAGGACATTTCTTGTGCAAATGTCAATCATACAGACCTACTATTGGAGAACATTTGAAGCCTAAAATTTGCATAACATTAACAGAAGTTCCACTTTTAAAACTTTCCTCGTACTGCTTAGGCGTGCACATTTTCAACATATACCTTCACTAAATCCAGTCAATTCTTTGTCTGCCTGCCTTATTAATATCAACAGTGAAGACTGACTTCAATTGCTGCAAATCAAAAGACATCCACCGATACTTCCTGGGTTTTTCAAAGCTCTATGCTGCTGAAGCACAAACAAAATCATTGGTTTAATTCCACCAATGTGCTCCCTTCTGCATCAGGAGAAGTCCCTTCCTCGTATGAATGTTTTTTTGAGCTAAAACTCCAACATGCCTTTTTAAAGATTAGGCTTCCAGAGCTACATATAATAAATAGACAGTCTCTGCCTTTTACCTCAAAGGTGGGACAGATAAAGGCCCTGCAGTTCAGTTAGGTAAAAAAAAAAAAGCACACACAAACACACACAGCGAGAAAAGTGGATGGATAGACCACCTAAGTAGGTTTAGACTCTCAGGTACTGCGTGTCCTTTGAGTCCTTAATTATTGCACAAACTTGCAATTTGTTACCCTAAAGGAACATCAGGCTCACCAAGCTATTATCCTGGTGCATGTGATGTGCTGCGGTGTGACTTTGACTCTTATAGTGATGTTTTTGCCATTCTATCTCCTGCAGGTTCAGTCTCTGTTGTGACAGTTTCACGGGTAAAGTGTTGACGTAGATAATAAAATCTTAAAAGAACCCTTTTAAATGTTCATTCTGTGCTTTCTGATGAGTTTCTCTTATCCCTGAACAGACATGTCATTTAAAAGCCAAGCAAAAACTAAATGAGTAAAGATCTCACAGGAATATTCTGGAAAAATTTGCACTTCAAATGTAAGTAAGTAAGTAAGTAAAATTTATTTATATAGCACTTTTTTAAGACAAAACGCTGTTACAAAGTGCTTCACAAGAAAACATGTCAAACAAACAATATAGCAACATAAAGAAAGTATAAAAGCATATCAAAAAAGCAATAATACAATATAAATATAAAATAAAACAACATGTTACGCATTAACATTTCCCAAATGCCTGTCTAAACAGATGAGTTTTAAGCTGTTTTTTGAAAGAAGCCATCGTGTCGATGGTGCGTAGTGGGGGGGGTAAACCATTCCACAGTATAGGAGCCAGGGTTTGAAATGCGTGATCCCCCTTTGTTTTCAGACGAGTCCGTGGGATAGATAGACGACCGCTATCAGTGGATCTAAGAGTTCGCTTTGGAGAATAGGGCTGGAGAAGCTCCGAGATATAGATGGGGGCCCCACCTTGTAGAGACATAAACGTAAAGGTGAGGATTTTGAACTTATATCTATACTCAACCGGAAGCCAATGCAGGGATTTTAGTATAGGAGTGATATGGGAAAATTTATTGCTATGGGTCAAAAGCCTTGCTGCAGCATTCTGAACCGCTTGGAGCCGATTTAGTGAGGCCTTAGATACGCAGGAAAAGAGTGCATTACAATAATCCAGCCGGGAGGAGATAAAGGCGTGGACAAGCATCTCCAGTTCGGTTGTGGAGACAATAGTCCTGAGTTTGGCAATATTTCTTAAGTGAAAAAAGCAAGAGCGGGTCACGGATTTAACATGGACATCAAAGGACAAAGATTGGTCGAAAATTATCCCAAGATTCCGGGCAGTGGCTTTTATCGACGATGAAAAAGCACCCAGATGTTGACTAATCTGTGGCTTGATATTCTCCGGGGCTAGGATTAAGCACTCGGTCTTGTCTGCGTTCAACTGCAGAAAATTGTTTGTCATCCAAAGATTGATTTCCTTAAGACAGTCCATAAGAGTGGATAGCTTGTCTAATTCCCAGGATTTAAAAGAAATGTATAATTGGATGTCGTCCGCATATAAATGATAGGAAATATTTTTGAAACCGCTAATGATCCGGCCTAAGGGAAGAATATATAGTGAAAATAATAGGGGGCTTAGAACCGAACCTTGTGGAACTCCACATAGAAGCTTAGCCACGTCTGATTGGAAGTTTCCCACTGAAACTAAAAGTGTCCTATCTTCCAGAAATGAGGTGAACCACTTTAGAACAGATCCTGATATCCCTACCGTGCAGTTTAAGCGATCGATTAAGATCTGATGGTCAACGGTATCAAAAGCTGAGCTAAGGTCCAGAAGAACCAGGACTGAGCAATCACCCCTGTCTGCAGCCATCAAGAGGTCATTTGTGACTTTCAGCAGAGCTGTTTCTGTAGAGTGTAATTTTCTGAAACCCGATTGAAATTTATCAAGAATGTTATGCTTCTCCAGCGCTTTCTTTACTTGTAGCCAAACAACTTTTTCTAGGATTTTTGAGATAAAAGGAAGTTTTGAGATGGGCCTGTAGCTTGACTGAAGTGTTGGATCCAGGTTAGGCTTTTTCAGCAGAGGTTGAATAACCCCCTGTTTAAAGCACCTGGGGACAGAGCCAGATAGCAATGAATGGTTTATCAGCGTGACCACAGAGGGCCCGATGGTCTCAAAAACTTTACAGAATAAACGAGTAGGTAAGACATCAGCTAAACTCGTTGAAGGATTCAATTGAGTCAGTGTTTCCAATAAATCCTCTAAAGAAACTGGGAGGAAAGATTCCATAATTATGGGGTGTGGACGATCATGGTTGGTGGGGTTTCCTGAGGGAGTTATGTTATGTCTTAGGCAACTAATCTTATCTTGGAAAAATTTTAAAAATTCACTGCAGTCCTTATCTGAAGAGACGGGTGTACATGGCGTTGGGGGGGAGACAAAGCTACTCACTGTATCAAAGACAATTTTCGGGTTTCTTTTTCCTACTGCAAGTAGTTGAGAGAAGTAGGTGGCTCTTGAATCTGACACCATGTCATTAAAGGTAGATAATAGTTCTTTTAAGTGAAGCTTGTGAACCTCGAGTTTTGTGATTTTCCACAGGCGCTCGGTTTTACGGCATATTCGCCTAAAGCTGCGGATAGCTTCTGTAAACCAGGGCGGGCGTTTGACAGTACTGCCTTTCCTGATTTTAAGAGGAGCCACTTTATCTAGAATTTTTTGACATTGTGAATTGAAGGAGGTCATCTGCTGATCTATATCGTCTGTTTCAGATAAATTGTTAACAAACAATTCCCTAAATTCTTCTACCGCTGAGTCGCTGATTAATCGTGAACGCTTCTCATAAACAGAGGGTAGAGTGTCATAAGTAGAAGAGAGATCAAATAAAAGGTATTTATGATCACTAATAAAAATGTCTCTGCAATGAACTGGGCCGATATCCAGACCCAGTGATAATATCAGGTCCAGGGTGTGGCCACCACTGTGTGTTGGCCCAGTCACATGTTGGACAAGGTTAAAAGAGTCTAAGAGAGTAAGAAAATCCGAAGCAGCGTGACATGAACTGTCGTCAACATGAAGATTGAAATCCCCCAGCAGAAGAATTTTTTCCAGCTTAATGGTGGAGGATAGAAAATCCCCAAACTCCACTAAGAAACTCCTAGCTAGTCCTGGTGGCCTATAGATTAAAATCACATAGAAGGGATGAGTCCTATTGATCTTCATCATCTGGATTTCAAAGGAGTTAAAGGAGGGGGTCTTTACCAGCCGACAAAAAAAGGAGTTTCTAGAAATAACTGCCAACCCACCACCACGTCCTGAGAGACGCGGTGTGGTTAAGCACTTACAGTCTGCTGGACACAGTTCTTTGAAATGGACAAATTCCATATTCCGCTGCCAAGTTTCAGTTAGGAACATAAAGTCCAGGTTATTCCTAATGAAAAGGTCGTTGAGAACAAATGCCTTATTTGAGATCGAGCGGCAGTTTAATAGAGCCATGTTAATCGGCGGTGCTGGAGTGTCACTGTTTACACCCTGAGGGGCTTGGTGTAGGTTCGCACTGCATACTCCTCGGGGTTTTTTACCGTTTAGTATAATCCGTGGGACAATAGGACGGTCACTCACATGGTCTGGAAAAACTGTTTTCAGACACGGCGTCCTGATGAAGCCCATGCGAGGAGACTGTGCATTAAGCTGGAGGTCCGCCTTAGCAAAAACATCCACTGTTGAGAACTCCAAGCAGGCCGTTAAATCAGCGGTACTCTTATATTTCCGTAGTCTCACTTGGATGCCCGCTCTCCTTCCTCGTCTTCTCTGACGGTGATTTGTCCGGGAACGGCGGCTCCGGTTTTTCCCTGGCCCAGGCAAGCAAGGGACGTAATGGGCAACAGCTGATCGCCCGGAAGGTGGAGAGAAGCCTCGAAAATATTTCCAGGTTTCATCCATAGATTTCATAGTTGATTTAATCCGAAGTAGAGTGTGGCGATCGTAAACATAGGTAGCTGTAATCTTATCCACAGACAGCAGCAAAATGGGTAATGCAACATAAAACAGAAGAAGAACACAGAGTCTGACAGCGGCATTGCCGATCACAGGCGCCATCTTGTCATGCGTGGCAAAATGTACATTTTGTCAGGTGGTCTGTGATTTGGTCCGAGCTGTCAGCACTAAGACGAACAGAGTGTTTGATTTCATACTTCTGACAAAAGGATAGCAGCTCAGCTGTAAACAGAGGAATGCTGGACATTATTCAAAAGGGGCAAAATGAAAGGAGGAAAAAAACGGTTTGTATTCTAATCGAGGAATACTGCTTTTTTTCAGGAGTAGTAGAGTTAGTACCAGCCTGCTGTTTTATGTTCTGTTTTAATCAAACAGCGTGTCTGAAATGATTGACAGACTGGCTTTTGCCCCACACATCGGTGCATAAACAAGCTGGCAACTGACAAGGTCTTCATGTGGTTGCAGCATGAGTGTGATCAGTGTAAGCTACGTGCGATGTAATATTTATGATCTCAAGTCTCTCAGATCCTCTTCCTTTGTCATGTGGGAAAGCTTCTGTGATTGCAATCAGTTCTCTAAAAACGTCCAGAACTTACTTAAAACATCCTCATTCAAACTCTTTTTTTTTTTTTCACTTTTCATAACAAAACAGTGATAGCAACTTTCACGGGCCCACACAAACAAACATGCATAACACAAGCAGACTTTCCTGTGTATCACATCTGCTGTCAGGCTACAGTCCTCGATGGTTTAGGCTCATGGCAGGTTGTTTAGCAAGAAGTGTCCCTCCATTTGTGTGTGCACATGTGTTCTCCATGTGAATATCTTCCTGCCTGCTATGAATAAT
Source organism: Astatotilapia calliptera (assembly GCF_964374335.1). Taxonomy (NCBI): domain Eukaryota; kingdom Metazoa; phylum Chordata; class Actinopteri; order Cichliformes; family Cichlidae; genus Astatotilapia; species Astatotilapia calliptera. Next base: position 13,063,176 of record NC_137427.1, on the reverse strand, counting down.
TAGTTTTGCCTTCATACTGTTTGTCACACTGTGTTTGTGTGCGCCTCTATTTGCGTGGGAGTGTTGGCACAAACACTCTTTCTCATTTCTTTATATAGAAGCACATCAAGCTGGCAGCTGGATATTTTGAAGGAAGTCTCTGAGGTTCTGATTTAGGAAAAGTAGGGATAGACTGAAATATGTGCATGTCTCTGTGTGTGTGTGTGTGTGTGTGTGTGTGTGTGTGTGTGTGTGTGTGTGTGTGTGTGCCCTCATAACACTACACAGGTGCAACCATTCACTTGCACACACCACTTTATAATTTGCTCTCTCCCTTGACAGTGTAAAACCACTCCACTTCAAGTTCCACTTAACCACCTTTTGCATCTCTATAGTAATTTAAAAGTTAATTGCCACTGTAATCAATTATTGGTTGTCATTCCACTACACGGTGAGTGTACCAGAAATACATCCACACTCTCCTGTCTCAGGGCAAGAACGTGTCTTTGGAGTGGTGTCTTTATTGAGATAAATGATCCTGTACTAACTATTTAGACACATTATCAAATCCAGGACACAGGAACAATTCTAACACTGGCCCTGAGCCACGCTCAACTCGACTCTGCAAATGTCACCTTGATCAACCCATCTTGGATGAATATGATACACAATCAGATTCTAACAGAGCAAGGGCTTTTGAGGGGATGTATATTATTTTGTAATGTATTTAGGAAAGGACACTGTAACCTTACTAACTGTTAATGGAAACTCAAAGATTTATACAAATCTGGACTTCTCTGAGAACCCATTCTGGCTTATTAACCATCAAAACATAAAAGATGATTTTGGTAGACTTACACAACATGCTGAACATTACACACAGTACACATGACACACACACACAGACACACACCTGTTAGCACTTTAGCATTTAACAAAATTTTTTCCTGTTTACATATCAATCTGACCAACAACAACATTAACAATATTATGGTACTTCAATATTCACTTTGTTTTAGCTCACTTTGGGCTCTTTGCATTCCTGGGAACTATAAAAAGTGTTGGAGCAAACAGCAACAACATCATATTAATCAACGACTTCAGCAACTGAGACTATAACTGCTTTGCTAATATTGACAGCTGTAATTAAGGCTTTCGATTCTTTGTTAAATTACTTTTTTTGCCATTTTTATGTGGTTAACTGTTATACTAGGACCATAAAAAACATAAATTGTTGTCATTGTATTTTACCATTGCTTCTCAGATTCTGTCCTGCTGCATTTTCCCTTTTTCCACCATCCTGACTGTTGTGAAAGCATTCATTAGGCAGCAACCACCAGGCAGTCATAGAGAACCAGACATGCTTTGAACAAGTGGGTATTTTTCACTATGAATGTTTTGCATGTGACGTTTTATATTTTACAGTATTTTGTTACAACTTTGTATCACATGTACAGTGAGTTTTTTCATTAATTGAAACTATGTATCGATTGAGTAGTTTGTATTGCTTTAGTTTAACTTTCCCATATAACGATTTTTTGCTAAGTCTCGATTTCAAGATATGTTTCTATATATACAAAAATACAACTATATATAATTTTGTGCTTATGAAAAACTTTGCTGGAAACTGTGAATCCAAGTGACAATTGTTAATAACACCAATACAATGAGCTGAAAGTACTCTGTACAGTTTAGAATGACAATGAGAATAAAAATAAGAAACTTTATTTATTGCAAATTTAAAAAACAAAGTTTTTCACAAGAAAAGATAGGAAACAAACAGCAACTAAGAGGAGAAGGTATGGAAATACAGTCAGCACAAGATGAGTAAACGTGAGGAATAAAGACTATTTTAATTAAAAAGACAGATAAAAGCAAGTATAAAATAATTAAAATAAATTAAAAATGATCACTAGGAGAAGCTCATAGGACAATAAAAATAACAACATTGAAATAGATCAAGATGGATGCAATGAAAAAGCCGTCTTGTAAAAATGCGTCTTTAAGAGGGATTTAGAAAATGAAAGTGAGCTTTCCGATATTTGTTTATTTGTTTATTTATAAGGAACCCCATTAGCTTCCACAACAGTGGTTGCTAGTCTTCCTGGGGCCCAAACCATCAAATACCATCGAATAAAATGTTACACAATGAGTTGGATGCAAAATATCCACATAATTTGGCTTTTACTTCCACAATAAGGTTTTACAATTCTGAATATGATCTCCTCGGGGAAATTATTCCAAAGAATGAATGTCCTAACTGTATTTTGCTGATTTAGCAAAATACTGGTTAAATAAAACAGTCATTGTATAAATTGAATAAATTGGATGGTTACAATCAAGTCTGTAAAATATGACCATGTCGAAGGTCTAGAGTGTTGAGTATAGTAAGGCTAACAGCCCTGTAGTTTAGCTCAATAATGGCCTTGAAATGGCATCCTATTAAAAGTAGTGGAGGAGTACAAAGCAGGAAGAATTGAGAAAAGGATCCAATAAGCTGGAAAAGGTGGAGGTATGGGGATAACATATATTAGGAGGAGAAGTAGAGGACAACAAATGAGGAGTTTAGGGACGGGCATGGGAGAGTGTGAAGAAAGACAAGGTGTCTGAAGGGAAGAATAGAGGGAGCAAATGACGGTTGAGAGATTGGGGTTTAAAGAGGAAAATGGATAAGGAAGAGGGGTCAGGGGGAGAAGTAAGGTGTCTGGGGATGCAGGAGTTCATTACAGAAGATTGTAGATGCCTGCGCTCTATGGCAATTATCTAGATGTAGTGTAAAGGAGGGGAGGTGGGGTTTGCTGTGCCTCTCAGGGGCTTGGCAGGTAACTGATGCTGTTGTTCTCCATGGTGCACCCCACCAACGTGTGTGTGTGTGTGTGTGTGTGTGTGTGTGTGTGTGTGTGTGTGTGTGTGTGTGTGTGTGTGTGTGTGTGTGTGTGTGTGTGTGTGTGTGTGTGTGTGCACTAACAGCACTGTAGTCAGGACTAATTGCCTAAAGTAGATGTAATGTTGGGAAAAAGAAGGAGTAAGGAACAAGAAGCTGCGAGTGTGAATGTGTGTTTTCCATTAGTCTCTTATAAGCCCTATATGGGATAACAATATCAGAAAAATAACATCTTCATATTTTCTAACAGAAACTTTTTGATCAATTTATACACTTCTTGATGCAGCATGTTTGTAAAACAAAGTTGCACAAAGCAAAGGACAAAAAATCCCTAAGTCTAAATTTACACCTAAATTAACTTAAATCCATTGTTGAGAAAATGTGCAAGAATCAGTTGAAAGTATAGCAAATATGAGCCACTCCTGTTTTCTTCATATTTTAATAGGAAAAATGAAAAATAGGTCCAGCAATTAATTTTTAAAATGTGCAAGTGTACATGGAAATACAGAATAAAAGGCAAGAAGAGAGTTCCTAAAGTTCTACAGTTCTGATTTTGAAAGTAAGTATTTAGTATGACCACCTTTATTCTTCAACTCAGCCTGAACTCTCTTGGGCAAGCTTTCTTGTAATCTCTGTAAGCAGTCTTCAGGAATAGATCTCCAGGCTTCTTGAAGGACATTCAAAGCTCTTCTTTGGATCTTGGCTGCCTTTTGTTCTGTTCTCTGTGGAGATGATCCCACATTGATTCAACAATGTTGAGATCTGTGGGAAGTAAGTCCAGGAGTAATGGCGTTCCAATGGGTGTTTTTCTCTCCAAGTATGCTATTACTGTATTGGCAATGTGTTTGGGATTGTTCATAATTAAAATGAAGATGCTGCCAATGAGACACTTCCTAGATGGAACTGCACGGGGGATCAAAACCAGATTTTTCTGTGTTTGTATTTCCTTCTATTTAAATAATCAATTATCTCCTACAGATATTTATTAGCCCTGGAAGTTCTTCCTTTGTCCTCCACCCATCCAGTTTTATCAAACAATTTAAAGACAAACTGCACACAGTGCTAAGATATGCCAAGTTTTGGAATCACCTTGCTGGTGCAAAAATACAATTTTATGCTTGTCAAACTGGATATGAAAGTGTATTTTTTGTAGACTACCCCAAAGAAATGGGAACAAATCATGTTTTTGGAATATGCTGCTAGAAACAAAGAGCATAGAGATACAATTTAAAATTGGCTCTCTGCTAAGTTGTCTGATGAACCTTGGTTCATCCCTTAAGTTAGGTCCCTTGTTGTCCTTAAATGATTAATGGAAAGGGGTGCAAATAAGTGGTCCGCAGGTGCGCATTCGCTGTGAAAATAAAAGACACGCACCAGATAAGAAGTTGCAACGCACGTTTGCGTACATAAGATTTTCTGGGGGCGGACAGACATTTGTTTAGAACTCTTAAAGATGTCGAAGAAGAAAGCTCCTTTAAGCAATTACTTTGGTGTTTCTCCACCTCCAAAGAAATGTCAGAAGGAGTCCGGACCACAAAAGAAGCGCATATTCTCGGAAAAGTAGTTGCAGGAGGTGAGCTGGCTTCAAAGAAATGATGAACGCACAGAGATGTGGTGCAGAATATGGCGTGAAAATCACACCCTAGCGGACAAAAATAGTGCCTTTTATATGTAAGCAAACGCGCGTTGCAACTTCTTATCGGGTGCGCGTCTTTTATTTTGGCAGCGAATGCGCACCTGCGGACCACTTATTTGCACCCCTGTTAATGGATCAGAGAGAAGAAAAACTTCTGAAAATGCTGAGCTACAAATACTAGACTGAAAATAAATGAAAAAGCAGCCAATGACATTCAGAAAGCACCGAGAACTACTGCTCAGGACCACCTATATCAAACTCTTTTCTGTTTGTGGGACACATGCAGATGAATTTTATCAGAGTAGGCTAGATCAGTAAAACTCGTGCATAATATTCTTTCAGTGCAAGGCTGGACTGGGACAAAAAATTGGCCTGGGCATTTTGACTAGAGACCAGGATAAAGATTGACAATGTGACGTCATTCAGGTGTAAAACCGCAAAGGATTCTGGGAACTTGTGGCAAGAGGTACTAGCGCACGCAGGCTTTCAATTGAACTCAGTTACACAGCGATAAAAAGAAACACAAAAAATGGCAAGAAGCTGTTATATTATTAACTGCAACAGCCGGTCGCATGACAGCCACGGGAAGCCGACGGGTAAAGAGATCATTGGTTTTTTTATCGGATTATGTCGTTGAAGAGAAATTTTTTAAGCCATGTTTCCGAAGTAAGAGCCGACGGATGGTCTGGATATACCAAATATAACGTCCCAGAACACTCCAGCTCACATGTTAGTCTGCTCCAAGCATTCCCACAAAGGTCAGAGTTTTGTAGTAGTTAATGCGTCATTTTTCTTAACATAATTGGTGATATAGGTTACAAACAAGTCTGGCGCTGAACAGAAATTGTCGCGCTATGCTCCTTTGTTTATTGTGCATAAATAGTGAATTGTCCTGACACAATATTGCGTTTCGCTTCTGTTATTACCATGGTACATTGACAAAAACATATACTTTTATTCACAGGATAAAACAGGTGTTTTGTATCACTAATTGCCCAGTGCGATTACAGCATACAATATTATTGTCATTGCTACATTTCTGTAATGCTGCCAGAAATTATTTCCATTACTAATTAATTACCGTTGAGCTCAAAGGTTATATTAATAAACGGTTAACCAATGTGTATCTATGACGACGATTTGTGAGACTGGTAAACTTACCTTTGTTCCTACGATGGTCTTTCGTTCTACACCGTGCATTTCAAGGTCCTGTACCCATCCGTCGGTAAACTGTACCTGGGCTTGTTGCAGTGACCTGAAGTTACTAAACTTCATGAGTGTGTGCACTCACTCCAAGAAGCGTATAATTATAAATCTGAGCGTGATGAAAGTTGGGCAGCACGCTAACGTCTTTTGTCCACTCTGTGTGCTCGTAAGGGTCTGACCCTTTCACTCCTTTGATTTTTTCCTCGTATCTTTTCTTTGTCTTTTCGTCGAGTCTGTCTTTGTACGGACCGGCATTGTTCTCCTTTTGTTTTGTACATTCCTTTGTTGTGCAGCAAATAAAAAACAAGAAGGTATTGGAACCGGAGAATGAACGTTTTGCGGTGCCGCAAATGCTTGCATTTGATGCGGTGCTTGGATTGTTTTGCCACGAGTTCCCGGCATGCAATGTGCGAAAATCACGTGATTGCTAAACAAGGGGGAGGGTGCATCCGGCCTCCTCGGCTGTAATTGGTCCAGCCCAGAGTCATGACCAATTGGCCAATCCAACACCTTTCATTATATATACGCTAAAAAAAAACCTAAAAAAAACCATCGGCCCATAAAAACAAAAAATCGCCAGCGGCCCACCGGGCAAATGCCCGGTATGCCTGATGGCCAGTCCAGCTATGTTTCAGTGTAAAGAGTATAAGTCCATTCTGATCATGTGACCATTTAATGACCATCACTGAAAAATGTCTTCTTGAAAACTGGTTCAAAATTCAAACATGTCTCATCAATGCCACTCTTTTCATTTAACAATGTAACATAAACAAATATCAGCTTAATTCTCTACCTTTGGTGTGGAATGGCAGGGTCTCTGTAAGGTCTTTTAGATAAGAAGGCTGTGAAACTAATGATAGACCTTTGGCCTGGACTAATGAAAAGCATATAGATGATTTAGAGCAACATATGCTTCCATGGAGATACTGTCTTTTTCAGGGAACCCCTTGTATATTTCAGCAAGACAATATTAAACCACATACTGCAGAGTCCAGGTGCTGAACTGGCCTGCCTGTAGCCCACACCTTTTACCAAGTGATAACATTTGGCACACCATGCAGCTATAAGACAAGAATGGGAAAACATTTCTCTCCCAAAAGTTTGGTCTCCTCAGTTCCCAGACATTTACAAACTGTGCTTAAAAGAAGAGGGGATTCTACACAGTGCTAAACATGGCCCTGTCCCACCTTTTTGGAGACATGTTGATGTGTTCTTGGTTCTTGACTTTTTATTATTATATTCAGTTGTGTTTTGCAGCTGAGGAAGAGCAAAAGTGGAATAACAACACATTAAATAATTGCAAAGTGTGTGTTTACTGTGCTTTACAGAGAAGAGAAAAGTGATAACCAAGATTAAAGATGGTGAAACAGAGCTAACATCCTAATGATAATGATACTATCTTTTGTTTATTCTGCTATCATCTGCCCATCATCGTTATCTGCTCTATATGGTATCCACTCGAGTATTCTCTAGCCATATGGAAATATGCATATTAAAGAGAGAGCATTCTCATGGTGGGAATATGGAAATGATGATGCTAAATTTAGTCATTTATCTGCATTATGTTTTCCTAAGGTCCCTTTGCATTTTGGGCTGCATTTTAAAATAATATAAAGAAGAAAATGTAAAATAGAAAATGCTAAATCTGCATACCACATATTTATTTAAAGGAAGAGTTTTCACTAACTGCACTGACAGAATGCGTATTAGAATAACGAGAAGGAATTTATATCAGGGGGGGAAAAAATGACAATTAACTCAAAAGATGATTTCATATTGGCTTCTGCTGGAGGATTTTTCCCTCGTGGCAAGTCCCAGCTGCATAAGATGACTCATCCACATTTTAATTTCCATTACATTTTTACTTCTGACAAATGAGGGGAGAAAAATAATTTATTTTTGCCAACTAACCGTTCTTGGGGAGAAGGAAGAAAGCAATATTTACTTCCTCTTTTGTCAAAAATCAAAAGTAATTTGAATTTTTGCTTCATCTCAAACCCCATAGTGCAAGAAGCAGAGCTTTCAGTTTCTTAAGTTAACATTGCTTTGACATTCATTATGAATAGAATAGTAATGCTGGCTCAGGATTTGTGTTGCATCAAGGGGAAAGAGACAATGAGAGAAAAATAGAAATGGTAAGGCGAGTACTGCACTGGATTCAAAGTACAAAGTCGAGTCAAGGGTCAACAAGATTACTTTGAATCAAGGGAAGCCCTGAGGGGAGAAAAAAGTGTTGGTGTAGAAAAAGAAACCCTCAGCAAGGCACTTTATCCCAGAGATCAATGCCTAGGGCAGGATTCTTGGATTTCCAGAATCTAACAGTCATAATACTATTAAAAAAAAAATTAGTCCTTACAATGAAAAGATCCAAACAACAGACACTGAAAATATCATAGCTTCAAGTTGGCCAACTCAAAGCCTTAACACACATCCAATAAAACAGAGACTATTGTGTGTAGCATCCATAAAGCTACCATATAAAGAAAAATTAGGCAGGCACTTTTGGAAAGTCTGGTTTAGAGACGAGGAGAAAAGATGCATAAAAATGTGAGCTTTTACATATTTAGTTTGTGTAAATAGTCAGCACCAATTTCTACGTGCAATCATGATGGTAAAATGATCAAAATGTTCCCTCCCTGCTGAAATCAAGTTATAATTAAACTGCATAAGCATTAAAGTTTGTTTTAGTGGCAGATGGAATTCCATCCATCCATCCATTCGCTTCCGCTTATCCTTTTCAGGGTCGCGGGGGGCGCTGGAGCCTATCCCAGCTGTCATAGAGCGAGAGGCAGGGTACACCCTGGACAGGTCGCCAGTCTGTCGCAGGGCTAACACACAGGGACAGACAACCATTCACACTCACATTCACTCGCACATTCACACCTAGTGACAATTTGGATTAATCAATTAACCTATCCCCACAAGCTGCATGTCTTTGGACAGTGGGAGGAAGCCGGAGTACCCGGAGGGAACCCACGCAAACACGGGGAGAACATGCAAACTCCACACAGAAAGACCCCGGCCTGATGTTGGAATTGAACTGAGGACCTTCTTGCTGTGCGGCAACAGTGCTAACCACCGTGCCACTGTGCTGCCGGCAGATGGAATTGTAGTTGGTAATTTATTCAAAGTAGCTGTTGGAGATTATCCAACACATTAGAGTAGATGATGAAGTTTGGATCATTTTACCTTTCAACTGTTTTCTTTTTCATATACACATAAAGCCATCAATCATCTTTGTGCTGTATTTATGTGATGTATGTGTCGTTTGACTGTATAGCTCTTTATGTGGTTGCTCTTTTTTATGCCATTGTCCACCAGTCACTAACCACTGTGCAAGTCTTTTATGAAGAAGGTAGGAGTGTTGGGATAAGCTGAAAGACAGTATTAAGACTTCTCCCTAACGGTCATTTTGACATCTCTTTCTCTCTCTCTGTCCCTCCAGTCTACTAATTTAGTTCATATTCAGGCCCTGCGCAATGACTCAGGTTATATCTACCCACAGCAACTCCAGGATATTTCCCAACCATCTAAATGTCAGCCCAGTGGAGCAATAATGCTACATAACCATCTGACTCACCAAGACACATTTTTTTGCCAAGTGGACATGAATATATGTAGGAATTCTGGTACACATAGACAATAACACACATAAGTGAGCACACTGCCATGCTAATACTCAAAGTACCCAAATGCAAATAATGAAGTGATATCCTGACAGACTGTCACTCAGTGGCACTTGGCTTTTCCTTGTGAAGAGACTCGCTTGTGCTTATATATAAAGTGCATAACATCCTGGTTTATCAGCCTGTGGCAGAATGGGGCCTGGGGTGTTTGGCCTGCAATAATGTAGCAAGCAAGCATTACTTGGCTTAGCTTTTCTTAATCCATGCATCAAGCTATGATGTGTGTATGTATATAATTCTCTTTTTAAAAAGATTATTGAGCCTATAATGCATTTTGGGGTTAGCTTGAAAAAAAGGTACCATCATAGGTCAAATGTGACATATTTCCACGAATATTTAGTATCCACAGATATCAGTGTAATTCCATAAATGTTCTCAATACAAAACAGGCAGTACAATTTTAAGCATAAAGATAAAATACATTTGAAAGTTGACCTTATTTGACATTGAAGTGGTCAGAGGTCCAAAGGAACGTGATACTTACAATTCCTATACCGGTATATCATTCTCTGTACGCTTATATGATGTCACTACAAACAATGGCAGTTAGAAATACTGTTTTAAATAGCATTATTATCACTTTGACCTTCAGATCAATTTATTTACCTTAAAATAGAGATCAAAGGACAAACATGACATAATTTTTTAAAAATCTTTAAATGCTACTTACTGTAAGAATGATAGTTTTTGGGTTTCCAAGGCTTTTTTTCAGTTTTCAACCAATGAATCATTAAATTAACGTTGGTGGATGTAAGCTGAATTTTAATATATTGTTAACATGTTACATTATTCCACCCAAGCTGTCAGGTTTACATATCATTACATAACATTATTTATCTAAAAAATATATTTTTTACATTACTTGTTAAAAATGTAACCTTACACATTGTATTTAATAGCTTAAACATTTTACATCAAATTTGTTTAGCCTTTTATTACCATTTAAGAACGAGTCATCTCATGGGGTTTCGTACTGTAAGATAAAGGCTTTACATAATGATACATACAAGGGAACCCAACAAAACCCTTTAAGCAAGCACTTGGGGACAGTGGGGATAAAACAATTCTCTTTAACAGGAAAAAAAAAAAGCGATAGCAGGGCAGCCTTCTGCCTAGCCTGGATGAGGTGACAAAACAAAGAGAAAAGAAGAGCAGAGAAACATTTTGTTTATTTGTGGTGGAACAAGGGCAGGGATAGTGGGAAGAAAAATATATGTGCAATATATATTCAAGATTTCAAGAAAAGCGTATTTCAGGTTTGTGAATATTTTATGAGGAACGAAATACATTGCAATACAAATGCATTTTGGTGAATAACACTGAAAGTTTCCAAATATTCTTTTTTAAAAGAAAACTCCAAAGGCCACCTCTAAGTGCATGACTTAAACATTTATCTGTCCAATACAAATAGTAAATTTTTTTACATGAGAAAAGAAAAGAAAAGAAAAGAAAAGAAAAGAAAAGAAGATGGTGAGATGTACAGAAGGAAAAGTAACTTACAACAGACTCTGGCAATTAAGAGCACCTCGTTAAGAAAGCTCTCAGTGACTAATGGACAAAACACACAGGCACAGACACACACCACAGGGAATGAGTGATGGCCAAATGTAGACATTTAGCAACGTCAGTAGTTAGATCTTTGCATCCTCCCTCTCCTTCATTTTTCCTTCCCTCCCCCACCTCGCCCTGTCACATTCACAGATTGCAAATAATGAAATCTGAAAAAATAAAAATAATTATATTACTGAACCACTGAGGTTTCAGAGTTCCCTCCAAATGGTACTGAATAATAATTGGATCTATGTTTTAGAGTTCATCACCACCAAGATATCCAAAAAAAAAATGGTGCTGAATGCTGAATGCTTCACAGTGTGCCACTAATAACAGTGCACTGCCTTTGTTTCTGCTTATGAAACAGTTTAATTTCATCACTTCTCTTCCAAAGAAAATCCTCACTTAATGCCCATGCTCAATATCAAAATTTAATTTGGGTAAATAGGTTGCCGCTGTAGTATCTCAATTAACGGGAATGGGATGCCTTGCTTCTGCGTGCAGACTCACTTTGTGATTTGAGATGATTATAGTGAGATTTTTTTCCTCCCCCAACAGTCTACTCTAGCATCACAGCAGTGCCATTGTTGCTCACTGAATTTCAATTCCTTCTCTCTGTTTGTAATGCCGCAACTCTAATCTGAGAGTGGCTTGTGTCCAGCTGAAAAAATAAAAGATTCTTTGTTTTCTCAATAAAATTACAGTCGGGTTCAAGACATGTTTGAGACATGCTGCTATCCCGTTCTGTATTCTTTCCCTTGTGAGGCCTGAATCCACCACGAGCAGCCTCATGTTGTTACAATCAATTCACTCGCACACACCGTGGCTTGAGGCATCTATATTTATACACAAGTCGTGTGGGTCACAGAGAGGGCCAGGCTGGGTTGTTTGTAGTCTGGAGATTGAAAAATCCAGCTTCTGATTGGAAGGTCACAACTCTGAGTCACAGTAAGGGATGAGAACATGGTGCAGACCTTAAAGGTTCTGTCAGTGAAATATGTCTCTTCAGGAGCATCTAGTGGCTGACATTATAAACTACATGAACATCTGCGCCGACAGTCATCCATGTTTTACTTTTTACCATATTGGCTTTCATGTTCACGATAAACTCCAGAAAAGCATAAGAACACAAAACAAAGTGACTTGAGTAACGTAATGTCAAATTTCTCTTTTACTTGATGCTTTTCATTTCTTCTTTATTCAAAATTTTACAGGGACCTTTTAAGCCTCCTTTTCCTGTGATATTTTTATCATGACTGATGAAAACTGAAAATGTTTTCTAGGTAGATAACGTGGGGAAAATAACATCTCTTGGCATTTCCTGCAGCTGTGAATACGTATTTTGTCCTCAAAGACTTTTCTGTCTGGCTGAAAATAAAATATAAAAATGGCTGCAGTAGTTTTAAATTAATTTCCTAATCCAAAAATAAAGATGGCAGTTCAACATGACAATGTTCTGTGCTCGATTGTGTCACAAATAATCAAAATGTTCACAGTGATACTATCACATCCTTTATTTTGTAGAGGTGTGATTGTTGATCAAATGCCTATGTTGTTTTTGCATCCAAAATGTTCTTTAATTTTTATTTAGTTTGGGAAGCACAGTGGAACAGTGGATTAACACTGTCATCTCACAGCAAGACCAGGATTTGAATCCACCAGCCAGCTGGGGCTTTTCTGCGTGGAGTTGGCAGGTTCTCTTTGTGCCTGCTTGGGCTTTCTCTGGGTACTCTGACTTCATCCCACAGTCCAAAGAAATACATGTTAGGTTAACTGGTGATTCTAAGTTGTCAGTAAGTGTGAATTGTTGTCTGTCTGACGAGCTGTCCAGGGTGTATCTGACTTGTTGCCCTAGTATAGCCCTACGCCCATTGTGGCCTTGAATTGGATAAAAGAAAAAAAAGGATTCATTACATTTTCATTTTTAGCTAATCACAGTTTCGGTTGGTTCTGGCTCAAACTGGTAGACCAAAGGGTTATATAGCATAAGGGTAATAGAAAGAGAGAAAGGGACAACTGAGCCATAAGTTAATTATAATGATCTCGTCCAACAGTGACGAAATCTTATGCAGTTGTGACAATAAATAAATAAATACTTGTTGAATTTTTTTTAAATATCTATGAAATTGTGCACAATAGCCAAACGAACCATTGTAGCGAAGACATTTTTTGCTTTAGAAAAAAAAAATTTCCAGTTGGGCAGGATGTGCCTGTTGAAAAATCTTTAAATTGCAGCAGTCGCAAACTGAGGAGTTACTGCCATTGATCAGCAGCATTTACAAAGTGGCTGTAGCTCAGGCGGTAGAGCAGGTCATCTACTGATCGGAAGGTTGGTGGTTCGATTCCTGGCTTCCCCTAGTCTGCATGCCAAATATCCTTGGACAAGATACTAACCCCAAATTGCTCTCCGATGCATCCATCGGAGTGTGTGTGTGTGAATGTTACTTAGAAAGCACCAAGAAAAATGTGAATGGGTGAATGCACAAGTTGTGTAAAGGGCTTTGAGTGCTCAGAAGAGTAGAAAAGCTCTATATATGAACCAGTCCATTTACAAAGTCTCTTTTTGAAATTACAGGCACTGTGTGCAAGGATATATTACAGATTGCACCTTTAGTTGGAACACCTTCTCCCTGAACAATTTCTGTAGTGTTGATTGCGGCGAGCTTCCACCAGCAGTAATTGCAGTTCCATGGTGTGAGCTGAAACGAAGTCTGTAACTTTTAACAAGTTCAAGAAACAATTGATGTGCTTTAGAAACTCTCATTGCAAAGGTATAAGCACTTTCAGTTCAACCAATTTTGCTCTCGTACGCCATATGATTTGACTTCTTTTTTTTTTTCTTTTTTTTTAAATTGCTTACATGTGCCTGATGATTTCCAACCATAAAAATAATGGCACTTGTGACTGCCCAGAGAAAATGATAGGAAATTAGATTGGAGAGTGAGTTGGGGGCACTTGGATTGGCATGAAAATAATGTCTGGCTATGGGTATAAAACACCCAGCACTCTAGTTAAGAAAAAGCAATAATTTCTTTCCTATCATTTTAGTTTTGATTTTGAAGTTTTGATTGAATCACTTTCTCATCGGGTGACACAATTACATTTTTAATGGGAAACTAAATTGAGTTGAAATTGCTCCTTGCATTAAAAAGGAAGTGCCTGCCACTTTGATTGAAGAATAAAATCACATTTCCCTCCTGCTTTTTTATGTTCACGCTACCTGTCTTTAGGGATTCATTTTAACTTGACACTGTTGTTTATATTCACATGGTCTTTTGTCAACTATGGCAGCTTTTGAAGTGGCAGTCTGAAATAAATGCAAGCACTTACCAACCCAAGCAGATTAATCACTTTATTCCTGTGTTGGTGCTGTTGGTAAAGTTTTACTTCCTTTATAAACATCCGAGTTCTCGTCATCAATAACGGTTGATATTGTTTTATCACTCCACTTTACAATATCTTTTTGAAACATGCACATACGCCGCACTCACTTTTCACATCCCACAAAACCTACAGTGACAGATGATGATGGTATATTCTGATAAGATAAATGATGATACGCCTGAACAGCTTAAAACAGGAGACGCAGACTGAGAGAGGAAAAAAACAAAGGTAATATTAGATAAAGGGGAAAAAATGGCTCTGGAAAAGCAATAAGGGGCAGTCATGAAGAGACAAACGGGAACATTAACAAAAAGTGGGCGCAGATCCTAAGATGGAAAAGATCTGGGATAAATCATCAGGCTCTAAAATTATGAATTCTTTTCAGTTCACCTTTTTTCCCCCACTCACAATTCTGATTAAAAGAAAACAGCTTTGAGGGCAATGAGAGCAGCATCTGCCTCAATAAAGACTAATCTTTCCACTCATAGTTCACATTCTCTTGTGTTTGTATTTTTTCATTCAGAATATTTTTCATTCTTATTCACTTAGTTTTATATATTTTTTTAAAAAGGCCTAATTTCTCAAATTAATCCCTTAAAGTCTGATGAGGCAAAATAGGACACCAAGAAAAAGTTAAGGGATTAATTAGGGAGAGAGTGTGGTAGACCTAATGTAAGCATGTGTTTAAGGAAGAGAGTTACACAGGAAATAAAGAGAGCAATACCCTTGTGAGACCTCAGTATTTACTGCACTGTTAAGCAGCACTCATTTATCTTATGAAAAAGCTCACACATACACACACACACACACACATATCTATACATATGGGTGTGTGTTTGTGTGTGTGTGCTGATTAGCGGTATATATAAATGGCCCAGTGAGGGCCTTATCCCCAGACAGCTCCTCTAATTGGCTTCATCTAAATGAATGGGTTGAGCCAAGTTCTTTATTTCCTGGCACTACTAATGCTCGATATTTAATAGTGTAGTGCCACACACAGGTACGTCCACGGCAGAGTGTGCATATATCTATAAAGCACAAATTTCTTCATCGGCACTGCATTCAGGCTACTACATTTGGATTTGTGGGACAGAAAAGAAAAATTTGCACGATAAGTAAAACTGAGCTTCAGCTGCTGCTGAGAAACACTCAGGATTCATTTTGCATTCACGAGCACGAAGCGTAACAATTTAAGCAATGGCTGTGGACAGCTTTGCAAATCAAGAATAACAAAGACATAAATACTGTAATCACCCTGGACCACAAGGCAGGCGGGTATAAGAGAACACAGCATTGTGGGGAGAACAGAATGGAACAAGTAAAACTGAAATAACAGAGGTAAAAATCTAAGGAGAGGAATGAGTGGCGCATAGTGAGATAAAGAGAAAAATAGATGGTTTAGGTGTCATATACCATGATTAAAAAGCTGGACTAAAACAAGCAGAGTAATATCAAAACAGAAAGTGGGTCCGACAAAGGGGATAGAAATGAAAGAAGGAAAGAAAGGAGAAAATAGCTCCTGAGGTCCTGAGAGAAGCTGTGAGCTGAAGTTATCAAAGGCACACGGAACAGAGAAAAGTGCAGCAAGGCCCTTTTTCTCCACAGGGGTTTGAGATGACCAAGATCATGTTTGTCAGTAACTTCACACTAACAACTGGGAAAACATTTTAAATGGAAGTGTAGTCTCAATAAATGAAAATGTGCTTCTTATTTGGCAATTTGCATGGCAACTCAAGAAAGAAAGATAAAAGAAAATCTAAATGAATTTGTAGTTATGGGAACGTGGAAGCATTGTATCCAAGTTTACTTGCAAATTCATATAGACATTCATAATAACAACCTTTTCTCATCATTTTTCACTCACTCAGCTGGTAAATGTTTCCCCCTGCTGCCAGTCCTCAATGTAAAAGTACATCCAGTACGTTTTATAGTCAGCTTAAGTGTCTTCACAGCTGCCCTGACCCCATACAGTGACAAGAAAATGCTGACAAGACACAAATGTTATTCTTTAGCGGTAAACTGTACTGTACCCTGTATGTGTGTGTGTGTGTGTGTGTGTGTGTGTGTGTACACACGCACGTGTATTGCACATTAAGGGGACATATTCCCTTCTGAGGCCAGAGAGTCCCTACCATATTAATCATGCTAATGTCAAGATGAAACAAGGGATTTAGTTAGGCATTTAGCAGTTATGGTTTGTGCCCACAAAATGAATGTGAGCCACTGTAATTTCCTGAAACTGCAGTGACAGGAACCTAAACCTAACTCATTGTGAGGGGCACATGAAAGTCCTAGATTGAACTCCAGTCTCCAGGCATTTATCTAAAAACGACACTACTGTGCTATCTCTGCTGGGCAACAACTTTAGCAAAATCTTATATTTTAACGGCCGTGTAAATATCAGATCATAGAAATACAAAGTTGGAAAGAACACCAGTTATAAATATGTGTTTGCTCATGAAGTTTGTGAAAAAGATCTGAAATTCGGAGTGAAGTTTATCAGTTTATCGAGGTAACTCGAAGACCTAAGTTAATTCATAATGCATGCATAAACAAAGTCAGTGTTAATGAGCACACAAAAGCAATCCTTCCCTTCATAATGAGCATAAATTCTTATTATTTCCTTCCATCATTCATCATCTAGCAGTCTCCTCGGTCACATCAATAAGTCATGCACATCCTTTTTGGCCATAACACCACCTAATACATCAGCAGGGGAAGCAAGCTGGTGAGAAAATCTGTGTACCCCTTAAAATATTTATCAGCTCTGTGTTCAGCAGCTGTTAACCTGCATGTACTTTGTGGAGGCATGCTGTGTGCACACGTGTGTGTGTGTGTGTGTGTGTGTGTGTGTGTGTGTGTGTGTGTGTGTGTGTGTGTGTGTGTGTGTGTGTGTGTGTGTGTAGGCTATAAACTGCTTATGGCTCTGATTACCTGTTCGAATGCTATAAATATTTGAAATGCTTCAAATTCAGTTCTGAAGGTCAGTGATGATGGAAATGATTATGATGATGGCGGTGATAATGATGATGATGATATTTACGTGATTTAATCTTGTAATTACTAATGGCATTTGATCTCATTTCATTTGAGTTTTTGCAAAGGTTTTTCACTTAAATGTCCAGTATGTAAATGAATTTACTCTGAAAGGACTTGATGTTTTGCAGTAGCACAGCAGCCAATACCAAGTGGCGTTACGTTACTTTGCTTATGTTTTATTCTTTATTCTATTTATCTTTATTATTTTTCCAGTGTTACTTCAGTAGATAGCTCTGCTTGTGGTATTGGTCTTAACTATCAATTTACACCATTTCAATGCTGTATACACATCATTTAAGTAATAATGCAGTCAAGTAAATGCAATAATAAAAAGCTTCAAAAGTGATGTTCATGCTAGCGTATCTGATACTAAATCAAATCAATCAATCAAATATCTATTTTTCAAATTGATATAGTCGTGCTGCAATTACTGGTGGCATAGTTTTTTGGGTTGTTTTTCTGAGTTCCAAAACTCAATAGATTGTGTTAATTGTAAAGATAAAATGAAAAAAAAAAGATCTTTTGTTTTCCTTAAATGTGTTTTGTTTTGGATATATGGAGGCGTAAACTATGTAATGAAAAATGAAAATATGAGGGTAAGTATTCTAATCATAAAGATAATAAAATTAACTCAAAATGACCAGTGTATTTCTA
The DNA here is from genome assembly GCF_964374335.1 of Astatotilapia calliptera. NCBI lineage: Eukaryota > Metazoa > Chordata > Actinopteri > Cichliformes > Cichlidae > Astatotilapia > Astatotilapia calliptera. Next base: position 13,045,157 of record NC_137427.1, on the reverse strand, counting down.
TAACATACACTGTTATTAGTTCATTACTAATTATTTACTTTTTTCTATTGTTTTCTATTGTTTAGCTAAAGGACATTTTTATTGTTATTTAACTGCAGATTGACAAAGATAATTTATGTAACATCATAGAGCAGTTTAGCCTAAAAATGACTTTGCCCACTTTTTAATTAATTTATTTATTATTTATTTGTTTTGTGCTTTTAATCAAATACATTTTTTTTAAAAGAAATATAAGACCAGAAATAGCCTTAAAAACATAACAAAAGCTTGAATGATACTGATAAAGAGCATCCTCTGCAAGGCCAAATGCCCTTGCTTTTTTATAGAAGCCTTTTAGATCTGTGCAATAGGTTAGGCCTTACACTTTGCTCTATGTCTTCATTATCCATCCATCCATTCGCTTCCGCTTCTCCTTTTCAGGGTCGCGCTGGAGCCTATCCCAGCTGTCACAGGGCAAGAGGCGGGGTACACTCTGGACAGGTCGCCAGTCTGTCGCAGGGCCAACACACAGGGACAGACAACAACCATTCGCGCTCTCATTCACTCGCACATTCACACCTAATGGCAATTTGGATTTTTCCAATTAACCTATCCCCACAAGCTGCATGTCTTTGGACGGTGGGAGGAAGCCGGAGTACCCGGAGGGAACCCACACAAACACGGGGAGAACATGCAAACTCCACACAGAAAGACCCCGGCCTGATGTTGGAATTGAACTCAGGACCTTCTTGCTGTGCAGCAACAGTGCTAACCACCGTGCCACCGTGCTGCCTGTCTTCGTTATGTTTTTATGAAATGAACCATAACAGATTTGCATAACAGATATTGTCTAGCTGTCTTTCAGCAGCACTGAAATATATATTTCCCCTTAGCTCTTGCCTTGGTGGATGAAGGCTGATAACCTTCAGGAATAAGAGGTTTGCAGTCAGATCTTAGTGTCTATTCAGGGCATCCAAGATAAAGCTGCAATGACTGAATAGTAAACATCATCAAAGAGGCAAGAGACAAGTTTATTTCCATCTTGAAAATGAAAAATACCATGTTTCTATTCTAAGTCACTTGAGTGCTCAATTTTCCCTAGCTGAAACTGCATGAAAACTTATTTGTTGCAAAGTGAAGTATTGCTTTGAAAGCAGGACAGGCAGGGTGAGAGTGGAGAAAAACTAGTAGAAAGAAACAGGAAGAACAAGGGAGAGAAACTAATTAAGGAGTAAGTGGCAGAAGGAGAGACGAGAAGGAGAAGGACTTCAGTCAGAAGGCTTTACTTCGCTGTATGGACGTGTGTGTGTGTGTTTGGACATGCTTGTCTAACTTCTAAATCCTCTGTAAAGTCAGAGGAGTCTTTCATTCCCAAGATGAGTAAACATTGGCCCACGTTCTGTCATCACAACTTCAACAAAAAGCTGCCTGTTTGTTTTTCTCTCTCCCTCTGAGGCAAAAGCCCATTTTATGGAGAACAGATATGAAGAGTAAAGGATTGAGCTGCACCAAAAAAATAATACTGTTTTAAAAAATTGTGATTATTGTTCCTCTCTACACTTAATGAGAAAATAGAAGAGGAGGCGAGAAGGTAACATCTGTAGTCCATAATGTTCCGGCTCCCTCACACAGTCTGGGATGCACACCTCATAAATAATTCATGTTCCAGATGTAGTTATTATTAAAGGCATGGTTATGATTTCTCATATTCTTACTATTCATATGCAAAGTTGGTGATTGGTTAGCTAGTAGGAGGCTTTTTCATTTTCTGTTGCCTAGTGGAGTGAGATATTCAGCATTCATCCAATTACAGGTTTATCACATCTCCTTGTATTGCTATCTTGTCATTCACTCCCCACAGCACCCAGTGAAACCTGCTGGAATGCTGTTATCATATCAGGAAATACATGCACCTTATATGTCTCTGCTAGCATTAATATACATAATTAATCCTAGCAGATGCTAGCAGATTAATTAATATACAGATTAATTAATTTATATATACATATATATATATATATATATATATATATATATATATATATATATATGAAAAATTCCCCACTCGCCCCTGTGGGCGGTCAATCCTTCAAGCTCAGGTCCTCTACCAGAGGCCTGGGAGCTTGTGGGTCCTGCATAGTATCTTAGCTGTTCCTAGGACTGCACTCTTCTAGACAGAGGTCTCAGATGTTGTTCCCGGGATCTGCTGGAGCCACTCGCCTAGCTTGGGAGTCACTGCACCTAGTGCTCCAATTACCACTGGCTTTACTCTCTGGTTTTACTTTCTTCAGAGTTTAAATGGTAAATGGCCTGTATTTGTATAGCGCTTTACTAGTCCCTAAGGACCCTAAGGCACGTTACACATTCAGTCATCCACCCATTCACACACTGGTGATGGCAAGCTATATTGTAGCCACAGCCACCCTGGGGCGCACTGACAGAGGCGAGGCTGCCGAACACTGGCACCACCAGTAGGCAATGGGTGAAGTGTCTTGCCCAAGGACACAACGACCGAGACTCGAACCGGGGCTCGAACCGGCAACCTTCCGATTACAAGGCAAACTCCCAACTCTTGAGCCACGGTCGCCCCATTTTAACACATAAAATGAGTAAAATTGAATTACTTGGACGGTAAATCCTATTTCTGTGTTCGTTTCCAAGATGAAGAATAATTACAGAGGTAAAACAACTTTGGTCTGTAACAGTTTTTGTTTAGTTTTTTTAGGAGGATTTTTTATTATTATTATTAGCAGCATGAGAAGAGTTCACAGATCCTTAAGCCCAAAACAGTACAATCTTTTACAAACGACTAAACAGCAACAGTGCTGGTATTGCAAGACACTACAATAATTCTGAAAGTCTAACACAATCTTCAGTTGTGTTAGACTGAAGATTGTGTTTAGACCACTTAAATGTTCAACATTTAAATTAATGTAAATGTTGTGATGACTGAAGCCTTGATAATAGTGATCTACTCTGTGTAGAAAAAATATGAAAAACCTCAAATTTGAGCTATTCAGAATTGCCTTCTTTCAAAAAATTTCAAATATGGAAAACTGGGGCATTTTACATCACAGGATTGTGGTTTAAAAGTTATACGAATACAAAGTGCAGTTCAGCAAACTTTCTAAACACTTTGCCTCTCTTATTCTCCCCAGCCCATTTTGAAAGCATTAGTATCTTTACTTTTACAATTTTTTTTCACTCTAATGTGTTTTCTGCCCTCTGGAGTACCAAAAACCAACTGAGAATAGTTTTTGTGGGTAATCAGACTTACTGAACTGAATCTAAAAACAAACAAGTGGTAGTAGATTCTACTGACCTTGATCATCCTTCCCTGGTTTAATGAAGTTTTCTGTTGAACCAGGAGATGAAGGCGTCTCCTAAGTGGTCAGGACACTGCATTAAAGCCAAATAGCTGAGAAGTCTGCAAAATGCCTTTTTTACTGGCTTTTCCTGAAGCATATCTGGGATAGAAAACCTGATACCTGGGCAAGTTTTGGTTTCTGAGTCCATGAATTAATAAACAAGCCATATAAATTTGATTTGAAATAGTAGCTGACAGGAAGAAATTCAGCATTAGATCTGAGAGTCCTGGATGTTATATAAATGATAAGTCAGATTTAAATTTGCAAATCTTATGTTCTCCTGTCACTTGTAGATTCAAATTTTTAAAGCACATTTTAAAAAACATGATTTATATATATTTTGTATTTTAGGTTCTAAAATAAAGTCATAAAAATATAGGTTTGTACAATGTTGGAATGACATGACATGTACAGCATGTCTTCAATGTATGACCAGTTTAAATGTATGCCATTTATAGGTTGTCCTGTGCTTCTTCTTCTTCTTCTTTTTTAAGAGGGACTAGCAGATTCCATGCTAGATCAGTTATATTTGTCCATAACCTGCTGGAAACCTTTTTACAACGTACTGATATTCTTAAGAGATCCTAAGAGTTCATATTGACATGATAGCATCACAGCTGCAGATTCATCATCTGCCATGTTATCATGGTATCATTGGCTGCACTGGAAGGTCTGTGACTGCAAAGGCCATTTGAGTGCAGTGGGCTTACTGTCATGGTCAAGAAGCCAGTTTAAGATAATTTGATATTTCTGATTTGGTGTGTTATCCCACTGGAAGTAGCCATCGGAAGATGGGTGCACTGTAGAGATAGATGTGGTCAGCAACAATACTCATCCAGTCTGAGGCATTCAAGCAATGCTCTATTGGTAGTAAGAGGTCCAAAGTGTGCCAACAAAATATCCCAGCAGATGATCAGTTTCTGAAATACTCAGACCACCGGTGCCAGTCTGACACCAAAAACCATGCCGTGTTCAAAATCATTTGAACCATCTTTCTTTTTCCTATTCTGGGAATGTCAGCAGGTTGTCCTAACCATGTCTACCTGCCTAAGTTTACTGACTTACTGAAATGTTATCAGCCAATTTGAAGGACACGTTAATAAGGCACCAGTAAATTATAGATTACTATTAAAACTTTCCACTCTATAGATACAGAGTACCTGCAAGGATTTTTTTATTAAGAAATCACACATGGTGCCTTAGTACCTTGTTAATTTTCTCATATTGGATTCAACCTTCTGACCTTTTATCTCTGACTTTTAAAGTTTATCTTTTAACTTCAGCACCTTACCCCCTAATTATACCTATTTATGTGTGGGTGCCCTTATCCATAAAATATGAAATGCATGCATGGTACGAACAGACTTCTGGCTCCTGAAAATGAGATGTGTCCGTGCCACAGTTATTACAGATTTAATTGACAGTGTAAGGCTTCTTACCATAGATTAAGTTCTGTGAAAATAAGTGCTGACCTTACTGATATTCATTATTTTGGAGTTCAAGTCAATTTATTCTTTCATGTTTTCTTGGAAGGAACTTTTTATGTAAAAATGTGAAAATTCAGTTTTCTCAGTTTTATATGCAGTTGCCTAACCTCATCCAAAAGCTAGGAACAACAGTTTAAATGTAGGACTATCGCACAATGTTTCATTTTAGAACTTTGTTTGCAAATCTAACGTACAGTGTGGTGCAGAAAAAAGATGTCCCCAAAAGATTGTGAAATTATTATAAGGATTTGTACCCATTGGCTCTAACACTGAACATACCTTACAAGCGTGCTTTGTGTGCTTGTACAAAAACGTTCACTCTAAATCCAATTACAATTGTTTATTAATTTTTTAACACATGTGCTGTGGTGTTGCATGGAGAGAGAAAAAATAGCTCAACTTTATGTATCAAACTTTACTGAGTTATGATTAAAGACAAGATCACACAATTCCTGTGTGATACTGATACTTCTCCCTATTCAAACTGCTCTGCTTTGGCATTAAGCAGGACAACACCCTGGATCCTCACGACCCACATGAAGATGACACAATCTGGCTTATTGCTGACATTTTTTTTTTGTTTGGTCACTTTTGATTTATTTTTTCCTTCCTATTAGCTTGAAGCAGTTCAGCCATTCCCCTCTGACCATTGGCATAAGCAAGGCATTTTCACCCCAGAACTGTCACTAACTGGATATTTTCTCTTTACTCTAATTCTCTTATACAGCACTTTGAGGAGCCACTAATTCTACTCACGAATACCCTCTGCTGGAAGATGTGTGAATTGCTCAAGTTCCAAAAGTAGTCCTTTGTAATCAGAATCGGCCAATAAACACGATTCTGATTCTGATTGTATCAAATCTGACTGTTTAGCTGAAGGCAAAGGCCCTGAAGTAGAATGCCATTCTTAATATTATAACTTGGAATTTACAAACCAATCTACAAAGTGCATGGCCATTGATGTGGCACAGCTCACTTATAGAAATGCCTGTACAGTGACTGTATTCATGCATTGAAGGAGGTCATTCCATCAAGGCTGAATCCAATATGATCAAGCCAATCAATGGTCAATCAATGGTAACTTTATTGTCCCTAACGGGAAATTGATTTGCAGTATGTCCGTACAAACAAACAGACAGCCAACACATCACATACACTCACCAAGATAATATAATAAAAGCCTGATAAAACAACCTAGATTTTTCATCAAAAAAGTGCAATGTGCAATGGCAACAACACTTACGGTTTAGTGTTGTTAACTATGATAATAGCACTAGGTACAAAAGACAGTCTGTGTCTCTTTGTCTTCACTGCAGTCACTTTATAATGTGTTGTCGTTCAAGCATAAAATTGGCACCTAATTCAAAGGATGAAGTAATGTTGTGTCTACACATAACAGAAAACATAGCAAAGAAATCGCTCATTTTAAAGTGTAGCTTTAGGCACTTTGTTACTAGTGTCTGATGCAAAAACATATAATTTGTTTCTTTAGTTGAAATCATGAAAAATGTCAAAGATAACAAATTTTGACTTTGGCTTAAGAGGGCATTTTTGTATCAGCAAGGTGATTCCCAAAGAGCTGTCAGTTTGGCGTGTTGTCTGTTCCGAAAACATTTAAAAAGAAGTGGCAAGCCTGAAAAAATTATCCACAGCAGATGATACTGTATCAGAAAGTCACGTCTTTAAGAAACAGGGGAGAAAAATCCAACAAAGACCTGACACAGGACCTGAACGCTCCATCCCTTCAGTCGAGCCACCTACTCTGTGATCAAGCATAGGAGAAAACAGCCAGCTGAACATTATCAGTCATTGATTGGCTTTGCTGGAATCTGACCTTAGTATTACTGAAACAGTGTGGGATCAACTGGACAGATCACACCAGCCAACATACAAAAAAAGAGCTTTGGATTTGCTTCAAGAAGCTGGTATAGCTATTCTTGAAGACTACTTAAAGAAAGAGAGATCAGGCTGTGTTGAAGAATAAAGGTGATCATACCAAATATTGACCTTCAAGCTTGTTAAACTACGTTTAATTCTTATATAATGTATACCCATTGTGTTTGCTACACGTGAGGGGTGATAGAAGACTTTTGTAAAGCACTGTATACTGGACAGAAAAGAAGCCACAAATAGGGCCCCATTAAGACAATAAATTAAGAGTAACATTACATGTGATTCCTTCTAGTCTTAGGGTCATTGAAATTGTAGGAGCCTAGATGCAGTTTGTGGAGTTTATATGATTAACATAATTTGGATTGCGTGTCTCTCATGTTTCCTGTTTTACTTAGCATCATCCTCTGCTTGTTCCAGGGTTCCTTGTCTCAGGTTTTCCTGTTCTGTGTTTCATGTCTCCAATCAGGTTTTTAGTTCCTTTGTATTGCTTTTGTAGTTGCTTACTTTAGTTTAGTCTTTGACATTTTCCTGTTTTTGTCTGTCCTCACTGTAAATAAAGGCTCACTCACAGTTATGTCTGCACTTGGGTCCTGTCTCCCTCTGCTCCACACATCTGCCACTGCAGATGTGACATTAAAGAAGAGAAAACAGAATGTTGCTGTTTTTGTGGAAGTCTCATTAAAGGTTGTAGAGCAAAGTTGCATCAAACCTGTTGGTTCCACATTTTTCTATCTAAATTCTAAACATATTTAATAAACTCAGGACTTAACTCTTAAAACACATTTTAGCAGGCTGACCAAATCGAAGCTGTATGACAAAGTTGTAAAATACACTACATTTGTTGACAATCTTCAGCTGAACTGAATCAAATGTAAAAATCTGTTGTTATAGTAAAAGCAATGCTCTAACTCTGCTGTGAGAGTATGTAATACACTAAATCAATGGAGCATTTTTCTAGGATGACAGTATTTCTCTGTAAATGTGACTAATTTCACACTATTGATGTCAACTCTGCATTCGCACTGATGCAAGAGATAATCTCACTAGATCATCAGGAGTTAAAGATCAGAGTTAAAGACACTCTGTGTGCGTTAAAGAGTTAAAGACAGCATTAAATAAGCCTCATTACTTCATACGTCATATCTTTGTACCTTTTAGAATGGTACAAAGTGGGAAAGGTCGAAACAAGTTTTTAAAAAAGGCAAATACAATAACCAAGTGAACTGAAAATGTATACAGATGTTTTGTTTCACAAAAGTGCTTTTCCAAATGTGGTGCAGCAGATGGCGCTAGAGACCAGCATTGCCATTGCTGCTGGTCTTGCTGTTGCAGCTGGAGTCCAAAGAGAATAAGATGATTCATTCCACGGATCCAGACCTTCATGGTCATTTTGAAATTATATTATGTAACAAGTATGGACAACAACATATACATAGACTCTACAAGAACACACAGAAAAACAAATGCACACTAAACTGAAAGACTGTCCTTCATGAGAGGACATAATGCACCTGGGACCAACCAGAGCAGACTACACAAAGATACTGTGGCCTTCATACAAAAACAGCACTGACGGGAAAATGCTGCCAGTGAAGCATTACCAGGAATAAGATGCTGTTACCATAGTAGAGAGAAGAGGTGAGGAAAGAAAAATGTATCCTTTTCTGTATGAGATTTTTCAGATTAGCAATATGTATGTTTGGAAATGGTAAATGGCCTGCTTTACTTAGTCCCTATGGACTGGGGTGCAGGGCGTAATGAAGTTTTACTACTGTTAAAAATATTGTTGAAAAAGAAATGTCATGAAATGTGTTTAAACATGTCGATCAGTTAATATAGGTATATATTTACTGATCGACATGTTTGTCAACCAATAGATTTTGTCTATTTATATAGCTAAATGTTATGATGTGATAGAAGTGACCAGAGAACTCAAAAAAACTGTGAAGAGAACCACAGTTCATCAGATTCTGGGGTGGCAAAACTCTAGTCTTCTTTAAGGGAGACACAAGGACTACTTGAACAGATGAGAGAAAATGCTATTAGTGAGGCTGCAGACATCATTCTTCAAGTTTAATAGTGTTTTTGTCCTTTTGTGCAAAGAAGAAAAATTGGAGACCATTCTTCTAGTTTCAGTTCTATTTTAGGAATATAAAAGCAAACTACTTTGAGAACACATCGTCCTCACATCAGGCTAAAGGAAATGAAATACAAGACTGACAGCAGAGACGTTCACACCCTATTGGTAAATGTAGCTGAAAGAAATGAGAGTTATCTGTTCCTACTTTTCACCTAGAGAATTTCATGGAGTTTCAGTATGAGATATCAGGCATTTCCTTGAGGCAACGGCCCACTCCCACAAACTAACTGCTCGCATGACTGCTTAGGTAAGGCTTCATTATGATACTGCTGCTTGCTGCAAGTTTTTCCTGTAAAAGAAATAACTAGCCTCAGCCTCAGTCACGTTGTCAAACGTTTTTGGACTCGCTTGTTAAATATGTTTTATGTATACACACATCAGTGTGTTTTGTTCAGTGTGCTGTGCATGGATTTGACACCAGGATAAGGGATTCTTCCAGGTTTCATGGAGACTAAGAGGCTGACTAAATCATGATGGAATCCTGTAGCTGGTTCCCGGGTTCCACTGGCCAAAGCCATCACATGACAGATTTATTTATATCCCCAAATCACTGGCTTCGCCAAAAATCGCCAAACCAGCTTTCAGCAAACCAGCTCGGGTTCACAGCAAAAAAACCCTAGCACAAGCACGTGCGTTTAGATGTCTTTTGGGGTCATCATCTTGCTATCAAATATACCCATTCTTAACATTTTTTCTTTTCCTTTTTAGACTTCTCTTTCCATTTATCCTATTATCAATTCAACATTTAATTTACAACTTTTTTCTTATATTTAGCTTTAACTTGTGCTTTTTGTATCTTATTGCACAATAATAATATTTTCTAAATACCTCACTGTTATACCAAGACATTTTAAACCTAAGTCTTTAATCAAATAACTTCTTAAGGAGGGTTTTTGGCTGAGAGATGGCGCAGGTTGCCATGCAGTGGTTTTTAGCCCTTTTCTCCTCATTTCTCTGCTTCTCCCCTCCTTCTCCTTGTCTCTCACGTGGATGCGGCGAGAGCAGCATGAGGAGGAACGTTAAAAAAAGAAAAAAAGGCTCATCTTTTTTCACTGGGGCAGCTGTGCTGGTTTGCTGTCCCCTATTTGTGTCCTCTCTTCTCACAATCTATACACCTCTGCTCTTTTTCTTCATTTTTCCATGCTTCCTTCATTTTTTTCTCGTTTGAGTTGTTCAGCTTTGTCTTTTTGATCTCAACTAGGTTTTCCTTTAATTTGCTTTCACTAACATTGTAGCAGATCTGAAACATGTGCAGGCAAGTGCAGGTTCCAATAAAAGTGAATTGTGTGTTTTTGACAGTCGCTGGACTGGAAAAATGAAAAACTACTCATGAAATTGAAGTGAATAAAAGACATTTCTGAGGCTTGAAGAACTAATCTTTAAAAATGTAATTGAAATGTTTTTCTTAGATTATGTTTTGATCTAAGAATCAGCTATCACCATCACAATGATGATCAGTCACATGTTTACACACATCTGGCATTCTAGCTGTCTGTTATTATGCATCATATGGTCAAGCGGGTCCCACAACAATTTATTGGTGTTGGTGTGCTACCTGATTCACTAGAGACAGAATGTCAGATGACTGCTTCACTTTCTAAATAGTTGTTACAAGTTTTGGAGCAGTGCTTTGGGTCACTGCACTGTTATGGGAGGAAAACAGCTCTCATTGATGTTTGTCCACAGGGTGTGGTGCTGTGTTAGAAGGGAGTATGATACAGTAGCCTTTATCAAGCACAAACGTCCCACTTTACCTTCATTAAAATACCCCAAACTCACAATTTTCACAATGCCTTTTTTAGTCACCTTAAGCTGTCTCTTTGTAAAACATTACAATCCCCTCCCCCCCCCCCCCCCCCCCCCCCCCCCCCCGATATTCCATCCAGTATTATTTTTATTTAATTTTTTTCCCCACTCGCTCCTGCGGGCGGTTTATCCTTCAAGCTCGGGTTGTCTACCAGAGGCCTGGGAGCTTGAGGGTCCTGCGCAGTATCTTAGCTGTTCCCAGGACTGCGCTCTTCTGGACAGAGATCTCGGCTGTTGTTCCCGAGATCTGCTGGAGCCACTCGCCTAGCTTGGGAGTCACCGCACCTAGTGCTCCGATTACCACGGGGACCACCGTCACCTTCACCCTCCACATCTTCTCGAGCTCTTCTCTGAGCCCTTGGTATTTCTCCAGCTTCTCGTGTTCCTTCTTCCTGATATTGCTGTCATTCGGAACCGCTAGATGGATCACTACAGCCGTCTTCTCATGTTTGTCTACCACCACTATGTCCGGTTGGTTACCCACCACCATTTTGTCCGTCTGTATCTGGTCCCACAGGATCTTAGCTCAGTCATTCTCCATCACCCTTGGGGGCATCTCCCATTTTGACCCCAGGACTTCCAGGCCATTTCAGCACAGAAGTTTCTGTATACTATGCCGGCCACTTGGTTATGGCGTTCCATGTATGCCTTGCCTGCTAGCATCTTGCACCCTGCTGTTATGTGCTGGATTGTCTCTGGAGCATTTTTACACAGCCTGCACCTGGGGTCTTGCCTGGTGTGATAGACCCCAGCCTCAATGGATCTTGTGCTTAGTGCTTGTTCCTGTGCTACTATGATTAGGGCTTCCGTGCTGTCTTTCAGTCCAGCTTTGTTCAGCCACTGGTAGGATTTCTGGATATCAGCCACCTCCTCTATCTGCCGGTGGTACATACCGTGCAGCGGCCTGTCCTTCCATGATGGTTCCTCGCCTTCCTCCACTTTCTTGGGTTTCTGCTGCCTGAGGTATTCACTGAGCACTAGGTCAGTTGGGGCCATCTTCGTGATGTATTCGTGGATGTTCCTTGTCTCATCCTGGACTGTGGTGCCGACACCCACCAGTCCCCGGCCCCCTTCCTTCTGCTTAGCGTACAGCCTCAGGGTGCTGGACTTGGGGTGAAACCCTCCATGCATGGTAAGGAGCTTTCTTGTCTTTATGTCAGTGGCTTCTATCTCCTCCTTTGGCCAGCCTATTACCCCAGCAGGGTACCTGATCACGGGCAGGGCGTACGTGTTGATAGCCCGGATCTTGTTCTTACCATTCAGCTGACTCCTCAGGACTTGCCTGACCCTCTGCAGGTACTTGGTGGTTGCAGCTTTCCTAGCAGCCTAGGTACTTGTAACTGTCCTCTATGTCTGCAATGTTGCCTTCTGGTAGTTCAATCCCCTCAGTTCTGACTACCTTCCCTCTCTTTGTTACCATCCGACTACACTTCTCCAGCCCGAACGACATTCTGATGTCATTGCTGTATATCCTGGTGGTATGGATCAGTGAATCGATGTCTCGTTCACTCTTGGCATACAGCTTGATGTCATCCATGTACAGGAGGTGGCTGTAGTATCCGTAGCCAGTCTTGTCAATTATCTCACTGAGGGGGTTCAGGCCTATGGAGAACAGCAGTGGGGACAGAGCATCTCCTGGGTAGAGCCCACACTTGATGGTGACTTGTGCTATGGGCTTGAGCTTGAGGTTGGCCTCCAGTGTTGTCCGGCACATCCCCATTGAGTTCCTGATGAAGGCTCTCAGGGTCCTGTTGATCTTATATAGTTCTAGGCATTCCACGATCCAGGTGTGGGGCATTGAGTCATAGGCCTTCTTGTAATCAATCCAGGCAGTGCACAGGTTGGTCAGTTTGGTCCTGCAGTCTAGGCTGACTGCTTGGTCTGCCAGTAGCTGGTGTTTTGCGCCTCTGGTATTCTTGCATATATACATATGTATATTTAGAATATACATATATATATATATACACATGTATGTATGTGTATATATATATATATATATATATATATATATATATATATATATATATATATATATATATATACAGTGGGGCAAAAAAGTATTTAGTCAGCCACCGATTGTGCAAGTTCCCCCACTTAAAATGATGACAGAGGTCAGTAATTTGCACCAGAGGTACACTTCAACTGTGAGAGACAGAATGTGAAAAAAAAAATCCATGAATCCACATGGTAGGATTTGTAAAGAATTTATTCGTAAATCAGGGTGGAAAATAAGTATTTGGTCAATAACAAAAATACAACTCAATACTTTGTAACATAACCTTTGTTGGCAATAACAGAGGTCAAACGTTTACTATAGGTCTTTACCAGGTTTGCACACACAGTAGCTGGTATTTTGGCCCATTCCTCCATGCAGATCTTCTCGAGAGCAGTGATGTTTTGGGGCTGTCGCCGAGCAACACGAACTTTCAACTCCCGCCACAGATTTTCTATGGGGTTGAGGTCTGGAGACTGGCTAGGCCACTCCAGGACTTTCAAATGCTTCTTACGGAGCCACTCCTTTGTTGCCCGGGCGGTGTGTTTTGGATCATTGTCATGTTGGAAGACCCAGCCTCGTTTCATCTTCAAAGTTCTCACTGATGGAAGGAGGTTTTGGCTCAAAATCTCACGATACATGGCCCCATTCATTCTGTCCTTAACACGGATCAGTCGTCCTGTCCCCTTGGCAGAAAAACAGCCCCATAGCATGATGTTTCCACCCCCATGCTTCACAGTAAGTATGGTGTTCTTGGGATGCAACTCAGTATTCTTCTTCCTCCAAACACGACGAGTTGAGTTTATACCAAAAAGTTCTACTTTGGTTTCATCTGACCACATGACATTCTCCCAATCCTCTGCTGTATCATCCATGTGCTCTCTGGCAAACTTCAGACGGGCCTGGACATGCACTGGCTTCAGCAGCGGAACACGTCTGGCACTGCGGGATTTGATTCCCTGCCGTTGTAGTGGGTTACTGATGGTGACCTTTGTTACTTTGGTCCCAGCTCTCTGCAGGTCATTCACCAGGTCCCCCCGTGTGGTTCTGGGATCTTTGCTCACCGTTCTCATGATCATTTTGACCCCACGGGATGAGATCTTGCGTGGAGCCCCAGATCGAGGGAGATTATCAGTGGTCTTGTATGTCTTCCATTTTCTGATGATTGCTCCCACAGTTGATTTTTTCACACCAAGCTGCTTGCCTATTGTAGATTCACTCTTCCCAGTCTGGTGCAGGTCTACAATACTTTTCCTGGTGTCCTTCGAAAGCTCTTTGGTCTTGGCCATGGCGGAGTTTGGAGTCTGACTGTTTGAGGCTGTGGACAGGTGTCTTTTATACAGATGATGAGTTCAAACAGGTGCCATTCATACAGGTAACGAGTGGGGGACAGAAAAGCTTCTTACAGAAGACGTTACAGGTCTGTGAGAGCCAGAGATTTTCCTTGTTTGAGGTGACCAAATACTTATTTTCCACCCTGATTTACGAATAAATTCTTTACAAATCCTACCATGTGAATTCATGGATTTTTTTTTCACATTCTGTCTCTCACAGTTGAAGTGTACCTCTGGTGCAAATTACTGACCTCTGTCATCATTTTAAGTGGGGGAACTTGCACAATCGGTGGCTGACTAAATACTTTTTTGCCCCACTGTATATATATATATATATATATATATATATATATATATATATATATATATATATATATATATATATATATATATATATATATTAATCAATACCTTAAAGGCGCCATACATCTATGAAGTTGTATTTTTCAGTTCTTTAATCAGCAGAGCAACTTGTAGCCTTTTAAAAATGTTGAACTTTATGTACCACAGTGTGCCACTGCAATTTAAGATTGGTTGCTGTCATTGGGCCTCTCATTAGTATTATCTCTGTTTTTTTAGTGATATTGCATTTAATAGCAAATGTGTTTTTCTTTTGAAAGCAGGCTGTTTCTCACACAGCCAGAATTTTCAGCTCTAGTATAAGGTGTTGTACTTTTCAGCTGTTGTACATTACATAAAATGAGCTGTGCATGTTAATAATTAACCTCTGAAGGTACCACAGACAGATACTTTTATCACTGGCATTTACAGATAGACTTGTTGGTTTTCAAGTTTCCAGTTATCTACTGAAAATTACTTGAGAAAAATGAGGAGACTGTTTGTTTGTTTGTTTTTTTTGTTATATTTATAACTTTAAACTTCTGTTTTGTCATTTGTGTTAATGCAAATTATCTTACCAGCAATAATTCTGTCTCTCTCACTCTAGAGAGGATCACGGGGGTTATTCAATCCTTTTTCTATAAACCTCTCTCACTCAGTATTAAGTCCTCCACACTGCCAAAAATAGCCACGGGTTCTCCTTTGGGAACGACAGCAGAGCTTTGCTGTAATAATCTGTTTGTATATGTCTGTGTACATGCATGCGTGCTTGCATCTGTGTGTGCCTAGTTTCAAAAGCGTTTACAGAGACATCTTCCCCAACACAGCATCATTTAAGATTGAGAAAGAATAGCTGTCAGCTGTGTTTTATTACATGCAGGGGAACTTTCACAGCTGAAACCAAAACCTATTAGGAAATAAATTCCTTTAGCTTTTCTAAATAAGTTATCTCTGAGCATGGCAGACTCCCTGTGTGTTGCTGGTTGTGCGTGTGGTTGTGCATGTGCGTGTCTGTGAGCATGAATAACTTGCACAGGACATAAATGTTGCTTGATCAGCACAAGCAGACAGAGGCCCTGACAGGAGAAAACAACCGCGACAGCAGAATCACAGAAAGAAAAATATAGGACAAGAATTCCAAATGGCGGGGTGAAAGAGGCAGAACAGAAAGAGGGGGTCAAAATAACATAGCATTACTTCCCTGCAAACAGTGTGCAGAGATTCCTAAAATGGCTGAAAGTTGTCAGCGGGGGTGAAATGTTTAAAGAGACAGGAGCAAAATAAAGGAAACGAAAAGAAGATCTGAACACATAAAAACAGGTTATCTCTGCAGAAACATTCTTAAATTATGTTCCTGTTCACCTTTTTAGACTGTGAGACCACCAGCGGTTAACATAGAATACATTAAGATTACTTAAATAACAACATATTTTATGCTTTTATAGCTAACTTTAGCTTTGCTTGCATGCATAGATATAATGTAATAATGACACCACCTACAGGTTACTCATCTGTTTTGAGTTAAAAATTATCAGGAAAACTGGTGAACCTAGCTACATTATAAAAGCTGGCATCAGCCAGCAGGTCTCCTGGGTTCAGTCAAACAAATTACACCCATTGTTTTTCTACTTCATCTTCCTTCAAGCTCTACTTGCACTGGGCTTTTTGAAAAGAATTTTGAAACAGGTTTTTTTTTTTTTAACATTCAAGGCTCATATTTTGACCACTACTTAGATGCATTTTACACAATTTCAAATCTTCTCGAGCAAAAAAGACTAAACACCCTTAATTTTGGTCTCGCCCACAGTTAAATCAGTGTGTTTGACATTGGTAGGTTTGTTACATTTAATCTTGAACCCAGTAACCTTGTCGCCTTGTTACTTTCCACTCCCCTGTGTTACAGGCTTACTCTTAGTCTTTTAAACATTTAGCACAACACTGAGGCAGGACAACAACACAACAGCAACTTATTGTTTTCAGTGAGATCGCTCTGTAGTGAAACAAAGTTACAAATGTGATCTCGAGCGTTACCTTTGAAAAAGTAAAGAGCATTTAAACAGATGTTAAATGGTGCGGCTGGGATACCACATGCAGTGTAGGGACCTAAATACTTACTAAATGTTAGACTGAGAAAAGAAAAGCAGACAGACAGAGAGAGAGAATAGGCGGAGGTCAGTGTGGTCGCCAGCTGTTTGAGAAGAATAGACCGTTATATAGAACAGAGGGCGGCAGATGGCTAGTCAGCACTGACACACACACACACACACACACACTATTTACACATTCAAATGACAAAATATGAAAACTTGCCCACTGTCTGACTTATCACATATAATAACTTCTATATCATTTTAGATGTTTGAGGTCCCTTTCCTGTATTCCTCACACATTCAGCACAATGGAGGTCAGTTAGAATTATTATATTCTGTGAGAAAGTCCATTTTACTGACTCAACCATTACTATAATTGTGACTGCTTTGTTTGTTTGCATAAAATATCTACATTAAAATTCTAATATAACACAAAAATAGGGTAAACTAGACTCCAGTTTCTCTTATTCTGCTATATCTAAAAAGCAGTGGCACAGATCCACAACAGCTGGTTTTTATTATTCCCAGTATGATTTATGTTTTGTGTCTGGGGCAATCGTGGCTCAAGAGTTGGCAGGTCGTCTTGTAATCGGAAGGTTGCCGGTTTGAGCCCCGGCTCAGGCAGTCTCGATCATTGTGTCCTTGGGCAAGACACTTCACCCGTTACCTACTGGTGGTGGTCGGTAGCGCCAGTGTCCGGCAGCCTCGCCTCTGTCAGTGCGCCCCAGGACGGCTGTGGCTACAATGTAGCTGCCATCACCAGTGTGTGTGTGGATGACTGAACGTGTAAAGCACTATACAAATTCAGGCCTTTAGATTTTCAGCTTTAATCTGCAGATGTTTCTTTGATGGTTTTATTGGGACTTATCTGTTCTTCCAGAGGCTTTTTGTTTGCCAAAAGCTTTTATTTAAGTCACTATTGTTTATTTCACCTTCCAGTTTACTTTGTGTGTCTAAGTCCTGTTTAAGTCCTTTTTGTGATCACGACATAAAACATGCAAGCAGCTTACAGTAAAAGTGCAACTCTAATGCATAAATTTGTCTCTGTGACCTGCTTTCTGTGACCTGCAGAAGAGTCTTCTTCAGAGTTATCCAAACATGCAAGACTTGTTGCATTCCAAAAGGATATCTGATCATGTGGCATAAATTATCCACATTTATAAGGAAAGGAATTCCTGTACAAGGTCGGGAATAAACTGACAAAAAGTAACATCGTGGTGTGGTTTACAGCCCATTGGCAGTGAGTGAGAAAATATTTTAGGTCATCAAAGCAATGAAAACTTGAATGAAAAACAAAGTGCAACAGTTTAGTTGACACTTTGCTGACACCTGCTTGCTGATTTTGTGAGGAGTTTTCAGTGAGTGCAGCTGCGGTTAAGATATCCACTGAGATAAAATCAAATCACATATAAATATGTTCACATAAACATCCTTAAATTCTCACACATACGCTCTGGTCAGGTCAAAGAAAAGTTTACAATAGCAGCCTACTAAAAGCACACTGTAAACACATTATGCAACATACTGTATTCAACAAACAAGTTTCACCTAAGCTAAATCATGTGATTTCTTTTGATGAATGTTTTCGTACTATCATCAATCGAACTTGAAAGGAAATGTGTTTCTTTTCTTTTCATATTGCAAGAAAAGGTGTCAAGGACAGGAGAGGTGTTATGAATGTTTCATTTATGAGTTTATATATCTGTAATATTAACTGTAGCCCATTTATTTTAAAAAAAAAGGTACTGATCTTTAAAGTTTCCTGTGAGAATGACCTAAAAACAATAAAAAGAAAAGGTTTTCAAATCCTTGCCTGAAGATAACCGTATCATCTTGGTGACACAAATTAATCAAACATGGCAAGATGTAAAGTCTTTTCATGCCAGTAGGTCTAATTATATCCAGTTTAACTCCATATTATTACCATATAGTGTTAATAAAAGATCGCTGTCTTTTTGATGAAAGATTGAAGTGTCATTAGCACCAGATACCTCGTAATTAGTGCTAAGTAAAAGACTAATAAGATAAAGAAATGTCAGGATGGCTCACACCTTGCAACAGGCCAAGATAACATCAGATAATCTCATTAAAAGGCTCCAAAAGAACAAAGACCACAAACACAGTTGAGATGTCCAGGTCAACGACTCACATTAGCGGAGGCGAGGCCTAACAGAGAGATACTGTCTACAGCTGCCTGTGTTTACACACACCAACCACACCATAAACCTAACTTAACCCTTAGCAAAATGTAAAAGTTTAAAAAAAATTGTAAATCAACCATCATAATGTTTTTTTAAACCTTTTCTTGTTGCTTTTTTGGTGTCAGACTATAAACATGTCCTTCTCGTGACTAAAGTTGGGTGTTTTAACATAGAAGAAACCCTCAGTAGCCATACCAGAAACTACAGTTGTCCACTTTTCACTTGTCACTTTGTCACTATATGAAGTTAATGCTATATTTTTCCCATGCTTTTATTTCAAAGGTCAAGACTTAACTTTTCACACCCTTCAAAAGGGCCTTTGATATCATTTTAGAGATGATTAAACAAAGTATAAACAAGCTGTGAAGCCAATAAGCTTATTATAAGCTTCATCATAGCTGGATTTGTTGCAGAGATGTTATAATGGGAACCAAAAAATAGAACATTTTATAATTGTGTATGGATCTATTTGTACAGTTGGTCCCAAAAGCTGAAACACTTGTTTACCACTTGCTTAGAAATGCTTGCTTAGAAATAAAGCAGGACATAGGGCACATAACAGAATACAAATTAGTTTGGGTCATGACTTGTGAGAATACATTCTTTCAGATGGTTCCCAGAAAAAAAAAATCAAAAATCTGAAACCCAGTGGAACAACAACAACAACAACAGGCTCATTCAACAACTGCGAATATGTAGGTCGTCCCCAGTGGAGTGAAAGAGCTTCATTGCAGCTACATGGAAAATCATTATTCAGTGTGTGAGTTACTGGTCATGAGTTTATGCAATAAATCAACAAAGAGACAAAATAAAGGAAAACAATGCAGTTTGCATTTTTGTCGCTAAGATTTTGAGATATTTAATAGCAACTGATAATAGCCCACATGATCAAAAAACAACAACATACACATATACACCTTACATACACACAAGAAAGCAGCTCAGTGACCACACTGTACTCAACACAAAATTTGTACGGTCACCCAAAGCTTACTTATGTGCCATCCTGGTGATTTTTTTTCTTTAGATCTTTAAATTACAATACAGAAAAGTTTATTTATTCCTTTGACTCTGTCATAGGTCATGGATTCAAAGCTGTGATCCTTTCTCGACCCTTTCTTGTGATTTAAAACCCCAGGTCCTCTTAGAACTTCTTGCCACATTAGAGCCAATTAAATCTGATGTATTACTTATCCAGTGAAGCACGGATTGACCTCGCAGCATATATAGTTCATTCTGAGCTGAGCTTGTGTCAGTTTCTGCTGTTGATGTGACCTGGTTGGATCCACAACACACAACTTGTTTAAAAAGGAAACAAACAGCAACGATTCTGAGATTTAATCTTAAATTATCTGCAGCTATGGATCTTTAAATAAGTGTTGAAGTGTGGCAATGAAAATAAAAACAAACATGTTAAGTGAACTATTAACAAGTCATTAGTTGACAGATGAAAAGCCTCTTTGTTTATGATTATGAAACAGGAAAAAGGAAAGGGAAACAAAACTGTTCTAAAACTATGCGGTATAACTGACTCCACGTTAAATGATACTGTAAGTTTAAGAAATGTAAACTTAGTATCTCTGTCCTGTTCAGATTTAAAACATGCTTTAAGTGATAAATTATTCAAGCGTCTTCGCTGCTGTATTTATGCCCAGTAACCATTTCCAGTAGTCTCGGCGTCTTTATTGTTCTCATCCGTCGGCTAAGCAGTGACATCATTCCCCTTTCACCCAGTTCTCCGTCGGCTGCAGTGCGAGGTAACTTGCGGTCAAACCGCGATGCGTTCAAATGCCGTTCTTAACCTCCGAAAACCGTAAGATTAAAGATGGAAAAAGAAATAGAAAAAGAAATATGTCTGTCCCTTGTTGGGCCTTTAAAAAATATTTAAATGAATAACATACACAATAAATATGATAAATATACATATTGTAACACAAAAGTCAAACACAAAAAATATCACAGGGCACAGACTGCAGTAGAATAAAGTACCATTTTTTAATTTATTTTTTTTTTTAATAACTCCAGCCAGCCTCCTGCTTTAGGCAATGATTAAAGGCAATGACTTCCACACTGATGTTATATTCCATTAATGATGTCCACAGATAAATCGCTAGTACCTTCATCTAGATGTAGATACTAGCACACATCTTTAACGTGGGCTCATTTTTCCAGATAGGCTAAATATGTATGTCCGCTGACATCTGACAAATATGAATTTAAAGACTACGCTGATTGTGTTATGCATGTGTCTTTAGGACATTCTGCATTTTTCACTTCCTGAGAAGAGAGGAAGGTAAACTGCATTCTGTGGAGCACTTAAGGAACAGTGACACTTGCTGCCATAATCATAAATGATACTGCCCTACACGAATGCCAGACAATAGAACACAATAGTCCGGAATTTAGAACAAGTGGGGGAAAGAACCTCATTATTATGTTATGTTACTAATGTTTTAGTCAATCAAATTTCCCACAGCTCCTTAATGTTACATAAGATGTCTACGTTGCATGCAGGGAGTCGGTATAACAGAACTCCTGAATACGGGAGTCATTTGTGTAGCCTGCTGCACAGTTAGGAGAAAGGTGTCCTATTGTATTTAGACCAATTCAATGTTATCTGTGACAGTCATTAGATAAATATATGCAAATATAAGAAAAAATAATAATAAACTCCCGTGTCGTGTTTATCTCGCCGCATTGCTTAGTGCAAAAGACCACGGGTGTAATGTGGCACTGACACGGTTTTAAAAACCATGCAGTTTTAGGGCAGTAATTTCTTTAAAGCACAGCAAACAGATGTGACACATTTTTGCGATGCGGAGTTAAATTTAGGTGATATGTACACCACCCCCTCCTACTCTGCTTTTCTCCATCATTCTCTGTGCCGAGGTTACTATCGGACAAACCTCCCTTCCTCCACTGCCCGGGTTACTATCGGACAAAATCATCCTCCTTCTCCTCCTGTTCTTCTTCATTTTCATCCTGACCTGTTTTATTCCTGTTTTTCTGGACCCGCATATTTTTCAAGCATAGGTACTCCTTAAAAATTACGATATGTTTCTCCAAGGACGACAATTTACGAGCTGCACGGCTGAAAGTGAAACATGTTGCATGTTAATTAAATCCTGCAAAAAGAGAGAGACCCGGGTTACTATCGGTCAACCCGAAAACGAGGAAGCTGAGACACATTTGGTCCCTTATTCAAAAACGAAACAAAGAAACGATTCATTAACTGAGACAAAGACACATTAAAATATTTACTCACAAAAATAGGAGATGAAAAAATCAGTAGATATGCTTTCAGTTGCATAAGCGAGAGAATCAACAAGCTGTATTTTAATGGAAACCCACATTCAGAAACCCAGAATAAAAACTGCCTGCAAGAAATTCTTGAGAAGTCCTTATCACTCAGGTCAACCTTGACATGGGAGCCTTGTTCCCCTGTTAAGTCCATGTCCTTCTCTTTTGTGTTTTTCACATTTTAGACACAAGTAAGTGTCTCAGATAACAAGCTTTATATGATGATTGTGTTGTGTTTTTTGAAACAGCAAACTACACCAGTGACACTGATATGTTTTGTTTTCAAAGAAGGCTTTAGTCCCGTGTAATAATAACTATGGTCTTTCTCAATGGTTTCAAGGTTTTAACCAGTTAATTAAATTAATCATTTTCAATGCCTTTTCTAAAGAGACTGACTAGATGTGCACCATAACTGTGGACCCTTATTATTATCTCAGAGTTTCCATCACAGTATCTGTGCAAATTGCGCTTTAGCACAAACAAGGCTGCTAACATTGGCTTGATTTCTTAGTCACAATGAGTCACAATAAGAAAAAAGTATTTTCTGGCATATTTCCCTTCCATCACTTTTTCACATTTTCAGTGGGAAGTACAAAAATGCTATGACAATGACATTTAGGAAAAATAAGAAGTCACAGTGTCTGGTTTCAGAGTATTTTAAGACAGCAAGAATAAGAGGGATAAAACTGACTTAAAAATCACACAGCAAAATCTAAACGGTGCACACGAGTACAGCATTTTCAGCTCTGCCCAGTCCAGAGGGATAGTTGGAGATGCCTGTTTTCATTAGAGTGAGGTAGGAGGATTGAGAAACTGTGTGATGTAAAGTTAGTTTCATGAAAACTGATCAGAATATCTGTCGTTCCTGTGAAGTGTTCTTCACTTCATTTATTGCAATTATATGTAAAGGGTTGGTGTCTTTATTACCACTGACTGGAGAACAATAGTTTGCCATGGCTGGCACAGTGTGAGTTCGCTTACTTGATCACAATACTACAAGCTCTTGGGAAATTAATGTGCTTTTGGAATCTCTTCTAATTCAGACTTGTGACCACATGAAGATATGACCGTTGGCTTGGATCATTCAAATGTTCTTTATTGGTAAAAAAAATAGTTAGTTAGTTACCTTTGTACTGGTGATATATATACATTATTGGGTTGCCAGCTCACCAATGTATGCTATTGTACTTTCAAGACACATTCCTCTACAAATGCTGTATCATTAACTCTTACTTTTCTTGACAGTGCATTTATTAAACTGTTTTTTGAACATTAGAAATTCATTAGTCTTTATGTGTGAGAATTCTGCTTTATTGATATGGAAAACAAACTTTGCAAGAAAATGGGGGGTGGGGGTTATCATTTTGGCCCCTCGGTGGGCTACAGAGTTCAACAAGGACCAATTTTGTCCCCAATAGTTTTTAATCTGCATGTTTATGAATTATCAAAGGCATTCAGAGCCTATAACACTAAGTGCATAGTTGGTAATATTATGTATGCAAATGATCTTATGGTATTTAGTCCTAGTAGTCTCTAATTCTTCACACGTTCTGCTTATGGTGTGGAAAACAGTATAGAAATACAGAGAAACAGACACAATGCCAGAACACTGCACGATGATTTGTAGAAACAAGGAGGACGAATATCAAAGATTTTCAAGTTTAAATAATCAGATAATAATCTTACTGTCTGTAATAAGGTTAAATATCTTAGACATCTTTCTGCAGATCAAATGACCAACAATGATGATATTTAAAAGCAATGTCGGATGATGTATACACGAACAAACATCCTCTTACATAAATTTAATGCATGTACAGGCTGAGTGAAGATCTGTCTAGAGAATATTGCTCTATATGGCTCATCTGTGAATGAATCATAGGAGAATGAGTTTACAGAAACTTCATGTAGCTTATGAAGTATGAAGAACTTTGAATGCTCAGGTAAATTGGAAAAGCACTATATAAGAACCAGTCCACTTACCATTTAGTTCATAATGAGGCTCATATTACTGAGGAAACCAGTCTCAGTGCATGTGAGACATTTGTAACTGCTGGAGTCAGTACATTTGAAGCATTATTAAGAATGAGATCAGTGTGGAGGTTAATGGATCTAAGGTTTGGCACCATATCAGTCTTCATTGTGGAAACACTGGTATAATTGTCTCTTTGTAGGAAGGTGATTTGGGTGTCTCAAACATTGTGGTGTATGATTTGTTTTGTTTCAATGGAATAAATAAAGATAGAAGATTATTGTTGGTTTCACTCAAGATTACTTTGGATAGCCAAAGAAAATGGACAATTATTGGAAATATCAGTTTTGAGAAAAACACTTGCTGTGGTTGGACTCTCGTTTTTAATGCAGACACATGTTTTTAAAAACTATGGAAACTTGAGCAAGGTTTTGCTATATTTTTTACATTCTTTTACACAGCAGAACTGTGTCACAATGTGTCTCTTTATGGATAAAATAAGCTGTTTTCAATAAAGAGATTACACATCTTACATTTTATTTCAGTTTCCTTTGTTTCAAAGAGAAAAGAAACTACGATTTATCCAGAGAACTTAAAGTGTGCAGCTCAGTCAAAAGCTAACTGAAAGACTAATTACCTTAGTGTTTGTGTACGCTGCCTTCAGTCCAGCACTGACTGAGTTAACAAAACGTAAACACAGACTCTAATGAAACAATGAACTGTCCAGAGATGTTATAGTAAACTGAGAAGGAGACATGCATCTTAGGATCCACTTGGCTTTGTCAGACAAGCGTTTGTTTTGTCTTTAAGTACTCTGAGAGCTTTCATTTAGATCTCTGTAATGCCTGCTGGGTGAGTTCTGTAGCCCAGAAGCAGTTTAAATTGTCCCTAGTTAGTCCAAAGTCTTCAGATAAAATAAACAGCTAAACAGGTTATTGTATAACTCAGTCAATTAATTATTGTTTCTGTATGACCTAGATAACTGTGATCCATCTTCACCGATTCACAAAATTCTGGAGATTCTGTAACTAATTACTGTGACAGACAGGAGATGGTGCTTTAATTTCACCCCATGCTTAGAGAACAGTTATAGTTATATAGTTAGTTAAATAGAGGTGTATAATGTTTCTTTTATTTTTTAAAGCTGAGTAATATGAAGTTTGCAAGATCACAAAGGACGATAAGACTCTGGACAGATTCTGCAGTTCATTTAGTCAGAATTCATTGCAGTATATCAAAGGACATGTCATTGCCAGATGATTGTCATGTTCTTTGTACGTCAGAGAATCTGTGTAATACATCATGCACCCATCTTGCAGCTTTTCTCAAACATCAACAAAGGCTTACCAGTAAACAAATAGAATCAGTGTTGGAGGGGATTGCTGGTCTTTATCCCTTTGATACAGACCAGAGAGAGAGAGAGAGAGAGAGAGAGAGGTCCAAACTTTTATCTTGCAAAAACTTGACAGTAGTAGTGCTTAATTTGTCAAAATATGTTTTTTTTCTTACAGCAGAAGTTGTTGCCAATTGTCACTGACGTTGTGGACATGCAAAGGTTTTAGAGTTGTTCCTGAATGGAAGTTTGTTGGACAGCAGAGCTATCCAGTTATCCATATTTAACCACACTTAGCAAGTTGACAAAGGTTTTGGGGCTAGTGAGCAGGCAAAGTAATAGAGATAGTGTTCTCTCATTAGAATAGATTGTAACAATTTTTCTTGATTCTTGAATGGTAAATGGTAAATGGCCTGTATTTATATAGCGCTTTACTAGTCCCTAAGGACCCCAAAGCGCTTTACATATCCAGTCATCCACCCATTCACACACACATTCACACACTGAAGGCATTGGTTATTAGCATTTCATTAAAGAGCCCGAGTTTACAGATTCTTACAGATTCTGTTAAGATTAAACAGAATCTACAAGAATTTCTGTTTTTGCTTCTCTTTACATTCAAAGAAAAAGAACATTTAAAAAGTGATGATGTGAAAGTTGTTGTTTTTTGTAAACTTGGGCACAGTCACTGATCAAAGTGAAAGTGATGGCCAGATAGACGCATATGAATGACCAGCAGCAACTTGTGGCAGCTATAATTAAACTTTTGAGCTTAGTCAAGTTACACAAGTTATTAAATATTAACATTGTTCAGTCAGTCAGTAAGTTATGAACAGGCCACATTAAACATATCTGACCACAGTGCAATACAAAGCAAAGAATTACAAATAAAAGCTTCCTAGTTTCAGAGTTTGGTGAAAGACATCAAAACTCAAACTCATCTCGAAGGGGATTCTGCTGGATTGCATCCCTTTGAAGTGGATCTATTTACTTAGCCCAGCAATGTTATCCCAGCTGACTGTGATAGCACTGCTGCAGCTCTGAAAGAGGATAATCTCATTTCTTATCCAAATCACTACAGCACATAGTTGCTGTACAGCATCTACTGTTTATTGTGCATTACCAAATCACTCCACGTGACCTGGAGTGGTCTTAGCCTGCCGTGATCTGAGTTTAGGTTTGAAGGATGAAAGCAGCAATTAGAAATGAAGCAATGACAAGCTAACATCCATGCGCTTTCTAAGCCGCTTATCCTTTTCAGGGTCACAGAGGGCCGGAGCCTATCTGTGCACACATTGGCCAGGAGGCAGAATACACATATACAGATAGAGCCACATTAAGACTCACCTATAGTATTGCGTTTCAGGAAGAATACAAGTGTACAGTTTGTTGACTGAACATCCAGTATTGTTGCAACTCCCTTGTTTATCTACAGGACCTTTTGAAATAGAAACTGTTCTGTGTTTGTATAGGCCTTTTAAACATTCATTCTCTAAATTATCAATATATCCATGCCCTTTACCCACACAACATATGGATATGGAAATGTTATATTTACAGAATTTACAGAATCTAATACATATTGTGTTCTACATTTTTACGATTATGTTGTATACCTAATATCATTTTAAATTTCTTGAACTCAATCCACTGTGCATAATTTTACTTAAATTATCAAGAGAAAGAGATAATAACGCATTATTATTATTATTATTATTATTGAATGGATATAGAACAATGGTCAGTAATCTGATTAAGTCTAAAAGAAGTGTTGTTGCTAATTGAATTTTTCCATGAATCATCCACTTATTGAAAAGCGGCACAGTGCACAGAGGCGCGCGAGTGTCGCTGGCCCTTTAAGACATGTTTTGCCTCCGCACGTGCTTTCCTTATATGGAAGCAGCAACAAACGGTGACCGTTAGTTACCTCTGCTGCTGCTCTTCTCTGCTCCGCATCGAGCTGCGCTATAAAACCCTGGCGGACAAGAAAAAAACATTTTGTCAGCCAGTGAGAGAGAGAGCAACGGTACACCGTAACAACTGAGGAGAACATTTTATTCAACCTTTGAACGAAGGATTTCAATTTATGAGAAGGAGTGGATATAAACACCGTGCAGGATACAGGTCGGTGATTTGGAAGCGCAGTTTTGACTTTTGTGAGAAACTGTGCGTTTCTTTGTTTAACAAAGAGTGTGAGAATATCTCTTTTAAAGAAAAAAATTCATATTACTATTTATGAAGACGTTGTCATCTTAATATTCTCAGTCCGCGTGAGTGAAAATTTAGTTTTCTTCTTTGATGAAAATTTATATTGTTTAATTATTGGCTAATTATTAGTCGACGTTTTTGCATTAACGTCGCGGAGTTAACCAGTGACGTTAATGTGCCTGAATAGACACTTTAAGTTTAAGTCAGTACTGTTGGGGTTTTTTTTAAGTACAAGTGAATGCATTTTTTCTTACCTTATTTTTTGCTCTTTTGTGGCGCAAGTGTCTTATGTGGTGTTAAAAAAAGCGATGCCAAGGTAGCTATAGTCAAGTACAGGACTTCCGGTGAGGTATACCAAAAATAAAAGGCAGTTTGTTGCAATGTCCTCTTTTGCAAACCCTTAAAGAAAAACTAAAGACGTAAAAACAAACAAACAAAAAATATCTACATTCTTCCTCAATTAACGCAAATCCACGACAGAGCGCTTTGCATGGTAACAGTTGTATGTATAGGTGGTCTTTGTTACATCGATATTTTCTCGTCCCATTTGTTGCCTCTTAATGCTGAAGGTTTGCTCACCCTACTTGTGCCTTCACTTTGGCTTACTTGATGCTGCTGCTGTGGGTCAGCGTCGCAAAGCTGATGACCGCCAGTAACCTCAGCTCAGTAACACAGTGAAACAGAAGCACAAAACTCTGTCAGACGATGATTTGAAGTCTGCTATATCGTTGACATTTGGTTGTAGTGCAAAAGGTGGCCAATTTCAACTATGACTATTAACTATATGCTGCTTATAATTTCTTCCTTTATTTTAGTTTTTTGTTGTCAGTGAAAAAAAAGTCTTTTTCTTTTAAATCTATGTGTATGTGCGCAGTGGTGACGAGAATGTAGGTTTTTTTTTATGTGTAGCTATGTACGCAGTGATGACGAGATGCATTACTGTAGGTTGTTTTTTTCATTCGTGATTTAGGGAAGCATAAACGCGTCTTTCCAGTAAAGCATCGACGATTTTATATTTCTTTTTTTCTTAATATCGAAAACGCTCTCTATAAAAACTCTTGAGTGATTTGTCAGGTGTTTTACACAAAGCAAGACAATGAAGTCAAGGGGGGGAAATCATGTGTGAGAGTGATATAACACGTGAGCGAGGATTGATGGTAAACAAGTATTAAAAAGAAAAAAATTTGTGTGTCTACCACTAGAGGCGCATTGGCTCTGCACTGTACGGGCTTCTCATCACTAAGCAGAACCGCTCGTGTCTCTCTGTATGCGACGCATTTCCACCACGTCGTGTCTCAGAATCATACAAATCCCGGAGGGTGGACTGATCGATAATGATTTATCGGGATGTCATGTTGAGCTGGTTGTATTATTGGAGAAAATATAGATAGAATTAAAGGTAAATGAATGCAAAGGTTTGTAATTGGCAATAAGGACGCAAACGCGGGGTTCAGTTGAGGGGAAGGGGGGTGGGCAGTTACAGAACAATAAATTTTGCCAGTAAAAAGACAAAACATATGTTTTTCTTTTTAAATCCCATGTATTTAGTAGAAAAGAATAGTGACATCTATTCACTGTGTGTGTTAAATGACGAAATGCATAGAAAGAATGCATTGTATGCATAGTTCACCATCTGCTACAGCACCATTGCTGTCTCTGATATGGTAATAAGCATGGTGTTCTCCGCATTCACCATCAGCTGTGATAAAACACAAGATCGTGCTGATGATGTTTTTTTGTCTTCGGGGTTTTCAGAATTCTCCCCCACATCCTCAGTGAATGGTCATCACAAATGGTCAACAGCGTTAAAATAATAACGAAAAATCAGACAGCTGATGTTTTGCTTTTAGTTTAGTTTTTTCAGTGAAGAGGCTCTCAACATGTCAGTTCCAGGTATCTTACATTGTGTCTCTGAAACTGTTATATATGCCCCCGAGTTCTGTTATTAAAATAAGTGACTCATGGAGAAAACAGATGTAGGAGTACAGCTGAATAAGGACAGGGGTTAGAGTATTGTTTGCTGTTCCCAAAGTTCATGTTAGTTTTTAATTGCGACATTTAATGCATTTAAGTGGATTTACTGATTACTTATAAATTCGCTGCAAAACACCTGAGAATGTGGTTAGATTGACTAAAATGTTATTTGCTTGAAATAGCAAAAATGCGGTGTAAAACCATAGAGAAGTGTATGAATGGCTTAATAAGGACAAGGTTTTTCAGCCCACAGGCAGATCAGTTAAGATCGTGTTTCAACATCACCCTGTCCTTGACATTGTTATTTTGTCATCCTGCTCTTTGTGAAATCCAGCCAGCTTTTCTCTGTATAAAGGACTTCTGTGTAATAAACAGCACAGCATTAATTCTCCCACCAAAAATAATCCAACTTCATCACCAATAAAACCATCAAATCTGAAAATACATAAAGTGCATTACTGTTAATAGTTTTTGAGCTCAGTGAAATGTTGAGATGTCAGGAATGAGCCCTTATACTATTTTTGATATGTCATGCTACAACGTCTTCCTCTCTAACTGCAGTTAACATCAAGTAAAATAGATTTCAGTGACCTTAATTAATAATTGTATCAGCCTTGAGCAGCAGTGACTCTTAAGTTCTTTATTAAAGAGTTTTTATGTTAACTTTTGATCACCAGGAGACCAAATTTACTGACTAATTCTTGATAATGCCGTGTTTCAGATTTCCAAGGCTTTCTTGTTTTAATTATTCACATTGATTAATTTTCTATCATCAGTTGTTCCTGGTATTAAAAAAAAGAAACTGAAATAAAACTATAAGTGACTGTATAGGTAGTCTCATTAGATCGCGTTGCATAAAACACATCTGAGCAAATATCCAAGGACTTTTTGAGCTGCAGATAGAGCAAACAAATAGGCAGGGAAAGGTTTCCACCCACGCAGATTTTCACAAGCATTTGAAAGAAACTCTGATTAATCAGTGGATTATTTTGTTTTAAACAATAGGAATAAATGGGTTTACGGTGATAACTTTAACTTTTAAACGAGACACAGTATTGTGTGCGATACTGAGTGTTAACAGGATGAATTTTATTTTGTGATTAAAGAAAAGAAGGGATTGGAGGGGTAGGGGGGTGGTAGCTAACAACTCGTACCAGATGACGAATTTGCCCCCCACCCACCCAGTCATTCTCCCAGAAGAAGCGTCACTTAACTTTGGTACAGACGGGGCTACATGAAGTGGACCTGAGTTTGCAGGGTTTAGCACCCTTCCTCAGTCAGTAGAGTTGGCTTCATTTGTCGACTGTAGCGATACTTTCGGCTTGGCTCTGAGTTTCAGATTGAAACAGTTTGTTAAATAGGTGAATGTTTTTGCCATCATTATTATTTTTTGATTTCTTGTTTCTATGTTCATGGCCTACTGTCACATGACGAGGCCGAGTTTACAGCCATATTCGGTAGAAATGCGTGATCTTGGTAATCATGGTTTTGCTAATGTAACATGTAACAACTTCCTGTTCTTTTTTTTTTTTTTTTTTTTTGTGCGTCAGTGGGGTATATTTTTTGTCATCCGTGTCTTTATCCACAGGGAATAGAGGTTTAGTTAGTCAGTTAGCTGACTTTGTTTAATTAGTGGACTTTTCACGCGGAGCAGATTGTTATTGATGAGTCCTTTATACAGTGTTTGATCCTCTTTCTTGTCTGTGTGGATTCACAGTGAGGAGCAGGAGCGTGCTCAGTGAGGTTGGGAAGACGGCAACATGGCAGTCTCCACTCAGCTGGGTTTACTGCTTTGGAAGAACTTCACCTACCGACGGAGACAGACTGTAAGTAGCAGTGTAGCTCAATTGACTGATTAATCCTGTATTTGGGTATTTGTTTTATCTGTTTGTCGTGACTCTTAAAATGTTTTCCTATTTATCAGTGTTTCACTAAACCAATTTTTTGGGGGTTAAATACCTTTTATTCAGTACCCACAAGGAAATTGTGTACCTTTTATTTTTCTTCTTTCAGTTTGGTTTTATCGTTGCTATAATTTCCTACTATTGCCCATGGTATTGTTCGTCACAAAAAAGACAGATCCATCGTTTATGATTTCCCAGCAATGCTTTGTCTCACTTTTTAGTTGGTTTACTTTAAATGTAATCTTTGAATGTGATCTTCCAATGCCACATGCCTAGTCATAAAAGCATTGCAGAAGCTTGTTTATACGGGTTATTGCATTGCATAGCCCAATGCAATGGCAACAGTGTAATTGTCCTTTGTGCCACTTGGAAAGAAAAGTGCTGCTGTTTACTGTGAATCAGTTGAAGACAGCTTGATGACACAATTATGTGTCAGATCCATTATCCAGTTACTCTTGTGTTGGTTGATGCCTACACACTCAAAGTTATGTAAATGAAATTCAGTTCCCAAGTGTTGAATAGTATTCCATTATAAATGGAGAGGCTTCTCTGTGTACAATTAAGCCATTTGTCCATCAAGTCGAAAATGCTGCTCAAAGTGACGGCTTAGCTGCGTGACTTTCGGTCCAATTATTTGCAACAATGGGATACAGTACATTTTCTGAGACGTTGGCTTTGTTCTTTATCCCTACATTGTATGTCTAGCATGCTGTTAAAGCCTGTGTCAAAAGCAGATGAAGCGAGGAAGCCATATGGAGCAGATGGACAAATCCACAGTCCTTAAATCCAGCAGATCTCTCTGTCTCACTCCATCTCCTCTTATTAACCCATATACTTTACTTTAGAGTCATGCTGGGATTAATGTTTGAAGAGCAACAGCTGATAGCCCCTTTCCTCACGCACTTGATATTTTTCTGTCTTAAAGCAGTAGAAATACCCTTAGATGAACTGTAAATACACAAACACACAAAAGCAAGGTAAAAAATAGATTACCCATTGTTTTGGGATGATTAACTTATTTTTTCACATGAAGATTTTAAAGCCTGCTTTCTTTTCATTGATTAAGCTTTGTCATCATCCATTGTGTCTTAGATCCAGTTGCTGATTGAGATCGTCTGGCCCCTGTTCATCTTTTTCATCCTGATATCAGTCCGAATATATTATCCGCCCTATGAACAACATGAATGTAAGTGTTGTTAAAAGCATCATCTTAAAAATTTCTGCAAGTTTTTCCTACTTTTAAGTGAACTTGGTATCATCGGTCTGAACTTTCTAACAGTTGTTCTGCATTTTATAAAAAAAATTCAGGAAAACTATGCCAAATGGGTTAGATCACTACTTTACTCATCCAGGGAATTTTTGTTTTATTCATAGAAGAATCTGTTGGACTTGCCAACATTTACTTGCACTGACTGAACATGTGATAAGACTCGGGGAATTACATTACTGGCTGTCAATACAGCTGGTTTCACAACTTTGGCCCCATTTAAGTCAATAAGATTGCAACTCATTGATTGAAAGCACAAAATAATCCTGGTAGTATTCATAAAGATTTTTTTTTCCACTTTTGAAAAGGAAAGTTGTCACCTCCAACAGAATTTCCTCAAATTTTCAATTCAGCTGCATCGCAATTAACCCAATAAACTCATGACAGAAAGTTAATCATGGCTGTGTCAACTTTCTGACAATGGTTGGCTTTCTCTTCTTATCTTTTGTATTATAATAACTGGTTCTACTCTGTCAGTTGTGGTTATATCGGTAATGTTAGCTCATGAGAGTTCAAATTATGTTAAAGATAAAATCAGCACTCTTTAATACTGATGTTGCAATGATGTATATGTTCCCAGTTGGTAGTTTAATGCTATCAGGTTTTCTTCTGCAGTGTCTGTCATCTGTTTTATGACTTCATTTAACAAAAGCTGATATTATTACATCAAATTATATCTGAATTTGTATGTATATTTTTCAGGTCACTTCCCAAACAAGGCCATGCCTTCAGCAGGTACTCTGCCCTGGGTACAAGGTATCATCTGTAATGCCAACAACCCCTGCTTCCGTAATCCCACACCTGGAGAGAGTCCTGGGGTGGTGGGAAATTTTAATGATTCTATGTGAGTACTTTGGCTGTCAAATGTATTAATATTTAACAATTTATGCACTGATTCACAGAATTCAAACAACACATTTTTTTTGTTTCATCCAATTCTCATCCTTCTCTAAACACCAGAATCTCCCGTCTGTTCACTGATGCCAAGAAGATCCTGTTGTACACTCAGAATGATAAGAGCTATGAAGGCTACAAGGGACTGCTAAGAGCCCTCAGGAATCTTCAGAAAAACACTGCTCGTAAGTTTGTGCCTTTGATTATTTGGTATTTTTTGTGTTAGTAAGTGTTTGAGGATCAGGTGACTGATCATTGATCACCCTTTAACCCACTCCTCCTCCCTTTTTACTCTGAAAAAGACCCAAGAATATATTTCCAGGTACAAGTAAGAGCTGTAATGTCTTGTGATCTGCAGTGAGATAGACTTCAGTCGTTGCAGATCAATACACTGACAAAAATATGCTAAACGTAGATAAAGTGACTTAAGATCACGTTTGCAGTGTACCAGCTCGTGCAACTAATGGTACCCTGAGTACTCAGAGGCCCCTTATCTCAGTCCACCAGATGTCATGGGCCCGTTTTCTGAGCAGCTAGTGGGTGTTGCACTTCTCCACTTTTATGTGTCGCTGGTGGTAGCAAAGTCTAAACTGCCCTGACAATCACAGCATAATCATAATAAGGATTTTCTACTTTGTCTGGATTGGAGTATTGTTTCTTCCTGTCTGTTACCGATAAAGTTTGCACATTTAGGGGGGAAACATATAATGATGTTATGGAAAAAACATTATTAAAGGATAAAAAGGAGGACCAGAAGGATGGCATTTCAGGACAGTGTATAACAACATTAAACAGCAGTGATGTAACTACTAACCTCCCTTAATTGGTGATGTGAAACGAGGAAGTCTAATTAATCTGGCTGCTCTTTTGTTTGACTCATTAGTGTTTCCTTGCTTTTATACTCACACAATAATAAGTACATTTATTTTCTGATATACTGAGAAGCTAAAGCAATTATAAATTATGCAATAAAACACGGCAATCAGTTTCTTGTTATTTTGGGTACCTTAGCTGACTTTTTGTTAGCCTGGAGATACAATTCATTATGCAATGATTCCTACAAAGCAAAGCATGGTTTGCAAACAAATCAGCTCACACAAAGAAAATATGGACTGGCAGTTTTCAATTGTAAAGATTTCTCAGTTTCCATGCCTTGTGTGGCGTGTGATATTGTATTCCTTTTTTCTGTCAGAATTTCTTTGGAATGCCTTAAAAACCAGTGATATATCTTATCTATCTGTGCGTTATTACATTTTATTTTAAATGGAGTGAACAGGGAGCCATGGGGTTTCTTTTTAACACAGTTTCTCTGTATCTGTGCACTTCATCATAATTGCTTTGTGAAAGCGCAGCGGTCTGATAGTCGTCAATCCCATATTCCACTCAGTATCTCTTTTAATCCACAAAAGGAAATGAGCTGATATAGAGCAGAGACAGCGCTGTGTGATGCCAAAGAGGGCAAACAGAGCTGGTGCTGCTTCAGAGTGATGCTATAAGAATAACAGCCTAGATCAAAGAGCTGAGAGTGGAGCCTCTCACATGTTGGTTAATAATTCAGCACTTGTAGGGAGGTCATTTCAATAAGACCTTAACTGATAAAGGTGGATTGTGAAGTGTTGTGGACAGGGATAAGCTTTTTGACTTTAGATAACAAGACAAGTGGATGACACTGTATGTTATTTTCATTGATCAGATCTAACAGATATCTGTGGTGTGAGATGACATGGACAATTACATCAAAGTAAACAATTCATCAGTAATTTGCAATATCCAATATGCTGCATATTGCCATTGCTATATATGCAATATGTTTTTGAAATGTGTTTAATATCATAAGAGTAGATGAGAGGTAAATATATTTTGATTTTGATTCCTAACCATATTGCTAATCTTCAGAGAAGTAAAGCTTAATTGCAATTGCATAGTGAATCTTCCACCGTCTTCAATCTGCCTGACTGCTTTAAAAGACTTTATTTGAGTGTTGTTTTGTTTTTTGAGCCCGAGCTTTTGAAGTAGAGACTTTAACAACAGTTTGCAAAGACACTGAAAAACTTTCAGAACAGTGATTATAGTTCTTATTATGTAACATCAATAATCAGTGAATGGAGAGTGATCTACAACACAAATAGGCTCACATGCCAACATACTCGTAGACAGTCCAGCAGGTTTTTTCCCCCCTTGAGGTTAATTTCACCTTAAGTCTGTTAGATGAGTTTTTGTGACAGATTTGGTATCACAGAAATGACAGCTTGATTTTGAACTAGTTTGACCAGTGATGCCACGGTCGCTAAGGTGTGTGATGTCAGTACTGTTTAATTACAAACAAGATTGATAGGTAATGCCAGGAACACGTACAGACTTGCAAATGTTAATATGGGACTTGCCCTCATATCAGGCTGGCACCAACGCAGGAAAAACACACATAAACAAATACTTCAAAAACTGTTCCTGTTCCTGATAAGTGATAAGTTGCTGACTGCTGACTGCACAAAGTACTGCTAGATTTTCCATTTCAACAAGGTTGCACCATCCACACTGGTGTGTCCCGAAGGGTCTTTGGATGCGGTGCACCATGGGAGCTTTGACTTCCTACTGGGGCGCTGATTAGACCTTATTAATACTCCCTAGCTGTTACCAGCTGGGACTTGAGGTCACACATAGACAAAGACACACAAAGGCACACAATTAGTTGTACATGCACAGGTCCATAAGGACTGGTAAGGGTATTTAGGACTTTAAAAGGATGTAGATGTTAAAACTTTCACCCTTACAAACAATTCACACACTACGGCGCGTAGATATTGCAGGCAGTAAAAAAAGTGACAACACACATGTGCCCTCAAACACACAGAAACACACTGTTCCCTTTCATTTCCTCTCGGGGGATGTTCAGTTCAGTCGAGACAAGTGTTTCCTGTCTGCATGAGTTTGTGTGCGTTTGCATCTGTGCTTGTTATAAAAACCAGAGAGCAGAAAAAGATTTACTTAAGATAATGGGAAAGGAATGGAAGATGAGAGGGGTTGTAGGAAGATGTTTTTTAAACAAGCATTCCTGATTTATAGTTGAGAACAGACTAGATGAGAGCAGATAAAAACAGAATAGACGGCCAGTAATCAGGCAGGGTGGTAAAAGAATGCGTAAACCTTTTTTTAAAGGGAAAAAGTTGATATAAAAGTATGTCGTTCCACCAACAATCTATTCTTGCGAACTGAAGGAGTTCCTGTTCTTGCTACATGATTATTCTAGTTAGTAGTTTCATTCACGGCTAGTAAATAGATGGCTTTCAAATGGTCTAAAATGTTAGTTAGAGGGCAGAACGCTGTGTGAAAGGAGAGATGGGAAAATCTGGGGAGATAAATCCTTATAGAGGAGAAGAAGACAGAATATTTAGTCCAAAGTTGAATGCCCTGTAGTAACCCTGAGTTCCAAACCTGGAGCTGAGGAATAGAGAGAAGTCAGTGTGTGTGCGTGCATGTGTTTAACCACACAGCTTACTCAAGCCAGTTTCTGAAATGGTTTGACTTCACTGGAATGCAGCAAAGTACAACGAGTGCAGATGAGACATTGTGTTTCTGGGTAAAGCCATCATTGTTCATTTCCTTTATCTTTTTTTGGAATTAGCCAAAAAAACAAGGATTATCTGTGTGTGGAGGTCATTTATCATCGAATCACTGAATCTTTAATTAAGGCCTTTAAATTTTACAATTGTGAGATTGAATTTTGACAATATAAAAACAGTCTCTTTGCAGATATGTGCTTAGGTAGAGCTTATAACTTTTTGAAAGCAGTTTGTTTAAACCTCTTCTCCTGGGATATCTGCTATTTGTCTTTATGTCAGAATCAACCACTAGAAAGTGGTATTATTATTATTATTTTTAATCAGTGTATCTGGATTTCTTTCCTTTAGGTTTCAAGCTGAAAGACTTTTTGCGTGATGATGAAACCCTTTCTCACTTCCTGCATCACAATGCGTCACTTCCTCGTCACGCCCTGAAGCATATAGTGGAGGCTGATGTCAATCTTGAGAAGGTAAATGAAGACAGTTGTCTAGAATCATTATTATTTATTTTAAAATCTTTCTTCAGTAACATTCACCAATGGGTTAAATGTTTTCGTGCAGCTTCTCTTACCACCTGAGAACCACTACCAATACTTGTATCACTGTTTTTTTTTTTCTTTTTTATGAGATAATCATAACCACCCCTGGCCACAGTGTTTGTGAATAAATCCAGTGACCTTGGCTTCATAGCGTCTATTGGGCCACTGTATTCTGCTGTGGCACAGCTAAGCCCTTAATACCCGAGAGAAAAATCAGAGTGGGTGAGGGGCAGATGGGTGAAGAGGTTGTCCCCTTATCATTAGTCTTTTTGTTCAGTTTGTTTTTTCTCTAAACCCAGTGTAATGGAAACAATTTAAATGAGGTCATGTATGCTTATATATATTGTTTTTTTCTTTTTTAAGTCAGTAATTGAATTATTTTCCATTATTTTTACATTCAAAACTCCCTTTTCTGTTGCTCCCTCCCTCACTTTTAAACGATTCCTCTCGTCTTGTGTTTAATTTTCCATAATTCAGAACATGCTCATGCGCAGGTCAACACACAGAACACTTCTTCTATGCAAACAAACTCCATAGAACATACATTGACTGATCTGCCTACCCTCAACAACAGCTCCCACCTCAGCACATCACATCATCCTTGCTTAGCAGTTGGAGGGCTGAAGTCACATGGCCGCTCCTCCTTCCCCACATTTCTCCTCACGTGCAGAGACCAAAGCTCAGAGACAAATTCCCACTCTGGGATCATGTTTTACCATCTGTTCATCTCATTCCTCTCTCCCGGACAGCTATTGATCAGATAGGGCGATGTCCTTTTGGTCAGAAATTTCATAAAGAGCATTATTGAAGGAGAGGAGAGAAAATTCAAGGAAGTATGTGTTGCCATATATTGCTGTGTCCTTTGTTGTATAAAGTGAGAGTGATTCCCAGTCCCTCGACCTGTCTGCTGTAAGCACTGATGTTTTCCCAGTGAAAACACTGGAAGTCGTGTATGTCTGTGCAGATTGTGAAGTCTAATCGACATGATGGCATAACAAAAAATGTTAAAGGACATTTACAAAACAAGACACTGACACAAATACACACATTTCTACAGTCTTGAGGAAAAGGGGCCTTAATTGTGGCTGCAGCTGCTTAATAAAATTTCTTTCTATCTTTGTGAGTTTTTAAAAGAGAAAAAGAGGGATAATTTTTTAAGGCAAAATGAATTTCTTGGAATTGAGTTTTGCTTGGAGTACTGGAGTACTTTTAACGTTTGTCCAGTTTGTTCTTGGCTTACCCAGCATCGCCATTCAGAACGTTTCTTACCTCATAATTGCTCAATAATATTTTTTCTGGGAACATCATTGTTTTGCTTACATGGTCAGCTTTCAGGAATTTATCAGTTTGTGCGTGTTTTTTGGATATTAGTCATATAAGAGCCAGTAACAGTCACCTAGCAAACTTTGTTATTCACCAAATTTTGATGCAGTTTTACTTGTAAATCCATTGTAGCTTAACTCAATATATAAAACAAACACAGACATTAAAATTCTCCTGTTACATTATCTCACCTATGCATTCTTTTTCATTATTCTCTATATTATCTCAATCCTGTTTTGTCTTTTTTCCCTCCTCTCTTTTTAGGTCCTCACAAAAGGTTTCGGCTTCCATCTCAGAGATCTCTGCAACACCACACCACTGGAGGAGTTTGTCCACATTGCTGACCGCAACGTGTCCCGCATGACTCAAGAGATCATCTGTAAGAGTTCCAGTGATTGGCTGAACAAGGCCCAGAGCCACTTCCTGTCTAACTTGGACTTCCTAAAACCTGTTCGGGTAAGTTGAAATCCATGAAATGATAAGTTTAGAATGGATCTTAATTTTGACATCAAATGTAATATTGCTAATAATACCTATATAACGTCTTATTTTAGTATTTCTGGCATAAAATGAAACATAAGAAAACAGATGAAAAAAAGCAACAAACTTGTAACTCAATAGTGTGTCAGAGTACAGCACTCTAAATCTGCCATCTGTGTTTACATATTTGACCGGGATGTGGTATTTTGTGTCACGGTCTGGCTGGCAGACCGTGGGGATGTGGGGAAAGGAGGACCCAAAACGCAGACTCTGCGATGCAAACAGTGCTCTTTATTCACAGTGAAAAACTGTAAACACAATAACTCCCCGTTGCTCCCTTGAACCCCGTGTGCGTGCTTCCCTCCGACGTCTGTGCTCGTGCTCGTGCTCCCCGCTGTTGTGTTTCCGCACACCCCGTGCGTGCTGCCTTTCTGGACCACTCTTCCTCCTGCAGGGAAACCATAGAGGCAGCCGTCAACACTAACCCTCGGCGGGCATATACGAACAACACAGACATATGCTGACACACTAACTTGGTACGATAACTCAATGATCCCGCGCCGGTGGGAGCTCCAACACTCTCCTAAGTAGCTCCCCCGACGAGCCCTGATCACCAACAGGTGTGGCAGGAACTTCAGGTGTGGCCAGTCCTTCGCAGGGCCACACCTATCAGGCCTGCAGGTGGCTGTGCTCCATCCTCCAGCCACACCCGCAGACATACACACGTATACACCCACACCCTGCCTATACATACGAGTGGGACACAGACTAACACAGCATTGTGGAGAAAACACACATCACCAAATAACAATAATACTAACAACAATAACAACAGTCAAAACTGGTCACGGACCCCCGAGTCCTCCAGAGCCGGGTCCGTGACATTTTGTGTACCTGCCCGGAACTAGGAAGACATGCCCTTCCTGTTTAAAATGGAAAATATGCATTATTGTCACGGAACTGTGACGCTTCGTGGTTATAGTAAAACTAT
Organism: Astatotilapia calliptera; assembly: GCF_964374335.1. Taxonomy (NCBI): domain Eukaryota; kingdom Metazoa; phylum Chordata; class Actinopteri; order Cichliformes; family Cichlidae; genus Astatotilapia; species Astatotilapia calliptera. The sequence goes on along the minus strand of NC_137427.1, from coordinate 13,004,782 downwards.
TACTAGTGCTCATGTATTTATTCAGATATCCCCAAAGTGTTTTTCAGTCAAACAAAGTACTTTTTTTTAGAAGTCCCTAGCTTTCTTTTGCAAGGAGAATCACAAATGTTCTTTATAAAAACACCTTTTGACCAGTCAGTGGTCAAAAGGAATTATAGTTATAACCACAATCTCTTATATTTTGTGCTCCCATGTCTATTTTTTGTTTGCTTTGGGGTTTTTTTTTTTCTTTTCAGCTTAACCTCCCTTCTCCCTGCATGTTTCCAAAACGCCTGCCCTATCCCTCCAAACCCATGATAGAAATGTGAGTCATGATTGGAAGGATGGGAAGAGGTCAGCCAACATTATGCAGCACAGAATGTTCAAACAAGAAACAAACACAGGAGGAGAGAAATGGAGAATATCTCTGAATGTCATCATTGTCAGTAAAGTTAATAACCATTGCTGGTGTTGTCTTGCTCACTCGCGTGTAAATAAGGAACATTTCTGGCTCAGAGAAGCGTGATTTTATCAAGCCAAAAAATCATGTGTATGTCTTTTTAATTGAGTCTTTAAAACAATGATGCAAGACTGGGAAATTTTTCCAACAGGAAAAAATTTGAATTGCATAATATGAAGACCGGAACTTGCATAAGTCCGTTTCTCCCCATTTGTGCATGTGTATGTGCATGTGTGTGTGTGTAAAACAGAGGGACAGTGGAGAAATTGTTATGGCAAGAGAAAGTCAGGCAGACGAGCGAGCAACTTAGAGAGAAAGAACTTACTAGAAAGTTAAATTGTCTTTCTCTCTTCTTAGAAAGCCACTCTGTCTTCAGAAGCACCTGTGGTTTATCGAATTTCAGACATTCCAGCAGCTGACAACTAAATGTGATATATGAGAACACTCTCACGCACTTGTATACTCACAGCAGTCTGACAAATGGAAACCTAGGTCAAACTAACATTGACCTGTTGTTCTTTCTTGGGTCCCTCTTCATTCACCTTTGACCCAAATGTTATTCTTCCTCTTTACCCCACAACTTTCTCACCTTTCTCTGCCTGTGTGATAAATCTTTTCCTGTGGTCATTAGTAGTATATTATGCAAGAACAAAAGCAATTAGAAAATAGCCAATCAATTTTTATTTGTGCAGGCTACCTTAAAAATCTCTACAGCACAGTAACTGTCCTCTTTGTATCTCACAGAGGGATGTGAGGTCTGATCCAAAAGACATTCAGGAAGTCTCAGCTGCAACCGACAATCTTCTGGAAAGCCTGGGAGCACTGGCCGTTGAGGTAAACACACCGCCGATGTATACAGATAACGCAACCCCCCCATGTTAACATAACACGAACAAACAAGGTTACTGAGGTATTTGTGTCCAAAGTTCAGTCCCCTATAAAATCAATGCTTACCAAGAACCAAATCTCACTAAAGATATTTAAAGTTAGGGTCGAGGTAGTAATAAGTAATAGAAAGCACACTGTGCACTTTGATTCGAAAAGGTTGTTCTTATATGAGTCTTTTATAACACCTCATATAAAATCAGATCTCCTCTACTGACACAGTGTGCTCTGATTTACTAGGGTCCCTCTGTTTTTAAGCGATTTTGCACCACAGATCACGTTATTGTACAAACAGTAGAAAATAAATTATAGTCTAAAGCATAAAAAACTGCAGTAATGCATCTTGTTGAAGCTTAGATAAAAGTAAGCAGGCTGTGAAATATTCCTGTAAAAGCTTTGCTCAGCAGGCAACCAGGTGCACTGTCTTCGCTTGTCTCACATCATTGCAGACAAGCAGTATAGAATCACGTGCATGCACGCTCACTTCCACGTCTGAGCTAATGTATCTTAGCGTTGCTGGAGTGTAGTTAGAAACGAGAGAAGCTACAACAGAACCTTCTTTCTCTCAGGCCCCTGCTTGGTGAGTTGGCAAAACATAAAGATCCAGTCGTGAATGCAAGTGTGTGTATGTGTTGGTGTATGTTCCTCCTAAGCAGCTGCAAGAACACCAATGTACTTCTGTCTTCTCCTCTTCTCGGCAGCTGATGTTGCATTATTCCACTCTCTGTTCTGTGTAAATGATTTATAAGCATAATCTCATGAAATCTTTTTTAAAAAAGAATTTCAACTGAAATCATTCTTGCACAACTTCCTCTGTGCTTTACCATGATTATATTCATTTTGGCCACAGCTGCTTGGAAACTTTTACACGTCACTGGAGACTTGGTTATGTTTTAGGTTGCTGAAATTGGGAATGAATTGCTATCATGCAGTGGCGTAATGACCAAAAAAAGACTATAATTCTTTTCAGTCTGTTACTTTGTTAGAAGCAGATTATATGACGTTGCTTAGCTGGCTGATAGATGAGATATGCAGCTGCCAGAATGGAGACGTGCAATCATGTACCCTCTTGTTCCCAACCAAAAATCATTCACAGCCTGTGTTTCAAGCCAAGGCTTATCACTATTGAATGGCATAAAGAGCTTAATGCATTTTCAGAATTTTTCTTCAGGAGCAAAGAAAAAGCCCTTTTCCACATTACCAGCCCTGTGACAAACCTCATGAAAAAAAGTACAGATGTTAATGTTTTTAATGTGTCAGGTTTATATTGTTGATTGTCATTTATGCTTAGAAATATTTACTCATATATGCTTAGAAGTATATAATCATTTGTAGATTGAAAGAATGTCTCATCCTAGGAGGTCTGTAACAACTCTGTGTAGCATGAAGAGGGGGGTGCGTTCACTCCTCTCCAGAGTGTTCTGGCATAGATCACTCTTGGGATCATGAGCAAGGTTGTATCTTTTCTTGCTGATACATGGTATAGCAAACACATCTATATCTGTTTTACTCTAAGTGCCTTTTGTTTAGATGAACTGCTGGACTTCCAGACCAGCAGGTTTAGGGAAGTCGTTTATGGGGTCACACTCTGACCCAACGCACAGGCAAGGTACTCTTTGTGTGTATGTAGACGTCATATGTTAATGAACCTATGTATATTCATGTAACCTCAAAAAGAGCAGTGTTACGGGGGAGCGGACGAGAGCAACTGGGGTCAAGTGAAGGAACGACGTTTGTCCAGTTCTCTCCCGTGCACGAGAAACATGAAGAACTTTGCCTACTCGTGTCTTGCTTTGCTGTGTAGTTAAAATGTCTTGAACGTTCCAGCGAATAGGTTTAAGCTACAAACCTATCAAATGTTTGTTTGGGGTTTTTTTTTTCAAAAATGTCTACTTTTTAAGCTACCTCGTGGCTTTTCATTAAACACTGGATAAGTAGTATGAGCGAGCCTGGCATTATGGAGCAATGAGATGTAACTATTCTTATCAACCAGCATCTCATAACTACATGGAAAATTATGCAAAAAGAAATGGTCCATGTCAGACTTACATAATGGTCGTTGTCTGAATCAGACATCGCTGCCTTTTATTTCTCTGCTAGCCATGATGAGTTTAAATTTTTAATGTATTGTTAAACTAATTACTTAAGTACTTTATCTGAAGCCTTTTCTCAGTTTGTAAGTAGATTATTTTGGTTTTGCTGAGGAGGCAGGCATTTGTGCACTAATAATCTGGAATCCCCCCTTAGAATTTATACTAAAACCTTCATTATGATTGGTGGCAATTATTGAAAAGGGGGTCATGAATTGTCTTCTCTGGCAAGACTGGCAAATGCAGACTATTTGTGAAAAATTGATTTAAAACTCTTTTTAGAGTTTTTAAAGTCAGCTGAATCTCTTAACATGACCAGATGAACAAGAGAGAACAAGCTTATAACTTAACTTTTTTGACTCGTATAGTGTTCATTAGAATTTTTCACAAAGAAGCCCAGTTTACAGTGCATACAGCAACATTCTTAGCTTATTTACTCTTTCCTGCTTTAAAATGATCAGTGTATTGTTATGTGTTTTTCTAATAGGTTTACGTTATTAGAAAGAACAACTGTGTGCACCTGCAACTCCCATTCTATTGTTTTGTCTGAGAATTTGGATCTCTTTGGAAGTTATCTAAATGTATTTTATACTTGTGACTTGATGTTCACAATTATTTTAGGATTGCCCTCCAAGGGTCTGTTCTCATCTAAATAGCTGTGTGCTTGAGCGGAAACTTGAACTTTAGTAACCTGTGTAGACTCAGCTGTGGGGTTACTCTAGGATGATCTTTCTCTGCTGCCTCCATGTCTGTGTCGATGTGCGTGTGTGTATTTTTGTGCAAGTTCCTGCATGGATGTGTGTATTAGTCACCTAGTCACCCAAGATAACATGGGCAGTAACCCACTAGGGAAATGACACATTAATTTAGTCACACAAAAGCGTTTTCAGCACAAGGCAAGTACGCACTCATGCAGACCTATATATAAATTTTGCCTGGTGGCTACATGCAGTGTTAAATACAGACACACACATACACATATGCACAGCCTGATATTTTTTTTATGTACTTTGACAGCCACAAAACAAAACTTCCTAAAAGACTCTGATATGCACCCAGTCAGCACTACAGACAGACACATACTGGCAGAAATAATCACCCACAGTTCTTTGTACATGACAGAGCAGGAAAGCATGTGACCATTTGATGTGGCTGCAGGATCAGCTGCAAAGCGACCGCATACAAAACGAGCTCAGCGAGTGCAAATGTAGGACGCAACAGGTCTTTAAATTACGGCTCAGTTTCTCTTTGTTTGAAACTTACGTTGAATATTTGTTTGCCTGGCAAATAGCGAATAAATAAATGAATAAAAATGACATGGAGCAGCTGATATTAAGTGACAAAGATGACAAAGAAAATTGCAGATTTCAGTCTAAAACAGGAATGCGTGGCATTTCAGAAAGCCGTGTGCGTTTCTACTTGTCTGGCTTGAATGTGTTTATATGCGTTTGTGTGTGTGCATGTGTGTTTCTGTGTCAATGAGCATGTACTCAGTAACAGTTGTCAGAATAATAGGGCTGTACTTGTGGAGCCTGCGGATGTTTGCCAGTTACGAGAACGCCCGATAGTAACCTTTCTTTGTTCTTGTACCTTCCTCTGCTTTCTGTGCTCATTTCTACCTCCTGCTGCAGCCTCTCACACACTGTCTTGTTTGTTTGTTTGTCTTCAGTTTCTTTCTTTCACATTTTTATCTCATTTTTTCAAGAAAGGGTCTGATTTCTTCATCCTCCATGCTTAAAGCACAAAGCTCAAAATTACCGTATGCCCTAGTACCCCCCTTCCTTTCACAAAAGTCCCCCTTTGAGTGGACTTGAAATGCTTGATTTTTTTTGTGTGCGTGTGTGACGCTGGAATTGCTGAAGTTATCGTCTGTTTTCTTTCTTTTTTACTTTAACAAAAGACATCCTTCTCTGTCACGAGTCGGTGACATAATTGCGTGTGTAGGTAGCTGATGACCAGTTTGGAAACTTAACAGTGAACTAGTGTGGACTTGTCTGATGACCTATAGTAACCTCAGTGTGAACCAGAATGAACTCCCTGCTTCCTTCACTTTGATGAAACAATGCAAATGTATGTTGACATCACAATAATTCCAGTTTTTCTGGAGATTAAAACTGGAAAGATATGCAAAAGAAGATAATCTTGGTCATTTTATATTTGTTACATTTTGTGCCAATGCCAAACAAATGTTTAACAGAATGATGAGTGAATGTCACAAAGTTTATCTAACTTAAAAGTCAATTTCCCTTTATCTGTGTGCACATTAAAAACACATGCATAAGCAGCAGAAAACTAGCAGAGATAACTGCTGTTGAAATGCAATGCAAGTTCTGTGTTATTTGTTACAAAACGTACACATGTGAGATGTACACTATGATAAATATCATCATCACAGCTGCTTTTTATGTAAGTTGCTCAGCAGTAGCATGCAAGTCACGTGCAGAAATACGTGTTACATTTTATCTGACCTCTCCTCATGCACACACATACTCAGGCATAACGATAGACCAGGAACACCAGTTAAATTTATCTGAGGCAGGCAGACAGCTAAGTGTCTCCACCCCTCAGTGCAGCACTTGACTTCCACGTCCAGAATACCAACCATAGAGGAGATGATAACCTTCAATATCTTCACACCTCCTGCGTCACACACAGGCACTCAAACATTTTATATTACTGTTGTCACAAATGATCCCTTTTCAAATAAGGATGTGGGCATATTATTTTCATTTTGCTCGTTATCTGTTTAATCATTCAGGACATTTGAGAATACCTGAAGAAGAAATGTGTGCAGAGCAACTTTGAACACATATGGGATGACACTTGAAGTGATCAGCGGTGCATTAAACACACTCATGTTGTCATTCAGGATGAATTTCAACCATGTGGATCTGCATAATTAAAAAAAAAAAGTGACAGTCTTAAATATATGCAGTTACTTTACTGTAAAAAGGCAATATGGTAAAAAAAAAAAAAAGCCTCCTGCCTGAAACATAAAAATTGTTCTAATATATTAAGATGATATTTTGTGTCTAAAATAGGTCTTTTCAGGAGCATTATCTCTATTTGTGTAGACAAACCAAAGATTGTCAACCGATTTTTTGAGGACATGAGAAGTAGATCTCTAATTTGACCTACTGCCACCTAGCAATCATCAATATGTTGACATTTCTATCTGCCTCTCTCTACTACAGCTTTCCAGCATGAAGAGTTGGAAGGATATGCGAAAGGAGATCCTGTATCTTACCGCAAATGCTACAGGGTCTCCAAATCAGATGTACCAGGCCGTGTCACGTATCGTCTGTGGACATCCTGAGGGAGGGGGCCTCAAAATCAAGTCTCTCAACTGGTATGAAGACAACAACTACAAGGCCCTTTTTGGAAACCACGGCAACGATAATGACAGTGAACCCATTTCCACTTACGATAACTCCTCCAGTAAGTGTCCAGAGCTCACCTATCAATTTAGTTTCACAATAGTACAGTTTGTTAGTCAAATATTTTGTTGTTACTAATACAAGGTTCACCATTTAAATGTCTCTATTTTTATTTTTCAGCTCCTTATTGTAACAATTTGATGAAGAACCTGGAGTCCAGTCCCATTTCCAGAATGATCTGGCGAGCTCTGAAGCCCCTTCTCATGGGGAAGATCCTTTATACACCAGACACTCCAGCAACACAGAGGATCATCCACGAGGTATAGCTATCGCTTAACATATAAAATCCCCATTAGAGGTGTGTATGAACCATTAAATGAAATTATCTTTGGTGGGTCTTTCAGGTTAATAAGACCTTCCAGGAGCTGGGTGTGCTGAGGGACCTTGGAGGGATGTGGGAGGAGATGAAGCCCAAGATTTGGAACTTCATGGAGAATAGCGAGGAAATGGACATGGTCAGGGTGAGTGCGTGCAGGGGCATTTTCCTTTGGCACACATCAGCACTGTCTGCTTTGTGTGCTTCCTGTTTACATGAAAGGATCGCCTTTACTGAAATGTAATTATGTATAATTATATATCTGATGTGACCTCAATAGCAAAGAGTGTTTATGTTCTGGGATTTTTTTGATGAATTTATTTGAAGCTATCGAAATGAGAATTTGGCAGCTGAGGAAAAAAACCTCGTAAACCAAAACTAAGAACTGATCTCATTTAGGCCACACTTGTTCTCGTTCAAATAAGAAAAGAGCCGGACCAACCACACATGTGCTTGGTTGACTACTTGTTCTGCCACGATTAGTGAGCATCGTTCTGGATTCATCCTATTGGAGTCAGTTTACTTGTTATTATGTTCTCAAAAATACATCAGTGCATGGCTGTGCCTGAGAAATCTGTTCAGCATTTTCATGTGGGAATTACATAAAGCACCACCTGGTGGTGAAGGGTTGTAAAAATACTTTGATGTTACTGACTGATAATGAGCTGCATTTTGAGTTTAATGATAAGTTGCTGTCAGGGATAAACTGCCTGAACAAGCAAGAATGCATGCAGGAGTTTTTCACAGTTTGGCATTTTGCATCACAAAAAGAAGAAGGTTAAAAGACAATTTAAATGAAAGAAAAAAGAACTTTCAGCTTTTCCAGCATCTTAAAAATTTTTTCTATCAAAATCAGCATTGTTATTTTGATTTTATTTGTTATTAAATGTTATTTTTTCTTTTTGCAGACCCTGCTCCAGAATAATGCCAGCGCTATGTTCCTTAACACCCAGCTTAGTGGGACTGAGTTGCGCGTGTCAGACATAGCAGCATTCCTCTCTAAGACCTCAGTTAACAAAAAACACGCAGGATCGGTCTACACCTGGAGAGACGTCTTCAATGAAACCAACCATGCCATACAGACCATTTCTCGTTTCATGGAGGTTAGTGTTAATAAAAGGATGTATTAGCAAAAAGTGCACAACAAACTGTCATGTGCTGCCATGTTTTTTGAGATTTTGGGATTAAAGCTATAATAACGTGAGTCTGAAGTTATGTCTGTAGAATAGGTGTTCATGCATGCAGAAAAATAACAGCTAATTTCACATTTTTTGGCATCACAGTACAAATCTGCCATCATCTTCGACTGTTCAGTGCATTTGAACTGCTTTCAGATCCTCACAGCTATTTACTTCCCATATATAGATAATTTTATTACTGTAATTGATCATTTTAGTGTGAATCTCAATGTGAATCTGACCTGGTTTTGTCTGACCTGTTGTCTCTAGCCACTGCGGATAATGTTATTAAATGCACAAATGCAATACAAATCACTTAAAAAGCCTCACTTAGGGTCAATTACATGTTCAGCAAAATCACAAACAACTCACTGACCTACTGACTGATTCACCCTTTAAGATCATATGATGTGTGAAGCTTCTTGCACTGTGAACTGTGTCGAGGACAACCGTACACAGTCAAAAATGACATACATATGTAGCATATGGTGTATTTTAATTGTTATCGTCCACCCACATTTCATTATGCTTTCTAGCTTTCTGTTGGCACAGTAGAGACTTGCTGTGGGAGGATCTGGTACAAGTCTGCTTCTGTCAACTAAAAAAGTCTGAAGCTAATCTGTAGGAGCTCTCAACAAATCAGCTAAACAATCCTGGTGTGGTTACAAAAGCACCTGAGTTTGTGCAATCAGGTGTAAAGTTCATTGCTGTTTTCCAGTTTAAATAAATGTAATTCTGAGAAACTGTGTGACTACTTGAGCTGAAACTTTTTTAGCATTCGTAAGAGCTGAGTAGTTTGTTTTGGAGCTGTTAAGGACTTAACACTTGAACTGGATGTCTGCAGGCTGATGGCGTCTTCAGTATGAACACTTTTCAGATAAAAGTTATTGCAAAAGTGCCTTTTTTCTAGCTAAACTGTAATTAAAACCATTCTTTATCAAAATCCTTCAGTGTGTGAACCTGGACAAGCTGGAGCCAGTGGCTAATGAGGAGCGATTGGTCAACAAGTCCATGGGTCTTCTTGATAACCAGAGGTTTTGGGCTGGAATCGTGTTTCCTGACATTGCCCACAACAACAGCACTGACCTGCCACCCAATGTCAATTACAAAATTCGTATGGACATCGATAATGTGGAGAGAACAAACAAGATTAAAGACGGGTAAGTGGCCGTGTTGACCAGACGTTTTTTATTTATTTTCCCTTTTCCTTTGACCCTCTTGATTTTCATCTTGTTTTGCAGATATTGGGACCCTGGTCCCAGGGCAGACCCCTTTGAGGACCTGCGGTATGTCTGGGGTGGGTTTTCCTACCTGCAGGATGTAATCGAACAAGGAATTATCAGAGCTGTCACCGGCACCAAGCAGAAGACAGGAATCTACATTCAGCAGATGCCCTACCCCTGCTACGTTGATGATATGTAAGTGAATGCTGTGGTTAAAAAAAGAATGTGTTTCAGTTCTACAGAGGATATGTGTGTAACATTCAATGCGCTTTTTCAGATTCCTGCGTGTGATGAGTCGGTCAATGCCTCTTTTCATGACCTTGGCATGGATGTACTCAGTAGCTATCATCATCAAGGGAGTGGTATACGAGAAAGAGGCACGTCTCAAAGAGACTATGAGAATCATGGGACTGAACAACGGCACCCTTTGGCTCAGCTGGTTCATCAGCAGTTTAATCCCCCTGCTGATCAGCGCTGGGTTGTTGGTGATGTTATTGAAGGTTGGTGCAGCCACAGGCACACACACGTATGCCCAATATGTCACCATGAAGGAATGTCAGCAAATTATAGAAAACAAGTGAACATGCTCGCACTGATCATTGCAGATGTTCATACTCAGCACAATTAAGTCACTCTTTTTCCATGATGTCTCCAAATTTAATTAAAAGGTGGAAAACAACTGACATCATTCTTTTCTCTCCCTGTCTCTTTTGTCTGACGTCCTTCTCAGATGGGTAACCTGCTGCCTTACAGTGACTCCGGCGTTGTGTTTCTCTTCCTGGGATCGTTTGGCGTAGTTACCATCATGCAGTGCTTTCTCATCAGCACACTGTTTTCTCGTGCCAACTTGGCAGCCGCCTGCGGTGGCATTATATACTTCACTCTCTACCTGCCCTACGTGCTTTGTGTTGCCTGGCAGGACTACGTGGGCTTTGGAGCAAAAATTGTTGTGGTGTGTTGAATAGATTTAATTACACACTTATGAATACAAACATGATTCTTTTGCATTTTGTACTCTTTGTCTTAAAATATTACTTCTATGTTTGAATATAGTGATTAAAAACAAGCTTGCTGTATGCAGGCATAATTTTCTGTCCTAAAATTTGAATGCTCTTTCATTTTCACAGAGTCTCCTTTCTCCTGTGGCTTTCGGTTTTGGATGTGAGTACTTTGCCCTCTTTGAGGAGCAAGGAGTGGGAATACAGTGGTCAAACCTACTTGCCAGCCCTCTAGAGGAAGACAGCTACAACCTGACCACCTCCATCTGCCTCATGCTGTTTGACGCTGTGTTGTACGGAATAATGACCTGGTACATTGAAGCTGTGTTCCCTGGTGAGTTGTGCAAAAACTTTGCAGTTTGGGTATTTTTCCCTTTAGCGGACAAATTGCACATGAGCAATATGAATTATTTGACAAGCAATACATTCTGTTACAGGTCAGTATGGGATCCCTAGGCCCTGGTATTTTCCCTTCACTAGGACATATTGGTGTGGAGAAAAAGAGAACAAGAACATCTCCACCCCTCTGTCAAAGAAGGGTAACGCTGATGGTACATATCATAATCATTATTATCATAATTTTTAGATATACAACACATCTTCACTTTAAACTACTTAAAGTTTGGATGGCATACCAGGATAAATTATGCTGTTTTTTTGTGTCTGATTTGCAGCTGTCTGCATTGAGGAAGAGCCAAGCCACATAGAGCCAGGTGTTTACATTGAGAATCTCGTGAAGATCTACAGCCATGGAAACAAACTGGCCGTGGACGGGCTGTCCCTGAGATTCTATGAGGGACAGATCACCTCCTTCCTCGGACACAATGGAGCTGGCAAAACCACAACTATGTAAGATAGTGCACATGTTGTCTACAGTACTCCCAAGTTTTGCTGAGCTGAGAGTTTGACACTTGATAAAGGATTTAAAAGTTTGCTCAGCTGAAGTGCTGACTGTATTTTTGTGTTTCCTTCTTGTTTCTGATCAAGGTCAATCCTGACAGGGCTGTTTCCACCCACCTCTGGCACAGCCTACATTCTCGGCAAAGACATTCGTTCTGAACTCAGCACAATCCGGCAGAATCTGGGTGTATGCCCTCAACACAACGTACTTTTCAGCATGTACGTATGCGTTACTGGGGGACAGACTTTTGTGGAAACTTTCAGTCTTTTGTGCTTTGGCTGTTAAGTGAACTGTTGCTTGCTGTAATGCAGGTTGACAGTCGAGGAACACATCTGGTTCTACGCCCGCCTGAAGGGTCTTTCAGAGGAGAAGGTGAAGGCGGAAATGGAACAAATTGTGAATGATGTTGGACTGCCTCACAAACGAAAGTCTCGCACAAGCACCCTGTCCGGTCAGTTTAAATTCGATTTATTTCAGTGGGCAGGTTGTGCAAAGGGATTTTCTGTTTAACGCTTCTACAGAAAGTCTGTCTCTGACTTTTATTTCTTGATGTCTTTTTAGGTGGGATGCAGAGGAAGCTGTCAGTGGCCTTGGCTTTTGTTGGTGGTTCAAAGGTTGTGATTCTGGATGAACCCACAGCTGGTGTTGATCCCTACGCACGCAGGGGCATCTGGGATCTCTTGCTCAAATACAGACAAGGTAACTAGCTCTGATATTGTCTTAGCTTGTTATTTTTGTAGTTTTACATAGAATTTGAGTCAAGAAATCCACCCCCAAGAATGAAATGACAAATTCAGTTTTTTCTATTCTTAGGCCGCACTATCATCCTGTCCACTCATCACATGGACGAGGCTGACATCCTGGGTGACCGCATTGCCATCATTTCGCACGGGAAGCTGTGTTGCGTAGGCTCCTCTCTTTTCCTGAAGACCCACTTGGGGACAGGCTACTACCTGACCCTGGTCAAGAGAGACTATGACTTGACACTACAGTCATGCAGGAATTCTGCCAGCACAGTCTCCTATAGCAAGAAAACAGAAAAGGTACAAGAAATGTAAAAAGCAATATTAAGCTTTTTCAAATGAAGAAAAAAAAACTTTCTGTATCATTAATACAGAAATATACTCTACTATAGTAAAATAGAAAATATACATGCTGATTGCTAATGAAGGACAACTGATTTAGTCTTCCCTCTTAACATTGTCTTGTCTTTTAAACAGGAGGACAATGTATCAGAAAGCAGTTCAGATGCTGGTCTTGGCAGTGAACCAGAAAGTGAAACCACTACTATTGGTAAGAATCAATAACAAAGTGGCTGTCTTTCTTATAAAATTAAGCCCACATTATCAGTTTGAGCTCCAAAAAGGAAAGCTGTAATGTAAAATGACCTCTGTCCGTTTACTAACTTCTCACTCTCTCTGCTTTTTCTTCCCCACAGATGTCTCCCTCATTTCCAATGTGATTTTCAAGCATGTCCCTGAGGCTCGCCTGGTGGAGGATCTCGGCCATGAACTCGCCTATGTCTTGCCCTACCAGGCTGCAAAAGATGGCGCCTTTGTGGAGCTCTTTCATGAGCTTGATGACCGACTGACTGACTTGGGAATCTCAAGTTATGGAATATCTGATACCACCCTAGAAGAAGTAAGATACTACATTTTCATTTGGTTGGAGTTAACTTTTTTACATATTTATATGTCATTTGCATTATTTTTTGCAGTCTGTTTTCACCTTAGCCAGTATTTTAATTTATTTCCCTCTAACTCTTCAGATTTTCTTGAAAGTGGCTGAGGACAGTGGAGTGGATTCAGTTGAGCTCTCAGGTAAATCTGGGATATTTATTCCAACATTTCCACACCTAACGTCTCCTATGCAATCTACATTATAACACCATTTGTTGGTAAACATTAGATGAAATAATTAGAAATTAAATGCTGTGTACACTGAGTCTTAAATAAGAAGCATCAGGGAACATAGAAAAGACAAAACAATGGAATTTAAATAGTTTAGCTCAGCTCACTGATTCTCATGTGGCTGCAGATGGAGTCGTGCCCACCAGAACCCGTCGTCGTCATGCGTTCGGAGATCACCAGAGCTGCCTGAAACCCTTCACTGAGGATGACTTTGATTTCAATGACTCTGAAGGTGACCCAGGTAGAAATGGATTACCCAGCATGAAGTGCAGTGATAGCAAAGATCTTTTTCGCTATCATTCATCAAATCTTTCAGCCTATGCTTGTACCTAAAGTTTCATTTTACCAGATATATAAATATAAACAAAATTACAAATTTGCAGACATTAAGTTATTACAATCCATGTGTCACAAGTTATGTTTCCATGTTGTCACACTGCAGTTTTGCTGATGGGTATCATGTTGTCTGTGTTCAGAATCCCGTGAGACCGACTGGCTTAGTGGAACAGATGGCAAAGGGTCATACCAAGTGAAAGGCTGGAGTCTGAAGAGACAGCAGTTTGTAGCACTACTGTGGAAACGATTCCTCTATGCTCGACGCTCTAGGAAGGGCTTTTTTGCCCAGGTATACTGGCATTAAACCCACATATATGGGCTCTACACACAGTGCTAGCCATTATATGAATGTTTATGCCTCGCTCAATCATGAGGCTCTTCCTAACTACTAACTTAATTGCCCCTTGGGGATAAATAAAAGTCTTTCTGATGCTGATTCTGATTCTATAAAATAATAGCTGTATTTTTCTCTTTTAACATCAGTGCTGTTATCTTTCAGATTGTGCTTCCGGCAGTGTTTGTGTGTATTGCCTTGGTCTTCAGCCTGATCGTTCCTCCATTTGGAAAGTACCCCAGCCTGGCTCTGGATCCTGGCATGTATGGAGAACAGTTTACCTTCATCAGGTAAGATAAAATCTGTCTGCAAAGAACTTTAATCCATTGTTTTGCAAAATAGCCCATTTTTCTCAGCCCATTAAAGATGTAAAACGTTACATAACGCTGCCTATCCTTTAGTGTTCTTACCAAAGCTGTAAATGCTAAGTAGAATTTTGTGACGATGTTCTTTTAACATGTATTTCTCCTACTTTTAGAGATAGTTTAAAATGGCATGTGTTATTAAAAGGAATGTGTTTTGTTTGTGCCTTTGCAGTAATGACATGCCTGAAGACCCTCATACCAACAATCTGCTTGGAGCTCTGACAGCAGAACCTGGCTTTGGAACACGCTGCATGGAAGGACAGCCAATACCGTGAGTTAACTTACATTTAGGAAAAATATTTAGATCTATATTATAGATCGTGTAAGAATCAGTCAGAATTTCAGGAAGAATGCTTAATGCATATGGACAAATTGGAGATTTTAATATGAGCGCCCTCTTTATGCTCCAGGGACATTCCCTGCACTGCAGTTCAAGATGAGTGGTCGGTCCCTCAAGTCTCTCAAAGTGTGAAGGACATGTTTGACAAAGGAAATTGGACCATGCAGAATCCGTCTCCATTGTGTGAGTGCAGCTGCGAAGGGCGCAAGAGGATGCTGCCCGAGTGTCCATCTGGAGCTGGGGGGCTTCCACCACCACAGGTTAGAGTTCTTTCCTTCTCATTGTTACCAAAGCACTTGCTCATAGGGGGTCATATGATTATATTTTCTCTGTTTTCTTTGTATTATTCTAGGGTCTTTACTTTACAACATAAATTACCTTGAGGCGACTGTTGTTGTGATTTGGCTCTGTATAAATAAATAATTGAAATTGAGATGGCAAATAAAATCTAAAACCAGTTAAAACAAAAGTCATATAATAAGTGTGAGCAACCAACTAGATGAATAATGAACACGAAATAACTGATTTGTCTGTTTTTGTATCCAGATGAAGCTCAGTGAGACAGACACTCTGCAGAATTTGACAGGCAGAAACGTTTCAGACTATCTGGTTAAGACCTACGCTCAGATCATTGGCAAGAGGTAACACTCCTCTGACATGTTATTATTATTTACCTTGATTTTTTTTTAATGCAAATTGTTCTCATTCAAGCAACTATCAAGCACTGAGTAATTTCTTTTCCTTTCTTACAGCCTGAAGAACAAGATCTGGGTCAACGAGTTCAGGTACAGTAACAGACATGATGCATCTTTAGTTCCTTCACAAATCAATAATACTGAGTGAGTGCTTCTCCGCTGTGTCCTTTCAAAGTATTAAAATGGCTGTAATCTATTGCAGATATGGCGGATTCTCATTAGGTGCAAGGAGTTCACAATTTCTGGCCCACGCAGATGAAACTGATCGGGCAATTGCTCAGCTGAGGAGACGTTTCCATCTTGAAAGAGTAAGAGATTTTATTACATTATGTACTACATAATCCATAAACCGTTCCATAATGGCCTGCTTTGATTTTGTCGGGATAAGACTCTTACAGGGGGTCTGTCTGTGCTGTTATAATTACAGCTGTACTGATGATAAACATGGTATCTTATTACAAGTCTGAGCAGTGTCAGTTTACACATGTGCTAAAAAAAGACTTGGCTCACTTCTTCTGTCTGCTGCCTCGCCCATTCTCCAGGGAGCTGCAGCAGATCGTTTCTTTCACAGTCTTTCCAGTTTCATCCAAGGATTGGACACCAAGAATAACGTCAAGGTTAGCACACACACGCACACATGCACACACGAGACAGCAGTTATACAACAGCACGTGGCTCTGGACATTACAGTTAAGCCTCCTTGATCAATTCCTTCAACAGTGCCATTGTTAAACCTGCAGCTTGCACACAAAATGTGTAGTACTCAACCTACATGCTATTTATGTTGAGTATGTCATAGATAATGAACATTACATAGATTCCCCTCCACATTGGTGAGATTTATTGCCCTATGTTTTCTTTCTTACAGAGTATCAAGTAATGTGTATTTTTCTTGTACTTGTACTTTCACATTTTAAATGCAAATGGTGTCTGGCACTATTTGGTGTCCAAAATAACAGCAAATGCACTATAACATTAGAACCTAAGTGGGTTTTTTTAAGTGCTACTTTGACTGTGGAAAGATAATAAGTGCTCAAGAGGGGGTAAAATAAATGAATGCTGTAGACTTTCTTTACTCTTACAGACTTGTAACACTTAGCTGATCTCCAAGCTGCTGTTTTATGTCTAAGCTCCTTTTATTTAGTCTCTAATGTTACATCAAGTGAAACTCTCACAATTGCCTCTCTTAATGCAGATTTGGTTTAACAACAAAGGCTGGCACAGCATTGGTTCCTTCCTCAATGTGATGAACAACGCCATTCTACGGGTCAGTCTGCCAGGTGGAAAAGACCCCACAAAGTTTGGCATCACTGCCTACAATCATCCACTCAACCTCACCAAGGAGCAGCTCTCACAAGTCGCGTTGTGAGTATTACAGTGACTACAGTGCTGAATTCAAAGGTTTAACTATCTCTTTGGCCTCTCCTTACTCCCATTGTGTCTTTTGTTATTTCTTTTCCAGGATGACAACATCGGTGGACGTGCTCGTGTCCATTTGCGTCATCTTCGCCATGTCCTTTGTGCCCGCCAGTTTTGTGGTCTTTCTCATCCAAGAGAGAGTGAACAAGGCTAAACACATGCACTTCATTAGTGGAGTACAACCCTTCCTCTACTGGCTGGCCAACTTTGTCTGGGATATGGTAAGTCATTTTAGTTTTTCGAAACTTAAGGTTCATTTGGCTCAAGACTTGAAAAAGACTTGAAAACCACAGTCGTGATACAACATCTAGCTTATTGAAAGTACATTTTTTTATCCCATTTGCAGTGTAACTACATCGTTCCCGCCACACTGGTGATCATCATCTTTGTGTGTTTCCAACAAGACGCCTACGTCTCCTCCACCAATCTGCCTGTGCTGGCTCTGCTGCTGCTACTATATGGGTAAATTAGGCACAAACACAATTTCTTTGTCTCTTTCCGTTTTTGTTTATCTTTAACCTGTTTTCATATAAAATTCTGTTTGTGTCTTTTTTCAGATGGTCAATCACCCCTCTGATGTACCCAGCTTCATTTTTCTTTAAAATACCCAGCACAGCCTACGTGGTTCTTACTAGCGTCAACATACTGATAGGAATCAACGGCAGCGTGTCCACATTTGTTCTCGAGCTGTTTGGAAGCAATGTAAGCAGTTATTAGTAGCAGGAGACTTGTAAATTTGTAAGGAATTACTCAAAAATATCTAGAGTTGCAGGTTTTTGAATGACTGACATTGAATTTTCAACCTTTCTTGGCTAAATGCTGCCTTCATTCCTCCTTCAGGAAATCGGTGGCATTAATGATATCCTGAAGAATGTGTTCCTCATCTTCCCTCACTTCTGCTTGGGAAGAGGACTTATTGACATGGTGAAGAATCAAGCAATGGCTGATGCTCTGGAGAGATTCGGTAAACACAGCAGGCAGTTGTTAACTACAGCAATAAATGTGTTCTTATTAGTTTTTGACAAGGTACGAAAAATAAGTGTTTGTTCCTAAAATGTATGTCCTGTTGTAGGTGAAAACCGGTTCCGCTCTCCTCTGGCCTGGGACATGGTTGGAAAGAACTTGTTTGCAATGGCCATTGAGGGTGTTGTCTTCTTCTGTATAACCGTCCTCATTCAGTATCACTTCTGCTTCAAGGCCAGGTGGGGGAAACTTATTACATACATGTGATTATTCTGTTTTAAATGCATTAAACTTTGTTCTCCATATCACAACACTCAGACTTAACTCCTTTCCTCCGTAACTTTCAGGTCATCCACTAGTCATCTGAAGCCCATCGGAGAGGAAGACGAGGATGTGGCAAGAGAGCGACAGCGGATCCTCAGCGGTGGAGGACAGTCAGACATCCTGGAGCTCAGACAGCTCACCAAGATTTACAAGCGTAAACAGAAGCCAGCAGTGGACCGGCTGTGTGTTGGCATCCCTCCTGGAGAGGTATTGCTGTCTTTTAGCTTTTATACATATGAGGATGAGTAATTTCTTTTTCAGTTAAGGATTAGCAAATGGCATTTTGAATGTGAAATATTAAGTAGAATATATTCTTCCTCTTTCCTGCAGTGTTTTGGTTTGCTGGGGGTGAATGGAGCAGGAAAAACCAGCACCTTCAAAATGCTGACAGGAGATTCTGTGGTAACAAGTGGCGAGGCCTACCTGGCTGGCAAGAGGTGAGAGACAAGAAAAGACGTCATATCATACGACACTATGTAGATTACAACACTACTTAATTCATGAAAAGGTGTTACATTTCAGGTTTCTTTTTCTTTCTTCATATCACTTAAAAAAACCACTTTAATCTATTTTCTCTTACTGCAGTGTAACCACAGAGATAGATGAAGTCCATCAGAACATGGGCTACTGTCCTCAGTTTGATGCTATCAATGACCTACTGACTGGCAGAGAGCATCTCGAGTTTTATGCTATCCTGAGAGGAGTGCCCGAGAAGGAAGTCTGTGAGGTCAGCAACAAGCATACACACGTGATACATATTTGCCTTTTACACGTAAACTACACCTATAATTCTACTTGTGCAGTGTTGTTGTTTGTTTGGGTTTTTTTCCTATTTTATATTTCAACTAGACACTTTACCTGATAATGATAACACTTTCAGCCAGAAGTCAGTTTAACACACGCAAAACTCTAACCCTCCACTAGGTGGCAGACTGGGGCATCCGTAAACTGGGTTTGATGAAGTATGTGGACAAGGCAGCTGGCAGCTACAGTGGAGGAAATATGAGGAAACTGTCTACTGCTATTGCTCTAATAGGAGGACCACCTGTTGTGTTTCTGGTCAGTGAAACTAATAATAACAATAATAATAAAGCATTGCTGAATGTTAAAGCTCCTAAAGTCAGTGAACTGTCTCGTAAATATGATTGTGTAGCAGCAGCTGAGTACCTGCTCTTACATGTTCGCAGGATGAACCAACTACAGGCATGGACCCCAAGGCACGTCGTGCTCTCTGGAACGCCATCCTGAGCATCATCAAAGAGGGGCGATCTGTAGTCCTGACCTCTCACAGGTTCGACAGGCCCTTCCGGTCCATGTGTTTGTTTACCTGGACATTCTTTCTTTTTTTTTCTTTTTTTTCTAATTCCCCCCTTATGAATATCTTTCTTATGTGTCTTGTAATAGTATGGAGGAGTGTGAAGCTCTTTGCACCAGGATGGCCATCATGGTCAACGGCAGGTTCCGCTGTCTGGGCAGCGTGCAGCATCTCAAAAACAGGTCAGACCACAAAAAATCACCTCTCACAACATTGTAGCTCACAAAAAGTCGTTTTACACTTTTAGCAAGATTAATGGTATTATTTTATGTTTATGACTATATATGGCAGCAATCCTGATTCTGTATTTCTGTCAGCTGATTCATATGAAGGAAAGACTGGTCTTCAGCCCCATAGCAGGGGAAAAAAACTGAATGTATATATATTTAATATACTTGTTAGATTTGGAGATGGCTACACAATCATCCTACGGGTGGCGGGACCAGACCCAGACCTTAGGCCAGTAATGGACTTCATAGAAAGGGAGCTACCAGGGAGCACGTTGAAGGAGAAGCACCGCAACATGCTCCAGTACCAGCTTCCCTCATCCCTCACCTCTCTCGCCCGAATCTTCTCCCTGCTCTCAAAGAACAAAGAGGCTCTCAGCATAGAGGACTACTCTGTTTCTCAGACCACTTTAGACCAAGTAAGCAAACTTACAAACAATCATTATGAACATCCAACTTCAATTTAAGCATGCTCATTTGTTTTTCCTCTTCTTCGCCCTCCTTTTCCAGGTGTTCGTAAATTTTGCCAAGGACCAAAGTGACGAGGACCACTTGAAAGATGTCCATCTGAGCAAGCGGGACGCTGTTGTAGTGGACATTTCCCAGCTGAACTCTTTTCTCACAGACAACAAGACCAGGGAGAGCTGTGTCTGATTCCACAACATACCATCTGTGGGAGTTGCAATGCTTCGCCCACCCTCCCCACGACCGAGAAAAGATGGACCACTAAACTCTGGGGAGACAGACTGCGTTCATTTTTTTTTTCTACTTTTTAGTCTTTTTCAATTGTCATCATTTCTCAGTGGACCTGCATTTCAATGCACAGCCTCTTGAAAAGGCAGAGACTGCAGGTATTGTGACAGACACTGAAACAATGAAAGCTCAATGCAAATCAATGCAAGAAATATATATATAATTATGTTTAAGATGACGAGATATTTCTGTGAGGGTAGGAGACAGGTGCTTCTCCTTCACTAGATTGACAGAAAGAAAGGAAAGACTCAGAACACTTGAACTGACAGCAGAATTTTAATGCTGTATTAGACTGGAAAGCATGTGTAGCCTAGCTACTCACTCAATGGGCAAGACCCAGGGGACGGCAGAAGATCTCTCAGTTTTAAACCCCTTTCCTAAAGTAGTTAGCTGTGGTCAGTGAGGGTGTTAATATATTTGCCTGTATGGAGAAATCAGGATGATATAAAAAAACAAATTTGGATCAGTCACTGCCAGCTGTTAAATCTGTTCAACCTTTTTAACCTGGTTAAAAACAGACTGACTGCTTTTTTATTCAGGGTCAAACCTTTCTAGATTTCTTTTCATTACCAAGCGCAGTTTGGGGGATTTTTTTCTATATCAAATGATGGTTAAAAAAAAAGCTTTTACAATCCACTTTTAGTCACAAATGTGCAATCATCAGCATAGTAATTTTTACTAATTACATTTTTAAAGGTAATTTAATTCCTCCAGGCAAACATAACCTTGACAGAGTTACTTTTCTTCAAATAACAATTAAGAACTGCTAACCAAGTTGTTTTGTTTTTATTTGTCGTACTTGGTGTCCTTGACATTGTCCAGCATAGTGCCTAAACTGGTGGAGACAGAAATTTGAGCACTCCATTAAAACAACAATGTATGTAGGCTGCCAAGGAATGTATAAGACAGATACTAACATGCATCAAAGCACAAAAAAAGCCCAATTTCTTTGTGTGTATAGAGAAACTTGACTGTTTTGTTTTAAAGTGTGTCCTTCATCGTGAAAAAACAACAACAACAACAAAAAAAATCTTGTGGTTCTTTGTTATATGCACAAGATGTACAGTCTGCTATGCTGGCTTGTTGTTACTCACTCTGTCCTGTTCGGACAAAGGAGGGCTAAGGATTACTGAAGAATTTTTGAAAGTCAAATGGAAATATATAGTGCATGCTTTCCAATGGGCCACACACCTGGACTGTCTGGCCTTTTTTCTGTGTACCAAAGCATGCCGCCAGATCTGAGTGTGACCAGGATGTGCTTTTATAAACATCAGTGCGAGGGTACCACGGAAGCTTTTCAGACCTGAGCCAGTGCCGATGTGGATATTATGTACAGTAGCAATTTTGTGACGTCAAGTCGAAAAAAAAGATGTTACCAGTGGAGTGAACAAACAGTATCTGTGCCAAATGAAGATGAATATGTATCCTTAACCAACCAGCATAATCTGGAGGAGGCAAATGTTTTTTAAAGTTTGTGTTGTGCTTTTATCCATCAGCTCAGTCAAAATCCTCCTATTCTCATTGTCAACAGCGTGAAACAAACTTGTGCTCTCATTCAGTCTTATTTAGACTGCAAGTTCTTTCTATCCTCTGGTCATGTTGCCAAATTCTACTCTGTCCACGTCCATAAACTGCCACACTGAAGGTATCTGTGCTGTCAGTAGCTCTGATATAGGACAAGCTGTTGAGATATTTTGTTTATAAGAGCTAGTCAGTAAGCCAGGCTAAAATCGAGGACCATGTCAATTAATACTTATGCTTGTAATGCTTTATAGTTCAGAAGTCCAATCCAGGCTTTAAGGTGATAACAGGTGCTCTGTTTCACGCGGAATCTCGGAAGGGGGTTCCAATATCTCGGGGATAACTGCTCTGGAGCTGACTCTGTTACCAACACAAAGGGTCTGATCCCCATCCCACCAAACCCCTGTTTTAAATTTGAGCACTTTATAGGTTTAGTATAGTCTTTTATTTCAACTATTTTAAAGTGGAAATCATGGCAAAAGAGACATGTAAAAACAAATCTCTGCACTGGAATACAGACAAAACAAAGTTAATCCACTGCATAAAACGATTTGTTTGAAACTTGAAATAGAGAACAAAGGCTTACATGTGATCGTGAGAAATGAGTGAAATAGTCAAAAGCAGAGATAGTAGCAAGTTAACGAGAGAGCGAGACAGTACTAAGGTAGGGATTTTTCTCTTCTCATGCTCAATATTATTATTTGTTTACATTTTTAAGTATTATGGCCGTTTGTGGTTGTTACCCATCATGTATAGTTATTCTTTACAGTAATAAATTCATACATTTTCAAAAAAAAAAAAAGGTTCACGATGTGATTACTTTGACTTTGCTTTCACAGTACCTGTGTGCTAGATTAAAAAAAGAAAAAAAGGGTGGGCTTGTCACATGGAAGTTTGTAGCTACTGGATGAACAAAAGATCAGTTTATGTTTGGGTGTGTGGGTTAATGTGTGCTGGTGACTAAGTTTCTAGAGATTTCATGCGTCTGTGTGTCCATTTTCATCTGCTGTGTTCCCACACACGTATACACACCCACCACACACACATTTTATTTGCCTTTAAAAAGAGAAGCATACTCACGGGTTCCTGTCACTCCGAGTTATTCACCCACCAACATCATGACTGGGAGAGTTGTTTTTCTGGGACTTCTGCTCATCTGTATGACTGCAGGTAACAAAGAAAAGCCCTCTATTCTAAACAAACAATCATTCTTCTGTATGTGGGGTACTTTTAAGTGAAATTATATTTGTGTTAGATCGGGGTTAGTTAGTTTGGGGAGCAGCTGCAGTTGTAGAAGCACACTGACATAATGAAGTTTTATTGTTTTACAACACTGAGTTGAAGGGTTTATGCTTCAACACTGATCACCAAAAACAACAGTCAAATGTCACAGACAAAATATCTCTGTAAAGTATAGTTAAGTTGACTTCATTATAAATAGGAAATACAGAATACTTGGTTACATATGCATACGCATTTTGCGATATGGGGCTGTTATGTCAGGTGTGTCAGTTTTACTTTAGTTATTAAATTCTATGCACTCATACACTTAGTGAACATTTTACATATTAACAATACAGCAGTAGTAGTTTCTCATTCTAGTGCACAGTTTGAATCAGTGTAGTTACTTCTTTGAAGGCCAAATTTTTTTTTTTGGCCTTTCTTTATTTCTTGACTATTATATGAACTATTTTAAATATATATATATTTTTAAAGTTTTCTTTGGGTTTTTTTAAGGTGCAGAAGAGAGGTCTGGACTCATGAGAAAGGTGACATATTTTTAAATAGAAACTTTATATTTGAGTACTTTCGGGGATTGGATTTGTTTTAACTGAAGCTACAGCTTTGTTGCTGAAATGTTGTTAGTATTATTGTATCTATTATAGAATATAAATGACAAATGTTTACCTTTCTGCCAGCCTACTTGTCCTGACACGGCAGAGATTGTGGCGTGTCCTTTGAACCTCTCTCCTGTATGTGGCAGCGATGGAAACACTTATGCAAATGAGTGTCAGCTGTGTGCCCAGAGACAGTGAGTACACACAGCTGCTCTACACTCCCAGTATTCACACATTACTTCAACATCACCCAAGCTTGCATTAAGGAGGATATAATACTTGCACATCCATCTGTTTGTAAAAAATAAATTAAAAAATAAATTAGACAAATAATTGCTTCATGATTCAAATAATGAAGCTTTCCAGGTCATTCTTGATTCATTTTTACGAGTAATAAGCATGTAGATGTTAGTGATTTTTTAGGAAAGTAATAGTTATATCATGGGAAATGATAAAGTTCTACATTTGAACAGGTAATTTAGCAGCAATGCTCTTATTCAATATTGCCAAAAATACTGACAAAACTATAGAAGATAGGATTAAGATAAGATAAAATCCTTACATAGGAAATATTGTGAGTCTGAGTAAAATAAATAAAGTCAATGCTGCGGTAATGTGAGGGTTTTTTTAAATTATCAGATAATGATTAAAATAAAACATTATCTTATATAGGCTTGAATCTTCCTCAAATGACAGACAGATTTAGCTACAGGAAAGTAATGCTATTTTAGGATGATGTATTTCTTTTAAAAAAAAGATCTCTGTCTCTGTTTCTCCCTCTTTCTGTTTGTTCATGACCCGGTAACTCCTGACACATTTTATCTCTGTTCACAGATGAAATGTGACCTGTAGTTAACATGACCTCATTTTCACTCTTTATCATATGTTAAACTAAAAGTCATTTGACAGAAATCATCCCAGTCATGTCGTTATTATTTTCTTATCAGATCAACGAAGGTGGACATTATGATTGTCAAAGAGCAGAGCTGCTGACCTCCACACCTGGTGAAGTCACTGTCAAGGGCCCAATCAGAATCAAGTGAAATGATTCCAACTGTTTTAAATACTTACCGCAATCAATAAATATCATTCAACGGTGTGCTTGGGGTATTTTCTTTTGTTATCCACCAAATTCACATTTCACCAAAGCAGACAATAATAAGGAGGGTGAAACAGACGAAAGATTGAACAAATGTTTCAGTGAAGACAATGCTGAATAGAAGAAAGAAAGAAGAGATTTGTTATTTAGAGACAGGAATCAGTGTAACATTCCTTTGTAAAGTGAAGACACAAGGTGAATGAACACTTGGTTATCTAACTGGGTGAGCTAACTGTTTACACTCCTTTCACTGAGTAACACAGTGGTCGATAGTGTATGTGTGTGGCAGAAAGAGTGACAGAAAGAGGAAGGACTGGACAGACAAAGAGCGAGACCAAACGAAAAAAGAAAAAACACAGAGGACAGTAAAACAGCAGAGTTATAAAAGTGTTGAGTCCTGAGGCCAAAGGTCAACTTCATATTAGTCACATGACTAAAACCAGGAAAAGGAGAAGTGGGATCACTCCACAGCCTGCTTTATCTTTACAGCACAGCAGAAACAAAGTTTTCTGGACAGTAATGAACCAACTTATCGAAAGATGATTAGAAACTTGCTGGAACATGAGTGAGTACAAACTTTAAACACTAAATGTTAAATGTGTTACATTACAGATCTTTACTTTGTTGTAATCAGCTGTATATTGTTGTCGCCGTTCGAGTTTACAAACTGATTCTAGGAGTTTGAAACAAAGACACAGGGACAGAACTTGAACTGACTTTATCAGTGCACTATGAACCCTTTTTATTAAATGCTCTTTTATCTCTATCTGATTTAGTAAGTAAAGCTTTGGTAAGGTTTTGTAAGGCTTATTCCACTCAGATCAGCACTTTAGTTTAAATAGGCTCTGTCCTGTTGGTGTCTTTTTAGTCTATCAAATTAATTTGTACTCAGCAGAACAAAAGGGAACAAACTAGGTGTTCCTTAATTTGTCATGTGTTACAGTGCATTATGTTACATTGTGTTCATAGTATCGTTGTGTCTCCAGGGTCTCCCCGGATGAGGATTGTCACCAAAGAGTGTCTGTGGAGCTAATCTTGCATCTTTCACTCATACCAGCAGTAAGCTATTCATTCATTAAAACTGGATCTTAGACATGGTCAACTACAACACTGCCTATAATAAGACCATATTAATAATGCAGAGTTTCAGAAACTCCCTTAATAATTGAAATTTGTTTTGTATTTGAACAACTCAAGTATGTAGTGTCCCAACTTAATTTCAGCCAGGCCTATTTTATTCAAAAGATGTCTATTATCCATGGTGGGGTGTTTTTTTTATTATTAACTTTTTTTGTAGAGAATTGAAAAATATTTGTAATGCAAGTAATGTGTTAAATTACGTTATCAAAAAAAAAATTATATTTACTATACCACCCAACAGTGGCCAGAAATACAAGCCAGAAACTGTCACCTAACTCAAGAAATGAATAAGTGTTGTGTGTGCTCACAACAGAAAACTTAGCACTCTAACTTTGAATGGTAACTTTAGTCACTTTTACTGAAGACAACATTGAAAAAAAATAAAAGAAAGTCTGGGGTGACTCTAAACTTTTGCATAGTATTGTGTAACCAAGGATTACGAGTAGCACTAGCGCAGTGCTACTGGGAATGCAGGGTAACAGCATAGCAACATACAAAAAAACTGCTGCCACAATAAGTGAGCAGCACTGACTGGTGCAGCAATATATAAGGATCAAATAAAGCCTTTATAAGAGACCCATATGCTCACCCTATTTCCTTGTTCACACAGTTGATGCGAACATGACATTATTATTTATTATAGTATTTATGATGTGATATCTTTTCATCCAGGTGTTGATTGCAGGGGTGCTGTCATTCCTTCAGAAACGAGCCCAGAGGCTGGCCATTGACGACAGACTGCCATTCCTAGATCGACGTTTTGCTATAGTTGTGTAAGTCAACAGGAGTAGTAACAACAGATGGGTCCTCAAGTCAGTGTCTTATCTTTTATTATACAATAGAACGAGATGTAAATATCAGTCATAAGTTTGTAGTTTTAAACTAATGTATTGGTGTAAAAATTAATTAAGTATGCAATCATCTAGGTAAGGAATTCTCAGAAAGTTGATTTTGTTCTTCGTTTTCAGTGGGAGAAAGTTTTCGTCACTCTTCCTCTCATGACTGAAACCAGCACCACTGATGAACAATGGGAACAATTACTCGTCAGCCCGTTGTTTGTCAGTAGTGCTAGTTTCAGTCATTATGCAAAACCACTGTTTATAACGTTGGGGAAACCTGCATTCAGCTGAGACCGAAGAAGTCACTTGGATGGGTGACGAAACCGTTGTCCTACTGAAAACGCTACGTCCAGATGACCAGAATCAACTTTTTGGGATATCCCCTACTAAGTTTCACTGACATCCTTTAAGAATCATTTACTTGTGTCTGTATGACTACAGCATCACTATGGCTTTTTCTGTACTTATGGTTGTTTTTCTATTAATCATTGTGCCTCAGCCCTTTGGATACTGTAGGCAGCCTCAGTAATCGTTGGTCTTATGGCTTTGCCTTTGGGGCCGTATCAAGCAGCGTCTTGCTCCTGTTCTCTGAAAACTATGTCCCGTTCACTGTTCCATCCTGGGCCAGAGGTACATTGTTATCCTCTTACTTTTTTACTGTAGAGTTTCCAAGAATTGTGTTGACAGATACACTGTTCTGACTGTTATCCTCAGCTTTTCTGTACCTGATTGGAGCTTTAGAAGTGGGCTTGGTTTATTTCCCTTTCTTTGCCTGTCTGTCCACACCATTCAGAATGACAGGGGCAGTGCTGGGAATACTCTACTCTCTATTTTGGTAAATATTCAGACATAGTCTATGTATGCATGTTTTACAACATCATTTAAAGCTTCTCATAAACTAAAACAAAAATAAACTAATGGTTAATTTAAAAAAGGAACTAAAAACACAAAATATAATAAAAAAAGTTGGAGATTAAATAGATAGATTAACTGGTTGATGTGTGGGTGATTTAATTTTATTAACAACCGTATTACACATTTGTGTTTTTATGTTGTAGGATAGGAATTACAGCCTGGGAAACAGTCACTTGTCCCAGTGGTAAGGTAGGAAACCCAGCAATGTACCGTCCATCAAGCTTTCACAATATTCGACCCATGTTAATTAAAGGCATTCAAACTCTGCTGAACATTTAGCTATGAAGTTGCCTAGTGCATTAAGCTTTGAAGAACACATTTATGATTGTCTGTGTTTATGGTTTTAAAGATACTGGGTAAATACCAAAAGGTGATTTCCCAGTGGCCCCGTATGCTCTCCCTCATCTTCCTCTTCGGGCGATTTATTTACATCCTGGTCAAAGCTATTCGAATACGCCTGCACATGGAACAAGAGGTCAGAAATACCAATACATGGATTGTGATGATTCCTACTAAATACGTGTACAACATAACGTCATTACTGCCATCAAGAATATTATGTTGTTGGTAGCAAATGTGTGTGCATGTGCCCCATTCTGCCTGTAAACACAATAGCTCACATATTTTTTAAATTCTGATAAAACTTTGTAAGGGTGTAGAGTGGGGATGTGTTAACATTACATTAAAATTTGACTTACATTCACCAAGGTCTTCAAGTTGAACTTAATGATTTATTGGTTAAAAATGGACAAAAAGTCTCATTACCTCATCACACAAACTATTATTCTTACCAGTGTAGTTTGTATTTTCAACACACATACACATTTTACTAAAAATAATTACAATAAAAATTATGTCAGGTATTCTCTATTGAAATGGGCTTCAGCAGAGCAAACAACAATAGCCTGCAGTACAAACTTCCATACATTTTAAAAAAAGAACAAAGAAAACAAAATTCATACATTAAAAATACAAAGATAATAAAATGAATACTACCCAGATAGTAGCTGCCTTGGTTGAAGTCGATGTCAGTTGCTATCTTAATAACGTTTTTTTTTTCATAATAGATTAGAAAGTTACAATTTTTTATGAATATAGTGAATTTTGTCCGAGTATGAATGTCTGAATCTGTTGCCAGGACTCTGCAGAGCTAACTGAGCGACACCAGGTTCAGCATGTTAAGAGACTGCTGCAAAAGACACCCGGACATAGGTAAATACACCCACTCGTGTACACGAATGAAATTGGTTTAAGGCTGCCGGCAACCAGCCGGCAGCCTTACCCAGCCTTACCCTTCCTCCCGTACAGACATTACACAGACATCACATGGGGAAGACAGGTCAGAGAGGTAGAACAATGGAGGAGAAAAAGGAACTCCACCCATACTGATACTGAGCCGCTAAAGTGAGATCAGTTTGAGAACAAAATAGAGAACAGAATAGACATCCCCCCTCATTGCATAGACAGCATGCATCTGTTATCATGGTTCCGAATAGGTAGATGTTGTTCAATCTCCTCCATCAAGAGTGTCACCAGTATTTGTATTTTTACAAATCTTCAGGGTATCCTAGTTTCATTCTAATATAAAATGTGACTCAACATTGGATGTTAAGTTTTAATGACTGCATTTTATAGAAACCGAGTTTCAGACTGATTTAAAGTCCAGTCTGCTGTGTTCAAGCCATTTCAAAAGGTTTTAGTACCAAAAATGTGAGAGTTAACAATCCAGCTAATTGAAAATCACACGTGTCACAGTTCTGTAGAGAATTTTCAGTGCTGTTAAAAAAATGCTGCAGCTGCTATTGAACCTAAGAACAGGACAAATTGAAACTTTTCATCCATGTTTGTGTTGCAGTATGCCACTTACCTGGTTCCAAAGGAGGGTTTATGAGTGGGACCCCCACTTCAAGTATCCCAGCAGAATCATTGGCACTGTTGTAATATCCCTAATAGGCCTATATACGGTACGGAAAAATATATTTTATGATTTTCTTGAATTGTCTAATTGATTCCCTTTGTTTGGTGTTATTTCAATGATTTATACTTCTTCTGCGGGGACTCCTATATTCATTTATCTTTTCCATTCCTTTAGATGACACTAGCAGACTACAGTGTCAGTAGTTCTACTTTTGACAAAATTGAAACTTGGAAAAATACACTGAAAGATGTGGTTACTGCATGTAACGAGACAGAATCCCTGGGATACATGGTACCACAGCTGGAAGAATTTATCGTTGTGGCCAGGAGTAAGTAGTCCCTTCAGACTTTTAAAGGGGGAGCATTTATGAACCCTGTGATTAATATCACATATTATGTGTAAAGTGGATATCAGACACATTTTATTTCCTGCTGTTTTGAGAGTTAATATTGCCAGTAGGAATTACCAAATAAACCTCTATTAGAAAATTGAATAATATTTTTGTTAAATATTAGGAACACAATGGTCATCGCCATTTATAAGAATACAAAGTAATATACAGTAATATAAAGTTATGTATGTTTGAATTTATGTTTGTTTGTTTATTTAAGAATCCTGGCTAGCCACCACCATCTTTGCCAGTCTTAACTCTGTTGCCTACACCTTCCATGTTTTGGCATGTTACAGGTAAGAAATTTAAGAAACGGGTATAATGATTGTTAGCTATATTTAGTTTACAGCAAGACTACCATTTCTACTACCAGCAAGCAGACAAACAGATCTGAATTTGTCTGTAATTTAATGAGCTTACTGTTGCTTTAGGAAACACTTAAGGAGGCTCTGGAAAGGACAGAAAGTATTTCTTCCTGAGAAGTTTCATAAGCCTAGATCTGCTACGAGTGTGGTAAGCAAAACACTTGGATGCAAACACGCATACTGTAGAGCTGAAGTGATTTTAAATTATTGCATTCTTAACAAAGTACACAAAAATGTTTGTGCCATGAATTTTACCAGGCTTCCATTGCAAGATACTCGGGCTGGCAAATCGCTTTCACACTGTGGGGTAAGCTTTTCTTACCGTAAACTTTCAAAACAAGGACAACTGGCCTGATCTAAATAGGACATCCTGTATTAGGACTTGAGAACCAAATCTTAAGAATCATTTTCATACAGTAGCTTTCATCAAAATGCAAATCTATGTAGATGTAATCTATGCCAATAGATGAAATTAATCACAGAAAAGCTGTCTGACTTATTATACAGGCAGCTATTATAAGGAAAATATTTTTACAGTTGTTAATTATTTCTGCTTTTTTTAGGCTACCTGATTGTCCATTTTGTCCACTTCCTGTTTGCTTTGCTGATTGCTTACGTGGTGGTTCTTCCTATACTGAATGGGAAAGTGCTTAGCATGCTCTCCACACTGGGAACTATATTGTAAGGCTGTTTTTCTTTCTATAAGTGTGTTGCTATGATTACATATATAAATTAATGTGCACTCTGGCTGACCTTTAATGTTTTTCTGTGTCTCTTTTAGTCTGACCATCTGCATTGTAATTAGCCTGGTGATTCTTCAAATAATTTTGGTTCAGATCTTCTTCCTTCAGAACAAAATAGATGCCACAGACAAAGAGAAACCTCTAGCCCTCAACAACAGGTAGGTGTATCTCATATAAAGTGTGTTCTTGAGTCACACCAACACTCAGATCTTTCATTTGCCAGCAATTCATCGTGGTAGAAAAATGCCAAAAGGCATTTTAAAAATCCCAAAATCTCTCGTAAATCTCACATACTCAGTAAGTGGCTCATTAGATAGCAGATACAAAATATTTAAAGTAGTATGAAAGCATTATTGGCACTTTTTCAAGGAGATTTGCATATTCACAAGCAACCAGATGACCACCAGAGTCATAAAGAATTATAGTTAATATTTAATAGTTAATAGATATATATTGATTTCCAATGCTAACATCACTTAACAATTTTTTTCAAATATTAATAAGACAAAAAAATTTAACTCAAAGCACATTAACTTGAAATCACATTTTCCCCCTTTTTAGGAAGGCATTTCACTGCTTCAACTACTTCTTCTTTTTCTACAACGTGGTTATGGGGATGACCACCTGCATACTGAGGCTTCTTTTAAGCATTGTGGTGGGAACATGGTTGGTGTCTCGCATAGACCGAACTATTATGCAGCGGGGGTATGAGAACATGGATGCTGGTAAGCTTAGATTCAACTAAAAACATATAGTTAAGAAAAAAAGATCACAGCCAAACCTAAACTCTTTGGTATTTTAATATACTGCAGTAATAATGAAAAATAATTTTATCATTCATATTATTTGATGTCCAGAAGACCACATTCAGATGCATCCACGAGATGGCAGCATTTCAATGAGAATTACAAGTTACTTTGTCTCAAGGCAAATATTGGTATCAGTCAAATATTGATTAAAGCTAGTAAAAAAACAACAACAAAAAAAGATGTTATTTCACAAATAACATGTAAAAGACATGTAAAATGACAGCTTTGTGCTCATTTGTTCTTATGTTACTGCAATACCCTGTCTGATGGTGTGTGAATTTGTATCTCTGAATATTGATAATTGTATTTCCCCTTTTATCCAGGCTACACTACATGGATTGGGATGATCTTTGCTGACCATTATCACAACAACCCAGTCATGGTATCTTTCTGTCAGATGCTGGTGTCAAGTACGCTGCAGAGACACAATTCATCTGCTTACTCCACATTCGACAATAATGTGTCAGGTCAGTGGTGTGTCTGTGTGTCTCTTCCATTTATAGACACCTTTATACTGCTTTGACCTTTCTGTCATCTGATCTTTCTCAAACTTCTGTTTTATTATCACTTTCTGTTTGTTCAGAACCCCCTGTGAACAGTCGGGCCAGGAGGCGTTGGGCTTTGCTTTACACATTACTAAGGAACCCTCCCCTGATCATGCTAAGAAAGCACCACCTCTCGTCATCATCTCCCCCAGCAGACACAGTGCTGCAGGCTTGGATTTTGGCATCTCAAACACAGAGGCAACAGGCATTGTCAGAGCTGCCACCAGAGATCAAATTGCCACCAGAAGAAGACTGTTAATAACACATTTGATTCCGGTTCTTTAAAAAAATATAAGCTGGAATCCAATGAATGACGAAGACCTTTAATGGAAACTTGTTATAAAGCAGAAGGAAGTTTTTCAGCACTGCCATAATCTCACTACCTGTTATGTCACCAGCTGAGAGTGCCATAAATAAGTTTAGAACAACTTCACTAATTTGCTAGTTAGTGAATGTACTTCTTTTTAATGGAGTTCTGTGGCCTAGGGTCTGTGGGTTTTATGCGTGTATTGTTTTTTACAAATACATAGTTTTTACTCAGACTTGGCATAAGAATTCAAACATGAGTTCATGCCATCTCTTTCCCTGACTCAGAATGAAAGCATCTGCTGTGAAGGCAAATTAAAAAAATATATAAATGTATAAATGCAGGGATAAACAAACCTTTGTATATTGTCACAACCTCTATAACATCTCGAGTTGGAGCTGGCCATACAGTTACTTGACCTACACCACACAGCTATTGTGCTTGTTATTTTTATTTTGTCTTGGCAGCATAAAATCTAACTGCTAATAAACACTACTTTTCCTTAAATGTCTGGTTGTGTTTAATAGTGAGCATTCATACAATTTTTTATAGTAGTACATATATAGAAAGGCCAGTGTAGGTTGTAGGTTGCTGAAAATAAAATCAAAATACAAATTAATAAAATGATACCAGAAATCCTAGAGTTGATGTTATTTGGATTAATACTTTGAACAATTAATCAAGGATAATGTATACCAGATGCAAAATTACTGGTATATTGTATGAATGATGCAAAACAGCATACTAATAATAAATTTACAACAAACATTTGCTTTGAGAATAGTGAAGTCTTTTTCTGCGATAAAAGTTTAAATTTTCCACAACACTTAAAAGCAGCTTTTCAAAAAAATTGATTAAACCTTTTTTGTGTGATGTAAGAAAATATGTGTTAGCTAGCTAAATGTTTACGAGACAAATAAAAAAAAAAAGCGACGTAATGTTTAAACGTATATGAGGCGGTTCAAAATTGCGCTGTTCAGGATAATTAACTACTGGGAGTTGTGGGCGTGCGCGAGATTTTGAGTTCGCGAGAGAAGAGTTTCCAGGCGTTTGGTTAACAGGTGCAGGTACTATTAACTTTTAACCGTCTCCCTGTCGATAAAATTACCAAATTTAAGTTGATGTTAATTGCGCAATATAGATGTTTTTCGCTGGTTTATGGTTTATGTCAACTGTGGGCCGAAATGAAGGACTATTTCCGACCTCTGAACGAGCTACTTTGTACTAACAGTTAGCCGTTAGCCAACTCCCGCGGTTTGCGCCATTTTTCTCCATGAGGATTAAAAAGGAGTCCAGTAATGAGGCACTGAGATTTTGCTCTTTGCATCAATGATACAAACGTGGTATACGAAAATCTCACACACCAAACTTATTGGTGAGGTTTTCGACACCTGAAACTCCTACCTAATCGTTAGTCACTCCTGTGACTCCCTTTACAGGCTAAATTCATGAACCTGAGTGGAAAGAAAAAAAAAAAGATTTCGGACATAATGAGTGTGCCCCAAACGTGTTGGTATGTTAACTTAGGGACCAAAGATTTGTAGATTTTTAAAGTATCCAAACTGTAAAATATATCAGAGCTCTTTGAAAATAAGAAATGTGCTGTTGAAGCTCACATTTTTGTTACAATGTTATGTTTTTGTTTTTTTTGTTTTTTTTAAAAAAAACATGTTTTGCTTTCCGTTTTTTCTCAGTTCAATGCAAGTCTGTTTGCCAAGATGGCAGATGCCGAGTTCGTCAAGAGGATATTGCGGGCTGTCCTCCAGTCCAGCAAAGACGGCGTGTCAATTGACAACCTTCAGTCGGAGTACCGGTCACTGTGTGGAGAGAACATCCCACTGGAGAAGCTGGGCTTCTCAAAGCTCGAGGACTACCTCAGAAGCATTCCCTCCGTTGTGAAACTTGAGTACGGCATGGGTCAGGTGAGTGTATTGTTTAAAAAATGTTTTCCCTCTACACTACTGCCTCATCAAAGAACTGGGAGACGTATAACTGCTAGAAATTTTTATTAAACAATTTTTTTATTAATCTTTACCTTAGTTACAGTGCTTAGCTGCAGTGTATGAGGAGACTGCCAACATTGCTCAATTGGTTGCCAGGCAGAAAACCTCGAAGAAATCTGGTCGCTCCCAGATTGTGAACTGCAAGATGAGATTCAAGCCTCCCAACTCGTACATGCTCAATGGTAGGTGTTTCTTAGTTGGAACAACTAATTAATCATGGTCTCGTCTTAG
The DNA here is from genome assembly GCF_964374335.1 of Astatotilapia calliptera. Taxonomy (NCBI): domain Eukaryota; kingdom Metazoa; phylum Chordata; class Actinopteri; order Cichliformes; family Cichlidae; genus Astatotilapia; species Astatotilapia calliptera. The sequence continues at coordinate 12,969,670 of NC_137427.1, read as the reverse complement.
ACAGAAGAAAAAAAAGATTAATGTCATAATGATTGGGCAGGTTTTCATACACTGTATCTGTGGGGAAACATTGGTCATTATTTATATGGTTTGTTTTTCTTTCCTTGGTTTTAGTGAGGCCAAGGACTTCACTCCGCCAACCTTCTGCTCATAGTAAATGTTATTCATCAAAAAACCGTTCTTGGCCCTATGGTGGCTATAGAGGTTTCAGTGCCTCAGGGGACTACAGGTTAACAATATCTTCTTTACTTATTTATTCAAGGAATTATAAGCAATATTTAGACAATAAATTCAGCTTTGCAGAAATTCTTTGTCACACTCTGTCATAATCTTCTCAAATGCTAGGAAGTTGGACCAAGGTTTCAGCTCCATCACACCAGTTGAACACCGACAACCAGCTCCTCAACCAGCTTTAAAACCAGCATGTGTTACACTTAACAGGTGAAGATACACTTGTGGGCAAATTAAGCTTAAGCTCTCCTCAAAAAAATGTACTGTGTAATTTTAGTATGTATAGCCTTTAAGAATCATAGCTACATGAATGCAAAATTCTGTGTCCTGTTGAGTGACAGCTTATTGTTATGAAATCACATTGTGCTTTAAGATATCTATGTTGCTAACAGGAAAGAGAAGAACTTGATGAACTCCAAAGGTATTTGAGATTTTTCCTCTTTTTTTTTTTTTTTTTTTTCTGATAGCACAACTTTCTAAGTTGAATCCAAGTATAACAAGAGTTACACAAATATAGTGCTTTTGCATATATCTGCTTTTAAACTGCTCTTTGGGCATATTTTTTAGATCTTTTCAAGTCAGGCTTAGAAATGTATTACTAAAGAAAAGTACAAACAGTACCAAGCTTGTTAGCAAAGTGAATTTGGCTGTGCAGCATCACAATATATAACTCTTGTAATCAGCTGCACAGATGACAGTTTAACCAGCACCATATTGAAGTGTTTGACTTTTTATCAGCTATAGTGCTCAGAACAATGTATGGTCACAATAATCATAGGATCTGAAATGAAACAAAGTTTTGCTCTAGTGCTAATGATTGATTTAAGAAGTTAATACAGCATATGTATAAAGATTAACAACAAACAGCAGTGCTCTGCTTTTGAGACTGGCTTGTATCAAAGTGTATTTACTTAATTTCTATCTTTTCAAACATTTTTCAGTAGTGAACCTACAGCGAGTATCTATGCCCAGCCAATCCCAGGTACGGTCTGTTGCTGTTAATTTTGTCAATATTAGAATACAAAGTGCTCTTTAGATGGTCAGGACAATCTTAATACTTCTGAGTAAAAAAATACACTTAGAATCCATATTTATACTATTTCAGTTAAACTATTTGATCACTGAAGTCACATCAGATGCTTTCTGTTTAAGAAAATAACTTTTGCATAGTTTTGATAATATGGTATAGTAGAAAGTTTTAACCCATAGGTGGCAATGCAACACATGATCGTTCAAATCCCTCCATGCAGGATAGTGAGTATGACGTGGAGCTGGTGCAGAGTCAAATAAGTCAGCTCCTGGAGAAGTACTACAGTGGACTGTGGATGTCAAAACTCTCAGAACTCTATTGTGATACGTTCAGTCGGAACCTCCATCCTCAGGTGCTCAGGGACATGGCAAAGTGGACACACGTGTGTACCGTAAGTTGAGTATTTTGGGTTTTTTTTTTTTTTTTTTTTTTTTTTTGTTCTTTTTAATGTCTTGTTTTATGTTAGGTTGTAAACCCAGTGACAGTTTTCAATTTCACACTCAGTTCTGCAGTCTCAGAATCAATTATTTTGAAAACTTGTAGTTTAAAATGCCAAAAAAGGGTTAGTAAGGGTGGTTGTGGACGTATCGTGATGCCTTTTAAAAAAAGTACTTTTAGTCAAGTTTTTTTCTTTAACAAACTCTTAGGAAGTGATAGTATTTTCAGTTGAAATCGTTACCAGTACTAGTTTTCAGACCTATAGCAAATGAAAAAGTAATGCTAGGCCTCAGAGTTGTTGAAGCTAGCTTAAGAGAGGTGGCAGTCAATGAGCAGCAGTATGGCTTCATGCCAGAAGAGTGCACTAGAAGGAGCTTCACTGTGGCCTTTTCTCAATTCTAAGTACGCGAGTACGCACTCGCGTTCTCGGGGAGACCGGACTTGCCGAGACCGCACGGGAGTACGGACTTGCCGAGAACGTGAGCACAGACTCGCGATTTCTACATTTGGAACACCAGCGTACTTGATGATGTCACAGGTCCGGAGTTTTTACTGCTGTCCCCTCTTAATTTAACTGAGTAATATGTTATGAAGCTTAACTTTAATCACAGCCAAACCGATTTACTCAGGAACAAATAAAACACTGAAATAAACCAAACGTTAACTTTTAGAAGTGATCTAAGTGACTTATATATCATGTTTAACCTCAGTAGCGAAATAAAATAAAAATAGTGTACATGTATGTTTTAATAAAAACAAGCAGGTGAGATGTTAGAACGCTTTTATTTATATTTTAGTGGACACTCAATACAATAGGCAGCTGCTGGGGTTTGGGGTTTGTTTAACCTGAGTAGCGAAAAGACCGTAGGGGGGGTTGAAAATGTTGCGCCGGGAGTCCGCTGCTCTCGCCGGCTCTAGTGATCCTCAACCTCGCTATCGCCAGTGTGTGAATGTGTGTGTGAATGGGTGAATGACTGAATGTAGTGTAAAGCGCTTTGGGGTCCTATGGACTAGAAAAGCGCTATACAAATGCAGGCCATTTACCATGCAGGCCATATCTGCTATAGAGCTGGCGGGGTCACAGACGTCTCCAAAAACATCAGAGCACATTTTGAAATATATGATATCTTGATAAATCGAGCAGATATTTGAAGCTTACACAGCTACATTCTCGCTTGAAAATAACTTAAAAGTTTATTTTGTGACTCAGAAAGAGTAATATTTAAAAGTTTTTAGCCCCGCACGTCCGCCATTACTGCATTTGAGTTTTGGACGAAATGCATTCTGGGATATTTAGCTGTACCAAGTCCACACAAGTCACCACCGATGCATGCTTGATAAAACGGGCGGAGCGAGAACACATCCGGGACTTTTTCGTGTTCTCGGCTTGATGCGTACTTTGATTTGGAACAGTACTTGGTCTCCGACTGATGACGTATCACGAGAACGCATATTGAGACAGGCCCTGTGTCTCTGTGGATGTAGAGAAAGCATATGATAAGGTGCCAGCTAACTATTGTACTGCACGAGGAAGTCAGGAGTGGCAAGGAGAAGCATGTGAGGTGGTATAGGATATGTATGCGGACACTGAAATGGTGGTGAGGTGTGTAATGGGAGTGACAGATGGGTTCAAGATGGGGATGGGATTACATCAGGGATCAGCTCTGAGCCCCTTCTTGCTTGCAGTGTTGATGGGCAGGTTGACAGATGAGGTCAAGTAGGAGTTTCCCTGGATGTCATCTGTGAGCACCAATCTGTAGTAAAAGTAGCGAGCAGGTGAAGGAGAGTCTGGAAAGATGGAGGTATGCACTGGAGTGAAGAAGAAAGTTGGATGCAAGACAGAATACACACGTATAAAATGAGAGGGAGGTAGCAGAGTTTAAGATGCTCAGAATTTCACTGGGAATGACCAGGATAGACAAGATTAAAAATGAGTCAGAGTTTGAGGAGACAAAGTTTGAGGCAAGGTTGAGATGGTTTGGAATTGTGCAAATGAGGTACAGTGGATTTATTAGACAAAGAATTTTAATGGAGCTGCCAGGCAGGAGTACATGTAAGATTCCTGGATTTAGTGAAGGTGGTCATGGAGAGGGTTAGAATGACAGAAGGGTGTTAGAGATGGGGTAAGTTGGAGGTGTGTTGCGGTCTTTGATTGTATGCTTAACAGCTTTATTTAAGATGTTCACTTTTTTGTGTGTCTCATTTATCTTCTTCCAAAGGTAGAGGAACTTTCCACCAACCGAGCCGACCAGCTGGTCTACCCTCCTCTGCCTACCAAGAAATCTCCTGTTCCTTTAAAGAGCACCACCAGCACTTCACAAGCATCGCTCAACAATTTAAGCACTACCAGCACACATTTTTCTTCATGTCCCTCAACACCTGAAAGCCCTTGTACACAAGTCACATTCAATCCCACTTCTGATTCTACACCATGTCCTCCATCAAAACCGTGTGCTGTTGTCTCAGCTGATGTTCGTCAGAAAATAAAGGAGCTCCTTTCCAAATACAGCCAGGGTCTGTGGGCCCATGCTATGCCCAAACTTTTTATGGAGGCATACAAGGTGCCATTCCCTGAGCATGTGCTGGACAACTTGTCTCTTTTGCTTGATATATGCAATGTGGAGTACCCCTCGCCACATGACAAGAAGAAGGTAAGAGATTGATGCAGTGTAGGTGACGTATAAGTTGAGTAAACAGCAGTAGGTGTTCTGATGGGTAACACAGAAACTGTAGGGGTGAAAATGGTGATTGTTTGCAGCTAAAACAACAATGATTTTAACAATGGTTATGTTTTCGTTCTTTCCTGTGATCAGGCCATCCTCTACAAATCAAGCAGAGCAGACATAAAACCCACAGACGGTCGAGAAAACCAGCAGGGTATAAGGCATCCTCTTCCTTCTGGTCTGAAGGTCCTGAGTCCTGTGGTTCCTCCCTCTTTAGTTCTTCCCTCAGTGCAATACCCATCAGTGCTGGTTACTGAAGTCAAGACCACCAATGCCGTTACTGTAAGGTGAGACAGACTTTATTAATGCAGACATTTTTGTACTTCTTAATGCATTATTAAATCTAAAAAATAATTTAAACCCAGTCAACAAAATGGAAGAGAAAAATCCAAAACCTTTTGTTATCAACATACCGTGGTTCAGGGGGTTGGGAAGTTCATCTTGTAACCGGAAGGTTGCCGGTTCGATCCCCAGCTCTGTCTGTCTTGGTAAATGGCCTGTATTTATGTAGCGCTTTGCTAGTCCCTAAGGACCCCAAAGCGCTTTACATATCCAGTCATCCACCCATTCACACACTGGTGATGGCAAGCTACATTGTAGCCACAGCCACCCTGGGGCGCACTGACAGAGGCGAGGCTGCCGGACACTGGCGCCACCGGGCCCTCTGACCACCACCAGTAGGCAATGGGTGAAGTGTCTTGCCCAAGGACACAACGACCGAGACTGTCCAAGCCGGGGCTCGAACCGGCAACCTTCCGATTACAAGGCGAACTCCCAACTCTTGAGCCACGATCCTGGCCGTTGGAGTAGTTCTCACCTACATATTGGTCGTTGTCCTTGGGCAAGACACTTCACCTACTGCCTACTGGTGATGGCCAGAGGGGCTGATGGCGTGATATGGCAACCTCGCTTCTGTCAGTCTGCCCCAGGCCAGCTATGGCTACAACTGTAGCTTGCCTCCACCAGTGTGTGAATGTGAGAGTGAATGAATAGTGGAATTGTAAAGTGCTTTGAGGGTCTCGAAAAGCGCTATATAAACGCAATTTATTATTATTATTATTATTATTATTATTATTATTATTATTATTATTACATAATATCAATTCAGTCTTTTTTTTGTTTGTTTGTGATTTATTATGACTAAAATCATGTCTTGCAACCTTCATTATTTGGATTTAATTTGAAAATACAAAAATGTTTTCCCCCACAGTAAGTTATGACAAATTGAAGAGTGAAGTGAAAATCTGTCTTTCTTCAGGTATGTAGGTGAGAATTACTCCAACGCCCAGGAAGCCATGGAGGATGCCATGCAAACCTTTTACAGCCAAAACTCCATTCAGCATCCTGTGTCTAATCCCATAGTTGGTCAGCTTGTAGCTGTCAGAGGTGAGGATGGAGCTGAGATGGCCAGAGGGCAGGTGTTAGAGGTTAGAGGCCCCAACAAGGTCAAGGTAAATTTCTTGAATTTATTTATTTTTAACCATAGTTCTGTGCTAGTGTGTTTATGAGTCCTTAAAGTCCTAAATGTTTATATTTAAAATATCTAGTTGCACCCACTACAATTTTAGTCACCCTGAGAGTTTCTGACACACAATGTCACTGTTTTTGTTGTTGTTGTTGTTGTTGTTGTTTTTTTAATCCCCTTTATGCGTCTCAGTAAATTATATTGATAGAGCCAAGCTTTTTAATTTGGCTAAACCATCAGGCAGTTTTTATAAGTGTAAGAGCATTTAACTGTCCAAAAGTCTTGATCCATGTCTCATTTCTCTATATTTTGCTGGGAAAATTGGAGATGGTGGCAGTGATTTATGAAACATGAATAGAAGTAAAGCATATACAGACTTGAAAGTCAATATTGGTATGCCCACATGTTACTCTTTAACACAGACTGAACTCTGTTTCTTGGAATTTCTTTAAGTGGTGCTCAGGAAGAGTTCTCCAGGCATATTGAAGGTCATTCAAAGCTCTTCTTTTTGTTTCATTCTCAGTCTAGATCAGCGGTCCCCAACCCCCGGGCCTCGGACCGGTACCGGTCTGTGAGTCGTTTGGTACCGGGCCGCAAAAGTTGAGGCTCAGGTGTGAAATGTATGGTTTTTATCGGTTTTCAGCATTATTTTGTTATCATTTTTATCGTTAACTCGGTTTTCCTGGGTCTTTTCACGTGTATTATGAATAAATCTTCTTTTTTTTCGGTACCGGTACTAGTTTTATTTTGTTGTATTTATCTGCGACACCTTAAAGGCTGGTCCGTGAAAATATTGTCAGGCATAAACCGGTCCGTGGTGCAAAAAAGGTTGGAGACCGCTTGTCTAGATGATCCCACACATTGGTGGATTAAAATCTAATGATACTACTGTTTCCCTTTCTTTAGAATTAGTTGAAGAAGATGAGTTTGATAGTGTGGCTGTTAGTCTATGTAAATAAAAAAAAAAAATGCAAGTTTAAGGACAAGTGACTTACGAAAATGGCATGCTTACGCAAATTAAGATAGGCAGCATAGTTTGCTTTGAAAGTATTTTAAACTTGACACACTGGAAAATTTGTATTTGCATGGGTTTCTCCAGTTTCTCACAATACAAAGAAATTTGAATTTATTGTTCTGTCTCTGCCAGAAAGTGTAATTTTGACCTCTCCTGCAACAAAAAAATGTATTTCCCTTGGATTAGTTCTCCATACTGTGCACTCTCAGTTGGGTTCAGCTATGGTTTCCTCACTGCTCTGTACAGTCAGTAAAATGGCCAGTTCTCCACATGTTTGGTCGCACACTCCCACCTCTTACCCACTCTGCTTTACAGGGAGTGCAGAATTATTAGGCAAATGAGTATTTTGTCCACTTCATCCTCTTCATGCATGTTGTCTTACTCCAAGCTGTATAGGCTCGAAAGCCTACTACCAATTAAGCAAGAAGCGTGTGGAAAAACCAAGGCGCCAAATAACTGCCCATGAACTGAGAAAAGTCAAGCGTGCAGCTGCCAAGATGCCACTTGCCACCAGTTTGGCCATATTTCAGAGCTGCAACATCACTGGAGTGCCCAAAAGCACAAGGTGTGCAATACTCAGAGACATGGCCAAGGTAAGAAAGGCTGAAAGACGACCACCACTGAACAAGACACACAAGCTGAAACGTCAAGACTGGGCCAAGAAACATCTCAAGACTGGTTTTTCTAAGGTTTTGTGGACTGATGAAATGAGAGTGAGTCTTGATGGGCCAGATGGATGGGCCCGTGGCTGGATTGGTAAAGGGCAGAGAGCTCCAGTCCGACTCAGACGCCAGCAAGGTGGAGGTGGAGTACTGGTTTGGGCTGGTATCATCAAAGATGAGCTTGTGGGGCCTTTTCGGGTTGAGGATGGAGTCAAGCTCAACTCCCAGTCCTACTGCCAGTTTCTGGAAGACACCTTCTTCAAGCAGTGGTACAGGAAGAAGTCTGCATCCTTCAAGAAAAACATGATTTTCATGCAGGACAATGCTCCATCACACGCATCCAAGTACTCCACAGTGTGGCTGGCAAGAAAGGGTATAAAAGAAGAAAAACTAATGACATGGCCACCTTGTTCACCTGATCTGAACCCCATTGAGAACCTGTGGTCCATCATCAAATGTGAGATTTACAAGGAGGGAAAACAGTACACCTCTCTGAACAGTGTCTGGGAGGCTGTGGTTGCTGCTGCACGCAATGTTGATGGTGAACAGATCAAAACACTGACAGAATCCATGGATGGCAGGCTTTTGAGTGTCCTTGCAAAGAAAGGTGGCTATATTGGTCGCCGATTTGTTTTTGTTTTGTTTTTGAATGTCAGAAATGTATATTTGCCTAATAATTATGCACAGTAATAGTCACCTGCACACACAGATACCCCCCTAAAATAGCTAAAACTAAAAACTACTTCCAAAAACATTCAGCTTTGATATTAATGAGTTTTTTGGGTTCATTGAGAACATGGTTGTTGTTCAATAATAAAATTATTTCTCAAAAATACAACTTGACTAATAATTATGCACTCCCTGTAGTTCAGAATCCCATGCTCACCTTGGCAGTTAATTATTATTATTATTATTATTATTTTTTTTTTTTTTATCTAAATACTATAACGTATACATTTATTTATCTATAACATCTGTCTAGCTCTGGCTCATGTTATAGCATCTTTCATGTCAAAATATTTGTTTAAAATTCAGCACCCCTAGAAATTCAGTATTTGATGAATAAGCCCTGTGTAGGAATATGAGATGATGGTTTTATTTTAACAGAGGTAAAAGGATTTTTTTTTTTTTAAATGCCAAATTACCCCCTTTTGTGGTTCTAATGTTAAACTAAACCAACTTTATGTACACTTGCAAAGAGTGCATTCTTACTTTTGAAAATTAATACTCTGTATGTTTTTGTTGTTGTTTTATTGTAAGTTTAGTCTCAAATTGTGTGAGACTGATGTTTAAGCTCCATCACAATACAATGTGTATTAAAAGGCGTCCAAAAGTCTTATAATATTTAGTGTGTGTGTGTGTGTGTGTGTGTGTGTGTGTGTGTGTGTACACGTACGTAGACATGTGAAACCAAAGAACCTCTCTGTGTGTCTGTCAGGTTTACTACATGGATTATGGCTTCTCTGTAGAGACTAACATGAAAAATCTGCTGGAACTACACAGGGACTTTCTTTCCCTGCCCTTTCAAGCCACTAATGTTCAGCTTGCAGGTATGTAGAACATTAGGAAATTCTGTTTAACTGTTTTATACAGAACAAACGCAATCTCTAGATAAAGGAAGTGTTTTTAGGAGTTTCTGTTACCCTGATGCTCTTGCCATTGTCTTCATCTTTTTCCATTTCTTTACTATCCTCCTGTCAGGCCTAGAAAGATTCAGCTCCCATCCATTGGTGCTCTCACTTATGGATAATGTGGCAATTGGAAAGATCCTGCTGATGGAAACATTAGAGCCATGCCAAGAGAGTGAAGTACCTACAGCAGTACTTTATGATACTTCACAGGATGACGACCTCAACATCAACTCCGCCTGCCTGAAGGTTCTACAGGACAAGACCATGAACAACCCTCTGTCTGTAGGTTTACATATTATTGAGGATATACCTTTTTTTTTTGTTTTTTCTTTTTTTTTTTTCTTTTTTTTAAATAAAATGTGGTCAGACAATTAGTTCTAGTGGGGAAGACTTAGATTTGTAATTATTTTCCTCCCCTTTTCATATTTTTCTTATAAACTCAACATAACCACTAAGTGGTGCTGTGTTACCCGTACTTTATTGTGTCTTATGTTATAGTAGGGGTGTGTGTTTGCGTGTGTGGGTGGTTTGGAAACTGCAGTTTTATATTCAGCTTTGGGCAAAGTGATTTGTTAGCCCTCAGGCAGAGCTTGCTGCTTGTTATTTTTCCTGAGAAACACGTGTTACTTGATTTAAAAATGCAAGAGTACAAAAATAACTTTGGGAGTGCAGCAAAACTTTCATTATCTTCATTGTTTTTTGTTTTTTTTAATGTATTGTAGTAATAAAATTGCTTTTTTTAAAAATGAGTTCATTATTCTTCAATAAATTAATCTGGGTTTCATTTATTGAAGCATAATGCACTCATTTTAGCTCATCAAATGGCCAGAAATAAGATGAAAATGCAAAGACTGTTTTGTGCGTGAGACTCTAACCATTATCATCATTGCTGCATCACACAAGTTTTTGATGAATTCTTCCAGCATTGTATAATATGATACTGTTGCCTGTAGGTAAATGTTACCTATCAGGATGTGTCTGTCACAAATGTGTGTCAAGATGGCACCTTGTACTGCCAGCTCCCTTCCCGTGGAACTGCAAGACTGAGCAAGTTACTAGAAGAAACAGAGGCCTACTTCATTTCCCAGGTATATAATACTTTATAGTACATACATTCATGGACGAGTGGAAGACAATGGAATAAGGGTATTTCCACATACTATGTGTGCAGGATTGTATTTTTTGTCATGTGTTTTTTTGAGAAGTTATAAACGGTGATAAAGATAAGGAGGGGGAAAAATACATTCCCCATACTGGGCCTCAGGGACAATGAGGTTTTTGTGCAGTTGTTGTACCTCACATTGGCTGTTTAAATTGCTTTTCAGAAAGATGCATTTACTTTAAATACAAAGAACAATGAATGCAAAAAAACATCTAGTTTAAAAAAAAAAAAAAAAAATTCTTGTTGGAGGTTTTTCCTTAAGGATGACCTTTGAGCACGAATGGCTTCCTTTCTTCTTCTTCTTTTTTGTGCCTGTCTTTTATCTCGTTGACAGTGCATTTGATCCCCACCAAAGACTTCAGACACTTGTCTGTCATTTACTGGGATTTATTCATTATTTGTACTTCTCACAGATATGAGTTCCTTGCAACTGCTGTTCCATCTGTGGAATGGGCGAAGCTTTCTAACACTGTTACTGGGTTTTTCTGTTTGTTTGTCGTCGTCCCCCCCCCCCCCCCCCCCCCCCACTACTAGATCACATCTGAGTTCCTGGTGTCTAGGCCCTTCATTGGCAAGTTCTGTCTAGCTCGCTACAAAGAAAAGTGGGCCAGAGTTGAGGTAGGAATCAAATATTGGCAATGTATTTGTTTGAAGACTTAAAAATAATTGAAAGAAATGTTTTGAGAATGGCAAAAATCATGACCAGTAAGTTTTTCTTCTTCATCTTCATCATCTTCTGTTGCTTTTAATTTTAGATCACCAATATGTACGGTAACAGAGTGATGGAGATTTCTGTCATTGACTTTGGTGTCCCAGCAACACTAGAACTCACTGATCTTCGGGAGATCCCCCCTCTTCTTTTGAAAGACTTCATTATCATCCCACCACAGGTTAGTTACTTGTGTTTGTTCTAGGTGATGGAGAGATCAGTGGTCAGACAGGCTTCACGAGTTTTGTAACACATGTAAAGGTTTGTAAGTGTGTCTTCTCCAGGCTATTAAATGTCGCCTAGCTGACCTTCCTGTTCCTGAGGGTGACTGGAGCCAAGAGGCCATTCTGTGGGTGAAGGAGGCTGTTATGGGCTCTGAAGCCTGTAGAATGAAGGTACTATCTACATCAAAAAATAGACTTGGTAAATGCTGCTGATAATAAAATCTTCACTTTGAAGCACAGTAACTTGTAATTGCATTCTGGAATAATGGCCAGTGTGAAAGAAGTGATTTTTGACAAATTTTCAGGTAAATGGAATGAAGTATCTCTAAACAGGAAAGATTTGACTGTTGAGACATACCATAACCAGCATTGCTAGTGGAAGAGCTATGGACAGCATCTACTAGCACTGGTCTAACGATCCACAAACCATGAACTTCTGATGGATAATGAGAATGTGTTGGACCAAATATGATTTGTGTTGGCTCTTTCACTCAAAATGCACAGAATAAAGGATCTGCTGGCACTGTATTAGTGCTGTACATCACAGGGCAAATCACAGGTCTTGTAGGTTCTAACAGTGTGTTAGACTTCTGGTTGTCGTATTTTGATTCATTAGTAGACGTGCAGTTAAATATCAGTTAACTCCAAAGTGCAACTGTGTAAAGCAGTCACGATAAATTTAAGCTCTCAATTTGTACATTTTGTCCATGCATTCTTTTAACCATTCTTTTCATTTTCAGATCTTGAAATTAAACCAGGACACAAAGGACACGCTTGTCTATATGTATCTTTTCATTGGCGTTGGCGGTCAGCATTTGGACGATAGCATCAACCATCACTTGGCCCAGTCAGAGTTGTGGAAGAAGCTCACAATACAAAACAACACAATCACCAGTTGCAACATGAATACAGGTAATGGTGCGCATCATAAACATTCTGGGTCTGAAATACTTCCTACCAGCAGTAAACATTTGACCTGAAACTTTTATTTTTTATTTTTTTTATTTAAGCTCATAATCTCTAATGTAATATTTGGAATGGGGTGCTGTTTAAACTTGTAGGTCTCACTCCTGTGATGGAGAGGTCGTCTCTCAGCAGCTCAGTCTCGAATCCCGCTGTGAAGGCTTCACCGCAGCTACGTCACATAGCAGGGGGCGGGGATGCTACCACCAAAACTCAGACGCAACTACTTCAGCTGCCACCTCTGCTGGATCTCCCCTTGGTGCGTGAAGATGAGATAACCTTCTATTGGGAGTAAAAGATGGCTGCAAGAATAGTCTGTGTGCTTGAATAGTCTCAAGCACGCAGCCCTGGCTTTAAGCACAAAACTCCTCCCTACCACTCCTTTAAATGCTTTTGTTGCCAGGGGAAGCCAATCTGAAAAAAGTTGGTTTAGAGGGGAGCATGGTGAAGCCAAAGTGGTTTGTTTCAGAGAGAATAAACTGAAGTTCATCAAGGCTTAGTTTAAAATAAAACAATTGTTTTGCATGGTGAAACATGCAGTTACTCTACTACAGTCCAACAATAAAACTGTAACATTGAAGCATTGAAAATGAATAGAGTTTTCCAGTTAAAAGTTCAACATAATCTTGCTGTTCAAATTTGGTGTGTGTGTGTGTGTGTGTGTGTGTGTGTGTGTGTGTGTGTGTGTGTGTGTGTGTGTGTGTGTGTGTGTGAGCAATTTCTCACATCCATTTACAGATTATGGTCAAATTAAATTAGTAAAGAATATGGGTTTGGGGTTATTCCATACCCAAAAAAAGCTGGAGTACCAAGAAGTCATTTTCCTTGTCCTCTTCTTTCAGCCTGGTCAGAATATAGATGTGTTCGTACCAGTGGCATGCCACCCTGGTTACTTTGTGCTGCAGGCTTGGCATGACCTGCATAAGCTGGTGGTGTTGATGGGGGAGATGATGCTTTATTACAACCAGACAGGGAAGACCAACCCAACCACCACCATCCAGAAAGGGCACATCTATGCTGCCAAAATAGACAAAAAGTAAGTCGACACATGGCTGCTAAAGGTCTGTCAGTTTTTCCCGAAATAAATCAACTACTTCATTTATTCTCTCTCCTTCCCTAACACATTGTTGTCTTTGTAGCATATTTTTGAGACTCCAAAATTATAAAAGATATTCTTAAAGAATTCTTCTTTTATAAGTTTATATTAGGAGGAAAACCTTCAACTGCTTTGCTGTGTGATGCCAAGGTTCACAGTTTAAAATCAATAAGTTGCTATTGTGTCAGGGTCAATGGCTTAACCGATGTTTACCTGTATGTAGTTGGCACCGTGTGAAGGTGAAGGGGAGTCTTTCCAATGGCTTGGTGTCTGTCTACCAGCTGGACTACGGTAAGCATGAGCTAGTCCACAGTACGCTCATCAGGCCCTTAATAGAGGAGTTCAGACAGCTGCCCTTCCAGGCTATGACTGCACAACTGGCAGGTGAGTTATTGTCTTCATATAGCTTCACTGGTTTTTTACATATAGATGGATAGTAGGGGTGCAACGATACGCAAAATTCACGGTTCGGTTCGATACTTTGGTGTCACGGTTCGATATTTTTTCGACACAAAAAATGTTCATGCCATTTTAATTTGTCATTCATTAAAATTATAAATATGTTTGAACTCAAAAGTAGTTTTTAAATTTAATGTTGCTGAAACAAAAAAATAATAAAAAAATAAAATCTATCTGATCGAGAAATCACTCATCTTTGGAAAAGAGGGTTTATTACAGAGAAATGGCTCTTTCCAAAATAAAAGCTATACTATATGCTTCTTCTGGGCTATATTCTCAGCAGCATATTAAACATATCAGGTCCCCATAAGGAGAAGCATGTGCTAACGGCTGTCTAAATGACTCGGGTAAAGTTTGTAGCATGCGTGCTTATTGTTTTTGTCTGCTTCCACTTGTCTTTGCACTAGGATGATGTTGGCGTAAATGTGCAGTCATATTCATTGTGTTCCCACTAGTGCTGTCAGCGTTAATCTCGTTAAAATTACTTTAACGCCATAATGGCGCAAATCTCCATTAACGAGCTACCGCGGATCACCCCGTGTGTGGGGCTGGACGGCGTCAACACGTTAATGAGCTAACTGCACTAACGCACTAGTTCCCACCAATGTAATTGAGCATTACGTGGCACATCCGACATACTGTTTTACTGTTGTCCATGGCGCGCTTACCTTCAGGGTCATGCTTCACATGAAAACCAAAATAGTTCCAAATGCCAGATCTGAATGAGGGTGGGGGAGGTTCAATTTCGGGTAGCGTTGAGGCATTTGCCATGTTGCAGCGAGCTTAGCTTCTGTCTCGCTAGCACGCAGTGTAATAAATACAAAGAAAATTGTGGCAGTTTCAACTTATGTGACACACTCAACTCCAGGTACACGACGCCCAGCTGAAAAAACTTCACGCAAGTAGAGTTGCCCGAGATTCACAGAATTTACAGAAAATTTAACATTTTTGTGATATATCTCGTTGTCGGGGCGATAAATGTCTTATATCGGGATATGAGGTTTTGGTCATATCCCACAGCCCTAGGTACAATTATGTCTACTATTGGAATAGCAAAATTCTGTTTGAGGGTTAGCTACCATCTGAAACCTGGAGTGTCCTTCATGGGACTGCTTGCCACTTGCAAAGAAGTGTTCAACAAGCAAATCTTGTTGCATGTGACTTAACTTGACAGCCCAACTTAGTAATCAATCAATTTATTTATAAGCACATTTTAAAAAGGTAAAAAGTAGAACAAACACAAAGAACAAAACAAAAACTGAGTCAGAATTAAAAGCTAGTGAGTAAAGATGTGTTTTCAGACAGGTTTTAAAGATGTCGAGTGTTGGAGAGATCTTAGTTTGAAGAGGCAGACTGTTCCAAAGTTTGGCCTATTTTAGCCTGCTTCAAGGAAAATCAGAAGCAACTTACCAGCTGACTGAGTTCTATTTGGAGGTTTTGTTAGTTGAAAGATCAGAGAGGTGTGACGGAGATCATCCATCCATCCATCCATCCAAACATAGTCACTACTACCAATCAATATAGTGGAAGCCAAAATGCAAAAGGCCGTGGGGGGGGGGGGGGGGGTGTTGTAGTAGACATGTCCATGTTTTATATGAAATCTGTGGTGTACACATACTAGTTGTTTCCTTTTCCTGATCATACAGGTGTAACACAGCACCAATGGTCAGAGGATTCCTCGATGTTATTCAGAAATCATGTAGAGAATCGCGCACTGGTCGCAGTGGTGGACAGTGTGCAAGATGTGTCGGAGGTCAAAGGTGAGCCTTGGGAGCGCAGGTTGACAGTTTACCTAGTGGACACCACAGTGGATAATCAGGACCTTTGGATCCACACAGTTATCACTGCGATTGATGTCGAGCTGTCTTGAACTTCCTAGAATGGAAACACAAGCATGGGGATAAATGTCTTCTGTTCTGTTTCAGTGTTCATTATTCTGTACGAAGACTTTTGAGATTTGGTAGGGTCACAGTCTTGAAGTTAATAAAAATTTCCTGCATTTTTCTTTTGGTTCTAGTTGAGCCATATGTGTTCTTTATTGCATGTTTTGCTTTTTCTTTAAGCTGAGCTGACTTTGCAGAGTTTGATATTGCAGTGAATCCAGCTGTTTATTTATATAATATATATTTGAAATGTATACTTATGAAGAAATTGTTGTTGTTTTTTTTGTGGGGGGGGGGGTTTGCATGTGCGTCCATACCTTCTGGCTCAAAAAGTTTAATTCTGATTACAATTTTCTAGATAGGGTCATAAATCCATTAAATTTTTCCTTATATCAACAATGTCAGTTTAACGGTTTGTTGGGCAAATATTGGGGGGGGGGGGTGAGCAATTTCTTGTCAGCAGATTCTTGCAAGTGTGATGTGTATTTTCAAAATATAGAAAGCATGCACCGTATAAAGATTTCAAGTTTAACCTCTGCCTTCCAGTATCATTTTGTATAATGGACAATATAGTTTAATGTTGTAAAGTTAGCGTTTTCACATTTAACCCCTGATTTCACTTTTACATTTCACATTTCTACCTTTCTTCTAACCTTTAAAAGGCACTTTTGTCAAGCAAAAGAGCTGTCTAGTAAGTTTGAAATATGTTGTTTTATAATATTAAAGGAGCTCAGATTATTCATGTCCAGTTATTTAAAATAGGTAATGGATAACAGGTATCAATCTTAGTCCTACATAATGTCTGTGTAATCAAGTAAACATCTGTCATGTTACCCTGACCTGACTAACTGCATTACAAATGTCTTCAAGTAACTTTAAAAAGAAAAACACATAAAGTTAATATACATGAAATACAGTAATATTACCTTTAAAGCAAATAATGCTCAGAGTGAGCTGCCTTGGGAGAGTGCTGCTTGTTTATCAGGTGCTTTATTAAACAGCTTTGAGTTTTGCTACATAATATTTAGCATTGTTGTTGTTGTTGTTGTTGTTATTATTATTATTATTATTATTATTATTATTATTATTATTATTATTATTATTATTAACTTATTTAATCACGAAGGTAGAAAACAAAAAACTTGGTCCTATTAAAACGGTTGATTTGTAGTCAAAATATTCTGTAACTGCACATCCCCCCCCCCCACTTATTATGAACTGTAGCTTCACCCACATTAGAATGAGTATTTTAAACAGTTTTATTTGGCTGTCTGTACAAACTGAATCAGACTGAATTATAATTTCACAATTTTAATGGATTTGAGTGGACTTAAGATTTCAGTGTTAGAAACATATACTGTAACGTGTCTGCACAAACATCTGTTACTCCACTTATTATTCTACACAGTGTTTTAAATACAAGTACTTTTTAACAGACAGTCATCTGTCTGCGCTTCAGCCAACCTAAATTTAATTTGGTGCTTATTGCAGAACCAATATAAACGGATTGGTACAGATTTGCTCTCTGTACTTGTAAGAATACAATAACTTATTGCACAGTAAAATAATAGGGATCCAGAGTCCAGCACTTAAGCGGTTAACAGTCACCAAACTAACCGATATCCTACCCAGACTCTTGCAGCTTTAATGTAAACCATAAACGTTATCGTGAGCTACGCTACATAGTGAACCATTGTCCGATAATGGAGGCAGCGCATCTTCGTGACATCACAGGAGTGACACAGCAGCCGTGAGCGAGGAGAGGAGGAGGATCTCTTCCCCAAAAGTTTGGTTTGCCCTTTGCTGGAGATGAGATTCAGTCCCAACAGGTCCACAGAGAGTCGACCAGAGCCGGGGGAGGAAACTTTGTGAGCGCTGAAATCTTCTGGATTCAAGATTGTCCGCGGGTCATGGACGGTTTGATTTAGGGGAAATTTGGCGGATTCCCGGAGTTGCGCGCTTGCAGCGGACCGTACTTCGCACTGCTGCGACTCCAGGCGGCTGTGAAGGAAACCATATCTGGTCAAAGTATTCGTTGCTGTCACCCAGCGGGACCAGCCGGCTATAAATAGCGCTGGAGGAGGTAGGGAAATTAATGCATATATTATACTGCGGGCAGCAAAGCAGTCAAATAAGTTAAGGTCACTTCTCCGTGTTAAAACCGTGAACCGGATTAGTTTAACATTTACTTAAAGTGGGAAAGTGGTTTTCTAGAAAAAATGAACACCAATTATAAGTTCCCTGTTTCTGTTTTTCATCATTTGGCTGCTGCAGGTTAAATATTAAACTGAAAGATGCAGATTGGGTGGGTTTTTTTCTTTTTATTTTATTGTGATTGTATTTGGACCAATCATAACTACATCTTTTAATTTAATTTTTAAAGTTATTACAACTTTGCAGAAACAGGAGTTCCGAAGTATACAAAAGTTGCTGGTTTTCTGTGACCTCCACACATCCACTCTAGAAATAACTAAGCTGTGGAACTTCTGTTTGTCAGTCATTTTTATTTTATGAGCACAGCTCTTAATGGTGCTTCAGAAGTCTGCTGTTTACCTCCTGGTTTAGCCATGTATTATATTATCAGCTGGAGTATAACAGCACTCATTGGTGATATTACACTTAACAAAAACATTATGACACTTTGACCTCTGCAGAATGAACAAATGGCCTGACCCCAGGTCCAAGGTAGCAAGTGAGCTACTTGGTCTGGTATACAGATCATGATATATGACTCTGTGCTGGCCCCAAAGCAAAAAAAACAGTGGCCACAGATGTCCTCAGCAAAATGAAGGATTATTTAACGTGTGGCCTTTAATGGTTTTGGTTGTATGCACACCTCAATGCCAGGTCTAAATCTACGAACCAAACTGTCTTTTCTTTGGAGTGCCAGTAATAAAACACGCCATCCTTTCCACAGAGCTTATTTTCTGCCACATGCATTGTGACATGTGGCTGAGTAAAGGAGAACAGTTGTCTCTCAGCTGTTGTCTGCTGGGACATTTCAGATATCTGTGCAATTTTTACAACTGCTATCTTTCCTTTAGATTGTGTGGCACAAAATTAGGGTTTAATTCTTCTACTTTCTCAAAAATGAGCAGAGTTAAGTGTGATTATTGTAGTTTTATTCCATTTCAGCATCAGACCTAGAACAAACTGAGCAGCTAAGATATGTTTGGGGTAATTTAATCAATTAAAATCACTTTTAATTTACTTTTTTAGATATGTAGAGTTATGCTTATATTTGAATGTGAATCTGTGAAGTAGTTATGCACAAAGATGTTGTGGAGGTCATTTCAGCAGCCTGTAGAAGATGGCAACAAAGGCTTCACGTACCATTTGTATGCTGTTTGAAAGCAGTTAACGAGGAGTTGCAAAAAGAAAAATCAAGTTACTTTAATATTGCTGCATGAGCTTATTTCTGTGATGAATATTTCCGTTTTCTTCACTCTGAGAGCATTTGTGAATATTGCAGAAATGTCTGCGTACTTCATGACTGAAAAAAAAATCTTGCCTTCACCCAGGAGTAGCTAACTTGTATACACACAGTTTTAAAAAGACTTTTATTCTGAAATCTTTTTATCTTCTGCTCTCAGTTAGTGAAAGGCTGTGCTCATGCAAGACCAGTTGCCCTCCCAAGGTTTTACACATATCTGACTTGATTAATTATCCCGTATCAGTGGGCTATTCTTAGACGCTTAAGGATTGGATAGGCCTGCTTTCAAGGGCAAGAGGCAAGTTAGATGTTTATGACTGCAGAGGGTACGTTCTGGTTCAGGTCATTTTTAGTTGTTTTGCTCTTTCTGCCCAGTGAATGTCCTGTAATGAAGCAGAGGCTTATAGAAATGTTCTAAATACAGGCAAGTGTCTGTTCGATATCATCAGAACAGGTTGCAGTCTTCCAGTGGGCTTGCAGTGCTATTTGGAGTGCAGCCCAGTTCTTCATCTCTGGTTTTGGAAACTTGTCTTGACATGGAGTGAAAAGAGAAAGCAGAACAAAAGAACAACACGCTTGACCCCGCTTTTTAGGATTAAAGCCAAAGCACACTTGGTGACATCGCTAAGATCAAAAAGATAAGCTTTCTTTCACATTTGTGCTCCTCAAAAACACAATTTTCTGCACTTTGAGCTCCAGCTCAATATTTTCTGCCTAATTTGAGATCATTCCCATCGCCTGATACAAGCTCAGTGAAGTTATAGTTAATGTTGTTATGTGGGCATCCATCGGTAGCAGCTCAACACTTGTCAGAGTCTGAACTACAGCTTTAAGGAACTTGGGGCTTAGTGACCGTGTGCGCGCCCAGTGTTTGGTGCTCTGGTCCACAAATGTTCCACTGCAGCTCATCCATTTTCAGTCATCTGGTCACAGAGCCAAGACAGAGTTCGAGAGCAAGATTTGGAATGAGTCTTCATAGCTGTTTGAGAAAGAAACAAGAGCAAGACACGTTTACGGACAGCATATTTGACCTATCCAACATTTATAAAGTTTTCAGGGCAACACTTGGAGAAAATAAGCAGATGATCAGCAGCAGGATATGTGCAAAATTACCAAGTGTCAAGCAAATAGGTGAAAACTTGTAAGCAAATCCAATTCAATCAGACAACTGTTTTTTGTCTAATTGAATCAAATTGAAATGGTGACAAATAAATGGAAAAATTCTTGCAGAGAAGAACAATAAAACACCTAGGAAGGCTTCAAAATATTTCTCCTTAAATAATAATTAACGGTGCAGTTTGTTCACCTGTCTGCATTTGTAAACTCATTCATATTTAGTATTAAGTCATTCAAAAACCTGCATAAAAGCTTAAAGATGCAGTTATATACCAGACTTGTCTTGGCTAGGAGCAGTTCCATCTAGAAATTCTGTTAACAGCTTAATTGTATATTTGCTGGCAGATGGGAATTGTTAGCTTTGAGAAGGCCTAGGTTAGCGCTTTTTATCTTTCCACTCTGTGCTAAGTTGTACTAACCTGCTGGCTGTAGCGTCATATTTAATCTAAAGATGTGAGTGTGGCACATGGAAACCTTTTGAGGACATGAAAATGAACACTCCAACAGCTCTCAAAAACTCTGTGACGATATAAGAGAAATGGAAAGAAGAACATTTAAAGCATTACCAGTGAAAATGTTTGACAAATTCTCATACATTTCTTTTGCACTCAATGAATTTCGTATTTTCAAGCCTTCTGTATTTCTGGACAGTTGCTTTCTGAGAAATCGGAGTAGTAGAGAAGAGATGACAAGCAGAGAAATATGATGTTTCACTTCTTTCCATGTTCATGACGTACTATTGTTTTCTAATTCTGCGAGCTATTAATCTCTCTTCACACTATTTACTTGTGCCTCTTTCAGGTGTAATTGCTTTCCCAAGAGGGCTACGGGCACTTGGCTGCCTTTGCTGTTATTTTACCCGAGGTGGGGGTCATTAAGGTCAGTTTGTCTTCTGAATTCCACTGTTAAAGCATTGTGTTGCTTTTCTCTGATCCTTCAAACCCACTGTTATTCCAACATTCATTTTAATTACTCACTTCTTGGTTGTTTCCATCCATAGATATAATCTAGGCTCCTGATCTCCTACAGTTTGCCTTTTTCATTTGGAGGCGTTGCTGAGGTGAGAGAACAGTTTGAATATGCCTCACATGTTGAACACATCCCAAGAATAACAAAGAGCAAAGAGAATACAAGAAAATGATAAATACTGTTATGCTTTATTGCCACATATATTCCCTCAAACAATATAACTCTCAAATTGATTGCCATCATTGCTCATAATTGATGTGTAAATATTTTATTTCTGTTGTTTTCCAAGATATTGTACTCTTCTTTCCCCCCCAGGTGTGCTGTCCACAATGGCGCTTCTGAGGAAGGAGATGGAGAAGTACAGAGACATAGACGAGGACGAGCTGCTGAAGAAACTGTCAGAAGAAGAGTTGCAGCGGTTAGAGGATGAATTAGAGGAGCTGGATCCTGATGTAAGCTTATAACATTGAAGTCCATAAGGAGAAGCTATGTCAGTATGCTGGTATCAGTGGGGATTAATGGGGGCATACATGCTCAGCAGACAGCACGATGTAATGTATCACATTGTATATCACTGGAGCTGCAGTGTGCTTTCGTTTGAGTTGCTGTTAGCTGGTAATTTCTGTTTTTAAAATAACATAAATCTTAGTTTTTATAGTGGTAGTACAGTAGTAATTGTTAAAATATGTTTGAAGGAAAGGACTGAAAACAAAAGTCTACAAAGCCATGGCATTTATGGTCAGGAGTTTACATAAACTCATCATGGGAATGAATGTCGTGATACTTTTGAGCTTTTAATGATTTCTTTAAGAAATTTTTTCCCAGGGTGCATTGATTATAACCAGGGGTGCACATAAGTGGTCCGCAGGTGCGCATTCGCTGTCAAAATAAAAGACGCGCACCAGATAAGAAGTTGCAACACGCCTTTGCGTCCATATAAAAGGCACTGTTTTTGTCCGCTAGAGTGGGATTTTCACGGCATATTCTGCACCACATCTCTGTGCGTTCATCGTTTCTTTAAAGCCAGCTCACCTCCTGCAACTACTTTTCTGAGAATATGCGGTTCTTTTGCAGTTCGGACTCCTTCTGACATTTCTTTGGAGGTGGAGGAACACCAAAGTAATTGCTTAAAGGAGCTTCTTCGACATCTTTAAGAGTTCTAAACAAATGTCTGTCCTCCTCCAGAAAATCTTATGTACGCAAACGTGCGTTGCAACATCTTATCTTGTGCGCGTCTTTTATTTTGACAGCGAATGCGCACCTGCGGACCACTTATGTGCACCCCTGATTATAACAGCATATATCTCTAATGACTTGTAAAAACAAGAATTGGGTGCACAAGCAGCAATTTATTTTGGATTTCCTCTGATCCACACCGGCAAAAGTATATACAAAATAAAATATACATACACTCACATTTTTTCATAAGCGGTGCTGAAGGTTCCATAGTCTCTTTTAAATTGACAAAGCCAAGGCCTACAACTGGTACTTTCTTTGCCAGCATAAAAAGGATTTGTTTCATAGCAGTTGTCTATTGCTCTGAGTGTTGGTCACTACTCAGAGCAATAGAAAAGAGTAGATTTGCACAGGTTGGGAAGGTCTCTTGGAGCCATTTCTAAACAAGTGCACATTCCAAGATGATTCAAAACAGTTATGCGCAAGCACATCTTGTCTGGATGTGTCACCACTTTGCCAAGGT
Source organism: Astatotilapia calliptera (assembly GCF_964374335.1). NCBI lineage: Eukaryota > Metazoa > Chordata > Actinopteri > Cichliformes > Cichlidae > Astatotilapia > Astatotilapia calliptera. The sequence continues at coordinate 12,946,762 of NC_137427.1, read as the reverse complement.
CTGGAAGAAAACCCAAACTGTCACCCTCAGATGATGGTTGTTCAGGAAAAACCCCAAGTTCAAGGTTACCAGAAACCAGAAACTACTGGAATACCAACTGCACAGGGAAGCCAGTTTTTACATCGCCATGCCCTGAGAGGGTCCCACATGGACAAGTTAAAATCCCTCTTGGTAAAGGTTTTTTGGTCAGATTTGACAAAGATTGAGCTCTTTGGCCACAATGGCAACAGGCATGTTTGGAGAAGTAAAGATGAGGCTTTCAAACCTATGAACACTGTACCAACTCTCAAGCACGGTGGTGGTTGCATCATGCTCTGGGGCTGTTTTGCTGCTAGTGGTACTGTTACATTACTCAAATAGATGGAATTCTTCAACTTTACTCCACACTAGACTAAACATGGACAGAATTGGGTGTTCCAAATAAAACAGGTCAGCATTAAGCTTCTTTAATGGCCTTCCCGAACCTCCAGCCTTAACCATGTTGAAAATGTTTGGGATAACCTGTAAAGCTGGTTCTGTGCCACAAAATGAGCCAAAATAAATGAGCTCCACCAATTTTGCTTAGAAGAATTTGATTAACATCTATTCCAGGTGCAACTTTCTAAGGGACGTTTAACCAAATATTAGTTGGGGTGTAATCCACACTTTTGACCTTGTGTGAATTAGAGAAAATCCTAAATGAATTAAATTCTTTATTCTTTATTTTTATGTTTTGAAGTCATTAAAGATAGATGCTGTATATTCATTCCACCCTGGAAAAATATCAATTCAAATAAATCATTTAGAGCATTTACCACAATGAGCTTATGCAAACTTTGGACCGCGACTGTATTAGAAGTTGCTGAGCGCAGATTAGATTCTCTGTGTAAAAGTATTACAACTAAACATGAAGGTCTTTTGTGTCTGCGGCAGGGTTTGATTCAGTAATACATGTAAAAATGGTGAAACAAACGAAAAACGAAGAGTGACAGTGTGAAAAAGTAAAATACTAACCTTAAATTAATAACCTCTTGTTACTGTTTAGTCTTCCCTGTTATTCAAAGTATTTCTCCTTTTGTATTAAGTACAGCTAAAGCACTTATAATACTACATCAGCACTCGTGTTTATTCGCTGCTGCTTTTTATGATATGTTTATTTCTGCATTTGATTCTCGTCCACCGACAGACCACCGAGTAATAAATCAGGGGTCAAGGTGTGGACAGCTGCTGCAATAGCTGCCAGATGAATGTCTAACTCCTCATAAAGAGACCGGAGTCCCCCTCAGTGCCAAGGGGATGACTCGAAGGGTATAATGTGGAGTAGATATGTGTGTGTGTTTGTTAGCGAGGCTCATGCCAGCAGTGAGTGACTGCAGGGACTCGCTGACGTAAACAGAGGAAACAGAGAGAAGCAGTGCGTATGTCCTTACCTTGTTTGTGCCTGTTTATGAGGGTCACCTGTTACACAACAGTAAAGTGCCCATTTGCTCTGACTGTAACATTCCCAGCACGGTTTCCCACATCGGTTCCAGTAAACAGACTGAAAGTTTGCACGCATGTCTGCCATTATTGATTATTCAGCAACAATTACAAGAACATTTTGTGTTTTACAACACACAGTACTGCCTCACAAGTGTACTGACCCAAGCTTGCTTCATACTCAGTTGTTTGTGTGGATTAATACAAATCACACGTAGAAAAAGTTCCAATCAAAGTGAAAAGTTTGGCATAGATTAAACCATCAAAATGGCTCTGAGACTGCAACTTCCCATTTTCAAAAAGTTGTAGAGAGCCTGTAGCTACAGAATAGATGGATATTTTCCTGAGGAGGTGGAGGTGGTGTTTTGCTGGCAGGTATTATTGGATATGTTTATTAGAGCGTGAGAAAGTTGAAATCTGTGCTGATGTTTGTTTGCATTTGTTGCAGGTGGTCATTTTTATTTGCATTGTGCATTTTTATATGCTGGTATCTGAAATGAATCTTGATGTGTCATATATCTTGAAATGATATCGTCTCAGCTTCAGGCTCATAGACACATAGACACTCGTATTGTACATGTGACTGTTAGTTGATGGGAGAGAAACAGAGGCCGACTCATGCTGTTAAAAATAAAATACTGGGACTGAGCGCTGTAATCTAAAGCTGATATAAGCTTTGTGTTGGTGATATCTTAGATTGTGCTGACTGCGCAAAGTGTCGGGTATGTTCGGTTGGGTTTTTTTTTTTTTTAATTGCTGTACAACCAGATTATTATTTGGAAGCTCCTAATGTAAGGAGAGAGTCTGACTGAAGATGAATAACAGTGAGAAGCAAAAAGAGAAACAGACTTATAAAGAAAGGGAGGCCCCTAAGTGCTGAGAAGCAGATAAGATATGCAGCTATAAGTAGCACTTCTAAGAGCATGGTTTTGAATGTTGCTTTAGGTTCAAAATAACTTGGTGTGCACTAATGGTCTGGGAAATTTCTTGGTCCTGTGTTGAGCTAGAGGAGAGAGAGAGAATTATATGGTGTCATGCTGTCTAGGCCTGACATCATACAGTTCACTCAGCAGCTCATAAAACTTGTTACAGAAGAAAAAAAATCAAAGTCATTTGTTCTTAGCTTTGTGTTTTGCTTCAAAATATTACAAGACTTAACTAAAAGAGAAGTTTGAACAAGATAAAGAAAATAAAACCACATAAGCACCTGTTCGAGACCACTTTAGCATGAGATAACTGCTGACAGAGACATAGGGAAACATAAACTAAGTGATCCGGTGCCAACACAGCTACTTACTGACTTTAATCCTAATATAAAGAAAGATATGCTATGCTGTGCTTGAAGGATGTGATTGAAAAGCCTGATTAGTGTAATTTTATCATAGACTTTGCACTGCCCTGCTTTTGCAGTCAAAGAAGCTGCCCTCTGTTGACCATTAGAAAGAATGCAGATGTAAGTCACTTCACTTTTCAGAAGCTACATACATCTTGACACCTCATGAGGTGAGATATGAGATACTTGGTTGGACTTAGTTAAAGCACTCAGAAATGCTTTAATTCTTTGTAGCTCAGATTCAACATGGTGCAGGAAACATTCCTCTGGGATTTTGGTCCATGTTTACACGATAGCATCACACAGTTGCTTCGGATTTGTTGTCGGCACATCACCGCAACCTGAAGATGCTCAATTGAGCTCGTGTGACTGTGGAGGCCATTTGTGTGCAGTGAGCTCACTGTCACTGAGATGGTTTGAACTTTATGACATGGAGCGTTAATGTTGCAGCAGCAAAAAATCTCATCATCTCACATCATCTCATCTGTTCTTAGCTGACAGCAGGTGTGGTCTTGTGCTATAAAGCAGAGATGACTGTGTGGGGAAAATCCCAGTCGATGAGTACTCACTGAAATATTCAGACCAGCCTATCTGGCAAAAAGAACAATGTTACATTCAAAGTCGCTCAAACCATCTTTGACTCCAGTTCTGGTGCTCGATTTAGACCTCACCAGGTAGTCTTGACCATGTCTGCATGATTGAGACCAAGTTGTTGCTATGTGATTGGCTTCTTAGCAGGGATAGCTCAGTAGGTAGAGTGGTGGCCCCATGATCGGAAGGTCGGGGGTTCGATTCCCCTGAACAGCTACCCTGAGGTACCCCTGAGCAAGGTACCGTCCCTACACACTGCTTCCCATGCGCCCAATGGCTGCCCACTGCTTCACTGAGTGAATGGGTTAAATGCAGAGAGGAATTTCCCCACGGGGATCAATAAAGTACATTTTCTTTCTTTCTTCTTTCTTGGAGCGTAATACAGTCTCTGCTACCAAGTTCTGTGGGAAAAAAAACGAAAACCTTTTTAACATGATAGAATAAGTAGAAAGGCACTTTGGGAAACTCAAGGATTCATTCTCTGGGGAATGAATGTTGAGTTACATTAGGCTGGATCGGAATTGTAAAGCAGGGAGCAAGTCTGGCTAAAAGCATCGAAAAATTCCTTCACACTTCACACATAGACTTCACACATAGACTGGTCAAATTAGCAAAAGTATGGGTTATTTTTCCAACATGCAATACCAACATATTGTAAATGTTAATCCGTGTCTAGAATGCATTGTTGCCTGCTGGGATGCGCCAGAAGGACCAGACAAAGAAAGCACCAACAGGGACGTTTCAAAGAGACAACCTCCTGGCCCATCTGGAGAAACAGGCCAAAGAGCATCCTGACAAAGAAGACCTGGTGCCCTACACCGGGGAGAAGAGAGGTAGGAACTGGTGTGTTTAATAAAAATCAAGTTAATCAGGCAAATCTTTTCATGATTAATCTTTTTATTAAGATATTATTGTTATTATTATTAATAAATGAAAGCTGTTTAAAGCTTCCTTAAACATGATTTAAATGATGGTGTTACTTTGTAATTAAACAAATATCTCTGGACTCTTGGATGGATTTCAAAAAGGCAAATTGATCAGTGAAAACAGCCAACCTGTAGCTCAGGTGTTAACACTAAAACTCGGTTTATCAGAAATCCACAGCGTAGACACAGACTTGACTGGTGGTGAAGAACTTCAGCCATGTCAAACTCTTTAAACTCTGTAAAGTTTCTTTCTGTTTTTCTGACTTTTGTTACGTTCTGATTTGCTGGTGTTGTTGCTTTGGGACTCACTCCACTTGCCGCAGCATTTGCCGTGCCCTCAGCGGTGCCATGACATTTAACCAAGACAGGTCACACGTGACTTTCCAAAAACTGCTCTCACAACTCCTCTCACAGAGCCACGTGTTCATATGAGCATCAGAAAAAATGTCTGGCTGAAACTCGAGGAGCAAGCCACACAAATACAGACATAGCAAACCTATCGGTAAAGACATCTCTGGGCTTCTAGAGTCAGCCGCTTGTCAGGTGTGACATGAAAGCATACTCACCTCACACAGCTTGTGTAACAGAACTGATTTTGGCAACTGGACTGACCTTGTCTTACATGTCCTCACCTTAGACTGACAGTTACATTCAAATTCCATACTACTGTATGTACTGTATTCAGTACTAGTTATAGGTTCTAACAGGTTGATGGTCTTCACTGTTTTTGTAATTCACATTTACTTAGCTTTTGTTCTGTCTTTTTTATACATGACTTTCTATGACAAAAGAGTGAGCCTTTGTTAATGGTAGTAGCAATGAAAATGATTGCTGTGTTTCAGGAATAACAGAGTGACAGACAATCATTCATGTTCACATACACACCTACACCCGATTTAGAATGTCCAATTAACCTAACATGGGAGGACCGCAGGAGGAAGCCAGAGTATCCAAGGAGAACCCACACAGGCACAGAGAGAACATGCTAACGTCACACAGAAACACCCCGACTGTCTAGTGGATTTGACACACCTCGCTGTGAGGGGACAATCCAAAGTTGTTTATGCCATTATTTTAAGAAATAAAACAATATATCACAGAGTTATCATAGATTTTTTTAAATTATTATTTTCTTACTAGTTTTTAATTTTACTTCATTTTGACTTTTTGTTAATTCTGTTTAGTTTCAGTTTGTTTCCAGAGTGGGTTTGCTTGTTTCAGTTTAGCTTTTATTGTTTGAAAATGTTTAGCTTTCATTCGTTTCAATCTTTAATTCTTATTATTTCATTTACGGCAAACGCCAGAGGCAAGAACTGTGAAAAATGAGTGTAGATACAATATAAATACAAACCTTTCGACTTTTTGGCCTCAATAGAAGCATTCATCAAATCCTCATCAGGCAGTTTATAATAAATGACAAGGAAAACACATTTCATCTGTAATTGTATTTTAGTTTAGTTTTCCAAATTCACAAAATCTTTTCCATCAGTTTTATTTTTTTCCAAAGGTGTAGTTTTGTTTGTTTTTTCATTTTAGTTCACAAAAATATGTGTTCATGCCTAGTTTCAGTTTTTATTACTTTAGTTTTTAGTTATATTTTTAACTTTAATAACCTCAATACACAGCAGTTCAACAAATTCAACCTTAGAGAGAAATTCAGTGCATATACTATGAAGCTGCATTTCCACTACATGCGGTCACACCACACAGAATGTATAGAAATTTTGGGTAATTTTGAGAAAAAATGCTACTTAAGAAGCAAATCTGTAGCCATAGAGGTCCCTAAATTGACAAAAATCCAGGAAAAAACTGGAGTCTGTCAAATGTAACTTGTAAGCTAAATGCTAAATTAAAGTTACTGATAATTGTCATTGTAATAGTAGTGCTTGCAGTCACTTACTTTGCATAAAATATATCCCCTCATATTGCAGGGAAAGCCTGGGTGCCTAAAACAAGAGTGGATCCAATCATAGAGTCTGTGACTCTGGAGCCGGAGTTAGAAGAAGCCCTGTCCAGTGCTACCGATGCTGAACTCTGTGATATTGCAGGTAACTATCACACAACATCTCTCTGTAGGCTAATTTTTCCAAGAAAATGAACAAATAAAAGTACTTAAGTTTAATTGGATTTTACGTCTGCACATGTAGCTGAACTGTAACTTTTCTCCATTTCAAGAGTTGTTTCTATATATTTCTATATGAAGGTTTTAGGCATGCTCTCACTAATGAATGTAAGTAGACTACCATAGGTGTAACTAGCCCTTGTTAATCTAACTTTCACTCATTTCCTCTAGCACTCCTTTCATCTTCATTCCACTCTTACCGTTCAACTCTTCATCATCATCATCCGTACCTTCATTTTCTGGATCTTTCTATCTATTAGTTCATCACCGTCCAGGGTATCTGTACGCTGCACATAGTCCTGCATGGAACAACACTGGTCTTCTGTGACATTTGTGCTTTTTGTTTTACTTTGTAGTCGTATTGTTGCATGTGCGGACCGTGCATTGTATTTAACAAAAAACTTGGTTCATGCAGGGCGAGTGGACCTGCTGGTACATTTTTTTGGATAGTGGGGAAGGACGATGTAAGCTACATCACAAAAAATTGTAAAAATGATATTAATGACGATGTAGAAAACACCCAGTGTTTTATCAGCTTGCAGCTTGCAGGTGGCGGCAGTTGGGAATGTAAGTGCATGACACCGCTATAGCAGGTATGATGTGATATGACGCAGCTCTGCTTTACACACTGCAGTTATTGTCATTTGCTGGATTTTGTCTGAATAGTGTTTGAAGTTATTTTTCTTTGCCTTAAAATATAAAATAATAACTTTTTCGATGTCCATACCATCAGGAGAAACTCGAGCTGCCATTAAAACAGTGTTGCTGATGTTTCAGGGTTTTTTCTGTCTGTTTTGTTTCTTTGTTTTTAGCCTGCCTGAGTTATTGCAGTCAATGTGCTGAACTTATTATATTAATGATGACAGTGAGTTGACTTTGTGGGAAGTATACTTACTTATACCATGTAAACACATTTAGTTTTAACCACTGTCAGAGTAATTACAAGACGATGCATACTTCATGTGTGACAAAAATATTATCCAACCCTGCAGCTGTTAGAAGACGGAGATTTAAAATGAGAAATGCTCGTGGTGAACAAGCCTCTTAGCTTGTTGCAATACACGCACTTCACTGCATTCAGTAATCGAATAAACAGTCAGATACTCTCAATCTCTCTGACAAAGAAACAAGGCAAAGACTCTCTGTTAATTGTGTCCTCAGAGTAACTGCTTGGCTGGAAACATATTTCAGATTTCCTGCTGCCAGAGCACATCATAGATTTTTTTTGCCTTGGCTGGCTGATATCTCATTATTTTTTTTATAACAAATAAAGTATATTGCACATTGATTTGGCTTCGGCCTGCTAAGAGCAGAAGGTCAGCTGTGGTTGCAGAAGTCAAAGCCAGTACACGGGAGCTGAATCCATACAGTGTGCAGGTTTTTTTCTTTCTTTTTTTTTTTCCCTCATGCTTGCCTTGATTGCGATGCTGAAAGCGACTGGTGCATGGTGGTCTGGTCTAAGGTTGCAAGCCAATCAATAAGTCCACTCAGTGTCAGCACTGCTCTCTTGCTTTCTCTTTCTCGATCCTTTTTTTTTCTCAAATGTTCATTCTTCAGTCTCCTTCTCTTCTTCCAGCCATCCTGGGCATGCACACGCTGATGAGTAACCAGCAGTACTATGAAGCCCTGGCCAGCAGCACTATAGTCAACAAGCAAGGCCTTAACAGTATGTGAAACACATACACGCTTGCACTCACCTACCGAAATGTATACTACTGGACACAAGTACACATGAATTATAGGGACTTTCGAGGAACAAGTAAAAGTACTCTAAAATAAAGCAGATCACTCAACTAGTACCAAAAAAATTGCATCATTTAAGAAAAATGCTGCAGTTGGATTGGAATAAAGTGTGATCTCATGTTTGCAGAATGTTTATTTTACCAGAAACAGTGTATGCTCATATTTTTTCTGTTTTGCACTTGATACATGCACAAATAATGTAAAACAGGTTAAAGTAAAATAGATAGGTAGATAAAAGAGTATAAGCACACATACATTTTGCTATTATCCTGCCAGGAATACACTATCGCTGGTTCATCTGTTTGCACTTCATGTTATGCTACATCGTGTAAACGATTGAATTGTGGGATTACTTTTAGCTCTCCTTCACAGGTTAATGAGCTATTGTTTATCTTGTGTGGTGGCTCATCCTATAGTTACACTTCCAGCTCTAAACAGAGACTGAGCATCTCACATCCAAATATGACTACCTTATAAAGCAACCCACAGTCTCCTGCTGAAGTTGTCACTCTGTTTTGAGTAGTGATACAGAGGAGGGCACAAAAACCCTTTTTACAAAAGCATTGGTCCATATTAACCTTAATGACTGAATCTCAGAGATTTGCAATCCATTACTAAAGTAGGTGCACATTTCTCGTGCTGGTAAACCAAACGGATTCTAGTTTTTCCGTATTTTAGATCTTCTGCTGCAGAGCACTTACAACGAGGTACTCTGTGCAGCTTTTGCAAAGTATAAAAAATATCATTTTGAAAATCTCCTGAGGTTATTGTAGCCAAATACTAATACTCTGCCTGTACTGTGCTCTGCAAAAAACTATCGTTGGAAGTACGCTTAATCACCTTCTTAAGATTGATACCAATCCCCTGTCAGTAAAATAAATGTGAAGCTACACAGATGTTTAGCCTGGATTACCATAAAAAAGGGGGCAAGCATGGAGAAGAAGAACAGCATTTCTGAACCAGCAGAGTACTCCACGACCAAAAGCAACACTGAATGTGGAAAACTATACTTTCACCAAATAAATGTGTTCTCTTTGCTTGACACAAGCAAAGTCTCAAGCAATCATCCAGAAAATGCTGTTTACAGTGTTTAGAGTCGCAGATTCAGAAATTGAGTCAACTACTTAATGGAGAGGTTATTTTTTGTGCTGCTTTTGAAATGAGATTTAGTCCAATCAGACCCTGAGTAAAGCAAATTTATCCATCAGCAGTCTGATTTTGTAAATATATTTTTATATTATACGTGTGTTGCACCCCAGGTGTGATCCAGTGTACCCAGTACAAGCCAGTCCCTGATGAGGAGCCCAACTCCACTGATGTAGAGGAAACTCTGTTGAGAGTAAAGAGGAATGATCCCGACCTGGTAGAAGTCAACCTCAATAACATCAAGGTAAGAATGCTGGGTTGTGTTAAAAAAAAAAGAAAAAAAAAAAAAAAAAAAGAGAGACAGTGCAGGTTTAATAATCTATATCTATTATAAAAATTATATTTAAATTTGGATGTATATTGGATTTGGTTTCAAGTTTTATACATAAACTTCAAGCATTTGTTTCTTTATGAATCACAGCAATTAATATTTTTTTTTACTGTTTATGACAAGGGAAAATGCAAAAATACATAGAAATAAGTTTTTCCAACATTTAATTTTTTGTTTTTCTGCACCCAGAATATTCCTATCCCAACTCTGAAGGCATATGCCGAGGCTCTGATGAAGAACACAGTGGTGGAGAGGTTCAGTATTGTAGGAACAAGGAGCAATGACCCTGTAGCATTTGTAAGTCTAATGCTTTTCAACCTAACTTGCTTTTTTTTTCAGTTCTCTTCCCTTTTTATCTTAACAGCTTCCCAGTTTTTCACTTTTTATCATTAATGGGGATGAGTCCTATTTTGACAAACAATATGAAGATTAAAATAAACATGTGGTTTGACAAAGTTCCTCCTAAACAGATCAAAATACACCAAGAGGGTAAAAAAGCAGGGCGTAAACAAAAAGAAGAAAAAGCTCTGCAGAACAAGAGCAAGATATCCAAACTCAAGGCAACAAGGAAAATTCGTCCCAACAATACAGAAAAGAAATGTGACGCAAATAGGAGTACATGTGGAGTCAAGCAGATGATCAGACAAAGGGAAAATGGTAAATGGCTTGCATTTGTATAGCGCCTTACTCAGTCCCTAAGGACCCCAAAGCGCTTTACACTACATTCAGTCATTCACACACACAGGCAATGGCAAGCTACATTGTAGCCCCAGCTGCCCTGGGGCGCACTGACAGAGGCGAGGCTGCCGGACACAGGCGCCACCCTCTGACCACCACCAGTAGGCAAACACGGGGTTAGTATCTTGCCTAAGGATATTTGGCATGCAGCCAGGGATCAAACCACCGACCTTCTGATTAGTGGCTGACCTGCTGTGCCACCTGAGCTACAGCCACCCCCCCCCCAAAAAAGAAAAGACTTGCATATACTCAGTGGCCAGATTTTAGAATGAGACATAGGTGGACATAAGTGGCAGATAGTACAGTGGAAGGAACTCGGATAGGCGAAGACACAGATGGAAACAAGCAGGAAATGAGAAGAAAAACAAAGACAGGAAGTGAGGGCACAGATGACGCACAAGGAATAGCAGTTACCAAAATGAAGCAGGAGATGGAAACAAGCAAGACGAGGGAACTAACACAGACAAAACAGAGACTAAGAGTAGGAAACAGTGGAGACATTTGTACAATATGAACAGAAGAAAAACCAAATCAAAATCAAAACGGGGACCAAACCACAACGAAAGCCTGACAAGAGCAGCCTGGCTTCAAAGCTGCTCCTGAATACAAAGTGCTGTGTGTTTTCTCAGGCCCTGGCAGAGATGTTGAAAGTTAACACGATGCTCAAGAGTCTGAACGTTGAGTCCAACTTCATAACAGGGACTGGAATCCTGGCCCTCATAGAGTCGCTGCAGAATAACACCACACTACTGGAGCTCAAGATAGACAATCAGGTAAAAGCTCACACCCTCCATAGAGTACAGACAGATTTAAACACACTGGAACAGTATGTATGTGTCATGCAGTGTACACAGTTCATCATTGCCACTTTGGTCTAATGCTCGCTGATTGCATTGCAATGTCTCATATGCCATAGTTGGACATCTGTGACTCATTGCCCACTAATGCCTACTTTTATTTCTCTCCTTGTTCTTGGCCCTTTCTTTTTTGCTTTTCAAGTCCAGTTATTGATTGAAATCAACTTTTTTTTTTTTAAAACCCTCAATCCCACCACTGATTTTTTTTTTTTTGCCTTTAATCATCTACTCCTCTCTCGTCTTCCTCTCTCCACCATCCTTTCCTGCACTCTCTGTGAACTCCAGAGTCAGCCCTTAGGCAACAAAGTGGAGATGGAAATAGCCAACATGCTGGAGAAAAACACCACATTGCTGAAGTTTGGGTATCATTTCACCCAGCAGGGTCCACGCCTCCGGGGCTCCAATGCCATGATGAACAACAATGACCTGGGTGGGTACACACACCTGCATGATCACTGTATGGATGTGGCATTAGGTCTCGAACTGACAGAACGTCAAGTAAATACTCAAGTAATATTATTTTCATTCTTTTAGTTATGTCTTTTTGTAATGTTTCATTTGGCGGAGTTAGACGTTAGTATGGGCACGAGTGCACTTTATCATCACTATATCTCCTTGAGTTCTACTTCAATCAGAGGCTAATAGAAGAATGAGAGTGATATCATCAGTTGGTTACTCAGTAGAGCTGCCAAACAGCCTCAGCCAATCATAACAGTACCTTCCTGAGTTATGACCTCAGCACTAAGAAAAGCCTGTGAGCGTGAGAGAGAACATAATGAAGCGAGTGAGTGGAGTGTTTCCTGTCATGCACAAATTTTACCAGTAATTGTTGTGTTTGCTGACCTGATTTCCAACTTTTTTCCCCCAAAATATTTACTTTGTACAACAAACTAGGGCAGAATAAATCCTCTCTGACTCGATTGCTGTAACATTCACGCTACAGAATGTAGCTTCAAAACTAAATTAGATGTGGATATGATTTTGTTTGTGTTTTGTTTTAAATGGTTTTACTATCTTCTTGTATTTTGTGTATATATATAATGTTCAAAACCACTTTACATCATTTATGATGCTTTCTCTTCCCCACGTCATCTTTAAGCCCGGGTCGTCAGGTCGGAGACAGACGGCTCTTTCACCCTCACTCTATCTGTCCCTGAGCTGGAGAGGGCCTTTGGGAAAAAGTTCAAGTCTAAGACTAAGTAAAAAAAAAAAAAAAAGTACAGTACAGTCACACACTGTATGACCGCTCAGCCTTGCCTTTCTGCTGCCAACATCTCCCGGTTCTTTTCCGGACTACCGGAAGCTCTGCTGCCTTCTGTCATACTCTTCTGAGAGTTTCTATTGCTTGTCCACATCTTCACTCTTTTAATCATCTCTAGCTTACGGAGACTGCTCTTTAGTCCCACGGCATTCCTGAAATAGTGCAAAAATCTTGCAATTCTGGAAACATGTAGATGAGATAACTACCTGTATTAAAAAGGAAAGAATCTCATAGCACAGAATTTGACTTTGAAATTATGCTGTATTTTTCTATACTGACTTTGAGTGATTAGTCTTTGGTCTTTCTGCTCTTTTCATCTGCATTTTTGGAGGAATTTGGTTCCTCCTGTTTTTTCACTCCTTTCCAAAGCCCCAAAAGTGGACCCACAGGACTCTCATGGAGTCTCTGATCACCTTTTAGTAATTAGTTTCTGGTTGTTGAACATGCATTATCACGTGATCTTGAGACAGAATTTTCTTCAGAGCTGAACATATATTCTGTTTTATTGTGCACAATAACCACAAAGTAATCACGTTTAAGAAGACGCTGTCCTGTTCTTTCCACTTGCTTACGTTTGTCCTGTGTATTTATTCACAAAGAACTCTTCTTACACGTTGCAGCCACCAATTTGTTGTGATGTTCTTTTTGCCTTGCTTTTTTTGTCAGCTATCTTGCTTCCTGTCAGTTAAAGAGGTCAGCTTTGCTGTGCTGTTGCTTAAGATGATGAGGTTGATGTTGTCTTTCATCTTTCTTTCTCCTGTAACCTTCCATTTTCCCTCTGTCTACAGTAAGAAAGAGAAGGCTTGAAGGAGGACCCATTTTCCCAAAGTGTCGGACAAATGTGTAGAAACCAGGGCTACCTTCAACTCCTGCCATCTGTCACCCCCTTCCACTCTATCAGGTTCAATTGTTTTGGTTTCAGAGACAGTGTCTGAACTTTTTCACTCACAGACTTTTACTTAGTAAATGTTAAATGATCCATTTGGATTAATTAACAGATCCTTCTGAGTTTCCAGTGCATGCAACAACAAAAAAAGTGACATTAATATTATTACTTTGTGCTCTGAAGTTTGCATTTTGACATATTTTCTAGGCTTGGACAGCTATAACTGCAGCTTTTTGTACAAACCAACTCCTACTCTGTAATTTTGAGTCTTTCAATGCTTCCTCAGTGAAGGGCTTAAGGTCTGGTTTTGAATGTGGTCCCATATGAAAAGTGATGGGCAACTTTTAGCAGTCTGCTGAGTTGAATTTTAATAGTTATTATTATTATTATTATTATTACTACTGTGCTGTAAATGACTGGTGTTGTCACTACTGCTGTTGCTTCCAGGACACCTTACAAGACTACGAATTTCTGCCATGTCAGATTATTCATTTAAATTGAATTGAGAAAAAAAATGAACATCTGGTTTTGCCCCCATCTTCTGATGTTTTTCTCTTTTCATTTTTCAGTGTGAAAAAAAGTATTTAGTGACTCATTTCGATACTGAGCTACACAGATTCTTGAGCAATTTACAAATGGCTGTATAAACCTGGCAACTGTGAGATTTGTCACTACATACGTATTTATTGAAACAGACCTGGGAAAGAGTCAGAAGCCATTCATATGACTTGGTTTGATTATGCTGGATAATCAAATAACCAGTAGTAAAAACGTTGCTGTAAAAGAAAATGTACTGTCAAATTACACTGTGACGTTATCCAGTGTTTATATTAGCACTCGCTGCCTGTTAATGTGCAATATTCAAATGCCAGTGTAATGTGCTTTATATTTTCCTTTAAATATCCAGCGAATACGGCACTGTTATATAGAAGTGTTTACAGCAGCGGCATTGTAAGAGCGCCAGAGAGAGAGAGAGAGACAAGAAGCTCAACAAATTCTGAGAGAAATTCCCAAAACTAAAGATGGTGTTAGAAAAAAAACTCCCAGAGAGTAAAAAGCTTTTGAAAAACTTTGTGATGGGACAAAATCTGCAAAGAAATGTAACAATTTTAAACATAATTTGATGAGATTCTTTACATGCAGTTTTTTAGAATAAATGTTACATAGCTGCCGAGTGGCAAGAGGGTTTTTGCTTACAGTCACCAGATTATATTAACCCAAGCAACTTGTGAATATTTGAATGGATTTGTTTTACACTTTCAGCCAGGTCTGGTTTGTTGATTGTTTGTGTTGATTTGTATTTACTGGAGCTACAATGTGTGTTTTAGTATGAAATGACTTTTTTACTACAGGTTTCACATTAATCCCTAAATCCAGGTTTGTTGTATTTTTGTATGCAGGAAACCTTTCATGTCTTTGCAGCTTTCAGACTATAACAATCCCCCTTATTCGTATGAAAAACAGACTATTTACAAGCATGTCTGGCTATGACAGGTACTGCAAATCAGAGATATGGTATTGCACCGTAATCCTTTGGAGATCAAAATGAAATGGTTCTCATCATAGGCCAAAAAAACACCCGAATAAATGTTGATTTTATGCTGCTGTATACTTTGGAGCAGATAGCGGGATTTCTCATAACTTTAAAAATCAGCAGTGCAATGAGGGAAAAGTAGAGTTAGCTGTTATATAAGCAGGAATTAGAACAGTTCCAGTAGAAATCACAGGATGGTTTGTTAGCTTTTATTAGCTGTCGATGAATTATTTGTTTTAGGAAACGTTTATGTCTTCCTAATGTGAACAACTCTTGCTCAAAATTCTGATTGCATGTTTAAGGGCTAATAACACATTCAGTGTTATTATTTATCACCACTTTGTTACTGACACTGTCAGTAACAATGTCCAGTGAATGGTCGATATCTTCATTATAAAGATGAAGAATTGAAAGCTAAAAGTGAAAGAGGACTCTGCTCTCACAGTCTCTGTGTGTCATGTTCTTTTCTCCTGTGTAGGGCTTTTTTCATATTGTACTGCTTGACTCGGTTTTTTCATAGATAGTTCACATTTTTTTGTTCTGTTTTATGAATTAAATAAAGCTTGAAAATTGTCTTTGTTTATACACCTTCAGCACATTTGATACAAAGACCGCAGGGCCCACAGTGCCACTCTGTGGCGAAAGAGAAGAATTACACCAAGCTGGTGAAGCTTTCCATCCCTCTTGGCTCTCTTGGCTACGGTCCTCAATGGTGGCGCTTGGTTGCAATTGATTTTATACAGCAACAAGGAAAAAAATCCACATGTCATATTTATGAAAAATTACAGGTTCTCATTGTCATTCCAGGGAGGTTGTAAGAATGATCTGGAAAAAAAAAATTATTTTAATTTCATTGGAGGGAAAAATTACAGTTTTATGCATCATTTGTTTCAGTACAAGGTTATTACAGTTAACTGGACTAAACTAAAACGATTTTAGTTAATCGTGATAAAAAATAAAAATGAGACTGATTCAGTAAAAGGGCTAGATGTTACAATCCCTGATAATTGTGGAATGGAAATGGAATTTTATTATTACAAAAGTAACAAATGAAATAAAATTCAGGAAGGAAGGTCTTTAGTTTTTGTTAATTTGGTGAAATTCAACATGGCAAACACAAACACATATTTATATTCTATTATTGTACCGTGCAGAACGTCTTAATTGTTCCAATCTAACAAATACTGCATGTATACTGAGACTGTAAAGTGCAACTTACATCATGATTTAAATATGGAATCTCACAAATAAGACAGCGACACACTTTTATGTGTGAACAAGGTTTTAAGTTTTTATTGAATCTCAGGCAGAAACATACATGATAAACCTTTATTGCTCATGGCAACCTCATTGGACCATCATCACATCTAAGCCAACAATAAGAAACTGAATCAAGCATCACTTTAAATCGTCTTTGAAAACACACCAGCTTTTTTCTGTGTAGCTAAATTAGAAGGCAAACTGCAGTATTCACTGTGTGTCTGTGCGTATCGAGGGAAGGCGGTCTTTTTCTCACAAATCATTGTATAATGCGAAACCTGGTCTTATAATTCACTCTCGGCTCAACGCTGCTTATTCAAAAACACATTTTTTTTAATTCACACTGTTTTGTTATTATTCTTTCCCTTTTAAGTGATCCTGATGGTAATAGTATATATACTGTAAATTCTGGTTTTATGGCTGAAAGCTTAAGGTTTTTGGCTATTATATGAACAGCCAAGCAGTCATTCTTCATCAAAACAATAAAATAAAAAAAGAAAAACCCTGCAAACATGTAAATTAAACTTCCTGAAAGCATACATATTTATTTATATATATATATTTCTTTTTATTACTAATAATATTAACGGCTATATAGACATGAAAACACAGTCAAACTCAGGTGTTATTGCCATATTATTTTTTGCATGATAACAAAGAGGATAAAAGGAGACCGAGATGATGGGAGCACATATTCACACGACTAACTCTTACAGACAAATGGCATGCAGGACGTGAAGAGAGACAGAATGTGAGAATGGAAACATTTTAAACACTATACTACATGAAGGGCATTGTGGGAGTGTGTGGGGAAAGTAGACGACAGGTTTTACAGAGATTTTAACATTGTGTGCAAAAGGTTTCACATTAATTTTAGACAAGGCTGAACATAAAACGAGCTTTAGGAGCACACAAGAGTAGTCTTTAAAGTTCCTTTTTAAAATATGGCTTATCAAGTTATTACTTTTTTTCTTTTAAAGACAGACATACAGAATAATATTTTTAATATATAATATTTTTGATTGTTTTTTTGCCCACATGGAGGGTTGTTATGCACTGCCTTATTTATGTACAAACTGAATGAATATGGTGTACAAGGGTATTATTTTCCAGTGGTGCAAGAAAGCTTTTGCATCCCTTGCAGGGGACAGAAAAGGGAGTTTAAAACTTCTCAGACTAGAAGGATAAATCGTCTAAGATTTGTCTTTGCCCTCTGCTTGCTGTTAGCTTTCTAACATAACTAACGTTCACATGGCCGGTAAGCCAGCCTAGCTTAGTCCAATGGCTGCAGTTCACACTGTTGGTGCATTTCTTCATCACAAAACCTTGACTTGCCAAACAACATAACACCTTGCCAAAATGTAACTTCATGTTATTTGTTTAGATGTGTTTGAAAAATGAGAAAAACTAAATTAAAGTAACTGTAGCCTGTGAACTAAGCTAGATAGTGTTAGCTAGCTACCTAGCTTACTTCTTGAGCATGTCTTGCAGTGGGCCTGGCAGGTATTTCATCACTGTGTCCATGATGCTTTCTTCCTCCTCCTCATCACCACAGCCAGCTGGCACAGCCTTCTTAGGTCTAGTCAAGCTGCCCGCTGCAGACTCTTCTTGGGCAGCTGCTGCCTCAGCCTCGGCCTCTTCACGCTTTTTCAAGCCATACTAGAGTTGAAACAGAAACACAAGTTTGCTGATAAGAGCTCAGACAAAAAATACATTGCAAATTTGTATTTGACAAAAGCACACAAAGAAAAAAAAAAGCATCCATTTAAAAAAAAAACATGTTTCAATCAAAACATCATGGAAAAAGAAGTATTATTGCGCTGTCAGCCAGCTTTTTAAAGAGTGAGTGCTTCTTGTGAATCACATTTTTATAGACGCCTACACACTACATTTGTAAGATGCCATTTCTGGTTGACAAATGTCAGTCAAGTAATTTGGTAATCATAAAATAAAGCAGCTATGCATGTGACACTGCTAGCTTTGCCATGCTCCAGCAAGGACATGGACATAGTGTGGGCATTTTTCACACAATCTGGCACAAAGGAATGAAGCTGTGGAGGAAACTGACAGTATCCTTTTGGTGACAAGCACTTTAGGAGCTGTTCCTCACTCTTTGTTTTCCTCCGGGAGAACTTAAGAAGTATAGACGAGGTGACGAACCAAGGGAGGAGTGCTGCTTTTCAACCCGCTGATTCACAGTGGGCTATTCCCTTCAGACCTGTCCCACCCACAGACTGCCTGCCTTTCACACTGCAGTGAAGTGGTTACACTGCAGCCACTGCAGTTTCAGCGTCTCTACAGCCCTGACTAGTTTGTATAAAAGAAATACAGTGTGTAATCATGGAACAAAGACAAACGTCCAAATAATGGCCTAATAATGTATATGTAGCTTCAATTGTATCCTGGCTACCATTACTGTTTCTAAATCAATCTAATCTCATCTCATTTTTCAACAGCTTTTTACTTCTCTACAGCTCCTTCCTGATCTACTGATCTATTTCATGGGTACGAGAGCTTTAAAAATAGCACAAAGCAAGCACAACAATGTCACGGTAGTCTATTTTAAACAAGTTTTTTATATATATATAAATAAACAGTTGTGCTGTCAAGCCACCAAGATGAGAAGCCTTTAGAAGGTACGTGAAAAACAAAAGAGAGAATGGCTTCTAAAAATCCAAGTTTTTTGCCCATATGCATCTCTCGCGCAGTAAGCAGTGCTCATTGTATGACATTATTTAATTCTACATTAATTGTTTCTTTATTGTCTTTGTTTTGGTGGTTGTTTTCCTTACAAGACTGACTGACTTACTATAGTTCTGTTTGTTGGGTTGAAAACTGTAAATTTTACTTTATGACTACCTTAGCTAGCCACAGAGCAAAATCCATTTTTTTCATTATACCTTATCTCTGATGCCTTGTCTCATCGATTCCCTCTCAGCCTCCATCTTGGCATATTTGTCCTTCCTCTCCTCCTCCTGCTGCCTCAGTGCCTCCTGTCTCTCCTCCTCTTTTTTCGCTGCATCAGGGTCCTCTTCCTTTTCCTCCCCACCAAGCATTTTGCCAACATCAGGAGGGCCTCCTGAGAGACACGAAACAAAAAAGAAACACATTAGACACAACAACTGCTCCAGCAGGCTTTCAAGATTGAGCTGTCAAATTAGTTTGCGAGACACGAGATGACAAGCAGATAAACTGACTGAATGAAATAGAGGCAGATGTATTTCACAAACACAGGTACAACCTTCAGCATTTCACCTTAGAGCTATTATTATCTGCCAGTATCCAATGCTATTTGACATCAAATGCAAAAACATTTCCGTTTTTGGTCTTTTGTTGGCCCTTTTCACTCACTATTTGATTTTCTTAAACAGATACTGTCTGAGCAGTTATTAATGGCACCTCTAATATGTTTACAAGCTGATTTCAAAGATTGTTTTAGCACAGCTCCTTTGCTGCCTGAGTTAGTTACAAGCATGGTTTAAATTAAAATGTGGTACTTCCAGCTACACCACAAAAGCAAGGGCTTACCTTTTCTCATGATTAGCTTTGGACACCACAGTTCTTCTTATTAATCTAGCATGCCATCCACTTTGTTGAATGCAAACACTGCATTACAAGGGCACCCAATAAAAACAAGTACTCTACTGTAGTGTCTTCAGTTACCCACAACTGACTGAAATTATTCCTGATGTCTTTACTATTTGTATTTTTTTTAGTCCTGCACAGTTGCCGTGGAGCACCCATAATTTCGCTTTATTGTCATTGCTCTTTGTTGGCTCTCTGATTCTTCTATTCTAATTCCAACCAGATACTGTTTCACAGTCCATTTGGGGAACATGTGTTTATAGTTGGTGCCCTCACATGTCGTGTCACAATAAAATAGAGGGAAATGGATGTCTGCATTGACCATGATGTTCACCCTCTGCTGGTAACACTTGGTTATTAATTCAGAACTCACAGTGTGGCCCATTTTGCTTGATTTTGGGAAATGAAACCAAAACATATCAGGCAAAGCCTATTTAAAAGACCAGTGCAGATGATCTGGTCCCAACAATCATCTGACTCATACAAAACTGAGACACATTTTGATGAAATGGACAGCAAAGTATACCAAAAAAGGCAGCAAAATAGAACCTTATGCTGGACCCTATTTAATATTGCTGGAAAGGCATTTGCAAGTTCCTTGTAGATGAGATCATTAAAAGCCTTTTAAAAATAAAAAAAAAGCAAATATTGACGACTGGTGGCAATTAAAACATAGCTGAATTTGCCCTTTCCTTCTAAATTCCAGTCGTCCACAGAGCTCTGTGCTGAAAGCAATGAATTTTATATTAAACATGCTTCCCTGAAGTCATGTTATCATAAAACACTGGATACATGTTCACTATTATGCAGATGATACCCAGCTGTTATTATCTAAAAAGGCAGAAAAATGAATACTTCACGTGAATGGATGTCTTAAAGACACAAAGGTCTGGATGACCTATAACCTTTCACTTCTAAAATAAAACAAAGCTGGGATTATTGTTTTTGCCCCTAAAAATCTTGAATTGAATGTAATAAACTTCTCCTGATATACAAAGTTTTAAAAAAAAGTCAAACAACATAGAAACCTCATAGAATCACATTATTTAAACAGAGCATTTGGCTCCCACACAGCATGTTTGCTTGTGGTTCCTAGAGTTTTAAAAGTAAAACAGGAGGCAGAGTCTTAGGTTATCTGACCGCTCTCCTATGGAACCATCTCCCAGCTTGTATTTGGGAAACAGACACGCTCTCTACTCGTAAAAGCAGGATTACAATTTTTCTATTTTTCCTTTTGAAGAAGCACATAGTGAGGGCTACAGCAGGTGACGCTGACCTATCCCTTTGTTAATCTGCCTTATGCTGCTGGAAGATGACCCATGATGCACTGAAAATGACTTCCTTCAGCTAGTAAACGCCATGAAATGCAGTCTTTTCTCCCAC
The DNA here is from genome assembly GCF_964374335.1 of Astatotilapia calliptera. Lineage (NCBI taxonomy): Eukaryota > Metazoa > Chordata > Actinopteri > Cichliformes > Cichlidae > Astatotilapia > Astatotilapia calliptera. The sequence goes on along the minus strand of NC_137427.1, from coordinate 12,925,608 downwards.
AGTTTGTGTTTTGTCCTTGTGTCTCTATGCTCTCCTTTTTTTCCCTCTTCTCTTTCCCCTCATCCCATAACCTGTCCCTGATGAGTTTGGTTGTGCTGGGAATCTTCATGTTGAAAAGGAGTTCTTTTGTCCCACTGTTGCCGAGTGTTGCTGCCAGGTAAATGCCTGATGGTTGAGTCCTTACCTTGCAATATAAAGCACACTGAGTTAGTGCTATGTAAATATAACTGAACTGAATGGAATTCTGCATTAACTAAGTAGTTTAAATGTTAGTGACCCCAGTAATGGCTGCAGTCCTAATAAGTCTCAATGTGGAATTTGAGGAACATAGATGATATCAGATAGGCTATGGATCAAACGGTTTTTGCATAGCACACTGTTGATGTATACAGTTATTTGCCAGATGACACGGCAATACGCTGTTTCTGCAACAATCAGAAGCAAACAGGAAAAAAAGACGTACTCATGAGACTAACAGTATAATCAGTATGACACAGGATGAAAGAATGGTGACAGATTTCAGAGAGTACACAGTTCTGTATATTAATCTACAAGGCATAAGCCTTTGAATATGCTTTGCACAAATCTGCTTCCTGTGCCTGTCAGAGTTATACATCTAATAAAATAATACCTCCTGATTTCAGTACAGAAAATGTTGACTTCTGCAAACACGAACAATAGAAAACAGTAGAAACAGTCATCAAGCATCATGATATAAAAGATTAGGAGAAAAACCAGTGGTCTGAAGAATCTTGGCAAAGACGGGAGGAGATAAGTAGCGACGAGGCGGAAAGAAGAACTGGAGAATAAGGAATCTAGGATATCAAGGCAGTCTACATCCGAACATTTTGACACAACAAGAAGGGAAGCAAGAAGAGTGTGATGAGAAGGAGAGAATCTGTCAAAAATAATCGTCCAATTTGTTGAAGTGTTCCAGTTAGTGGGATTATCCAACAGTTCATGTGAAGTTACAGTGTGACACAGAGAGAGGGAAAGTTGGAAAGGAAGCAATATGGAGAAAGTGCTCAATGAAGGAATAAGTTGTGTTAGAAAACAGTGAAGTAAACGAGAGAGTGAGGTTAGAACGAAGAGTGGGATTGAAAAGGTAAGAGGCGGGCAAGGACGTCGGACGAGAAAAATCAAGCAACCAAGGCACAAGACTGACTACTCCTTCAGTCTTCCCCTGGTGCTGTTAGTTTTTCTGATTCATCAGCATAATAAAAACAAACTGTAGCAAAATGTAGAGAGAGATAAAAGACATCTAAGGCAGAAGACGAGAAAAGATGAGTTGGCAATGGGCGAGCACAAGGGTGCTGAAGGACAGAAAACGAAAAACACATTTTTGTGTTGGGTAATTAACAAAACACAAATGACACCAGTTTTTCTGCTCACATCTCAAAATAAATTGCATCAAATATTCAAACAGAATTTAGCATAAAAAAAAGCAACCTGAGTAGTCACAAAACACAAGTTTTAAAGGATGCCTGTATTTCCATAAGCAAAAAAGGTTATCTGGGCTTTGTTAGAACAGACTAATAGTAAAACTGCGGGACAACACTCGTAACATTGAATCATTACAGCTTGTATGGAGAAGTAGGCTTATTTGCCCTCTTAGTTAACCCCCAAATTATAAATTTTTTTTTGCAAAAATTCTAATTGTAATAAAGGCCCTACAGCTCATTTGATCTATAACCTCAATAAAAATACATTTAAAAAGTCACATTTTTTATTTTAAGTCACATTTAATACAACAGATTATACACATTATAGCACATATAATTTACAACTTATAGTCCTAAAATGGAAATAGGGTACGATTTAGCACAGAACTACTTTAACTGACAAGATGCTAACTTAAGCGTATTGAGTGGCCTCATTTTCTTAGTCAGATCCACTTCTCACTCGTGATTTAACTAAACAGGATGGTGACGGTAAAAAAGCTCACAATAAGGCTTCAAAACAGGACCTCAGCTAAAGGGCCGTGGCTACACTTAAGTATGCTGAAAGATCGCCTAGAAGAACACAATATCAAAATCTAAAGCTCTCCAGACACAATGAGGAAGAGGGCGATTGAAAGACATCAGTCTTAGAAATGTTACAAGGCTATTTCTAAGGCTCTGGGGCTCCACAGCTTCTCAGAGACTTTATTACAAAGGAAGAAGACTTAAAACAACAGTAAGATTCTGACAGCTCAGGTTGCAAACACACACTGTGCCAGTGCTTATGTAAAAAAGTACACTCAACGGAATAAGCTCCAACTCGTGCATGAAATGGAACACATTAATGTTCTAATGTTAAAAAAACATAAAAATAAAATCTATAACAGGGAGGAAAAGTTTTCTAACCCTGGAGCTACACCACCTACGGCTGGTTTCACCCGCTTATACTTTGCTAGGCTTGCAAAAATAAGGGATTGACAACTGGAGAACTAGTAATAGCTCTAGCCCAGGGGCTAGGAAAGAAGACTGTAATCTCAAGACAGTTTGAACAGGTGTTGTATGGGAAGTGTAGAGCAGCAAAGCTACAATTATTAACAAGCTCAGTGGTTCTCAGACCTTTTTCCCACTGCAGAGGCTGAAAAAGTTCATACTCCAAATTCCTTCAGTTCTATCATTCAATGAGAATAAAAACAATCCAAACTGAATTTCTTCTATTTCTTTTTCCATCAATACAAATTATGTTCATGCAAGTTAGTTTCACTCCATATCTGTGTTCCCTGCTTATCCACACCCAACCAGCAGTGAGTTTATTCTCAACCAAGATTTTAAGCATTGCAATAGCAGCACTTTTTTCAGCATTTAAAGCAATTTATCAACAGCATTAATGAGCCACTTGTATTAAACTGAAAAGGACAGAGAAAGTCAGAATCTCTTTATTAAAGAGAATAAATTCAGAGGGAAGGAAAGAAATACAAGGTAAAGTGAGGTATTAGCTGCATCAGCATTGGATGAGCAGCACATAGAAGCCAACACAGCAACATCTGGCAGAGCATGCTATACTTGCTCCTTTCAAGTCTGCATCTGTATCAGACAGTGAAAGAGAGGCAGGTTACAGCTAAAGTCCTTAGTTGTCAACATATATGGTCAAACATGAGGTTTTGCATGGTTATGCAATTTCTTTTTATATGTCTTTGAATGCAAGTGATAAATGTGCACACATGTTCACACGATGATAAACATTGTATTGCTTTCATATGTGCTGAGAAAAGGTGCCATTTAAATGTTAAATGGACTAGCAGTTATAGATATATAGTACTTTTATCTAACATTCACACACACACTCAAATGGATGCATTGGTGGTAACTCGAGGTTCCGTATCTTTCCCAAGGATGCTTCACCACATAGATTGGAGGAACTAGGGATCAACCGACCTTCCAATTAGTAGAGAACCTGCTGTATTAAGTTAAAAAATTTTGAATGTTACCAGCCCAGACAATGATTACTAATAAACACCACTATTCTTTGACCACTGGTTTAGTCAGGAAAAAGGCACTGCACTATGCGAAACTATGGAAACTGAAATAAATGTTTACATGAATCGATACTGTCAGTGTCAGAAAATCCCAGATAAACATGGACTTCAAGATCAGCTTATGGCCCAGATCTGGAATATTTCCAGCAGAAGCTGTGTAAACAATGCCGCTGAATCCCGTCAGTAATGCAATGACTCACAACTAGCTGAGCCTCACTGTCAAATAATTCCCTAGGAAAACACGGTGAAAAGGGCCCTCAGCTCTTATTTTAACAACACTAAATCAAACCAAAATAAACTTGGTCTGGTTTCACAAAATCCTATTTGTGCATTCAGATCATATTTGTTCAAATAGAATAAAGGACGATAGCTTTAAAACTGAACAATGAGTCTGGCTGTTGTTTTGTAAGCCATTTGCCACAGATACATTAACGCCCTTTTAAACCAAAGTAAATTTATTTAGCTTGCTCTTATCACAAAGCTGTGGTGAGCTATGTTTTTCAATTAAAATCAGTAATATCAGCCACTTTATCCATAACAGACATAGACATGCCCTGCTGTGCCACTGGATATTGTAGATAATCTTGCTACTGACCACATCGAAAATACAATTCCAAGATAATCCAAGTACAACATTTTAAGTCATTTCCTGTATCACCTCTCTTTTTAATTAATATACTATGATTTCTTTCCTCCATGTTTGGGCATTTCCTGCTTAATAAGAAGTGTCATTTCTTTAATCCCTTCCTTCTGAAAGTTCTTCAGTAAATCTTTGTTAAATCCAAAGTCTTGAGGGAAAGTGGCAAAGAAGACTAACCTTAGCTAACTCTCACAGAGTTTCAACTTTTGACAGAATCAGATAAACAGTACTTATCTCTCTTTTCCCACTCAAAGTTCTCGGGCAAATCCCCTCTAAGCCCAGTGTGTGGCGAGAAAGTTCACAAGTGTGCTGTAAAGATTTCCAGCAAGTTTGGCCTTTGGGATATAAGTCATTGTCTCAATAACAGCTTTGTGAGACGGTGGAGGAGATGGTGGGGAGCATGTTAACTGTGATTTTGATTTTTTTTTTTTTTGCCTACTAATTGGTAGCAGCTTTAATGCCAGCTTATATTCCTCTCCCAAAAGTGTCCCAAGGAAGCATCTCCACCCCATTACACCAACAGCAGCCTGACCGTTGCAGCTAAAGTGAAGATGGGGTGAGCAATCTTCAATTTTCTAATTTTGGTTAGCCCATGCAAACTCTACTCTCAGTTTCCTGTTTTTAGATGTCAGGACTGGCAGCCGGTGTCGTCTTGTTCACTGTTCAACATGTGTGTTCTCCTGCATTCCTTCGTTTTAAGGTGGTTATTTGAGTTACTGTTGCCCTCCCATCAGTTTAAAGCAGTCTAACATCTCCTCTACCACTCACTGGATATTGTCTTCTTTTTCAGACCATTGTCTGTAAATCAGAGATGGTTGTGCTGGAAAATCCCAGCAGATCAGCAGTTTCTGAAATACACAGACTTTCATTATCGTTCTGTCAGTCTTCTTTTTATTCTGGTGCTTGATTTCAACTTTGGCAGGTCGTCTTGAAAATTTCCACAAGCCTGAACGTACTGAATTGCTGCCATGTGATTGGCTGATTAGATAGCTGCGTTAACAAGCAGTTGAGCTTATGAGCTGTCTTCTAAGCAAGACTTGAGATTCGTTCTGAAGGTACATGGCCATTTCAGCACAGGAAAAATGGTATTAGTAATAAAAATGCTGCAGCAGCATGTAACAATCGTCAGGCTATGAATTCGAAAAGTGATACTTTCTGTGAATTTGCCTTTCTCAGAACCCCTCCCCCGTCTCTCTCTTTCACTAATCATGCCTTATACGGTGGAATAATTTAGTTGTTGAATCTGGATGTACCAAACAGACATGCAGTCACGCACACCTTGCACTCTAGCAAAAGCTCAAGGTCACTTTTGCAAATGATTTGATTTCTTGGAGTTAACACAAGAAGAAAATGGGAAAATTATGCGTGGGTGCCAGCTGTAGACCTCCACACCAATCAAGTAATGACGGCCTCACTCCCTTTGCCAATCATATTAGAAGCTTGCTAAATGTGATTATCTCTACTTTCAGGCGATGGGGTGAGCAAGCAAAATCTCAAGGTGTCTCTTCTGTTCATTCCACCTCAAATAACACAGTTTTGTCAGACTTAACTAATGAAAATGTCTTATGATCGCATTTATGTGTTAGAGTAAATAACTAAATATTATTACAGCAGAGAAACGATGGGGTTTCATATTTTTACCAGGAAAAACTAGCATGTTCCCATTTTGTTTACAATATGTAGAACACTAATTTGCTGAAGCGGTAAATTCTTTGTAGTTTTTAGCCAACAGTTAGCAGTCTGTGTGTAAGCGTGTTTGATCATGGTAAAATGTGGTCTTGGAGTCTTTTACTGCAGCAGGAACTACCAGATATGTGGTGAAGAAATTATTACTGGGTGCTCATGGGTCAGACGATGGTATCTAGCCTTAATGGTTTCCAGACAACAGCAGAAATGAGCGATTCAGCTATGCTGGCATACTGATCTTTTAATTTAATGATGAAGGAACTGTGTGTATTTAATTATGAGACATTATTCATGTTATGGTCTCAGGTCTTTGACCAAGCATTTCAAGTTTGGGACTGAGTCTGATTTCTTAGCTCCAGCTTTTGGTTATAGTTTGATTTTCATTGTTTTCATTAGTCTATGGCCTTCTGGTTTTTCCATATAATTGTCATGCCTCAGTGTTTAGTTTCTTTGTTCTTGAAATCTTTTTTATTTGGTTTTATTTTTCAGTCTTACCTTGTTTATCCCCCCTGAGTTCTCTATGGGTTATTGTAAAAATTTTCACCACTATTGGCGATTTCCTGTTTGGTTACCTCCTGTGTTACTTTGAAAGTCATATGTTCCTTGCGCTTTTATTTATTTATTTTTTAACCTCCCCTTGCCTCTTTTCCCATTTTGAGTATATAGGCCCAGACTGTTCTTTTCTCCTTTGTGAGAGCATCTGTTTAACCTCCTCTGTGTTTCTAGTCAGTCTTACATTATGTTTTACCACCTGTTCATGGACTTTTGCCATTCATGGACTTTGATCTTCACCCAAACAAAGGTCAGCTTTCTGTTCATTGGTTTCACATGCAAGTCTCCATATCATTCACAACATCTGACAAATAAAACAAAATACTCAATATTAAGCATGCACTCTATTTAATTTCTAATTCCTGCCTTTTATTCTTTGGGTGTCATATTGATGATTATATCAATATGATTATATCAATATCAATAATTATTCCACTGTGCCGATTCAATTAGCTGTCTACTGTCCTACTGCAAAGTCCCCCTAAACAGATCTTTAAAGCTGGCCTTCAGGTGTACTTGAACTTCACACCTGTAAAGTTTCATGACTGTGTTTTGCACATTTGGTGCCACCAACAGACAAACACATAAACTCTAGTGTACACGCATTGCAAACTTCTGTGTAAAGACAATCTTCTTGGCACATCTAACCTTCCCATAGCTGAAGAAATTGTTGAACAAATGGAAAAAATATAAAACTTGCGTTAACGTGCGTTAAATGAGTAATTAAATGTGACTATTGACTAGACGATTGCACTTCTGACTTTTCTGCAGATGCAGCAGTCATGGTGTCACTGCTGTTGCCTGAGGCCTTCAGAGTTTGATTGAGCTCCAGACCTTGGGACTAAATGACTAGCGCATTTAACAGCTTCCCATTCTGTCAAACTAACTTCAACTTTTAGTTAGGAGTCAGGAGGTGCCAAGTCAGCACCCAAGCATTCAGAGGTTGAAGCAATCACTTAACAAGGAGACAAAAGTGGATCTGGAATTTTAAGATGCATTACTCTGTACCATAGCTCAGAACTAGCAACAGATCTTCACGGATGAATCATAATAATAAAATCTAATCTAACTGCATAATTTTTTGTTTCCATAATGGAGATTTTTAGGATGCTGTGGGCTTTTAAACTGTAGTCCAAGAAGCTCAAGGTACTGTATAATTTAATTTAATTTAATAATTTTTTTAAATGAGATAAACATGCCTAAACATACCTGTTCAAGTGGTTGTAAGCACCCCTCATCTGTATGTGCCCATCCGTGCATGCCATTTTACTCTGAGAAGTTCCTTAAGTTGGATTAAAATACTTGTTTCATCTCATTACATCTTGTTCTTTTCTTTGCATTTCTTTTGCTTCTCAGTAAGACGGAAATTTATAAAAACAAAAGAAGTTTCATTGTATTTTAAAATGTCTGCATCACCAAGCAGGTGCCTACAAATTTTTCAGTTACACTGTTTGTATATCCCATCTAGGAGCTTTCTGCAGCTTGCACACAGCAACAGTATAAAAATACGTTGGTAGGTTTTCATTTTTTTTTTTTTTAGTTGTTGTGTGAGGAAAAATAATATGTCTGGGAGTCGCGTGACCAGCGGTGTCGATTGTGGCAAATGCAGCAAACTACCCAGCACTCTTCAAGCTTTGGATCTTAGTCCTGCTGAATCATCACAGTTAAACATCGCTCTGTTTTCTTTCAAGTATCTGTAACTAAAGAAGCCTTGGAGGATTACTTAATGCACTGGCAGCATCCTCTGTCACACAGACTCTCATCCGCACATCGCCAAACATACTCAGCAAAACACTCAGTGGCAGGATAGCAAATCCAAAAACAGGTAAAAAAAATCATCACTGGATGGAAACGAATGCTGTAGAAATGAAGAAATGCTGCTTGATTTATTCTGTTTTCTGTCTCTCAGCAAGCTACCTTTCTGCAGATTGTTTAAATTGTCTCATTAAGGTTGTCTGAATATTGACTTAAGGAGAAAAGAAATAGTCACAGGAATAAATGGAGGTCATATAAATGTTTCTGTCAGGAGTTTTTCAGTGTATACATGCTAGTGTGGATTTTAGAGGTCAACACTAACAAGGTCAACACTCCCGAGCCAGCTTTTCCAGCTCTTCTGAGGGAACACCAAAGCTTTTCCAAGCCAGAGCTTCTGGGTCTCCTTAAGGTTGCCCATGACTACACAACCTCTCGGAGACAACATTGTTGAGGAGTTCTAATCAGATCCCCAAGATACCTCAGCTAGATCCATTCTGGTAAATGGACTGGCTCTTATATAACACTGTTCTACTCAAAGCATTTTTAACTTCCAACATGGTGAATGGCCTGTATTTGTATCCTAAGGACCTCAAAGCGCTTTACACATCCAGTCATCCACACACTGGTGATGGCAAGCTTATAGCCACAGCCACCCTGGGGCGCACTGACAGAGGTGAGGCTGCCAGACACTGGCGCCACCGGGCCCTCTGACCACCACCAGTAGGCAACGGGTGAAGTGTCTTGCCCAAGGACACAACAACCGAGACTGTCCGAGCCGGGGCTCGAACCGACAACCTTCTGATTACAAGGCGAACTCCCAACTCTTGAGCCACGATCGCCCTTACTTGTAAGCATATTTCCCCAACAGCACCACAAGATGTTCCCTCTAGTCTAGTGCTATGGAGACCAGGCTTTTGTCGAAGTCTCCATTTTGACATCCAGGATATTTCTAGCCTGACAAGCTATGCCACATCCCATGCTAGGCAGGCTAGCCTAAATATGTGTTGGAGGTTTTACATTGACACCATTTCACATTACAGGTTGTGCATCCTGACCATTTAATAGGATATGTTTAAGCCTGTAAGTCATTGTTTGACAGCTCCACACATAGCAGGGGGGGCTGGGAGCAGTGTGTTGCTGCACAAGTTGACAATGTTGAAAAGGATGACAAAACTGAAATCAGGAACAGTGATATTTATGGCACGGTCAGCATTTTGATTGATACTTTCCCTGATATCTCATTAAGCACAGTGCTGCACAGATTAAATTTAGAACTGATGTTGGCGCTTGAGTCGGTACCTAAGTTACGCTCATGTCATAGAAATCCACCCAGTATTACTGAACATATTTCAGTCTCAATTAGACATCCACTGTAAGACATTGCTAATTAATAAAACATGTTATTCTGTTTCTTTTCTTTTTTTAATTTCATAGCTGTCACTGAAGCCTCGGGGAAATGCAAGAAGGGAAAGAGGGGTTTGACACATAACAAAGGTCACTGGTTGGAATGAAACCACAAGCACTGTATAGCTCAAACTGCTAAAGCACGGAGGAGACTCAATGATCCAACTTAATTAATTAAATAATATTTCACAAATATTGATTTACTGATTTTCAGGCTCTGAGCATCAGATTGATAGCTGAGCTCATTGATTAACTGGCTAACTGGCTTGCCTCCTTCATTAACCTTTCACCCCCCCTTAGGGAGCTTTAATGATGTTTTGCAGTGTCAATACTTTGTGGACATTTTCGTGGAAAGAGGTCACTGTGTCCAGACTGGAACTACAGCTTGTGTAACATACAAAGGCATTAACAGCAATGCATCCCAGAAGGAATAATTATTAAATATTAAATATGACACCCATCCTGATAATCGTCAAACTTTCTCTCTGCATCCTTACTCTCTCACCTTTCTCTCACATATACAACAAGGATCTGTTCACGCAGACAGGCCTTTGCATTCACTGTAATTTATCTTTTATAAGGTGCACACATCTATATAACACACTACCCCGCCCCTGCACTGGCAGTGTACACAGATAAACACCCACACTGTCAAATCTATTCCCAATGTCTGCAGGGGGAGTGCAGCCCAACCTATGCAGAGCAAAACTACATCCAGTGCAGTGCAGTTGATTTAAGAATTCACAGCACAGCTGCACAGCACAGGAGCTATGCAGAACAAGGCAGCGCTTGCATCCTTTGCATCCCAATGAGGAGTTGGGGCTATGCTTTAACTCCAGCTGTAACTGCCTAACATCTCTGTAACCTGGACAACAGCTCAACATCATGCACGACTGACCAGGTATGAGTGAAACCGCTGCATTGTAGCTACTGGTACCACTTTCCTGCCCTTCACCTTGAAGCTATAGCTGACGAGAAGGATGAATTACAGAGCTATAATGAGGATTAATTAGGGGGCAAATAATAGCTGAGATAATATTCTAAGGGATAATACCTGAAGGCTTTAAAGGACAAAAGTCAGCATTAATTCTTGGCAAAACCGCCCTTCTCTATCTCTCTTGCCTCAAAAGGTGCCACTGGTTGGACTTGAAAAGCCGAGTCTGCTTGGGTATTAAAACCATGTGAAAACCTCATGCATTAAAATCAACCTACAGTAAGGCTGCCTCCATCCTCAGAAGGTGACATTTTGGAGATACGCGGCTTTTTCACTTGACAGACGTATTATTGGTATATGACTAGATCTATCACTGCTGCTGCCGCCGTCCTATTTCATCTGCAGCGGTCCTTAACCTGGTTCCAGACTGATATGCTGGCCATAAAGACAAGGTTAAAACACTCAGCAGTTCTTGACAATAATGAAGCACTGGCCAACAGAATGCATTTATTGAAACAAGTTATGTTGCAGCCTTGGAGGTTTTAAAAAACAGTTGGCATAAAACAAAGAGGAAATATGATGCTATAGAGAGTAGTTTGATGTTGGATGCAGTCCAGTGTCTCCATAACTATGAGGCCAGTACCAGTATACTGCTGCTACTGCCGCCAAGCATCCTGTTAAATCCTTTACGCTGCAGTGCTGTTAAATCAACCTCACGCCGGGCAGTCTACTCACCTCCCAGCGCAGCTTTCATTACAAAATTCATGATGAAGCAGTTCTGTGTTCTCCTCCTTCAGTGGTCGCGTTACAGGGACAGACCTGCAGCCAGGGAGACAGAATACACAAGCTGTGACTGTAGGAACACCACTGTTTCACTCCAGTGATTCTTACACAAGTTTGATGGGATGGGTTTGGGGTGGGGGTAGAAATGACGAGGCACAATGCGGACACAACACGATGTTCAGACGGAGATCCCTGTTTGGTAAAGGAGTCACTCTAAAGAGAATATCTTCATATTTAGTAGCTCTCTGGAATTTTATTTCCATTAGCTGCGCTAAAAATGTACAGAAACCATCTCAAAATGTGAATAAAACAGGGAATAGTTAAACTTCGAGCGGTTAAAACATCGTTACCCTTCAGGATAACACTGTGTCCTGAGTTTGGTTGAGGCACCTGTGCCCTCAATTTACAACTGCGCTCTGTCTTGCGCATTTTATGCTGACAGTGCTGGACTGCCTGCGATTTGTCTTCACGGAGATAACTCCCAGAAGCAAAGGGAAACAAACACGGGGTCAAAGATGAGCAAACCTAGGCACAATTTGTGTCACTGCATGGGTCTTAGAAAGATTGACCACACTGCTTTTAATATGCATTCTGCTGATTTCTTATAGTACGTCTGATTCTTTTGTGTGAGTATATTGGTAACTGTGGCGTTTTCCTGCATGTCTTATTCCTATAATAATCATTTACATTGGATTTGTAGGTATTCAGAACAAATCAGCAGTTCATTTAAAACTTTAAAAAGAAAAAAGCTATGATTCTCTACGCTGCTGCTAAGGGGCTCACAAGTGGATACTTTGTAGTCATTTCAAAAGATTATAATGTCCCAAAGACATTTCTACAGCATTCAAAGCCTGAGTTAAGTCCCTTTTTAGGACATAACAACCATGTAAAGTTCTGCAGCATTCGCACCATCCCACTGACATTGCAATACACACTATAGCAGAATTTTTAAAAAATCCACTTGAGAACTTGCTGCACGGTTGCGGCATCGCTCTTTCGTCAGCGATTTTATGCTCAGATGCTCAAATCATTTCCTGGATTCCTTCCTCTTCATCGGTCTCCTTAGCTGCACCTTTTTTCCTTCCCCCCATATGAACCCTCGCAGTTAACACTGTATTATTATCTGCAGCATGTCGCCACAGTTCGTGCACAGAATGTACTATCTACTCTACAAGCTTAGAGCGATGCATCCCCTACTCTTTTCAGGGGACACAACTTACACACATGCCAGTGTTTTTGTTTCTTTGTTATTTTTTGTTGTTGTTTTTCAGTGGACGGAAGCATCGGCATCTTGTACCAAGTGCCCGGACCTATCACGCACCCTGTCCCGTACAGTGAAGCCACACGTCAACATCCCAGTGGTTGCTCGGGACATCCTTTACCTTGTTTTTGATCCTCGTCCAAGTCCCTTCTAAAAGCTTCGTCGCGGTGTTAAAATCTTCTCTCCTTCAAAGGGAAGGCGCAAAATACAAGCCGTGTGTCTTAAAGGCTGGCTTGTGTCTTTCTCCGTGTCTCACCGCTCACGCTCTCAGTTTGCGGACATGCCGGGCTGCAGCGGTGGAGGAGGAAAGACTATTCCTGCAGGACGAGGGAAGAACATGCAGAGGGAGAGGGAGGGGGAGGGGGCAGGAGGGATGCTCATGAATCTAATCCGGGCTAACTGGAGGGTCTATCTAGTTTCCAAACTCCATTTCTTTTTCATTATAACAACGTTAAAAACTAACAGTAACAGTAAGTAACAAGAGCGCCTTAATTACCCGGTGCAACGTGCAAGAAGTAAGCTATAACAGCGTTGGTTCGTTACCTCAGATATTCTCACACCTCTTAACTGATTAGCTCTTGATTCGTTATTATTCACAATTCAAAATTCGTATTTTTATTATCTCTTTATAGAGAACGTAATCATAATGTAAATACTACGGCACAGGAAATGGTTAACATAAATAATTCATACATAGATAAATACAAACTGACCTCAATTGAAATGACCAGTGTTCACACACAAAAGAAACATGCTCCAGATTTGTTTGTTAGTATTTATCAATTCACATTAAACAAAGTTCATTATAAACAACAACAACAACAACAATAATAATACTAATTAATGAATAACTAAAGCTATGACGAGATACTAAACAGGTATTATTGAGTAGATATGACGTCTTCCGTCATTGTTGAGATCAGACTGTTGCAAGTTTTGTTTTTAGTGAGTCAAGCCAGATGTTTTGTATCAGTTGTTTACTGTCATGATGCTGAAGGAGTCCTCATATTATTTCCTCGATACACTGTGTCACAGTACTTACAGACTAGCATTTATATAACACTTTGGTGATCTTATTGACTACTAAAAGAGTTGTCAAAGGAGCTTGCAGAGAAAAGCGTCTGGACTTCTTTAAGTTGCTTGAAGACGTTTCACCTCTCATCCGAGAAGCTTCTTCAGTTCTAAGGTCAAATGGTGGAGAGTCCCAGATATGTAGTCAAAGCTCCTTTGACTACGATGACCTGGATGACTGAGAACCTTCACAGACATACTAAAAGAGTTAAGACACATTTCACATGCATTCATACAGTGCCTTATTCTGATTTGTGACCTTATACACTTTAAACATTTTATCTGCTTCTCATCCATAATCAGTTTAGGGTTAACAGTTAACCCAACTGCATGTCTTTGGACTGTGGAAGCTGCAGCTCCTGGAGGTAACAACAACATAACATACAATTTGAAACAAGAACTTTCTCACTGTGAGGTGACAGTGGTTACCACTGTACCGCTATGTCCACACCAGTTTATGTAGTACTATGGATTTAAAGAAGCAGGATAACAAGTAAAGTAACAAACACAACATGTTGTAAAAGAAATGTCAACCTTCAGGGATTAAAAAATGAAGATAGAAATACCAAAAACTGCAGTTCCTGGAATAGCCACTTGAAGCTTGCTCAAAAAGCACAGACACAAGTACGGCCAGAGGCTCCACATATTTCTGACTCTGCCTCCTGGTCTCACTCCATAGCTGCAACATGCAGATGACGCTCTGTGTAGGCTCTTGTAGGAACTCCAACACACAACAATGCAGGCCCTTCAAGAAGTCTATGCTCCAGTTTTGATGAGATTTGATGAGATAAATTTTAGTAACTGTTTCTTTGCAATGCTCGGAATTGAGTAGGGAGGCCGGTACCATGACTTTAGTTCACAGTCTGAACTTGTATGTTTTAGGTTTATTGACCATTCATAAGTCAGATTCACGCGTACTTATGCAGTGCTTTGTGACATTCAGTGTGCATGGTGCTTTTCTCACACGCACCCACACAGTAATGGCTGCGTCAACTGGAGATTCAATATCTTCCCCTTCTTTAACCTGTGGACTGGATGAGTTCAGATCAATCTGTATGCTGGGCAACCCGCTCTATTTCTCCTGAGCCACAGTCTGTGTGAACAATGTCTGGAGCCAAAAAGTATCCACATTTTCATCCAGAAAGCATATAGAGGTATCACAGCAGCTGGATCAGGTCAGTTCTTTTAGGTTTATAGCTTGTTTTGTCTCCACCTGAAATCCACATCTTCACCTGTTCCCTGTTTGCCTACCAGCCCACCACCATATTTGCCCTTTCTCCTCGTTGGTTTGTAATGCTCTGTGCCACAGTTTTACTGCCTCCTGGGGCTGTTTGTCTGTCTATGCTTTGGTGTCAAGCTGTTTTACTGTGTGGACCCTTGTGTTTGCAGGCATTTGTATATTTCTAAGGTTAGAAACTCTTAATTGTTCCAGTCTGTCCTTATGCGAGTCTTTCTCTCGTACACACCCTAGGAGATGACCCACATAAAGGACAAAGTATATATTTATCACCTGAACTTAACCTTGTTTCAGATGCTACGGGCCTAGTGAACCTCCAGCTCTAAAAGAAGATTTTTTTAATGCCCTTGTAACTACTTATAATGTCCGTGCTTTTTTTTTTTTTCATATTGCAACATTGACACACTTTGCAGACATGGTGAGACAGACAGGCAGAGAGAACACTATGCACCAAAGGGAGCTTGTACTGCTGAATCTGCCATCAATTAATCAAGACATAGGAAGCTGTGTCCAGTCAGCACACTCTGACACACACATCCATCATGCAGTTTACAACCTAAGAATATTTAGTAACAATAGCATCCCGCATACGCACGGAGATACGCCATTGTCCCGTGATTGTCCTCCATCACTACAATGTGTTTCTTCTAATTTGGGTTGAGGCTTCTACTTAGACACCTCATTATTCAGCAGCTTGTAGAGTCACCTTTAACTGTAGTATTCATTTTCTGGAAGATGTTAACCGTCTCTGTTCTTCTAAAGGAAATTTGGCCCACTATTCTTCATAACGTTAACTCAGTCCATTTAGGGTTTCAGGCATTTCTTTATGCACAGCTCGATTAAGGTCCCATCACAGCATTTATTTGGGTTGAGGTCAGGATTTTGTCTGGCCTACTCCAACACCTCGATTCTTTTCTTTTTCAGCCATTGTGTTGTAGATCTTGCTGGTTTAGGATGATTGTACTGTTGCATAACTAAATTTTGGTCAATTTTTAGCTGTAAGGCTGATGGGCTCACATTAGGCTCTAGAATAATGGGAGGTCAGAGTCAACTCATTACATATATGGTGCACAGGTCCTGTAGCTGAAAAACAAGTCCAGATCAGCACCCCTGCACCACTGTGTGGGACAACTGGATGAGGTAATTGTGTCTGTCAACACTTTGGATTTCTTTTTAGCAATTTCTCTGAGCATTTTGTGGTTTGACCTTTGGGTTAATTTGCTGGCGTGTCCACTCTGGTGAAGATTTTCAACAGTTTTTTTGTTTTCCACTTGTGTATAATCTACTGTAGAATGATGGATTTCGGACTGTTTGGTCTTATAATCCTTTTCAGATAAGCAGAAACAATCGGTTCGCTCATGATGTCTTTTCATTGGCGTCATATCAACACACACCTGAATGGTCCATTCTAATTCTCACAGTGTTCGTATTTTTTTTTCATTGCACCATAGAGTCATTGACAACTTCATATATTTATTTATTTACATGACTGTACAACATCATAATGTGACCTCAAAAGTTATCTTATCCAGCATCTTAGTTTACAGTGTGAACATCTGCCGTTTAGCAATTTTGTCAGGTTTGAAGGTATGTGGCTAGAAAATCTTCATCAGAGAATAGTTATAAGTATGGAATAAATGAAAACGGCAGCAATGTTAGAATAAATGAAGGATAATCAGCAATGGCCTTCAATTTATAAACTTCAATTTCCATTGTAGAAATTGTTACTTGGACCTGGTCTACTTAAGCTGGTGCCACAGGAAATAGAGAAGCTGACAGTAAAATACAACACAGTGGGTGCTAAATTTCTGGCTTATGGCACTGCTGCTGTTGAATTATAGATTATGGCACATGAAGAACCTTAGTGCTGCTGTACCATTTCTTAAAGAAAGGTTTGTTTGTTTGTTTTTTTAAAGCCAGCTGTTAATTTCATTGCAGACAACTCTTCTTCATAGCTGTATGTTTAAATGCTGCCTGCACACATCAGTAAATATGTGGATTGTATCTTCTTAGACAACCCAAATCCACCAATCCCATCCCCCTAGACTGATTGACTAACCAGTAGGCCCCTGTTTTATGACCTTTTACTGGTGGTCCATTCAATACTTAAAAAACCTCCTCCACAGAAATAAGTGTGACCTTTTCACATGATGAAGAATAAGGGTAAGCGTTATTATGAAATTAAGAATATAAACACCTTGAGGTTTCGTGATTTGACACTAAATAAACTGAACTAAAATGAACTGAAATAAAATGAACCGAACTGAATTGAATAAGATTAAAATATGTATTTCGTTGAAAAGTTATTTCTGTTTTATTGTTATTTACAATTTTTTTTATCACATTACATATGATATCCCTGCTTTCATTTCTATCCCCTTGCAGACCCAAGCAAGTTTCTACATAGTTACTGTCCTAAAATAGCATAGAGCATTCATGCATCACCTCCTGTGTGTTGTCAAAGGTGCCTCTAATGATCTTCACAATGTTAAAAACGTAAGATCCATTCTGCTTCCATAATTGTAGTCTTAAAATGTTAAATAGCATGATTCACTGGGGACATTGTGTGCATTAGTCATATTTAAAGTCCCCAGTGAATCAGTGCATTCACAAGGTGATAATTGCATGACAATGAAATGTCTATGTCTCTAGAGCAGATGTTCAGTATTCATATTTTAAAGAACAGATTACAATATTGATGACTTCTCAGCCCGCCCCTTTTTCTTAGTGCTGTATCATTGCCAGCGTTTCCTCTCTTTCAGTGGTAGGTCATGTTATTTATTTATTTATTTTTTCTGAAGGGCATACTGGCCTCTCTCCGGCTATTCTGTGAAGTCAGAGGGGAGGGGTGGTTTTCTTTGGATATTAGTCTGCTGTCCATCATTCCTGCTGCACTCTGAGGTCCTCAGAGATGCTGAAAGAATGAAAGGGAGGAGGTGAAGTGAGGGATAAAAAGGAGGGGAGGGCAGTTGAGGGATTGCATGTAATTTATGTGTGTGTCTCTATATGTGTGAGTGTGTGTGTGTGTGTCCATCAACCTCTGAAGTCCCAGACATTGGGAGGTGTGTACTGCTGCAATGCGTAAAGGCATTACAGCTTCAAGCAGTGAGCAGACACTGAGTGTGACTGACTGAAATGCTGAATGACTGACTGGTTGACTGATGGGATCAGAGTTTCATACAGTACAGTTCTCTTTATGAAAAAAAAACAACAACAACCTGTCAAAATAGTTAACTACCGAGCTGTCTTTATAGGTTTTATAGGCTTTTACAGCCCTTGCACATCTCATAATCACAGACCCACTGGTCTGCTTCATCTTGTGATAAATCTACTTTATTGTTCTGATCTTTCCTCATCAAACCAATCTAAGTCAGCCCTAGAGTTAATGCGATGATCTTCACTATGTTAAGAACACTAAAAAGCATTCTTCCAATCCACCCTTTGTTTGTTTTTTTCTCCCATATTCACAAATTCATATGAACTACATGGTTTCTCCCTTCAAAACTACACTCAGAAAGTAAAAGTAAAAAAAAGTAAAAAGAAGAGAGTTGAAAGTGCTGGCGAATTATGAAATTTTATATAGAAATCATTACTTACTAATTAAGAGAAGAGAAGAGAACAGAAGGTGCAGCAGGTGATTGAGAATGGCTATTTTTCCTCTTAGTTCAGGAGTGCAAAAGCTGGGCGTGAAGGATTGCAGGAAAGCCATTCAGCGGTGTCCAGTCTGCACTGCTGCTTACCTTTTTTTTTTTTTCTCCCAGAAGGAGGGTGTTTGATTTAATTTCATCCTTCCTGTCAATGAAGGGTGGTTCAGCTTTCTGTTGTTCAAATGTATATCTTGTGATGCACATATATACTTATTTTGAACAAAGGTAAAAATTTTCCTCAGTTATTCGTTATTTTAGCTTTGACACACCAATGTAAACGCTCCATAGCTGAGACGTTCATACTCGAGCATGATGTCACCATAGCTTGCCATATTGTGGTGTCAGAAGATCATTAACTTCCTGAGGTCTGACAGCAGGGCAAAGGAGTGGTGAGGGAAGCATCTCAGTGTGACAGCTGGAAACACTCCAGTTTGAAGAAACACACGGACAGATTTTAGAAAAAATATGAGGAAAGGAAAGGAAAGGATTAAGTCATAGCCGAGCTACAGTGCAGTAATATTTTTCCTCCATCTGTCTGTGAAAAAAACATAATTTGGACTTGACATTTCCAACTGAAAGCACAGCCAAGACTCAGAGCTGATTTGTTCCTTCACTGTGCTCTGGTGGCAAGGTCACTGGACACTATTGTTTACCAGTGCAAATTTCTTGCAACCTTCAGTATCCTTTTGAATCTTCCCCTGTACCTGTCTGAAGGCATAAAATACTGCAGGAGGCTGGGCTCCCCGCTCTCCTGTACAAAAATGATTGGAAAGCATCCAGAGTGAACGCATCATGCCCCAGAAAGCTAGTGCAGTAGAACTGTCAACAGGACGGCTGGAGCTGAATTCACACCCACCACAGTACCAAATATGAGCCTGCAGCTAGTGCAGTGGACGGGAACCTCAGAGATTTGGGGCTTTTCTGAAGACATTTGAGCTACAGCTCAAAAAGCCCTACTAAGAAACAGACTAACAGTGAAGGGGGTCTAAGGAATTATCTTTTAAGGATTCAATCATTGTTAATCTTTTGAATCTGATGCGTCAATTTCCATTATACAAAATGGACACACGTGATTAAAAATGAATGATGAAATGCTTTATGGCTGTACGTGACAAATTATAAAAGACATTGTGGTTCAAGTGCAGTTTAAGTTTAAGCTAGATCAAAAGCTACTGTGAATGCTCAAATTAGCCTGCTCTTATAAAGTGACACCCCCTTCTCAGCCCCTGGAAAGGAATGAAAAACAAAGCGCAGAGAATCAGGTCCAAAGTGTCTTGTTTCCTGTGGGGAAGCATTTTCCAGTGCACTACATCTGACAGTCTGACTGTCTAACCAGCTTCTCATTTAAGATACCAGAGAGAGCTGCTTGCTGTCAGACATTCTGCAGTGCAGTCATTCTCACAAATATTGAAGAGATAAATGCATGAAAAGCAAGGAAATAGGATTTTAGTTTTTCAGGAGCAATCTAATCTTTTTCATGGCTTCATTTGTTTAGAGACCAATCAGACTGGATATTTTTTAATTTGTTTTTAAATTACATCTACCCCCACATCAACACCAGGATGTGGGGGTAGAAAGTATGGGCAAAAAGCAGAGCACAACAGACTTGTGATTCAGGTGAGAGAGAGAAAATGTGAGTGTGATACATGGGATAAGAGACGCACCACCCCCACCTTTTAGAGACTGAGAATAGTGTGTTTGTATGTGTGTGTGTTTTTGGCTGGTCTGTGAAGTCAGCCTAATTAATAGCCAGGAGTGTTTGGCTTAAAGCAGTATTCTTAAATTAGAAAAAGCTTTCTGGTGTCCAGCTTGCCAGAATAAAGCAGCCACATTACTGCTATGTTCCTGAAAGATATGTAAAATATCTTTTCTGAATGTTTTACTTTCCTAAACAAAATAACACAAAGCTGTATTCACATACTTGTCTTTCAGTCTGCCTGTCTATCTATTAAATCGATGCTTCATTGCAGCCCCAGTTGCACAGGTCTACAGACTGGTTGGTGACCATCTGCCAACCATCAGTTGCAAGGGTATAATGTGTATTCTCCGACTGATGTTGAGTGATTATTGGCAATATCTGTGAAATTGATTGCTTAAGCCCCATTGAGACCAGTCGGAGACTCCCTGGTAACCACCAGTGAAAGTGTATTCCATGACCAGGTGACTGGCTGCTGGAGGTTACCTGCAGTTGCTAGTGTGAAACTGGTTGTAAAGAGATATAAAGTGATCTGCCCAAAACCTTGCGATTGCTTTGATTGGCAATATTTCGCATGGAAGATGTCAACTTGTCTTCAATCAAAAACTAATCACCAAGGGATAGTGAAATTGAAAAGTACCACTTAAACCAGAAATGGAGAATATTTGCCTTTAAAGGAAAAGTTGGACCTTCTGAAATGTGATGGCAAAACTTCTGCTTTGTAGATGAATATTTTCAGTGCAAACCATAAGCAGCATTAATTATGTTAACTAATAAGTTCCGTAACAGTTTTCGTCAACAACTTTTCTTTTTTCTGACAAAAAGGAAATGATAACTAAATAAAAACTAAGGCATGGGGACAAAAACTATTACGAAATGTATTGACATAACTAAAAATATATTGGAGAAGCAACATCCAATCTAAACTAATTAAGTTGGGTAGAAAGGCAGGATAAGTTTGGAATTGACCCGATCAGAAGTAATCTCCTTGTGTTGTAAGGTTATTTGCTTGGGAGGAAGAGAAGAGTAGACATATGGGCACATTTTGCATTTCATGTCAAGGAAAATAAAATGCTTCATGTCAGTCACATTTCTGGCTCTAAGCCTCTGCAAGATCAGTATTAACCACACCAAAGGGGAGGACTCTAAGCAATATGGTGGATTGGTGAATCTAAAGATGTGTGGGTCTTTTGGTATGTGCATGTTGATTAAAGTAGCCTGACTGTAGTGATCAATACTCTATGGGTCACTATGGTCCTTTTACTGCTTTTATTTCACGTGTCAGTCACCAATGTGCGTTGTTTCTTTCTCTCTGTCTCACACACTGATCCACAGCACCTATCCTTTGAGGATAAAGATTCTGCTGACAGAACAATCTTGTATTAACCACCCCATGGCTCATGTCCAGTGAGTGTGTGTGTGTGTGTGTGTGTGTGTGTGTGTGTGTGTGTGTGTGTGTGCGTGTGCACGCATTTCTTTCATGTATCATTACTGAGTATAAGCCCTCTTGGGTGTACTGACAGTAGTGTCATTAAAACATTTTTTAAGTATCATTTTAAAAGTATGAAAAGGTTTACTTCCTGCTGCCACTTAGTGAACCATACAAATCCTGCACAAAATGTCAGAGACCCAAAAGTACAGTGAAGTCATGGAATATGATGCACTTCTCATTAGGCTTTAATAAGAAAATATATGAAGTCATAGAGTTAAAAATTAGGACGTGAGAGTTTTTTAAGTTTACTTATTATTTCAGTTTTGTTAGTAACCCATATATGAGAAAGCATTGTTTTTTATTCTTTTTGATGATTGCACAAGCTTTTAGATATACAGAAATGTTTGCATTTTCAGTGAAATTTGGTTAAAAGCCTGAGCACTAGAGCCCCACACAATGCTGTCTGTTCTATGTGCTGAGCACATATGATTACTCTGATTTCAGCAAAACATTCACCAAATTTCCAGATGACACTGCAGTGGTGGGGCTTATTTCTTGGGGGAGGAGTCTGCTTATCAAGATGAGGTGGAGCAGCTGTTTCAGTCGTGCAGAGGCAGAAACCTGATCTCTAACATGTCTAATACTAAAGAAGTGCTCATTAGCTTCAGGAAGACATTAAAAATATTAAGCCTTTATTTATCAGCAAGGTGTATGTGGACAGAGTCACAGACTTCCATTTTCTGGTGGTTTCGGGGAAATAAACACCACAGAGCTTCCTTTACTTCCTGAGGGTCATCAGAAAGAGCAAAAAAGAGTGTTGGTGTCCTTCTACTGCTGCTCCATATTTGAACATATTGCTTCTGTGTGTGGTTCTCCTGTTCACAGCGGCACAGATAACGGAGCTCCAGAAGGTTATCAATATAGCCCAGGAAAATAATTTCTTGCTCCTCTCCCTACTCTGGATGACCTATACATGTCTGGCTACCTCAACAAAGGGCAGTGACATCATAAGGGATACATTGTTAATGTCAGTTAGATAGTACTGAAAATTTTTTTAAAAAAGGATAAAAAGACTGAAAAACCATTTTGGTCCCA
This sequence comes from Astatotilapia calliptera, assembly GCF_964374335.1. Taxonomy (NCBI): domain Eukaryota; kingdom Metazoa; phylum Chordata; class Actinopteri; order Cichliformes; family Cichlidae; genus Astatotilapia; species Astatotilapia calliptera. The sequence goes on along the minus strand of NC_137427.1, from coordinate 12,902,943 downwards.
GAGCAGTACAAGCATTAAATGCTGCAAAAACAATATCCATATAATTGTGCTTGGTGCAATAAGAGATTTGTGTAGTTTGGGAGAATATAGAAGGGTTGTGTTTGTCCTGGTGTGGTTTCATCTCGTAGATGGTTTTATATAGTTTATATTTTTATATAGGTTTTCACATGATTGTTGTGATCTTCACACTGTTGAGAAAAACATTTAATTTCGTTGCACATGTTCCATGTTACAATGAAAAAGATATTCTATTCTATTAAAATGAAAATACATTACACTTTTGTTGACATATTCAGAACAAGCAGTCCAAAGCCGCTCACGCTACGCCTTTCTTCCAGAATGGGTCTTCCATGAATCATTTTATTGATTAGGCTTTCTGTCTTATTCTGAAGATGCACACACAAACTGCTGATGCAGGGTTTCCAGTGTGCTGGAGATCTGTGAATACATTATATATACACACTCAGAGGGGCCATACATATTTGATGACTATAAAAAGGTAAGACTGGGGGAGAGCTATGATGGCTCTCCTGCCCTTTCAGGTTGAACAACACAGCTTCTACCTTACTATGCATCACTATGTGTAATAGCACATAGATTTTCATTAGAAGCCGCGCAGCAAGGATGCTGTCTGTCATTACCTTGATTGAAAACCGAATTTCTTGCAAAACAAGATGCATTTGTTATATATGCATCTGTCCTTTTTTTTTTTTCATGTCAGCATGTTAGTAAACATCCTTTATCTGCTAAACCTACATGCTTGCAATTTATGTTTACTGGAAATTAAGGTTTCGCCCTTGAATATTTGCAACTACAACAAGGTGTCAGTGAGTGATTTGTGATTAGATATTTAGTGACTGTCTAGACTAAGCTTCAGCATTCTCTGCCCTACTGCATAGTCTGTGTGATAAGCCGAAAACGCCCATACAGCCTCTCCCTGCTTTACATGTGACTTTGCAGATATGATGTGTGCCCTTGAAAGAAACCTTGGCTTGCATTGCAGTCACGATGATGGCTATGAGAGCAGCAATGTGGCTGCGCTGCTGCTCCCCTGTGGACAAAATGAAGAAGTGCAACTGCAGAGGTTTTTTATTTTTTTTTAAATGTGCTGCAAATAGTTTCAGCGTAAGTAAAGAGGGGAAAACCCATTGAATGACTAAATATGAGCTGAGCTCCTCTAGCACTGTTACCCACGGCTATGATAATGATGATTAAAATGAGAGATGTGTTATGAGGATTATTTTTGTTCAATTTTATGTGTGACAAAACCAGAACAAGATAGGACTCTTTAAGATAGGAGATCTTTATCTCTTCCTTTTCCCACCTCTTCTTCTGCCTTTCCTTCTTTTTCTTCTCTTACCTGCCATCTCTCCACCAACCTCTCTCCACTTTCCTGGAATCCCAACTGCCCATATACTCATCACATTCTTAAGAAACAAACAAGTAAAGTCTCCAAATCAAATTGGGAAAAACTGCAACAGTTTGTTAAACTCATCTTGGTCACCACTAGCCTCTTTGGCATACAAACACTTCTGCAGATTAACTACCTGTCAGTGCCACTGACCTGCTGATTAAACCCTGCTCTCACTATTCAAATAGAGTTGGTAAAACTGCTGTTGGCTTCAAGGTTCTGATGCTTGAGCCCAAGCTCTGGTTTAGTATGACAAATTTCTGACTAAACATCTTAGGGAAAACTTTGGGTTCAATGTGAGTTTAAATTTTTTTTTGATGTGGGCTTATTGTGAATTTGTGGGGGAAAACACCCTAATTAAAAACGAGCCACTACTGAGAGCATATTGTGTGTTACTGTGCTGGCTGCTCACACCCAGATATCAAACTGCTCCAAATCTGTCAGCAGCTCTCAAAAGGAAATTACCCTGTTCTTCGGTGAGCGCTCTCAAATAAAAAAAAACAAAAAAAACAGGCATCATTCTTTTTTTTTCCAGACAAAAGAAGTCTGACGCTTAATTCTGGATTCTTTTCCTTTATTTATTCCTAATGCACCTGGAGGGATGTATTGACCAGTGAAAGCAGATAGTGACAATGGGCCATAACAACTGATAACATGTGTATCTGGGTTTTGTTTGTCTGCTGTTTGTTTTGCTGATCTCGTGTAGGTGTTTGTCTTCAGGAAATCTGACACTCTCTGTTATCTCTCAGAGCCACTGTGATAAGCTTCTTTCTGCACCCCAACTGGGTTAGCCACAAAGAGAAATACAACATAGAGATGCTCAAGCCTGCAATGGCATGGATATAAAAGGAAGAGGTGGTATGATTAAGGAAAAAAGAAATGCTTTGTGGGTATCCTGGAGCACATGCTCACAGCTGGATAAGGAAGGAGGTGTAATGTGTAAATGGGCTCACGGCCCTCATTTCTTTGCTGGTCCTTTGTTACCATAATTTTAAAATCGTTTAAACTCCAACAAATTGTTTGTCAGACCAATTTCACTGTATAAAGATTTTACATTTACAGGTAAAAAGAAAGGTACTGTCTTTGCGAGTTGGTCTGTAGAAATGGTACTAAGCCTAGAACTGTAGCTTTAATCATGCCTATGCACAAAAGCACATCCACATGATGCAGTCACAAGTTCCCCACATGACTGTGTCACTCAAGCCTATTTTCCCTCATTCTCTCTCTCCCATCATTTACAGCAGATGTTCGGTGGCTTTTTAAAATCATTGTCAGATATCAAAAGCTGTCATTTGTGCAGGATTAAAATACCCAAATGTACACATTTTCCCAGTGTTCAATTTATTAATCTGGTAAAAACACTGATATAAACTTGTTTAAATGGGTAACATTTTTTCATCAGAGATTAATTTAACATATATCTGTGCAAATTTTATGATTTTAATGAATATAGTTTTTTCTCTTGATACATTTTTCTACATGTTTTCCAAGCTCCTCAGCAACTCTTCAACTGCCAAATGGTACAAGTAAATCTGACACTGAATGCAGTGGACTGCTCTTTTACACAGGCAAGCACTCTCATGCAGCTTCTGTTTTCTGTTTTGGCTCATTTGGTATTTTTTTTACCCCTCAGCCATAAAAGTCTAATGGGGTATTGTTTTCACCATGCTGGGCGGGTGGATTGGCAGGCAGCGTACACACCAAAGTTTATGAATGTGATAACTTGAGAATGAGGCCTCATAGGAATTTTCAATTTATACTATAGGTGCATCATCTAAAAATCTTGGACAAGTTAGAATCACTGCGATCTTGACTTGGTCAAAGTCAAAGTTTTCATAAAATCATCCAGGATTTTCACATTTATACAACAGGTGCATCTACTAGGAGGCTAAGGGATAGCACTGGTGGCCACCAGTATTTTTTAATATATTAAAAATGATGGCACCATGTCGGTTGTGACAGCACATGGGACAGCTTTTACCCAACCACTATCAGGCTGTTTAATTCAGAATACACATCATAATTGGATATAGTACAAAAGCTGAGCACACCTTAGTCGTCTATAGTTTTTAAGTAATGTTCTCACACAGTGCAATATCATCTTTTATTTTATTGTTCATTATGTAATAGACAGTTGCATTACAGTCTTTGAACCAGGTCGACATAATTTCACACATACACAATACAACACTGCCGGGTGTTTTGTGAAATCTTAAGGCTAATTGGGAGGAGGAAAGAGCAAAGGGGGGAGGGCATGTATGAGTGTATCCCCTAATGCATTTCACACACTCACTCCTTTACTTGCTTCCGTGACTTCACAGGCCAGTTCAGTGCTCAGTCATACACTTTTCATGCTTTTCAAACGTCTTTCCACCCTCTGCTGAGTTTCCTCTAAGGGTCCATCCAAACCACCATGATGCAGTCAGTTCATGCTACTTCAGTCCTGCTTTTCAGGGAATGAACTCTGCAATGCAGCAGTTATAAAATAGCATCAGTCATTGTGGGGGCTGCATCCAAGACGAAAACACTGCTGTGTAAAGGTACTGCTTAGAAAGACATTCATTTATGTGTTTCTCTAGCTGACTAGGTTCATGCCCAAAGAAATAATGTCGTCGCAATGTTTTCCTCAAGGTTAAATCATTGTAACCTGCTAGTGCTACAGTTTCTAGATTCAACATGCGTGTTGCACTATGTACTGTAACATAGTTTTAAATCATTTTTAACAATTCCAAACCATGCGTTCAGTTTTCATTTGCACAATATAACCAGTGTGTACAAATCTTTCCAGAAGAGATGTGCAGCATTCCGATTTCCCCCACCATATTTGACTACGTGTAAAGTCTAACTGCGTTATCCATATGCGTAATTTCGTTTAATTCTACGTTGTTGCCAGGTTTTTTGACGTATCTTAGCATTCCCCTGGAGTAATGATAAAGCTTAGGGGGGAAACTCAACCAATAGCACTTCCGGGTAGGGTTCAATAAAACAAAAGCTTAAAAGCGTGCACAATTGTGTTTTTAGGACAGTAACTTTACAAGGGTAAAATAACACACACACACACACACACACACACACATACACACACACACACACACACACACACACACACACACACACACACACACACACACACACGACCGGTATTGTTACAGATTGTGTTGAGTCCCGCCGTGTAAAAGGCGTTGATAGTGAGCGCTCTGGCTTTTATTTTGAAGGTCCAAACTATGTGCATCTGGTGTCGTCGCGATTTGCTTCATGTTTGTGTTAGCTTGAAACCCCCTCGTGTGAGAGCACCAATGTACAGTACTGGGGACGTAATCACAGAAACCCAAAAGCGGAATAGAAAAAAAGTGTGGCCATCGATGGTTTTAGCGTGAGATGAGGACGGCGTTTCTGGAGGTTTCATGGTGAGTTTCTGTAAGTGGATTTCCACAGCAATCTGATTAAAATGATGGCTACACAGATGGAAACTTCACGGAACTTTAGTATAATTTCGCCAGCTAACCATAGCTAGCTTGGAGTGTCAGGCCACTCCGAAACGTTTGTTCACTTTTTGGGGATTGTCCGGATAAAGTGTCACTCACTCAAACTGGGAAACAGCGCCCTGTAAGGGGTGTGCTGGTGTTAGCAGCACTCTTAGCTCATTTACTATATTGATTTCTAACGTGCTAGCTAACCCTAGCATAAGTTTCTGGCTAAACCAGGCGACAGCCGCCCTCATTTAAAACAGTTAAACTTCCTTGAGACAGCTATTCGTTTGAACATAAGGCGAAAATAACAAATTAGTCCGATTGTACCCGCCCGAGCATGTCTTGAATTCTTTAAACATTATTTTACGTTTAGAAAAGTCCGAAGGCAATCATTTTAATCTTTATCTAGTCTAAAAATATTTCTGGTTGCAGAAGGATGACTTTCTGCAACTGAGTTCAGCGATACGTAGTGGTGATTAATTTTTAAATAGAAATTAGGGCATGCACTTGCAAACTGGCATTATGTAAGGGGCTGTTAAGTTAACGGTCAGTCACTGGGTGTCCCTGTACCCTCTGAGCTTTACTGGGCCGTGTATATTTTTACTGACCTCCTGAAAACAACTGAAAAAAATTATAATGGTTAATGTTGGCATTTAGTGTGTTATGTTGCGCCGATCGCGCCGGCCACCTATAAAACATCCACACAAGAGCATTGATGTAATTTGAGCAGGTGGGTGTGGATGAAAGTTCCAGTTAGTAGTGTAACCACATCTGCAAGACACCAGTGGTAGAACCGCCCTAAAAAAGCTTGCTTTCTTAAAAACGACATTAGATGGCAGTGTGGTATTAATGTAACGTCTCAACTTGTCTGAACTGGATGACTTGAAGATTATGGTTGGTTGGATAGAATACTCTGTCCATTTTTTAGATGTCTGAATGTTGTGTGTAAGCCTTTACAGGACAAGTGAATGAATATCATAATTGTAAAGTAAAGATCCTACAATAATACAAAGAAGACAGCAGAAAACAACCCCAACAGTCATATGACCCTCTATGAGCAAGTGCTTTGGCGATAACCGGTCGGGGTTATGAATGAGTGATGTAAAGGTGAAATAAAAATACCAGAGTGTAATGGATTGAAAATTGTAATACTTTATAAAGTATTCCTGCATATATTCAAACAGGTGTGATTACATAGCAAACCAGTAAAGAAGGATGGAAGCAGGATGTGTGCACATTTCCTGATTTATTGCTTTGTTTGCTCAGAAAAAGTATGGGAATAGTTGCTGCATATTTAAGAGTCATTTATGATTGTGTTTTATGATGTAAGCTCCACCACCACTGTCCCACCCTTGTAGATAATTATAGTCAAGCAGTATTTACTCGGTCTTGTTTGAATGCTTCAATATGTTAAGACAGTGGTTCCCAAAAAGTTTTTGCTAGGCCTCCCCACACACACACCCTTCTTTAACAACAATTAAGCAGATAATTAAGCAATAAATTACAGGTAGTGCTAAAATAAACTACTAACTCTTTTGCGCTACGTCCACACCTACATGAGTATTTCTGAAAACGCAGCTGTTTCTATGCGTTTGGGTCTTTCGTCCACACGTAAACGGCGTTTCGAATCACTGAAAACTTTGATTTTTAAAAACTCCCTTTTTGTGTTTACGTGACGGACGAGGAATACAGAGTTCGTCACGCAAGGTCAAAGGTATGTGCCTTTTTTTCACGTCACGCTGTGCGCCACGTTATTGTTTACATGAGCTGAATTGCAGAATGGCAGATAGAGACAAAATACTGTTGCTGTTAATCTGACTATCTGCAGGTTTTACACGTTTACATATACACACGCAGTTACTGTCCCTCCATTTAGAAAGGCAGAGGCGTCACGGTGTAATTATTTTACGTGTAGTTGTGTTTTTTTCCTGTGTAATAATATTCAACATTGCTATCAATACATTTTTCAAAAAATGCCTCTCTGTGCAAAATAGGTTCAAGAACATAAACAGCTGTGGGATACTGTTTGTCCGTGATTTGAACCGGGGAAACAAATTGTGGCAGGATCAGCCTGATATTATTTGTATCCCATTGTAACTTTACTGTATAAAGAGCTAACATCTCCAACATGTCAGGAGTAGTTAGTCATTACAAGAAGTGTTTGTGAACTAAAAATCAAGAATGTAGGATACTGTTTGTTTGTGATTTGGAGAGCCCAGCGCGTGCTCGCGACGCAGGGAAAACCAATTCTGCAGGGGAGACCTACCTTGGCACTTGTGCAGGTGAAGCCGAATGGAATATGCTTCACCATATTTTCACCACCATATTTTCACCATATTTTCTAGTCTTTGGCTTGGAAGGAAGTTGGTTTGGAAACACATTTATCTACTGCATATATTTATATTCATCTCCTGCTTTGCGTTTGTGTGCAAGCCCCGTCAAAAGTCTGTCCATTATGCTAGCAGTGTTCAAGCGCTTTTAACCTCTGTGTTAAGAGGAGCTTAAAAAAAAGGTGTTGTGACGGTCTCCGGTATGAGGAAGATTTGGTGTGCGTTCTTTTGTATGTGTTTTTGTTCATGTGTGTAGGTGGGTCTGTGTGTTTTTAAAGAGCATGAAGAAAAGCGAGTAGAACAAGATCATCAGTGCTGACAGTTGGCCTGTGCTTTGATGCCACGTTTACTGCTGTAGAAAACGGATGTACTGATGATTTAGATGTTTAAAAATAATGTTAGTAAAAATTTTGTATCCAACATAACAGCTCTGGGTCCGTGGCTCTGTGCTTTACTGGCCCATGTATATTTTTACTGGCCTGCTGAAAACAGCTGAATAAATTATAACGTTTAAATATTAAAGCAGTTTAATTAATTTATTATTTGATTTTATAAGTGTGCATCTACATTGAAACTAATCTTGAAACAGTGGATGTGGTATAATCTGTCAGCAATTGGAGCATTTCTGGGCTGAAAGCTTCATGGACAGAGAAATAGAGAGCTACTGAGTGGGCTGTGGGCTGGAAATCTCTGTACAACATGTTCAAGTCTTTGCTGCACAGTGTAAAACAATGTCCACACAGGAAGACCCTTACATTCAGTTCTTGGTCAGCTTAATGGGAAAAAAATGCAGATTATCCATGATGCCCTTTTACTCTCCTGGTCTTACCTGGGAGCTGCTTTTGACTCTGTATTGCTATTTTTGTGTTATTTGTCAGTCAGCACACCTGATCTGTATAATTTGTATACCAGGATGTTCCAGCTGTATGCGGATGGTAATGTATTTGCATAGTTCTTAATAGAATTGACAGCTTGTTGAGGCAGTGCAAACCCTGATGTCAAATATTTAACTATCATGTGTCATAACCATTATACAGTACCATAAGTTTGGTAATGGTATTCTCAGTATTTCCTTTACATGGAAGTGTCACTAAGGTTACATCGTAGTTGTCTTTAAGGTCCTCAACTGTCATTTTGTCAGGCTTTATTTGCAGTTTTTATGAGCAGTGTGCAGGAGAGAAGCAATCATGTAACTACGTCTGGGCTTAGTTGTGACTGCTCCCTATTCTTTGGAAGACGGTGTGCTATGCTGGTTGACATTATACCATTGTGTTACATAGACTGGTAATACAAGAAAAGCCTAGACTGCAAATAAGGTGCTGTTGGCATTTTGGCAGCCATATTTAATAAATATTTGGTGTGGACTTTGGCCTATTTGTGTCTTTGGAAACATTTTAACTGCACAACAGAACTACAGAAACTGGGTACCTTTGAAAAGGAAAGCAGTTAGATCAACTTTTAAATTCAAAGATTACTGTCATGGATGAAGAGTGTTCTTCGTGTGGATTTCTTTGTGTTGCAACATATTTACTTAGGGCAAAGCAGGAAGTACTTCCCTCTGTGCTTTTTAATGAAGACTTTATATATCTGAATGAACATTTTAGCTGCTGTTGTTCCTATTTTTCAGTGTTCTGTCACTTTTTTCCCTGTAAATAGATAATTTTTCTAAGTTACCTTGAACTCCTATGCAAATTGAGTGAAGCAGGATCCTGCAGGTCCCTGAACTACTTAAATAAACAAAGTCCTACGGAGCCAGTGAGCACTATGACTCTCAATCCGGTATGGCAGAATGGAGTACGGTGCATCATATTTGTCTCCGTTTTAATTTGAACTCCTACAGTAATTCAGTCTTATGGGAGTAGGCGGCCACTTGGGACGGTTTTGACACATGATGTAACAGCTTGCACACACATTCCAAGTTCAACTGCAACTTTCCAAGGGTTTGTCTGTGCCAGTAAGTGGGTGTGTGCACTGGCATGCAACCAGTCTTTATCAGACAATAAAAATGCTTTAGAAGTCTTAAGAGTTGAAATAACACAAGATAAGAAAACTGAAATATTCTCTTACCTCATGAACACAGACCGTAACTCAGACAAGAGAGGCCTACAGTTCTTTAGTTGTTTGGGATTCTTTTGTGAGCTCTTGGATGAGTTGACAATAGACTCTTATTTTGATTGGCTGGCCACTCCTGGGAATGTTCACCACTGTTCCAGGTTTGCTCCATTTATGGAGAATGGCTCTCACCATGGCTTGTTGCCGTCCCAAAGTGTAAAAATGGCTTTGTAGCCCTTTTTACACTGATAAATGTCACTAACATTGTTCTTGAGTCTCTTTAGATCATAGCAGTAGCAGAATACGTTTTTTGGTATTATTCAGCACAGAAGATTTGACGTGATTTTCATCGGTGCAACACAACTCTGTTACTTAACCAAAAAAATCTATTTTCCTTACAAATGTAAAACATACTGTGAATAGGCATTGTCACCGTAAACAAATAATTGACCAAACACAAATTACTTACTTTTTGTAGTTATATAAGTGATGTCTTGAATCAGTAGGTTAACAGTCAACAGCTCTTGAATGAGTTGACAATAGACTCTTATTTTGGTTGGCTGGCCCCTCCTGGGAATGTTCACCACTGTTTTATTTTTAATTTTATTTCAGAATATGTGCTTTCTTTGGTCAATATAATGGCAGTGAGAGATGTTTCAAAAAAGAAAAACCTGTTTAAGAAAGCAACTGAACAATGTGTTACACTTCCTTTTCTTTTAACGTGTTGTGTGAACTTGGGAAGCTTGTTGTATAGGTGGCATGTATATTAGCTGTTTAGCACTGCCTTTGCATATTATTGATTTTGCATAAAAAGAAAGTCCTGCTTCAATATTTATTGAAAAATACATTACATTCAGAATTATTTGTATTTATTGAATAGCATAAAGACCAATATATTTCAGAAATAAGCGGTTATCTCTTTGTACACCTTCTAACATTTGGAGATGAGTTCACTGTTGCATTCAGTGATTGATATGACTGGCTTTTGAACTGTACACAGATTTCAAGCTAGATTCTCAAACTCCTCTTTAGCGTGTTTTTTTAAAGATACGTTCAAATTTTTGTATAAGACCACGCAGCTTTCAGCTTCACCTATTGATCTTCAGTCAGCTTGGGCCCAGGCAAAGCTGGATCCTTTACAAGTGGTATAATATTTGCGTGTTTGCATGCTAAAGTGTTAGCTGTTGATGCAAGGACGAGCTGTCAATTCAGTTTCATGCTGACAGCAGATCCTGATATTGTGATTTTTCACTACATAAACATATCTGTTTTCATTGCTTCCTTAAAGCCGTTTTAAGAGATGCAATGCATAGTGACGTTTCTGTCAGTTGTGAAATGTCCCTCATTCATGACTTTATTCAGACATCCCTACATAATTAAAAACTATAGTATGGTTGCCTCCTCTTATGATTCTCTCTCAAGTCTCATGCCCTATAGGGAGAATGGTCAAAACCTGTCTGAACATAAGAATTGCCTGAGTTGCACACGTCTGCTTACAAAAGGTTAATAATTAGACCCACCACTGAATGTAACCTTTCCCTACTGGTCAGTTACAAGTCGAGGTTGTATTTGTATCCAGCTATTTGACTTTGATAAATACTTTCAGCTTCATAGGAATAATAGCGTGCTGCTTTAAATGTGAATGTTGCATGTTTTTAGGCACATGGCCCAGCACTGATGACCGTTAATTATTCAGAGAGAGAGAAAAAGGATCGTTAGGGCCTAACGGTAAATTTCAATCTGTTTTTCTTCTTCTACTGACATAGGTAAGCTGTGACACAGACTAAAAGATTAGTTGTCAAATAATTTGTTAAACATAATGTTGTAGTCTTTTTTTTTTTTTATTCTTTGTATTTTGAAAAAATATAGGTAAAAATATATTTGTAAAGTTAATGTTTATATGTATAAATTCAAAGTCAGTATTTGCAGTAGTGGTTATTGTATCAATATATTGTGCATAAATGTTTTCCTGTAACTATCCCTACTATGACCCCTTTAATCATTCATTTAAATTGACTTAATTAATGTAATTCAATTTAGTTTGTGCAGTTCAATTCAGTTTCATGCTGACAGCAGATTTGGTTTGATAATCACTGAATTAATTGGAGTATTTTCTTGCACCTTTTAAATGTACAGTGGCAGCTAAACACTATTTAAAGCTGCTTTAATATTTTTTGAAATTATTAGTAAATCATTACTATGCGTTTTCATTTTAGTTTAACATTGCATAGATGTTTTTTTTTTTCTTTTTTTTTAAACAGGGTCATGAAAAACAGCACTTAACAATTTCATGTCTATTACTGCAATAGGGAATTACTTTATTTTGTCATAATAACTAGAGGCATATGATATAGAGTATGAAGTGCCAAGCCTTTGTTCTTCATTGTTTGCTGTCACATACTCGGTGAATCATTGGCATTATTTCAATTGAACCCTACCCTCGTCTCCTGCTCCTCCCCCAGCTCTATGTCTGTGTCGCGCTACCTCTCTCACTTCCTTTCTCTCCTGCTGTGTGCTGGGTTGCGCATGCTCTCCCTTCGTTCCTCAATACGTCCATGATAACGGCAAAAACAAATCCTTGGATAATAAGAATATAATAATAACAATCAAAGATTGCTTTTTAGCCAAGAATCTGTAGAGGTGTGGCATGGATATGCATCTGGGTTCTGTGCAGATAAGTCCTCACGTAAGTCAGATGGGCCTTTTTGTCATTTAGCATGATTCCATATATTTTTTTTTTGTTCGTTTGTTTTAAATCATCATCTGATTATTGCTGCTCATTTTCTTTTCTCCCTTCTGTACGTTGAGCATCTCTGTCTGCCTCCTATTGCTGTGTCATTCCTGCCTTTGCGTTCTGCATGCATCCCTGCCCCCTCCCACACCTTAATGCTGGCTGCTGATGCTGTCTTGTGATGCTTGAGTGGAACCAACCGCATGCTGAATACAATTTAGGGTAAATTACAGGATTTACCCGTGTATGTAACACCAGAATTAATGTTGCTTTAACTAAATCACAGATATAACACTTGGCATGAATACTTGGTTGAAATTGGGTTGAAGAACATGGTGCACCACACTGCTGTGATAGCTGATTGAATTCTTAATAATTAAAGTGAGGGTGCCTTTTCCTGCAGCAAAGCCCTCATTCTAAACAAAACAAAACCAGCTTTTCTATTACTTAACGGTTAACAACAGACATCATCCACATTTCTTTCAAGGTACTTGATTTTGGAGGCAATGATGGAAAGCTACAAAATGCTACTGAAAACATACTATATTTGAAAGATGTAGTGGTCCAGGCCTGAAAGTGAAGCCAATGTGGATACACCTTATACCTGCTATTTTAGCAGAAGGAAGTGGATTGTGTAGAACGCTATACATGGAAAATAGCGCTACTACCCATTTGATTTGTGACCCCAGTAAACACTTTCAGTGGAGCTCAGTGGCTAGATTCATGGCTCTGTCCTTCAGGGTAGGACCATCTTATGATACTTCAGCTTCTCAGTCTCAAACCTTGATTGTCAGATGTGGTTTCAATAGACTAGCTGCAGTTATTTCTTCAAGGCCATGCTTAGCTTACTAGTTTCTCTTGTGTTATTTCCATTAAACTCAAAAGTTTGCAACAGAGGCAGCATAATGATAACAACACACTGACTATCTGTGAGTTGCTAGCTGTATGTTCTGTGGAAGAAATATTGGCTCAAGTTTTAGGATTTCTGCTTTAAAATGGTGTTAGCACCTGACAAGAGCAAGACTGTTGATTTAGAGCTATATGCTAACAAGTGAAATGTTTACATCTTTACCGTTGTACTCAAATGCCAAGGAAAAGAAAATGTTAAGCATCACTGCTTTAGTTACATTATTGTATAACGATAGACTAACTTGGTTGTAGTTTCATATTCAAATCTTTCTCAATTTCACGATTTATTTGCATTTTTATATGTAAACATAGGTTTAAATAATTTAAATAACATCCATTTATGATTTTATTTAGATTTAACACACTATATTGTATACACGATATAGTGTGTGTATACACTATACATTGCCCTTGGTGCTAAACAAATTTCCCCTTGTGGGACAATAAAGTACTGAATTGAATTCAAACTTGTTTTTTTTTCTCTAATCTGTAACCATAACATTATTCTATAAGGCAGAGATCATAGAAATTGATAAAATTAAGAACAAATTTGACAGCTCGGAACTTTTACCCCTTATGTCCTTATGTAAATTGGTCTTATTTATCTTTAGTGACAAAGGAAGATGAATGTCAAGATTTGAACAGGCTCATCTTTTACTATTGTGTTTTTAGGTGTGTCATTTATGTGCCTATTGCATCCCTTAAATGACATCGTTCAGGTTGTTTCCTTAAGACTAGCAGGATCTGGAACTACCTGTTTAAGCAGCAGAAAGACACAGAGGATGTTTCTTAGACAGTACTACAAGGCAAGATCATCACAACCAGGGCATTTTACATTAGCAGTCAGGATAAACAGGCGCACAAAAGTGTTTAACCCAGGGTAACTTAACCCAAGCTAAAAGGAGTATTTCACAGGTCATATGACCTCCTCCACAAAAAACGATCCCTATGAGTGACAGCTGTTCTACAGAAGTTATCAAATGGTGATTGAAAATCTATAAAGAACAAATAAAAACCAGTGGGGCGAACGTGGTTGGGAAGCGTATCTGTAACCGGAAGGTCGCCGGTTCGATCCCCGGGCTCTCTGTCCTGGTCGTTTCATCCTTGGGCAAGACACTTTACCCTACCGCCTACTGGTGTTGGCCAGAGGGGCCGATAGCGCGATATGGCAGCCTCGCCTCTGTCAGTCTACCCCAGGGCAGCTGTAGCTACAACTGTAGCTTGCCTCCACCAGTGTGTGAATGTGAGAGTGAATGAATAGTGGCATTGTAAAGCGCTTTGGGTGCCTTGAAAAGTGCTATATAAATCCAATCATTATTATTATAAAATGCAACACTGGCAGAAGAAATTGCTGCATAAATCTAGTTATTTATCGTGCAGAGCAGTAAGATAAACATTTTAATTCCAGTTAATTAATGTATGGCCTAGCATATTTTCAGTGCTGCTTTTTATTTTTAAGGTGATGGCTACACATCACCTCTGAAATTGCTCTGAAATTTTAAACTGGATCCATTTAAAAACTTGAAGCTTACTGTCCCACAGTTTAATAAATGAGTCGATAAAAGTGATATCAATTTCAGTGATTGAACGGGCATTCTTAGTGTGGATTAGTAACTGTAATTCCTGCAGTTTAAAATAAAGTTGCATTTAAGAATGAATTTGTCAATAGGTGGTGATTTGTTGCTGCTGATCTCTAATCTTATAGCACAAAAAACCCGGGTTAACCATAAGCTTATCTGGATAAGCCAAAATCCTGATTCATAATAATGGCCTCTGGACTACCCCCCTGTTAATACTTATATTGTCTATGGCTGCATTTGTGTTGCAGTTGAACTACCTGGACACATTTTAGGGTTGGTCATTCTGAGTTGCAGAATTATGATTTAGATATGTTTTTACTATGTAGAAACTTGGACTAAATTCTATACGCCATCCAAATTGTTTGTCTTGTAGTTTTGTTAAGCTCTTTCACAGAACATCTCAAGCACATTATGGACAAACAGGGTTTTGAAACCTTCATCCATGCCACGGCTCCTCCTCCACCTTATCCTGGACTTTTTTAAAAAAGTATTTTTTGAGACATTTTTTGAGACTTTGTAATTTGACCAACTAAATGTAATACAAAGTTCTGGCTTATCCAGATAACTTTGTAGTAAAAAAAACAACAACACATTTTTGCACATGTCGAGGAGCGTGTCAGGCTACATTTCACTGTGTGTTATACTTGTATAACTATGCATGTGACAAATAAAGAACCTTGAACCTTGAATATTATATGTTACCAGCATTAGTGATATACCTCATTTGCCTAAATATATAGACAGACTGGTAAAACACAACTGATATGGTTTCTTCCTTGCAGCAAATGGAAGCAATATTGTCTAGTGAATAAACAGAGCTATCATCATGTTGGAGGAGCTATAAATCCTTTAAAATGACATATTGCAGGATCTGGTATTTATTCAGAATAATGGGTGAATGGAAGAGGAGCAATAAATTTTTTCTCACAGAAGACAGTATGACAGTTTACATTTAAAAAGTACTATAAATTATGTCTTTGCCAATCCAAAGTTCTCGCATACGTCTTTCTGTGTTTCTGTTAAGCTGAAAGTGTTATTAGCTGCATAGCTGGTGCTACAGGTTTTCTTACGTCACATTACTAGGTGCGTCACTTTGGCCTTGTAAAGTAAAGCACTGTTGTAGAGCATGTTTTCTGTCGGGTAAATAATGTGTTAGCGTGTGTTCTTCATGTTAAATATGAATCATTTTTAGTGTAGTTTTGTTTATTTTCATGCTTCAGCCTCTGAATATTTGGAAGGCCCAAGTGAGTATGATCTGTGGGTGTTGTGTATAAAGAAAATAATGTATAAGATAATGTTTTACACATTTTTATTTTGATCTTACCTACAGCATTTTTATTTTTCCCCCAGGAGCAGTATTTTCTGAGAATGCAAAGGAACAAAGAGAAGAAATCAATGGAAAAGATGGGAGAGTCAAATCAGGTATGATTTTATGTCTTGGCTCAATTAAAAAAAAAATGTATATAGTTGTTGTGAAGCAGATGCATATGTAGTATATAGTTGAAATTCAAGGATGTGTGGAGATGATAATATTCCTTCAGACCTCAGTGAAATAACTGAGAGACGTATTTCTTTGTTTTGCATACTAAATTAAAATGACAAAAACTGTCTGTGTGTGTCTTTGTGTGCGTGTGGTGGTTACACTGTTTTCTGGTTTAGTGTAAGAGGAAACTGAGGGTGTGTGTGGCAACATGCAACAGAGCAGATTATTCCAAGCTGGCCCCCATCATGTCTGGGATCAAATCCCACCCAGAAGACTTTGAACTGGAAGTTGTGGTGCTTGGTTCACATCTCATTGATGACTACGGGTAAGACGACCCAACTTTTTTCCTTTGCAAATGCCACTTTTTCTTTTCTTTTTCAATTGTGGACCTTCAGAAGATGCTCACAAAATAAATGGTAAATGGCCTGTATTTATATAGCGCTTTACTAGTCCCTAAGGACCCCAAAGCGCTTTACATATCCAGTCATCCACCCATTCACGCATACATTCACACACTGGTGATGGCAAGCTACATTGTAGCCACAGCCACCCTGGGGCGCACTGACAGAGGCGAGGCTGCCGGACACTGGCGCCACCGGGCCCTCTGACCACCACCAGTAGGCAACGGGTGAAGTGTCTTGCCCAAGGACACAACGACCGAGACTGTCCAAGTCGGGGCTCGAACCGGCAACCTTCCGATTACAAGGCGAACTCCCAACTCTTGAGCCACGATCGCCCTCTGAGCCAACAACATTTTGTTTGCTCGGTGACCTGTAAAATAAATGAAGAGTTGAAGGACACCAGTGCATCCATACCACATAACTGATTTACTAGGAGTAAAATTACATAGCAACTCATGGGGTTTGGTTGCTGAGGAAAAGATTACAGTTGTGGAGTGACGGCAAAAAAACATTGATATCAATAGTGAGTTTGAGATTTGAGAGATTTGTGATATTTATCCAGTTTTGGTGTCTAACGGATGGGATTCGAACATTTGTAAAGGAGTCAAACAACTGCACAGACAGTATAACAATGGTCTGCATGTTTTAAGCAAGACCGAGTATATAAGCCTAGAATATTCATAGAGACATGTCATATTTTCCATACTCACTCAATATTTGTGTGCAAAAGATAACTCCGATAACTTGGTCAGCATTTAAAATTTGAATCTCACATTGCCAAGTTCCAAAAATAAGCTTCCAGTCTTTTTTCTTTCTTTCTTGCATCTCAAAAACATTGCAAAAATGAAACCTTTTGTTGCCATCCCATGATTTGGAACTTTCAGTATACATTGTGCTGTTTGCAACTTACCGAAGTGTTTTGTTTTTGCAGGAACACTTTTCGGATGATTGAGCAGGACGACTTTGACATTGGCTCGAAGCTCCACACTATTGTGAGAGGAGAGGACGAGGCTGCCATGGTGGAAAGCGTTGGGCTGGCACTTGTAAAACTCCCTGATGTTATACAGAGACTGAAACCTGACATCCTGGTCGTACACGGTGATCGTTTCGATGCTCTCGCTTTGGCTACTGCTGCAGCATTAATGAATATTAGAATACTTCACCTGGAGGGAGGAGAGGTGAGGAAACCCAGTTGAACAGTTTCTCCTTCATTAGAGGCAATTACATTTCTTGAAAGCAGCACACAATGAAAAGAAAATTAAAATATGGGGGCAATATTGCATCATAAGTACTTAGATTTTTTTTATGCATTCTGCCAGTGCAGAATCTTTTCTTCTTTTTGTTTTACCCCTCAGCTGTAAAAGGCTGATGGGCTGGGCAGGTGGACAGCTTGGACACCCAACTATGTCATAACAGTATCTCAAAAGTTGTCACCTAGAGTTATCTAATTCATACAATAGGTGCATCTTCAAAAACATGCCAGAGGAGTTTGAATTTTGGTGACCTTGACCTTGAGATCAAGTTCAGCGGTCAGGTTTTCTGAAAATCTTGTGATAACAAAAGAAGGGAGTCACCTAGAATTTAAAACATAGGGGACACTAGCTACTGGAGGATGGGGGTGGTTACATCAGTATTATTATTATTTTTTAACTCTATCCTGTGCTGCTTGTTCCAGGTTAGTGGTACAATTGATGACTCAATCCGCCATGCTATCAGTAAACTGGCCCATTACCACGCCTGCTGCACACGGATGGCAGAGCAGCACCTCATAGCTATGTGTGAGGACCACTCTCGTATCCTCCTTGCTGGCTGCCCTTCATATGACAAGCTGCTATTGTCTCATCACAGAGAGGACTACATGGATATCATCAAAAGCTGGTTGGGTATGCAGAAATATATTCACAGGACAAAATTATTTAATGAGAAATAAGTCTACGTTTGTATTTTATGTGATATTTGCATCTTGCAGATGACAAGGTCCAGGAAGGTGACTATATTGTAGCATTGCAGCACCCGGTCACGACGAACATCCAGCACTCTATTAAAATCTATGGGCTGATGCTGGATGCGTTGATTTCCTTCAACAAGAAGACTCTCATCCTCTTTCCCAACATTGATGCCGGTTAGCTCCACCTGTGCTTACTGTTTTTAAAGTCCTCTTTTCAATAAGGTTTGGACACTCAAACAAAAGTTGAGAAAAATAACATAAGCATTTCTCCTATAAACAGGAAGTAAGGAGATGGTACGTGTTATGCGAAGAAAGGGGATTGAGCAACACCCAAACTTCCGAGCAGTGAAGCACATTCCTTTTGAGCAGTTCATCCAGCTTGTGTCACATGCTGGCTGCATGATTGGAAACAGCAGCTGCGGGGTACGAGAGGCTGGGGCCTTTGGCACACCTGTCATTAACCTGGGAACAAGACAAACAGGCAGAGAAACAGGTAGGTGTAACAAGAATGTCAATTGCCCTGAGCTTATCTCATACAAAGCTTCACAGGAGCTAAACAAAGGCGCAACGTTTTCTTCTTCTTCTTTTTTTTTTTTAAGTCGCGCAATATCAAGAGGAAAAGGTGAAAACAAGTTACAGCGGGAATGATTATCCCATCATGAACTTTCTCATACTATTCCCATAATATCCGCTATCAATCCCATCTCCAGGAGACAAACACCCAGCACTATTAGTAGACAGTCAGGTCATCATAGTCCAAAAGACTCCACTGAGACTCATGTTTTATTTATTTTTTTAGTATATGTTAATGATTGAGTAATATAATGTCAGTATGTGTGGTATAGCTGGAAAGAATCATTTACTGGGACATGAATTAATTGTCCTTGAACATTTAAAGGATTGAGGCTGCTGGAAGACAAAATAGTACAAAAACATCAAGGTTATTTTCCTCAACCTGCCAAGCTGTATTGTTCTGCTAAATCTGTCTCAGGTTGTTTTTCTTATTAACTTGAGGACATTTTTTTTTCTCCCAGGTGAAAATGTTTTACATGTCAGAGATGCCGACACTCACAATAAAATCTACCATGCTCTGGAGCTGCAGTTTGGAAAGAGATACCCCTGGTATGGCCAGTGTACAATCTTCATTTGTCTCCTGGGTGTTTGACCAAATTTTTAACTGTGTATTTTCATTTGCCAAGCCTTCTTTCAATGAAGGAACTGCTGTATATTTTCAGTAACTTTACTTACAGTGCCAGTTAAAGTCCTGTTGAACAGGATTTCAAAAATATGTTGGAAATTACAGTCTGTCATTATCAGTTTGTCACATTCAAGTTGTGTGACCTGTTTTTCCTCTGCCAGCCAGTACTTACTTTTTGCATATCTATCAAATGAGTCAGTTGATGAATTGTCTTTGTTAAAGCCCTTTAAGATATTAGAAGTAGCAGGAAATGGCAAGATGTATATTAGGGCTGCCACGATTAGTCGACTAGTCACGATTTAGTCGACGCGTCGTTTGAAGCTTTGTAAGATCCCAAAAGACGCAGGAATAAGTAGTAGGATTTAAGAGTGTAATAACGGACTGAAACAGAAGATGGCAGCACTGCATGTACAAGGATGCCAGCTGCCGTTAAACCCCGAAGAAGAAGAAGCTGTGTCCCAGAATTCATAGCGCAGCCCAGCTCAGTTTCCAACAATGGCGGCAGCTAGTTAGTTTTAATATTACTCTTATTATTCTTTCTGGGTCACAAAATAAACGTTTAACATATTTTCAGGCGAGAATGTAGCTGTGTAAACCTCAATTATCTGCTCAGTTTATCAAGACACCACATATTTTCAAAAGCGCTCTGACGTTTTCAGAGACGTCTGTTACCCACTAGCTCGATAGCGAGCCGGGGGCTAGGCTCACTAGAGCCGTGAGAACACCGGACTCCTGGCAAATCGTTTTCAAACCCACCGCTGTCTTTCGCTACTCAGGTTAAACATGATATATAAGTCACTTAGATAACTTAACAATGTTATTGTTTGGCTTTTTTTTAGTATTTTATTTGTTCCTGAGTAAATCGGTTTGGCTGAGATTAAAGTTATAGTTTTTACACAGCTAAATAAACATCAAGCAGACAGCTGATTATCAGAAGTGTGAGATGCTGGAGAATATACTCCGGTGTCCTGTTATATTTTAGATAGCAAGGAGTTTATTAAACTTCACCGAAACAATCTGCAAATTTCATTAAAATTTAATAAACTATCATCTTGTCTTTATTTTTAGTTAGCACAGACCTTAAACACTTAAAGCTGTAAGCTAATGATAGTTATATTAGAGCAGATGCTGCTGGTGCAATAAGCTGTAGTTTTACGTCCAATGGATGATGATCTGATTAGTCGACTAATCGCAAAAATAATCGGTGACTAGTCGACTATCCAAATAATCGTTTGTGGCAGCCCTAATGTATATCCTATGGTATGTTTAACATAACACGTTTTGTACAGAATCAGGTCAGGCTCATTAACCAACAATAGACATGCAGGTGAATGTTATATACGTCTGTGATTATTGTGTGCAGTCTTAGAAAGAAGAAAACTGTGTTACTTTACCAAACTGTTCGTCTATAAGGCAGATTTTATCCAAATTATTTTTAAAAAAGGGGTTATGGCAGAGTCACTGTCTGTGACATAATTTAAAAAAAGGTTTGAGAATCAGGAGAAGGTAATAATGTAACAATGGGTTGCACTGAACTGTATTTGGAGTCAAAACAAAATTTTAAAAAATGTTTATATTAGCAAATATGCAAATATGCAAACACGCAAATATGTTTGTTTGTTTGTTTGTTTAAATCAGTTCTAAGATTTATGGTGATGGCAACGCAGTGCCTCGTATTCTCAAGTTTCTCCGTTCTATTGACCTGGACGAGCCTCTCCAAAAGACCTTCTGCTTCCCTCCTGTGAAAGATCCGATTTCCCAGGACATTGATCATATCCTAGAGACACAAAGTGCTTTGGCCGTCGACCTGGGAGGGACCAACCTCAGAGTGGCCATTGTCTGCATGAGGGTAGGCTGGATGAACACTAAACTTTAAATGTTTTTTTAAATGTTTCTTCATTTTCACTTTCAAAAGCTTTTGTCTGTTCTGCTGTTTTGTTTTTTAAACTTTTCCAGGGCACCATAGTGAAGAAATACAGCCAGCCCAATCCAAAGACTTTCGAGGCCAGAATGGAACTCATATTAAAGATGTGCAATGATGCCATGCGGGATGCTGTGGGCCTTAACTGTAGAATACTTGGTGTCGGTATGAAAACACACTAATACTAAAACACATTTACACATAGGAAAAAAAACCCAGCACAACAATTTCAGATTTATTTCTGCTCTTTAGGAGTGTCCACTGGTGGGCGTGTAAACCCCCAAGATGGTGTGGTCCTTCACTCCACAAAGCTGATTCAGGAGTGGTCTTCTGTGGACCTAAGAACGCCCATATCAGATGCTTTACACCTACCCGTCTGGGTTGACAATGATGGCAACTGTGCTGCACTGGCAGAGAGGAAGTTTGGTCACGGCAAAGGAGTGGAGAACTTTGTCACAGTCATCACAGGAACAGGTGAGAAGTTTTTGTTTTTTAAAGTTTTTCAGATGAGGATCTTCATCTATTTGCTTGATAACTAGTGGTGCAGATGAACGTGCTTGAGCCACGCTATGATATCCCGTTCGCGTCCACTTTAGTGGCAAGATCGTTCCAAGCATGTATGAGCAGGAAAAGATTTAAGTTGTGGCTGAACTGTCCCAGGCATCTTCTGTTGCCCTAACTACTACAAATGGGTGGACCTCCAGGGCAACGGAAAGCAACGTTGACAGCTCATTATATCACAGCGGAGTGCGATATAATGAGTGGTATGGTGCATTATTGTAGGGTCTACCTTGCAATATAAAGCGCCTTGAGCTGACTGTTGCTGTGATTTGGCGCTTTATAAATAAAATTGAATTGAATTGAGTGGTAGATACAAAGCCCTATACTGCCCTATATTGTACCATAATTTTTTTTTAAATATTTGTGTGGAATGAGTCTTGAGGTGAATGTTTTTAACAGGCAAAAAATACTTCAATAAGTAAATGTTAAATTTTTGTCTTTTTTCTTTTTTTGCTAATCCGAAAATTGATCCGATCCGTGACTTTAAACCGTGATCCGATCCGAACCATGAGATTTTTGATCCGTTGCACCACTAATGATAACTGTGAGACCTGTATGAATTCAAACAAACTGCGATGATGATTTTTACAGCTGAAATAATATTTACTGCCTTATTCTTTTTGTAAATTACATCGTCTGGTTATTTAAGTCTCAGGAAGTAAAAAATATTTTGACTCTGTGTGCAGGTATTGGAGGAGGAATTATCCATCACAATGAGTTGGTCCATGGTAGTACCTTCTGTGCTGCTGAGCTGGGTCACATCATGGTTTCCCTGGAAGGCCCAGAGTGTATGTGTGGCAGCCGTGGCTGTATAGAGGCCTATGCATCTGGGATGGCCCTTCAGAGAGAGGCCAAAAAACTGCATGATGGTGAGAGATTTTTTTTGTTTTTTTTGTTTTTTTGAATAGTGGATATTGGCTATGCGCTTACCAACACTTGGCTTTAGAAACCTTTGAAAATGTAAAAATTGAAATCTCTCCACAAAAACATAAACACAAAATAAATCTTTATCCAGCAGATAATCTTTTACAAGTTTTCTTACGATACCAGAGCAACAGAAAGTGCAACTAAATTTTACACCATCAACTTTTTTTTTTATAATAGAGCATTGGCAGGATCGCCTCTAACGAAATGAAAATACTTTGTCAGTGTCGTCAGGAGCAGGGTTCATATCCATGTTGCTTGTATGCTGCTGTCATGATGACAGACTATCCAAGAGTAGGGATGGGTATCGTTTAGGTTTTATCCGATACCGGTGCTAAATCGGTACTTTTGAAACGGTGCCGGTGCTCAAAGAATGGAGAACAGAAAATTGGTCCAAAAACCTCTCATGTTTAGCTGGTTTTTTGTAGAAAGATAACAATGTTAGCCTTTTCTGCAGCTATGGGGCATATATGGTATCACTCTTGGCTGGAAGCAGTGCTTAAACAATGGAAAAAACACAAACTTTGTCCAAAAACCTCTCATGTTTAGCTGTTTTCCACTTTTTCTTTGGTCATTTTAGCCTTTTTGGCCAGGGTGAAGGGAGTATCTGCCATCAAACAAGAAGACAGCCGCATGTAGCTATGATGATGTTTGCTAGTTCACCTTACATGCATTAATATAATAACGTGGTTAGCCTACTCAACGTAAATTACACACGAACAACGTTAAGCTACTCACGCAGAGAAGAACGGCTGCTGCTGCCATCATCACCCGTCATCATTTCTGCTACACTGGCAGGGCTAGGGGCCAGGACTCTCCTCTTCGGGTTTTTGGGGGATGTTGCTAAATCCGGGTCCAATAACAGGCAACCCACCCGCAGTAGATGTGCTCGGTGTGAGGTCTCGCAGCAAGCTATCAAATACTGTGCATTTCTCGGCTTTTAAAAAAAAAACCGCTATACGTCGCCAGGTGTTTCATCGGATTCGAGGTGTTACCTCCTTTGACAGTATCACCTTAAAGCACTAGTTGCAGGTTGATGAGTTTGCATCTTTTGCTGTGAAGTACAGCCAGACTTTGACCGCTTCGCTTTGGGCATTTTTAATCTGTAGCTCTGCTCTAAAAGAACGTACGTACCTGGCCCCGCCTACTATCCTCGCAAAGGTAAAATGATTGGCTAGAAGTGTATCACAGCTGAGGAAAAAAAAGCACCGAAATAAAGCACCGAAATGTGCGCTGCTTTTCTGTCTGGTTACTACCGTTTATGTCAGAACCGGTGCCATCATGGCACCGGACACCGGTACCCATCCCTACCCAAGAGTGTGAATGTATTGACACTAAGTGGTAGCAGCAGCAATCAGCATTATAGTGCAATAGTACTGAAACAGCATAAGTTCAATGTAAGCACAGAAGTAGCCTAAGTAGTGTTTACCCAGGAAATTTTAAGCAGATGCTAACACATGGCTCCTTCTTTGAGTGATAGAGATTTAACCTGCATTGATAGATGGAGTGGTCAACCTTTTATCCCCAATCATGTTTCTGACCTGTTGCCAGTTAATATTAGTATAATTAGTTCCCAACTTTTGAGATGCGTTGCTGGCATCAAATTCAAAATGAGCAAATATTTTTCATTAAATAGTAAAGTGACTCTGTTAAAATGTTTGATACGATTTTATATCTTCTGTTTTGAGTAAAATGTGGGTTTATGGGTTTGGGAAAGTGTTGTATTCTGTTTTTATTTACATTTTACACAGAAGGCCGGGGTGGGTTTTTTTGTTTGTTTGTTTGTTTGTTTGTTTTTAAATTGGGGCATGTATTTTCTTGATGGGGTAGAGAAAATTGTACCTCAACTCTTATGGTTTTATGTTGTATTCTATAATCTTTTTAAACAAATATATATTTATTGAGTTTTTGTTTAGCAACTCAGTCATCCATCACATGATAATCTGGTAAACAGTGAGATTGGTATTATTTAGATAAAACTGTATCCTGCAATGCTAGTTCCTGTTTCTTAAGCTGTAAAGTCAGTTTAAATCCAGCACAGGAATGAACGACGTCAGGAAGTAATTAAGCATAACCCTTCTTGTTGTATGTCTCAAGTGGCTTCATTCCATTTATCATTATCCATGTTCATTATCCATGTGTTTTTTGTTTGTTTGTGTGTTTGTTTTTTACAGAGGATCTGTTGAAGGTGGAGGGGATGGATATGAAACTCTCAGAGCCAATCACTGCTGCACATCTTATCAGTGCAGCCAAAATGGGAAACTCCAAAGCCGACGCTGTTCTGACCAAGGGTTAGTTCACAAAGGACACAGAGAAAATAGTAGAGAATAGTAGGTTCACCTAGCTTGAAAATGGGGTTGACAATATTTCTACCTCAGCAGTGGTCTAAATTAGAGATGGCACGATACCACTTTTTTATGTCTGATACCGATATCATAAATTTGGATATCTGCCGATACCGATATGAATCCGATATAGTGTTTTTTAATCAATAAAACTCTTTTTTTTTTTAATATCTTGCTGCATTTTGTATAAGTTCATACTCAAGTTTAAATAAACAACAACACTAAAGCTATTCTGTTATACCTGTATGTAAAAAATACACTGCACCCAAAATATTTCATAGTTCAGTAATACTGATCAATCTAATAAACTTAAACCTACTCAATCCTTACTATTCTGGTATTTTAAAGAGTACTTAGCAGAAATATTAAGCAACCTAACTAACAGGGTTGCAAACTCCCAGCGAAAAAAAAAATAGGGAACCACCCCCCACCCTCCACCTCATGATTCTTAATCGACGTAATCAACTTTAATTTGATGCAGGTTGGGAAAAAATGCACAGAAATAAATTATTTTTCAAGAATAATTAAATAGATTCAACATCTTCCTTCAACAGAATTGCAGACTGCACAGATGGTATCTTCCCAAAGGAAAAAGCACTATAGCTTACTAGGGTATATTAGACTTAACAGTTACTATATACAGTAATGGACTTCTTACATCAGATTAAAACTTTGGGTGTAAGATTCAGATAATTATTTATTAAAAGCTAGACATTTTAAATGAGAATAAGAAAGAAAAGTATGTCTTTGTGCCCCCTTTTCCCTGTGAATGCCATATAGAGATTGACAGACCACGTGATTTTCGCGCATTGCATGCCGGGAACTCGTGGCAAAACAATCCAAGTACCGCATCAAATGCAAGCATTTGCAGCACCGCAAAACGTTCATTTTCCGGTTCCAATAAATTCTTGCTTTTTCTTTGCCCCCCCAAAAAAGGAATGTACAAAACGAAGGAGAACAATGCCGGTCCGTACAAATACAGACTCGACGAAAAGACAAAGAAAAGATACGAGGAAAAAATCAAAGGAGTGAAAGGGTCAGACCCTTACGAGCACACAGAGTGGACAAAAGACGTTAGCGTGCTGCCCAACTTTCACCACGCTCAGATTTATAATTATACGCTTCTTGGAGTGAGTGCATACACTCATGAAGTTTAGTAACTTCAGGTCACTGCAACAAGCCCAGGTACAGTTTACTGACGGATGGGTGCAGGACCTTGAAATGCACCGTGTAGAACGAAAGATCATCGTACGTATCATAAGTTTACCAGTCTCACAAATCGTCTTCATAAATACACATTCGTTAACCGTTTATTAATAGGACCTTTGAGCTCAACGGTAATTAATTAGCAGTGGAAATAATTTCTGGTACCCATCACAGAAATGTAGCAGTGACAATAATACTGTATGCTGTAATCGTACTGGGCAATTAGTGATACAAAAAACCTGTTTTATCCTGTGAATAAAAGTATATGTTTTTGTCAATGTACCATAATAACAGAAGCGAAACGCAATATTGTGTCAGGACAATTCACTGTTTATGCACAATAAATAAAGGAGCATAGCGCGACAATTTCTGTTCAGCGCCAGACTTGCTTGTAACCTATATCACCAATTATGTTAAGAAAAATGACGCATTAACTACAACAGAAGACTGACCTTTGTGGGAATGCTTGGCGCAGACTAACATGTGAGCTGGAGTGTTCTAGGACGTTATATTTGATCTTTGAATGGCTGCAATCCAGGCCATCCATCGCCTCTTTGTTACTTCGGAAACATGGCTCGAACAATTTCTCTTCAACGACATAATCCGATAACAACCGATCTCTTTACCCGTCGGCTTCCCGTGGCTGTCATGCGACCGGCTATTGCAGTTAATAATACAACAGCTTCTTGCCATTTTTGTGTTTCATTTTATCGCTGTATAACTGATTTCAATTGAAAGCCTGCGTGCGCTAGTACCTCTTGCCACGAGTTCCCAGAATTCTTTGCGGTTTTACCCCTGAATGACGTCACATTTTCAATCTCTATCGGCCCCCCTGGCTAAACTTTGCTAGATCCGCCCCTGCACAGTTACCAGCCGTCAGCTACGTAGAAAAAGATCCTGGTCTAGAAAGTAATATTAAATAAATTCTAACAGCAGCTTATCAAGCTTAAACGTGCTGCTGTTGTTCAGCCACTGGTTTCCTCTTTCTGGTGCAAAGTGGGCCAAAAACAAAGAAGAGAGACGGACTCGCGACAGAAAAGCCGATCAGCTGATCATTAAGCAGTTTCATGATTGAAGTAGCAACAGGAGAGGGAGAGAGAAGAGGCAGTTGCTCCATATATCAGTTGTTAAGCTTAATGTGGGAATGCTTTACAAAGATTCAGAGATGAACTTACACACTTGCTTTGCTTCTCTCTGGGATCACAGATGAAATGCTGGTTGAGGCTACAAATACACACAGCCGCTCTATCATGTGAGCACACTGCTCCGACGTGCTACGGTTATGGGCCGAGTTACGCCATGTCGCCAAGTTTTGTGAGGTGTTTTTTTTTAATATTTAATGGATCGGATTACATTTTTTTATTTCTCTCTGATATCCGATCCAGTAATTTACGTCCATATCGGACCGATACGTAATATTGGATCGGTCCATCTCTAGTCTAAATCTGATTTATTTTCACATGTACACAACAGCCTGAATTTAACTTAAGAGTCAATACTATAAATAAATTACTCGTGGACATATTACTGGGCATCTTACATTTACAGTAGGCATTATTTGAGTAGGAGTTTTTCTGTGGGGTTAACACAGCCGTGTGTTACCGTTTATAACACACCCCTTTTGTTATATGAAAGAAATCTCAAAACCTGGCATACACGTGGAAACAGATGGAAATAGGCAGCCTGTTATTTAGATTATGTGGTAATGTTTTAAAAGATATATTTAAAAAAAGATAAAATATAACTTCCTTATGTGTTCTTACCCTTTTTAGCCGCCACTGCACTGGGTGTGGGCATCATCAACATCCTCCACATAGTCAACCCTTCACAGGTGATTCTGTCTGGAGTCTTGGCCTCTTACTACCAGGCGCCAGTGCAGCATGTCATCTCGCAGAGAGCGCTCTTCTCTGTCCAAAACATCAAGGTTGTAACATCAGACTTGGAAGAACCAGCTTTACTTGGAGCAGCCAGCATGGTGTTAGACTATGCAACCAGAAGAATATATTAAAGAACAAAATCATTAAAACCTGCAAGGCAGTTTTGTCCCTGTGGTCTAACAAACATACAAGTACAGTTATTATTTTCCAAAGTTGAAGTCTGTTAGTCGGATTAAAATCCGGAAACACATGTGAAGTGGGAGTGGGTCTAGTGCATGGGCCAGAAATCCTAATTCTCTTTTGTATAGTATCGAGGTTGAATTAATCTCCAAAACTTATCTGTACAAGCTAGAACCTTCCTTCTGTGCTTGTGGTGTGGATGGATGGAATAGTCTATTTATAGAAACCTTGTGACCAAATTATAGCTGAATCTTGCTTCTGTTGCTTTCTTTCTATTGTAACTTTAGTTTTCTATCAATTTTGTGCGGATGTTGCATTTCCAATTGTATGGAACATACACAATTTACATTTTTAGTTTTTTTTTGTGTGTGTTGTTGTTGTTCTTCTTCTTCTTCTTTTTTATGAATGAAATAATCTAAAATGGTATTAAGTAACTTTTAAATATACACCAATCTGTCACAACATTAAAACTACAACTCACTTACATGAAGAATACCCAACAATGTGGTAGTAGTCCCCAACAGCAGCACCAGCCTTGCCTTACTATAAAGATTCAACCCACAAGACCTTTGCCCCATTTAGAGGACAAGTGGGACATGCAGAGTACTAGGCAGGTGGTTTTAATGTTGTCGGTGTTTGGTGTATAATAAACATGATTAAAACTGCTTTGGATCTATGGATGCTATAGTATGGTAAGAGGTTGGGGGGGTTGTTTGTTTGTTTGTTTTGTTTAAGTTTTTCCCAGGCTTGTTATGAAGATGTTATTCTTCTGAAGATGTACAACATGGTTTTTATGTACACCTTTATACTGCATTGCACAATACATGCTATTTGTAAGTTTTAAATACATTTCTGTGGATGTTTGTTTAATATTCATCGAGAAAATAAGTTTTAGACAATTGTAAGAAAAAGACTGAAGTTAATTAAGTATTTATTATTCAACTTTTTAGTTAGTGTCCAAAGAAAAATTGAAACTGCATAGCAGTTCAAACATTTTTTCTTTGCATCTTTGAAATGTTACAGTGAGTATACATCTAAGGTGTCATTTGACCAGATTAAAATATTTACTGTTTAGAAGGCAAAACACCTATTTAATCAATTTTTTCTTTCTTTTTTTTTTTTTTATTAATTTTCAAATTTTGATGTCTTCAGTTTTGTTTTAAAACTTATAAATGTTTAATTTATGCATTAAACATGCATTGAGGTCTTTATGAGGTTTTCACCTGAAATGCTTTTCCAGTGGACCTGAAGGAATTCCTACAAATGTTGAGCACTCGATAGTGGCTCCTCTCCTATCTGTTGACCAGATCAGTTTTAATATTAACGAACAAACACTGAACACTTTACGCCGATTCATCTGCTTGTTAACGCAAATATCTAATCACGTCACAAAGCTCAGAACTTCTTAAACTTGTTTCATGAACACGCCAGTGTAGTAAAAAAAAAACCTCCAAAGTCACCAGATCTCAATCCAACGCAGCACCTTTGGGATGTGGTGGAAGGGGAAGACTGGCTTCATGGATGTCTAGCCGACAAATCTGCAGCAACTGCGTGTGGCTATCAACATGGACCAAGATGTTTATTTTATCTTGTTGAATCTGTGCTAGCAACAGTTAAGCCAGTTTTGAATCTAAAAGGCTGTTGATATTTGTGTAATAAAGAACTTTTAATTACCACCGTTTGCAAGTTTCACTGCCGAGAATATGAGGCTGTTTTTTTTTACACCTTTGTTCTTTTTGCTCATTGATGAAATCAATGACTGAAAAAGCAAGAATTAATAAGTCAAAAAAAGCCAATGGTGATAACTTCTAACAAGTTAGGTCCAATGACAAATATAAAGATGAATTGCACTAAAAATGTATGCAAAATTCTGCCAGGCAGTTGTTGAAAGAAAGTGCATCTTGTAGTAGAGTGTAAGTCTATGAAAAAAAATCAAGCTAACAATTTTCATCTCATTTATGATCCCTTTCAAAGCCACCAGGGCCCGTATCCCTAAAGATTCTGAGAATCCTCTCAGAGAGCTCCTAACTTAACCTAAAAATTCCTTGCCAGGAGTTTTAGCTTAGAAGTGATTCCAGAACATTTTCAGTGAACTCTGAGCAAGGAATGGATGGAAAATCCTATCTTAGTGAGGAGGTGTGGTTGACCCCGTTGCTAGGTATGAGTCATCATTTCAAAAGCCGTGATTGGTTGATCCTACAAGTTTGATGGAAATGAGCTTTTGGTGATAATGAGCAAAGGATGTACCCTCAAATCAATAAACATAATTATACACTCTAATCTTATGCTGACTGTAATTGTAAATAATATTTCACATTCAAGAAAATATCTGGAAAATGAATAGTAAGCTGTAGGGGTTATAGCCTAACATTAGAATCTAAAATATGTGAAAACTTAAACTCATTACACCCTGTTCAAATAATGATTTGTGTCTTATTTGCTCATATTAATATCCTAGCTGACATATTTTGTACTTTCACTCCCATATGGACCCTGTTGAAAACAAGATGGCCTATCTCAAGGGGCTGTCCTTAATGAAGTAGAAATCACAACGTTACAAGTCCAGTGTGGTCTTAACGAGGGTAACACGGCTCAGCTTTTAGCAATGTCTGTGATTGCAGACCCAAGTCATCACTGCTGCATTGTTGCATTTTCCCGGTTGCCAAATACCTCAGGGTTGTGATTACTTTCGTCTCTGGTGTAATAGTGTTGTGGCGTCGAGTTGGTGAAGTAATTGCATCTCTAAGGAGATCCACCACAAACATGATTCCTGCACGATCCAATCTGTAGCGTCTCAATAATTCCCTGTCATCCAGTGTTTGCAGGACATCTCTCCTGCCTCTTCTGTTGGCCATTTTGTGCAGCTGCTTAGGGGAACTCCTAAGCCACTAAAAGTCCTCTTCCCTGCTCTTAGCAGATCTTGCCTTAGGAGCCCTTTTAAGCGTTAGGAATCTTGAGGAATAGCTTTTATATTAACTGGGATTGTCGTGTCACTTTTAGGGGAAATTCTAAGAAAACGTCATGACTCTGAGAATTTTCTTAGAATTTGGCCGCTAGGAGCCACTTTTTGCACAAAGATTCTTTAGGGATACGGGCCCAGACCTCAAAAATAAGCCTTCCTACCCTGACCCCCTACTGGCCGCAGTGAAAGGCTACTGCCACCAGATTTTTAACTGTTAGATGGTGATTTCTAACTGTTAAAAGGGAGTGTTTTTCTTTCCACTGTTGCTAGTACTTGTTGTTGGGGTGGAATCCCCAAGAAAGATCTGCCGACTTCAAAGGACAGAAGAAATGTGTCTTATCAGACATTGGTGATCCAAGCACACTGACATAAAGGCTCTTAAAGGCTCTTAGCATGCCTTCTGTTGTGTGGGTGTTTTCGGTGTATTCTGACTCTCTGTTGAATTCAGCTGCCATGCATTTTTCAGTGTCCACCTGTCCCCAATCAGCTGCCCAACAATATAAATGCTGGATAGGAGCTACTTGGTTAGTTAGTGTGTGAACTGGCCTTGAAAGTAGAGAGGTGTTCAGGTGTCCTTTGTGCATCTGTCCTTGAGACTAGTGTTAGTTGGGTGTCAGTTTGGGTTTGCTGAGGTATTTTTCGTTGCTGCTATAGTAGTGTAGGCTTCTCTTTGTGTTGGGTCTTATATATATATATATGTGACCTATATAAAAAACACCCAGCACGCCCCTGCGGGCGGTTTATCCTTCAAGCTCGGGTCCTCTACCAGAGGCCTGGGAGCTTGAGGGTCCTGCGCAGTATCTTAGCTGTTCCCAGGACTGCGCTCTTCTGGACAGAGATCTCCGATGTTGTTCCCGGGATCGGCTGGAGCCACTCGCCTAGCTTGGGAGTCACCGCACCTAGTGCTCCGATTACCACGGGGACCACCGTTACCTTCACCCTCCACATCCTCTCGAGCTCTTCTCTGAGCCCTTGGTATTTCTCCAGCTTCTCGTGTTCCTTCTTCCTGATATTGCTGTCATTCGGAACCGCTACATCGATCACTACGGCCATCTTCTTCTGTTTGTCTACCACCACTATGTCCGGTTGGTTAGCCACCACCATTTTGTCCGTCTGTATCTGGAAGTCCCACAGGATCTTAGCTCGGTCATTCTCCACCACCCTTGGGGGCATCTCCCATTTTTGACCTCGGGACTTCCAGGTTATACTCGGCACAGATCTTCCTGTACACTATGCCGGCCACTTGGTTATGGCGTTCCATGTATGCCTTGCCTGCTAGCATCTTGCACCCTGCTGTTATGTGCTGGATTGTCTCTGGGGCATCTTTACACAGCCTGCACCTGGGGTCTTGCCTGGTGTGATAGACCCCAGCCTCTATGGATCTTGTGCTCAGAGCTTGTTCTTGTGCTGCCATGATTAGTGCCTCTGTGCTGTCTTTCAGTCCAGCTTTGTCCAGCCACTGGTAGGATTTCTGGATATCAGCCACCTCCTCTATCTGCCGGTGGTACATACCGTGCAGGGGCCTGTCCTTCCATGATGGTTCCTCGTCTCCCTCCTCTTTCTTGGGTTTCTGCTGCCTGAGGTATTCACTGAGCACTCGGTCAGTTAGGGCCATCTTCCCAATGTATTCTTGGATGTTCGTTGTCTCATCCTGGACTGTGGTGCTGACACTCACCAGTCCCCGGCCCCCTTCCTTCCGCTTAGCGTACAGCCTCAGGGTGAAACCCTCCATGCATGGTAAGGAGCTTTCTTGTCTTTATGTCAGTGGCTTCTATCTCCTCCTTTGGCCAGCCTATTACCCCAGCAGGGTACCTGATCACGGGCAGGGCGTACGTGTTGATGGCCCGGATCTTGTTCTTACCATTCAGCTGACTCCTCAGGACTTGCCTGACCCTCTGCAGGTACTTGGTGGTTGCAGCTTTTCTAGCGGCCTCTTCATGGTTCCCATTCGCCTGTGGGATCCCCAAGTACTTGTAACTGTCCTCTATGTCTGCAATGTTGCCTTCTGGTAGTTCAATCCCCTCAGTTCTGACTACCTTCCCTCTCTTTGTTACCATCCGACTACACTTCTCCAGTCCGAACGACATTCCAATGTCATTGCTGTATAGCCTGGTAGTGTGGATCAGTGAATCGATGTCTCGTTCACTCTTGGCATACAGCTTGATGTCATCCATGTACAGGAGGCCTCAGGTATGGACAGCTTGCTGTATTTCTTAGGCACCTTATTTGTCGCACCTTTCTGCAACTCCGTTAGTTGGCTAACCTCCCTCCGTGCTACTTTGATCTTGCCCTCTAGCCTCCTTCTCCATGGAGGGTACTGCCCCTTGTCGCTGTTCAACTTGTAGCGATCCTCTGTTCCAAAGGCGTGTAGTCTAACCACTACGCTATCCAGCTGCTATATATATATATATATATATATATATACAAACACACACACACACACACATATACATACATACATACATATATATATATATTAGGGGTGCAACGATACACAAAATTCTCGGTTCGGTTCGATACTTTCGTGTCACGGTTCGATATTTTTTCGATACAAAAAAAATGTTCATTATAAATATATATTTTAACTCAAAAGTACAGTTTTTAAATTTAACCCTAACCCTTGTGCGTGTTTTTGATTTTGACAGCGAATGCGCACCTGTGGACCACTTATGTGCAGCCCTGGTTATTTAGCTCGTCATATTGCAGCCACAGAAATTGTTTTGTCCATGAAACCATAAAGCTGCACTTTCTTTTTGCCTTATAGTCTGATTTGTCATAACTTCTCCGTTTTGTGGTAAGCTTTTCTTTGGCTGTCACTTCTTCACCCTGACCTGTCTTATTTGGCTCAGCAGAACTAAAATATATATCTGTCTGTGAAGGTTCTCAGTCATCCAGGTCATCGTAGTCAAATATATATCCTGCTGCTTTTACACACACTCACATAAGCTCAGCGATTCTCTGCGCGATCCACCTCTCACATGTTTAAGCTTGCTGCGGGAGATTTCACTTGTCATGTTTGCATAGTAAGCTAACAATTAATAAGACGATGTCAGAGGAATTGGTGCACAAATTATCATCACTCACAGATCAGTGCTGTCGCTCTCTATACACAGTTCGCGCAATTGCAAAGTGAAAGCAAAAAACAAGCGCAAATTCAAACGCGACTTCAATATGTCACATATTGACAGTGGCTCACCGATGCCAATGACATAATTACCCAGCTACATTTCTGAAAGAATGCAAAAGCATTGACATATATTTTTCCTTCCTACAATAGCCCGACGGGCAGGGCAGAGATAGATTTTGGTAGCCCGACTGAAAAAATCGCTAGCCCCCGGACGTCGGGCTAGCGATATTGCGAGCCGTGTATCTGATTGAGGAATCACTCATCTTTGGAAAAGAGAGTTTATTACAGAGAAATGTCTCTTTCCAAAATAAAAGCTATACTATCCGCTTCTTCTGGGCTATATTCTCAGCAGCATATTAAACATATAAGGAGAATCATGTGCTAACAGCTGTCTAAATGACTCGGCTAAAGTTAGTAGCATGCTTGCTTGTTTTTTTTCTGCTTCCACTTGTCTTTGCACTAGGATGATGTCGGCGTAAATGTGCAGTCATATTCGTTGTGTTCCCACTAGTGCTTTCAGGTTAATCTCGTTGAAATGACCTTAAAGCCACAACACGGCAAATCTCCGTTAACGAGCTACCGCCGATCGCCTTGTGCATGGGGCTAGACGGCCAACACACTAACGAGCTAACTGCGCTAACACACTAGTTCCCACCCATGTAATTGAGCATTGGATGGCACATCCAACATACTGTTTTACTTTAGTCCATGACTCGCTTACCTTCAGGGTCATACGTCACATGAAAACCAAAATAATTCCAAACGCCAGATCTGAATGAGGGTGGGGGAGGTTCATGTTGCAAGGAGAGCTTAACTTCTGTCTCGCTAGCTTGCCCTGCTCCTTCTGAAGATGCTGTCTGTGTTGAGCGCTCAGTGAATCTGCATTCGACTACTCCGCCTAGGCTGCACTGTCGAGCCTAGGCGGAGTAGTCGAACGCAGATTCACAGAGCGCTCAACACAGACAGCATCGTCAGAAGGAAAGTTGATAAAATAAATTACAAATTTTGTATTGTTCGATACATATGCGTACCGAACCGAAAGCACTGTATCGAACGGTTCAATATCGATACGAATATCGTTGCACCCCTAATATATATATATATATATATATATATATATATATATATATATATATATATATATATATATATATATATATATATATATATAAACCCTTTAATTTATGCAAACTACCCTGTTTGGCTTGTTTTTCTAATTGGTTCTTAATTATTGCTCACCCCCCCTTTCCTGGCCCTTGACGGGGATAGACCAGAAGCCATTTTGGTTTCTTCTGGTTTGACTCACATTCTGAGAAAAGGGGCAATGATCAGTGAGAAGCTGTAAAGCATCATGCCAAGAAAGACCACTGCAAATTTAATTTTTGTTTTGAAAGTGTTAAAGAAGGCACATACAGAAGGTTCAATGTATTTTTTGTGGATCTAACGGTAAATGGATTGTCTCTCATACAGTCCTTTTCTGCTCCAGTGATGCACTCAAAGTGCTGTATAGAACATGCTTCATTCACCCATTCATACAAGTGCTTTTTTTCTATGCCCAAGTGCTTCCTAACATTTGTACACAATCAAACACTACTGAATCAAAGCATTGCAGAGCAAATTGGGGTTCAGTATCTTTCCCAAGGATACTTTGGCATGCAGGCTGGAGCAGCTGGGAACCACCAAATAGTGGATGGCCACCCTGTGTTCTTTAGAACACAAATGATAGGGTGCCAAAAGAGGAGTTGTGGTACTACATAAGGAAGTCAAGAGTGACAGAGAAGTATGTGAGGCTGGTGCAGGACATGTTTGTGGACAGAGAGACACTGGAGGGGTGTGTGGTAGGGGTGACAGATGGGGTCATTTCTGAGCCCCTTCTTGTTTGCAATTGTCATATACAGGTTGACAGATAAGGTCAAACAATGATGGCTTCAGCATATTGGACAGAGGAGGCATGAGTCTTAGTGGACTATGTTTCTAGACAACATTGTAATCTTAAGGGAGCAAGTGGAAGAGAGCCTGGAAAGAAGTGGAATGAAAAACAATTACATTTGCACAAATAAAAGGGGGATCTAAAGGTGTATGAGTTCAAATACCTTGGGTCAACCATCCAAAGCAATGGACAATGGGCAAGAGAGGTGAAGAAGAGAGTACAGCCAGGGTGACGTGGATGGGCACAAGTGT
Organism: Astatotilapia calliptera; assembly: GCF_964374335.1. Lineage (NCBI taxonomy): Eukaryota > Metazoa > Chordata > Actinopteri > Cichliformes > Cichlidae > Astatotilapia > Astatotilapia calliptera. Next base: position 12,866,146 of record NC_137427.1, on the reverse strand, counting down.
CAGGGGAGCAGTAGTGAAAGAGAAAGTCTAAATAGTAGTCAGACCTGCTTTGATGTACTGTTTGGTGAAGGTGGCATTAGCAAAAAGACAGGGGTGGAGCCTGTAGAATTCCAGTGGCTAAGATTTTCATCACGAGTGACTAGGATGGACAAGATTTACAAAGAGTACATCAAAAGGGCAGCTCAGGTTGAGGAGTTGGAAGACGAGGCTGAGTCTGGGTTGGACGTACGGAGGGATAGTGGATACGCTGAGCAAAAGATGTTAAATATAGAGCTGCCAGTCATGAGAAAAAAGGAAGACCTCAGAGGAGGTGCATGGATGTAGTGAACAAAGACATGCAAGGGGTTGGTGTGACAGAAGAAGATGAAAGAGATGAGCTGCTGTGGCAACCCCTAAATGGAGAAGCTAGATGATCTGCTGCACTACAGGTCATGTGGTTCACGACTCTGTTGCCTTCTTTCTGGAACCAAGCAGCACGGTTTCTCCCACTAAACACAAACTGGATTCGATTGCCTTGTAGTAAATAAATTGCCCATTGTTTTACTATTCAATTCCATCATCGCATTCATGCTTTGTAGTTGTAGCAGTTAATTTTTGTGAATGTGCTTGAAGAGGCTTCCTGTCTAAAATAATGATGGACTTTTTAAAAAAATCTTTACTTAGTTTAGCAAATACTTACATAATGTAGATTGCAACAGTAGTTAAATAGGGGTGTTTGGGGCATACCAGCTTGTAGTCACAAACATAACTGACTGTCTTAAATGTATTGTTTAAGAGATTGCGACTATTGTGCAAAGCTATCACCTGTGAAACTGTGAATACTGTGAGTTTAGCTCAGGGGTAGGCAACTCCAGGCCTCGAGTGCCGGTGTCCTGCAGGTTTTAGATCGCACCCTGGGTTAACACACCCAGTCAAATGATTAGTTCATTTTCAGGCCTCTGGAGAACTTAAAGAAATGCTGAGGAGTCATTTAGCCCTTTAAATCAGCTGTGATGGATCATGGACACATCTAAAACCTCCAGGACACCGGCACTCGAGGCCTGGAGTTGCCTAGCTGATACAGTAAATTGCAGCATAATATTAATTTAGGTAAAAGCATTGTAAAGGGCGATTTTTCATGGAGAAGTCATGGCGATGATAATATAGTCTTTTGTCAGTAAAGTAATTCATATTTCAGTAGTGTACAGTTCACTCAGCATATGTATTAGTAATTCAAATCAGTTGTGGTGGAGTTTTTGAACTTCTTTGAATGTTATCTTTCAATTACTATAAAAATAAACAAACTAATAGTTTAAGTCTTCCCTTAGTAACTCCGATAGTATTCCTGTTTTAAAAGAGCAGTTGCACCCAGCTATATAACCTGAGTCAGGTGAACGCTTGCCACCTGAGCCCTTTGATACTGTCAGAACTGTAAATAATTAACCAGCGCGGAATTATACTGGGGCGGGACACAACTGCTGCCAGGGTTATGAAGAGGAAGCTGGAAAACTTTTTGACAGAAGACGACAGAAGTCTTAGTCCTAAGACTAAAATAACTGGAATAACGGTCTGTGATCGAATAAGACAGTTCAAGACAATTTTCCAATATAAGGGTTAAGCAATATCAGGGAGTTAAATCAATGACAGGCCTTGTAAAGTTAGAGGGTAAACGAAAAACCTGAGGAAATAAAACAGAAAAAAATGCTGAAATTTTAATTTTATTTTTCTTATCTGACGAATTCCCAATCATAGCTATGCAAACAGTTGTGTGTTAAACGTGCAGCAGATTAAAAAAAAAATACTGCAGATTTTTCTCTATTTCTGACAACAGCACCCAGCAGGTCATGGGATCCGCATGAAACGCTTTCAAATATTTGATTGGTCCCGTTATGAGAAAGTTGTTACATGATTGGCCATGACTACTGCCAGTAATCCATTCTTGCTTGTGATTGGTTACTCTGCTGTTTCCGCTACGCCAGCTTTTACCGTTTTCCCCTTTCGTCCTTCTTCCTGCTGGTCTAATCGGTTTCAGTGGTGCTACACCTGCTCGTTGTTTCACAGTTTTATCCCTCTATCACTACAGACAACATGGACGATTTTGACATGCTGAACGCGCCCAGTGCTGGAAACGGTGTCGGCTCGGAGGAGGACCCCGCTGCCGCTTTCCTGGCCCAGCAGGAAAGCGAAATTGCGGGCATTGAAAACGACGAAGGCTTCAGCATCTTGGACAGTGGAGATGTCCCCTCTTCGCTAGGAGACACTAACGGTGCGTGGCTGTTATCCTCAAGCGAAGAAAATGTCGCTGTATGTTGTCTGTTTGGCGTCATTAGTGATAGAGGATTTTGTGTACGTGTAACTAAACGTTCAACATGCGGTTAATCTAGACGCTATTTTGGCCCTGAACGGACACTAAAGCTAAGGCTAACTGAGCTAGCAGATTAGCCAAGTGGACATGGTTAGCGTTGATATTAACCTGTGTAAGATTACTTTGAACTCACAAGGAACACGTACAGGTGAAACTTGAAGTCCTTTATTAATACATGCTATTTTATGCTGAAATAAGCTACTGCTGCTGGCACTGCCACTCATTGCTTTCCAATTAACTTGATTGCTTGCGGCTACATTTACAGCAGTTTGTGTCAGCCACTTAGGAAATGGGCACAGCTTAACAACCTTTGTTCATGACTTACTCATTTCCTCCAATCTAGCCTCAGTTGTAGGAATTGTTGGTCAGAAATGCTGACATCCATTATTACGAAACAGGAGTGCATTTAGCAACAGTAATTGGTGCTCCATTAGACAAGTTCAAGGCATGGTAAAAATCTCTTTTAGGACATTTAATATTTCAAGATGTTTTGTCATGTTTATGCCTTAATTTGTCTGCTTGATTTCTAACTGCAGTCTCACCTCTACCTGTTTTAGATGGTGCCATCAATGGAGAGCTTCATGGGGTAATGTCATCTGCTCTTTAGTTATCATGTTGGAAATCACCTTGTGTTTGTTCCTGTGTTTTGTGTGTATAAGTGCACAAAGGATTAAAATCTTTTAATACAGAAATTATTGTTTGTGTATGCACTAACGTATAGTGTTAAAGGAAGAATAAATAGAGGGATGAAAAGGATGGTCTGTACTAAATGCCTGCACCATAAAGAAGGATTTGAATCTACAAAACAAAAAGATAATCTCAGTGTGTTGAAGTTGCTTCATAGTACAGGGCCCACAGATGCATTGATATACAACAATGAGTGGGGCCTTTTCTGGTACAGACCTATTTGAAATTGGTAAGACTGCAGACTTTCAGCACCATGGCTGCTCATGGATGACCTGCAACCAGTTCAGTGACTCAAAGTAGTGCCTGATGGCAGGCAATTGGCCTTCAGTAAAGATCAAAGGGGGGTGATTTATTAAAAAAAACAAAACATTTCACTCTGTACAGCTTACTAGCATCAGTTTAAAAACATGACATTGAAGATTCTCATGTTTGGATTTAAACTTCTTTGCTTCTTGACACATTTCATTTTAGTTATGTTCCTTGATTTCCTGGATAATTGCTGTTTGTTATATAAATATAACAAACAGCAATTATCCTTGAAATTCATTTACTTGAATACTAAGATTTGCTCAAGAGATGTTTATATATCAATTCTGCTGAATTTTCACTGTGTGCGTCATTGGAAAATACTAATTTCCTTTTAACATCGTAACAGTGATTTTTAGTAGCCGAGCTTTTGAATATTTGTCTGTTAGTCACTTCAGCTTCCTTTTCCTGTGCTGTCATTGCAACATTTCTTCCTTTCCTGTCAGTGAGAGAATCTTCTAAGAGTACATGTACGCTATGCGTATTGGGGTGTGGGGGTGCGGAAGCCAATTCCACTTTAATGACAACTTTCACATACGGGTTAGAAAAATGAAACACTGAACATGAATGGATAAATAGCCAAATCATTGGAAATATTGATAAAACTGTGCTTACCATTTTGCTCCTTTCTCAGGAAAGCAATGGTCCATCAGATGCCTATGCAGCAATTTCTAATGCAGACCGACTGCAGGCTGAACCAGAAAGTCTACGTAAGTGGAGGGAGGAGCAAAGAGAGAGGCTGGAGGAGCTAGGTAAGCACCCAGAAGAACACTTTATTATAGGGTAGGACAGAACACTGATATGTGAGATGTGATAAGTAAAGGTGGAGATTTGGGCTGTGCTATATCACATTGTCAACGATAATATTGGTAACAATTTTTACATGATATAAATTATCATGTTGCAATACCGTTGCTATAGCAATGCAAGGGGTTTACTTTGTGAGTGACAGTGTGTGAACCCCAGGCATCTCTGATCGCTAAGCATTAGATCCTTATGACATTTAGTACCTTTTTAATAGTTTTTGATCTAGCCACTTTTGTAACATCAACTTGTCTTGTTGTGTCACTGTATGCAAGTATCATCAGAAATATTATCGCAGATTTTTTTATTGAAATATTGTTGTGTAAATGACCTTCCTTTACTGGATATTCCACATACAGTGTTAACCAATTATTTCTGTCCCTGTTTCCTTTCACATCATTATGTTCATCATCTTTTTGGGGATGTTTATTCTTTTATCAGTCTCTGCTCTTGAGCGTGATTTCTGTATTTTTGCGTTTACTTCTGCAGATGCTAACTCTCGCCAGCAGGAGACGGAATGGAAGGAGAAGGCCAAGGTGGAGCTGGAGGAATGGCATGCCAGGCAGAATGAGCAGCTGGAGAAAACCAAAACCAATAACAGGTACTGTAGTCAATGATAGTCAACGCATAGAAACAGGATGGAAGATCAATAAAAATGAAAGAAGACTGTGGGGATATGTGAGTTATCCCAGCTTAAAAAGAATGTAGATCTGTCGGTTGTGGCAGGGGAAGAAATGATGGCCATCCGGTCACTCAACTTCTGTATCCTTGAGTAAGTTTACAACTAATTACTGAAATTTGTATCCATATGTTTTTTTTTTCAGGAAGAATCGGAATAACCTATCCTTGAATTTCAAGAAACACAGTATGCTGGTCTCCCCATTTGTGTGTGGCATCAGTTTTTGTTTCAGTTGTCTACAGGTTCATATTTTAAAGAAAATCCATTCTCTCTAAGGGGAAATCTCATGTGGCTTTTCACCACCTTTTTAGTTAAAATGCTATTTGACCTCCACTTATTTTTCACACTAAAAGGCGCACTTAAAATCCTTTAATTTTCTCAAAAATCGACAGTGCACCTTATAATCTGGGGCGATTTATGTATGAAAATGGACCCATTCATCGACAGTGCACCTTATGGTCCAAAAAATACGGTGGAACCCCGGCTTACAAAGACCCCATTTAACGAAAAATTCAAGTTACGAAGGCACTTAACTGCAATATTTCTGCCCGTGGTACAGCAAAATGCCCGCGTAACGAAATCTGCTGGCTGAGCCCAGAATGCTCACAATGCCTTCCAAATCATGTGAAACTCCTTGGCTTTCGTACTTGCGTTTCGCTGTTCACGTGAAAGACGTATTGTTGTTGCAGTGCGCTATTTCGTGTGCTTTTCGTTTGCAATTAGCCTATCGTTCATTCATAATGTGGCCGAAAAAACTTTCTGCAAGTGAAAAGAAGAAGCGTAAAGTGCTCTCGATGGAAACAAAGAAATTATTGATAAATACAGTGGGGCAAAAAAGTATTTAGTCAGCCACCGATTGTGCAAGTTCCCCCACTTAAAATGATGACAGAGGTCAGTAATTTGCACCAGAGGTACACTTCAACTGTGAGAGACAGAATGTGAAAAAAAAAATCCATGAATTCACATGGTAGGATTTGTAAAGAATTTATTCGTAAATTAGGGTGGAAAATAAGTATTTGGTCACCTCAAACAAGGAAAATCTCTGGCTCTCACAGACCTGTAACGTCTTCTGTAAGAAGCTTTTCTGTCCCCCACTTGTTACCTGTATGAATGGCACCTGTTTGAACTCATCATCTGTATAAAAGACACCTGTCCACAGCCTCAAACAGTCAGACTCCAAACTCCGCCATGGCCAAGACCAAAGAGCTTTCGAAGGACACCAGGAAAAGTTTTGTAGACCTGCACCAGACTGGGAAGAGTGAATCTACAATAGGCAAGCAGCTTGGTGTGAAAAAATCAACTGTGGGAGCAATCATCAGAAAATGGAAGACATACAAGACCGCTGATAATCTCCCTCAATCTGGGGCTCCACGCAAGATCTCATCCCGTGGGGTCAAAATGATCATGAGAACGGTGAGCAAAGATCCCAGAACCACACGGGGGCACCTGGTGCATGACCTGCAGAGAGCTGGGACCAAAGTAACAAAGGTCACCATCAGTAACACACTACAACGGCAGGGAATCAAATCCCGCAGTGCCAGACGTGTTCCGCTGCTGAAGCCAGTGCATGTCCAGGCCCGTCTGAAGTTTGCCAGAGAGCACATGGATGATACAGCAGAGGATTGGGAGAATGTCATGTGGTCAGATGAAACCAAAGTAGAACTTTTTGGTATAAACTCAACTCGTCGTGTTCGGAGGAAGAAGAATACTGAGTTGCATCCCAAGAACACCATACCTACTGTGAAGCATGGGGGTGGAAACATCATGCTATGGGGCTGTTTTTCTGCCAAGGGGACAGGACGACTGATCCGTGTTAAGGACAGAATGAATGGGGCCATGTATCGTGAGATTTTGAGCCAAAACCTCCTTCCATCAGTGAGAACTTTGAAGATGAAACGAGGCTGGGTCTTCCAACATGACAATGATCCAAAACACACCGCCCAGGCAACAAAGGAGTAAGAAGCATTTGAAAGTCCTGGAGTGGCCTAGCCAGTCTCCAGGCCTCAACCCCATAGAAAATCTGTGGCGGGAGTTGAAAGTTCGTGTTGCTCGGCGACAGCCCCAAAACATCACTGCTCTCGAGAAGATCTGCATGGAGGAATGGGCCAAAATACCAGCTACTGTGTGTGCAAACCTGGTAAAGACCTATAGTAAACGTTTGACCTCTGTCATTGCCAACAAAGGTTATGTTACAAAGTATTGAGTTGTATTTTTGTTATTGACCAAATACTTATTTTCCACCCTGATTTACGAATAAATTCTTTACAAATCCTACCATGTGGATTCATGGATTTTTTTTTTTTTTTCACATTCTGTCTCTCACAGTTGAAGTGTACCTCTGGTGCAAATTACTGACCTCTGTCATCATTTTAAGTGGGGGAACTTGCACAATCGGTGGCTGACTAAATACTTTTTTGCCCCACTGTATGAGCGAGGTCCTCCTCCACCAAGAACTTCGTCTTCAGCCAGCATAGTCTCACTCAAAAGGCGATGGAAAATTTTGACTTACGAAAATTTTGACTTACGAAAGACCCTCTGGAATGAATTTATTTCGTAAGTCGGGGTTCCTCATTATTAAGTTTCCCAGACACTGGAGTTATTGTTCACTGCATGTCTTCAGTCATTAAAATTACCTATACCTAAGACAAGTCTATGCAATTTGCTGTTATTTCAGGAAATTTAATAACTAATGTGTGATATTTTAAGGAAAACAAATGGAGTCAAATATTTCCTGTGAGGTGAAAACACTTTTTACTGTGTCTTTTATTATCACAGGAGGGTTCTGTATAGAGATGCACCGATTGCAATTTTCTTGGTCAGTTTAGATATTTTTCTAATCTGCCGTTACTGATTTTTGCAGGCTTTTAACTGACAACAGTTACAAACAAAACTCCACCTTTCTTCCGTGTAAAATAAACTGTAATTGTCAATAAACTTGACAATTACAGGATCTTTTTTTTAAATTTAAACTACTTCAGTGCAGTATAAATAATTATCTGAAAATAAGCTGTTGTACACCCACATTTACCTGAAATGACTTCACCAGATAACAAGACATTGTCTTCTTTTTCTCTGTAATTTTCCTCATAACCGCTTTGATCCTTTGCTCATCCTCAGGCTGCCTCTGAGCTCTGGATAGCTTTAGCTACTTTTCCTCTGTTAGTTTCTTTAAAATGTCCATGTTTAAATATCTCTTTAGATTTGTTGTTCTGAACGTTTTTGTTTTCTGTTTGTTTGATTAAGCCACCCTTGTTTCTTATCTCACTTCCGTGCTAACAGTGTAGCATGTGGGTAGGTGTGCAACTAATAGCCTGTGCTGCTGTATGTGAGTCATACGTACATTAAAAGGACTGGCTTATAATCGGTCATATGGGAGTCTGACTGATCACCAGACAAGGTGTAAAACACTGAAAATAAGCTGATTCCAATTTATGAACGGTCAATCGGTGCATCTCTACTTTTGCATTCATGACTTGATGCAGGTAATTTACTAAAGGTCATGACATCTCACGACACATCCTGTGGGTGACTAACAGTTTTCGAGGTAATCTGCAGAGCTCCTTTTACCGTATTCTGGCTTCAGAAACGTATAAGGTGTAGAACAGGGTAATGGGTTTTAAAAATAGTGGCATTGTAAAGCGCTTTGGGTGCCTTGAAAAGCACTATATAAATCCAATCTATTATTATTATTATTATTATTATTATTATTATTATTATTATTATTAGTATGTCAAATGCAGAATGCACAAATGTTTTTTTTTTTTTTTTTTTTTTTTTTTTTCTTGTGTATGTGGGCGGGAGTTAAACGATCCCAGATTGGAAAAATGTTCTTTTTTCCTCCATGGTCCCTTTGTGTAGTGGGTGATGACAAGCCAAAAATTTAAAAGCACAAATGGCACTTAAAGTGGTCTCGTCTACTCCTCAGCACAAATGCGAATGATTCAAAAGTTGCGCTTACGTGTCAGACACTGCACTGCTGTTCAGCACAGCAGCTGTTTCACCTGTCACATGATTTTTCTTACAGCGTTGCATGCACTGATGTGGGGTTACGCTTATTGTTATAGCTATAACATACTGGGTTAAGAGATTCCACTGTTAGGCTAATTAGTTAAAAATGTGTCAAGTATTCAAAATGTGAGAGGTATGAAGAACTAAAAGTGTGTTGTGCATGACTGGTGCAATGGCATTAAAGATGTAAAACTTTCTTTAAACAGTCTTTAAATCCCTCTGACACTGATCAAACACCTGATTGGTTATATTCCTAAGCATATTATTGTACGGTAACTTGCAGTGCTTGTTTCCATTCCTCTTCTCCCTTTTACCACTTTCTCTCTTTTCTCCTGCCTTCTTGCTGCTCTGTCGTTTGGGCGGATATTTGTCCAGGGTGTTGGATGAAGACTTCTACAAGCAACCCTTCTCTGAGCTCATTGGTTATGTGTATGTTGCTCCAACTAACATCCTCCTCTTATTGTTTATTTGTTTTGTTTTTTCCCCCATTGTCAACAGCCATTGACATCACATATCTCTTAGAGCATCAGTTTACCTTCTTTCTGCTGCCATGTGTTACTTTCTCCTTCAGTCATACATTTGAAGTGCTTGGATTCATAATCGTTACTTTACCTATCCAGCTTGAACTTTTTCCAAATATAAACTGCATTTATAATTTGAACTCCATATCCATATCATCTGCATGACATTTGTGAGTTTGATGCCTGTCGGTATATTTCAGTAACGCATGCCATCACATCCATGGAAATCAAATGAATACTTTCACAACTGTGCCCATGTTAATTTCTCATTCATTTCTCTTTGATTCTCTTCAGCAACTCATTATCCAAATGCATTTCATAAATTTCTAACAATTAACACCTGCTTAAACCAACTGCGTAAAAAATTAATGAAAATGTTTTGGGTTTTTTTCCACTTAACAACTTTATTAATGTTGGTTTTCTTGTTTTACTTACAAGTAAGATATGTAGAGATGGGTTGAAGCAATTGTGTGTGGTTTTTCTTTTCCTTAATCTCATATATTATAATCATGGCCAAAAGTTTTGAGAATGACACATTTACTGGTTTTCAAAGTTTGCTGCTTCATTGTTTTTAGAATTTTTAAAAAAAAAAATTTTCTCAGTTGTTTCTGTGATGTAAACCAGTACAATTACAAGCACTTCATAAGTTTCACAGGCTTTTATTGGTAATTACATCAACGTTATGCAGAGTCAATATTTGCTGGCTCTTCTTTTTCAAGGCCTCTGCAGTCGCCCGGGCATGCTGTCAGTCGACTTCTGGGCCAAATCCTGAGTGATGGCAACACATTCATTCATAATCACTGCTTGGAGTTTGTCACAGTTAGCAGGTTTTTGCTTTTTCACCCACATCTTGAGGATTGACCACATGTTCTCAATTGGATTAAGGATAGTTTCCTGGTCATGGACCTTAAATTTCAATGTTTTGTTCCCTGAGCCACTTAGTTATCACTTTGGCCTCATGGTATGGTATTCCATCATTCTGGCAAAGGCATTGTTATTCACCAAACTGTTCTTGGGTGGTTGGAAGAAGTTGCTGTTGCAGGATGTTTTGGTAAGGCAAGGCAAGTTTATTTGTATAGCACAATTCAACAACAAGGTGATTCAAAGTGCTTTACAGAGACATTAGAAACAAGAACAAATAAAAAGCATGATTTAAAATTGATTAAAACAAGCAAATAAACTAACTAACTAATTAACAAACAAACAAACAATGGTAGCATTCTTTATTGGGTGAATGCCATAGGCCAGGAGTGTTGAACTCCAGGCCTCGAGGGCCGGATATATCTTCACACTCCTGACACTCACGGTTAAAGAATTTTTTGATACCGTTGACCGTTTCCCCATGAATTATGTTTGTTTCAGGATAGGAAATCTGTCCTTCTCTCAGATTTGAAACTTTCAAACGCTTTTTTTCCTCTCGTATTCATTTGTTTTCACGGCAAAGAAGGAAATTGCTAAACTGAAGCAGCAAACTTTGTGTAGACGGTAAATCATTTCACTTCACAATGGTACTTTTGAGGTTTCTTAGTATTATATAAACATCAGCCTATAAATGATTAAGAAAACCGTAATTATTTAGAAACACATGCCAGGTTTTTTCTTAAATGCTGAATGAGCCTGGAGTTCGTTTCCAGGCAGTAGTAATTATTGCATTTATTTATTTATTTTTTATATATAAGAAATATGAAGATATCAAATCGTGGATACACAACTGCTTCAAACTGAGCTGTGTTCATGCTTTATTAGAATGTTAAGATGACCTGCTGATACGCCCAGCTAGCTATCGAATAGCTTGAGCTGTGCAGCCTTTGGTTCTGCTATCAAATTACTTGGGTATATCCATTAGCCTTCATTGTGGTGTGCACGTTTTGTTGCTGTCAGCTTAGTTGCCAAATGTAAGAATTTAGATTGGTGCAAAACCTGGTTTCATGTAAAGAAATTCCAGGCCTCTTGTTATTCCTACATTGCCTCCAGCATTTTAAAGTGTTTAGTTTCTTTCTTGTTGAGCTGCTCATCTGAAAATTAGCATCATGTTACCGCTGTCGTTGTGTTATTTGAATAGTCCTTTTCTCAAAATGTGCACACCCGTGGAGCTTTCCAACTTATTGTTGTACTCACCTAAACACAGAATGAAATTTTAGTCTTAGTAATGCAGAATGACACTGAATCTTAATCGCTCCACTTCCGTCTTCCTCCATCTGATTGGTGTCACTCTATACCTACTATTTGGAGGAAGTGAGAATTGGAGTGTTATTTGCAAATGTAGGAACATTGTGTGTTTATAATTCATGAAAAATGTGAGCTGTTGGACTCTGTAGATCAGATTACTGAGATGATGCAGATGGTTAAATTTATTAACTTTATTACAGATTGAGAAGCTGATATTTTATTTATAGAAAACATAGAAGATCAGTTCAGTTTAGCAAACCAAAGGCTGCACACTAATCATTTTCATTTTTAGGAAAATAAAGCCAAAAGAAAAATGTTGCTTTTGCATGCTGACTTTAAACATCTGCATTTGAGCTCATTTTTGTTGTCTTTTATTTCACCCCCCCCCCCCCCCTCTCTTTCTTTCTCTCTCTCCTAAATTCTGACTTGTGAAACTGTTTCTCCCTGTTTTCTTTTCCTATGCACCTTAAAGCACACATATTAACCATCCTTGCTACCGCCTAGACCAGTTAAGTAAAAATATAAAACCCCAGAATTTCAAAATACTTTATCATTTTCACAGGGGTTAGATGCAGTTCTGTCTGTGTATGTGTTTATAGTGCATTGCAGAGGTACCCAGTTGAATAGCACAAGAGTTAGATCCAGAGCCTAGAGTTTGGTATAATGTTCCTCCTGTGATGTTGTGGTCCTTCTAGTCCCTTGTGTATTGTAGATGGTTGTGAAAGTGAATGCTCATTAGCTTCTCACCTGCCCTATTTTTCTTTGTGTACTGTGTTTAAGTTATTAGCTCAGGTGGGGTGGAGACTACAAAAGATCCTTTTAAGTAGAACCAAAGAATAGCATTGAGTTTCATGTTTGTGGATGGGGTGTCACAAGAGTTTAGCCATATCTGTGGCTTGAATCTCAAATTGCCTTGTAATAGTGGAACTGATCAATTTAATTTATTTTAATTTGTTTTTGTTCTTGTTTGCATTTGTTTAACTACATAAGTAATCTTTGTAAAGGCCTTTTTTTGGTCTTTGATGGATTTAATGAACCCACACCCGTGCCTAAATATTTTAAAGTTAATTATCTGTTTGGCATTTGAGACACATAATTTCAACGTCAGCGCATTCCTTGCCACAGCTGAAACACCCCGCTTTTCTGCTTGCCAATGCATGCTTAATGCATTTTTTTTTTTCGTTTTGTTGTTTTTCTGCTAGGCTTGATTAAAAATCTGAACATGTATTACTGTTCCTATTAATCAAGGACAAGTATACAGATAACTACATATCACTATACTTGGTTCTTGTTGAGTTCCTTAATGAACAGCAATTTTATCCAGCCAGAAACACATTTTTCTTAATTTATTGTTGTTATTGTTGTTATTATTATTATTATTATTATTATTATTATTTGGGGGGTGGGTTGGTTGTTTTTGGCTTGAGCTTGATATCTCATTGTTGTGTATATATCTCCCCCTGATGTTGAGAGTAGAATATACAGGTGACTTGCTGTATTCTGTAAAGTGGGGGGCATGCCACAGGTAATGTAGCCGGGAAAGCTTGTTCCTTGTTGATTACTCAGTTTTGGGAGTAAAGATAGATGGATGTTTGTGTGTAGTGATTGGACTGTCCAGCCCTGAGGTAGACGCTGCTGAACTAAAAAAGTCCAACCCAGACAAAATCAGATGGAAAAACTGAGTTTTTAATGCCAGGCTTAAAGTTCAATTTCAGTGTAACCAAAACTGAGAACTTGAGTCAAAATTTCACTGTTGGCGCCTCTGACTTTGTCTAAAGAACTTGTATGTGATGTTAGTCAGCAGAGATCTTCTTCAGGGCTGCACAGCTGTGTATCTTACGACTTCACACACTGATGGGCTCGCTCTTCTGTCTTTTCCTCCTTTAATGCTTACAGGGCGGCTGAGGAAGCCATGATTTCAGATCTGGATGAGAACAACCCAGGCACAGAGTGGGAGCGGGTGGCACGGCTCTGTGACTTTAATCCCAAGTCCAGCAAGCAGGCTAAGGATGTGTCCCGCATGCGTTCGGTCCTCATCTCCCTGAAGCAGTCCCCACTAGTCCGCTAGACACCCAAGGCTGCTCGGGAAATCATTCCATATCATCTTTTTCCATGACACGTCAACGAAACCAACTACTCATGCCCCTCCATTTGTATTCTGATATCAAGGGGCACTTACACCCCTGTGTCTATATCTGTCAGTCATGCACAGCCTTGTTTCCCCCACCTCACAGGGTATAGTCACTTGCCTTACCCTGATGTATTTCTTCCTGGCAGGGCTGGAAAGATTAGCCTTGATGTACCTGCTCACTATTTTCTGCCCCTTAAAGATTTTACCTATACACCTCTTTAATAAATCAGTCAAGACTTTGTTTCCCTTGTTGTTTAGTAAAAATGAAATCAAGGACAGATCTACACAAGGTCTCATGGTGTGTGTGACAGTTGTGCAAGGGTGGTGAGTTGGGACACTAAAAGGGAAGGGCTGACATTTGTTTGGGCCAGCAGCTACACTACAGTGCTTTACAATGTGCCCCCAAACCCCCCCCCCCCCCACCGATATCATTCCTATAACGCTGTGTTGTCACTGTTAATCTGTCAGCCTCATTAATATTTTTACTTTTGAGGGTTGATATTAAATGGTTTCATTCACATTTCTTTCCGCAGCATGTCCAGTACAAAGTATTTCTTTCTGATTTTGATTTGAAGGACCAAACTCTTCAGACAGAACTCCAAATTTCAATGTGTGTACTTTGAACTGTGTGTAGAGCCTGCTTGTGGCATATTGTGTTAAACTATGCATTTCTTTTGAAAGCCTCTCCCCCTCCTAGTCAGGAACTGAAGTCCAGTCATTACAATAAATGTGACCTATTTGTATGTGTGTTTAAACCTCAGCAGTGTATGTACTTGATGCCTGTACCTATGTACATATACAGAAGGCAATATATATATATATACATTATATAAAACATTTATGTCACTGAAATTAGACATTTGTGGGTTTAAAGAGAACTAGATCCTAGCCAGATGTTGGTTGACCATGTTTGTTCGATGTCCATTTGATTTCAATAACAATAAAAAGTAAATTAAAGATGTTGTTCTGCTGTCCTTCAACTTCATATTGAATATCTAGTCTTTGTTTACCTTTTTTTCTTTTTTCTTTTTTTTTTTTAAATCTATCTTGAGGTCAGAGTATAACTCGATATTTCATCAAACTAAGGGGAAAACGATCTCAGATTTGCATTAAATGTTTTTATATGAACTTTACCACATTGAAGACTCCTTTTTACTGTCATCTAATGTAAATGTATTGATCAACATTTTTATTTTTTGCAACAATGGTGACATTGCAACATCATGCCGATGTCATATAAAACCTTATAAGGTCACAAAACTGTCTACCTGCTATTAAATGATATGAACACCTATGTACTATTACACTATCAAAAGTACACAACCCCCCCATTATTGTGACACCGTTAACAGAACGCAATGATGTAAAAGTCTTAAACTCATATTCTCATGCTCACAAGATGAATAAGTTTCAACAGACAGATTTTACTATTTTACTTAGAACTCTGTTCAAAATGGTTTGGGTGTTCATATGTGGAAGTTGCAGATTGTAATTGCTCCTCAGTCAGATGTAAGACTCAAAAACCAGTCTTATTTGTAATCATCTATTGTCCACCTGAGCCTTACAGAGTTTGTTTGATTTCTCAGACTTCATCTGATTTAGTGCTCAGCTCAAATAAAAATCTTTATTTTGGGCAATTTTAGCATCCATGTAGATACTAAAAATGACAGCCTCGACAGCAGAATTATTAGGCAAATGAGTATTTTGTCCACATCATCCTCTTCATGCATGTTGTCTTACTCCAAGCTGTATAGACTCGAAAGCCTACTACCAATTAAGCATATTAGGTGATGTGCATCTCTGTAATGAGAAGGGGTGTGCATAATTATTAGGCAACGTCCTTTCCTTTGGCAAAATGGGTCAAAAGAAGGACTTGACAGGCTCAGAAAAGTCAAAAATAGTGAGATATCTTGCAGAGGGATGCAGCAGTCTCAAAATTGCAAAGCTTCTGAAGCGTGATCATCGAACAATCAAGCGTTTCATTCAAAATAGTCAACAGGGTCGCAAGAAGTGTGTGGAAAAACCAAGGCGCAAAATAACTGCCCATGAACTGAGAAAAGTCAAGTGTGCAGCTGCCAAGATGCCACTTGCCACCAGTTTGGCCATATTTCAGAGCTGCAACATCACTGGAGTGCCCAAAAGCACAAGGTGTGCAATACTCAGAGACATGGCCAAGGTAAGAAAGACTGAAAGACGACCACCACTGAACAAGACACACAAGCTGAAACGTCAAGACTGGTCCAAGAAATATCTCAAGACTGATTTTTCTAAGGTTTTATGGACTGATGAAATGAGAGTGAGTCTTGATGGGCCAGATGGATGGGCCCGTGGCTGGATTGGTAAAGGGCAGAGAGCTCCAGTCCGACTCAGACGCCAGCAAGGTGGAGGTGGAGTACTGGTTTGGGCTGGTATCATCAGAGATGAGCTTGTGGGGCCTTTTCGGGTTGAGGATGGAGTCAAGCTCAACTCCCAGTCCTACTGCCAGTTTCTGGAAGACACCTTCTTCAAGCAGTGGTACAGGAAGAAGTCTGCATCCTTCAAGAAAAACATGATTTTCATGCAGGACAATGCTCCATCACACGTGTCCAAGTACTCCACAGCGTGGCTGGCAAGAAAGGGTATAAAAGAAGAAAAACTAATGACATGGCCACCTTGTTCACCTGATCTGAACCCCATTGAGAACCTGTGGTCCATCATCAAATGTGAGATTTACAAGGAGGGAAAACAGTACACCTCTCTGAACAGTGTCTGGGAGGCTGTGGTTGCTGCTGCACGCAATGTTGATGGTGAACAGATCAAAACACTGACAGAATCCATGGATGGCAGGCTTTTGAGTGTCCTTGCAAAGAAAGGTGGCTATCTTGGTCGCCGATTTGTTTTTGTTTTGTTTTTGAATGTCAGAAATGTATATTTGCCTAATAATTATGCACAGTAATAGTCACCTGCACACACAGATATCCCCCTAAAATAGCTAAAACTAAAAACTACTTCCAAAAACATTCAGCTTTGATATTAATGAGTTTTTTGGGTTCATTGAGAACATGGTTGTTGTTCAATAATAAAATTATTTCTCAAAAATACAACTTGACTAATAATTATGCACTCCCTGTAGTTCAGAATCCCATGCTCACCTTGGCAGTTAATTATTATTATTATTATTATTATTATTATTATTATTATTATTTTTTTTTTTTTTTTTTAATCTAAATACTATAACGTATACATTTATTTATCTATAACATCTGTCTAGCTCTGGCTCATGTTATAGCATCTTTCATGTCAAAATATTTGTTTAAAATTCAGCACCCCTAGAAATTCAGTATTTGATGAATAAGCCCTGTGTAGGAATATGAGATGATGGTTTTATTTTAACAGAGGTAAAAGGATTTTTTTTTTTATTTTTTTTTTTTTATAAATGCCAAATTACCCCCTTTTGTGGTTCTAATGTTAAACTAAACCAACTTTATGTACACTTGCAAAGAGTGCATTCTTACTTTTGAAAATTAATACTCTGTATGTTTTTGTTGTTGTTGTTGTTTTATTGTAAGTTTAGTCTCAAATTGTGTGAGACTGATGTTTAAGCTCCATCACAATACAATGTGTATTAAAAGGCGTCCAAAAGTCTTATATTTAGTGTGTGTGTGTGTGTGTGTGTGTGTGTGTGTGTGTGTGTGTGTGTGTGTGTGTGTGTGTACGTACGTAAAGCTAGAACATCTTACTATTCATCACTGATTCAAGGAAATAAGAAAAACCCTAGGTTTCTTTTTAGCACTGAAGCCAGGCTAAAAAAAAAAAGGTTAGAGTACTGCTGAGCCAACTATTCCTTTAGTGTTAACTAGTAATGACTTCATGAACTTCTTCACAAATATAATTTAACCATTAGAGAAAAAAAATACTCATAATAATCTCAAAGATGTGTGGCTACTTTTAGTACCATTGATATTCATTGAGTCTTTTTCTCCAATTGATCTTTCTGAGTTAATTTCAATAATTACTTCCTCCAAACCATCAACATGTCTTTTAGACCACATTCCTACAAAACCACTCAAAGAAGTCCTGCCATTAAATAATCCTTCAATCTTAAATATGATCAACCTATCTCTAATAATCAGCTATGTACCACAGGCCTTCAAGCTGGCAGTAGTTAAACCTTTATTTAAAAAGCCATCTCTAGACCCAGCAGTCTTAGCTAATTATAGGCCAATCTCCAACCTTCCCTTGATCTCAAAATCCTTGAAAGAGTAGTTGTCAAACGGCTAACTGCTCATCTGCAGAGGAATAGTTTATTTGAAGAGTTTCAGTCAGGTTTCAGAGCTCATCACAGCACAGAAACAGCTTTAGTGAAGGTTACAAATGATCTTCTTATGGCCTCTGACAGTGGACTCATCTCTGTGCTTGTCCTGCTAGACCTTAGTGCAGCATTCGATACGGTTGATCATAATTTTCTATTAGAGCAATTAGAGCACGTTGTAGGTATTACAGGTACTGCGTTGCAGTGGGTTTGTATCATATCTATCTAATAGACTCCAATTTGTTCATGTAAATGGAGAATCCTTTTCACAGGTCAATTATGGAGTTCCACAGGGTTCAGTGCTAGGACCAATTCTGTTTACATTATACATTCTTCCCTTGGGCAGTATCATTAGAAGGCATAGCATACATTTTCACTGCTATGCAGATGACACCCAGCTCTATCTATCCATGAAGTCAGATAACACACACCAATTAGTTAAACTGCAAGAATGACATAAAGACCTAGATGGCCTATAATGTTCTGCTTCTAAGTTCAGATAAAACTAAGGTTATTGTACTCGGCCCTGAAAATCTAAGAAATATGGTATCTAACCAGATTCTTACTCTGGATGGCATTACTTTGACCCCCAGTAACACTGTCAGGAACCTTGGAGTCATTTTTTACCAGGACATGTCCTTCAACGCACATATTAAACAAATATGTAAGACTGCTTTCTTCCATTTCCACAACATCTCTAAAGTTAGAAATATCCTGTCTCAGAGTGACGCTGAAAAACTAGTTCATGCATTTATTACTTCCAGGCTAGACTACTGTAATTCATTATTATCAAAAACTCCCTGAAAAGCCTTCAGTTAATTCAAAATGCTGCAGCAAGAGTCCTGACAGGGACTAGAAAGCATATTTCTCTTACATTGGGTTCCCAATAAAATGTTTAAAGTTTAAAAATTTGATATGTTTTATGTGTCCTATATTGTAAATACAAGATGTGTAGGATATTTTTGTTTTGCTTTTTGTTTACAGTTTACACAAAGACATAATTTCTGTAGTTTTGTTGGTATGTGGTGTACAGAGTAAAAAACACAGACAGTAAGTTGTGCCTGAAGTGAAAACTCAGCTTTCAGGTATTGTTTGAGAATTATAGACATTTTTATATGTATTCCCCCATGCTTGACAAGTAATACGATTTCCATCAGTTGAATTGATCAGACTAGGTCTGTTAAATCTGATGGCTGAGCAAAAATCTATTACAATCACTAATGCTTGAAATGGTGTGCTGTTTGCAACGGCAGGTGCCTACTCTCTGGACAACAGAACCTACAAGGCTTTGTTATAGTGGAATATAATAATGTAATACCATAAAAGCCGTCGTGGTATCAACATAGATTGAATTAGACCCTTTCATAAGGTCAATAACAAGGGCGTAGATTTGGCATGGACGGAAGGGACATGTCCCCACCAATATCCAGCGATTATTGAATTGTCCCCACCAATAATTTGATCTCTTCGAGTAAAGAAAAACAAAACCGATAGAAAAAAAAGCGATCTGTCAACGTCTCATTCACCCAGCGGTGAAGAGTTAAATTACGTTCTCTACTGGAGTCCTATATCATGTGACAAATATGGCCAATGTGATTGGCTGTGCCTTTCAGGGAGCTCTGTTTAGTTTTAGCAGCGGCAATGCTGCGCTGCAAGGATGGCAGTAAAAAGAACCTGGATATAAGAAAGTATTTTTCAAAGAAACCTGTAAGTCACTTAAAGTCAAGTTCACTCATAAAACCTGTCCATCATAATAACGTTACAGGCTATGCAAGGCAATACATGCCAACCCTCCCGTTTTTTCTCGGACAATCCCGAATTTCAGTGCCCCTCTTATTACTCTTTCTGGGTTGCAAAATAAACGTTTAAAATTTTTTCAGGCGAGAATGTAGCTGTGCAAACTTCAAATATCTGAACCGGGGAGAACAGCAAACTTCCGGCACATCGTTTTAGGCTTTGGCCCACATCAGTCTAAAATTGTATGTAACCATGAATAACGTGTTGCCATGTCCACCAGGAGAGACTGGACAGTATAGATGTAAAACAAATATGCCAGCAGTTTATCTCAGTTAATGAGAGGAGAAGGCATGTGTTTGGCTCCTTCACATAGTGGACATTGAGTTGTTGTGTGGGACACCAGTAGTCCATGTCTGTTGCTGTAACAGTAGTTCATGTTTAGAGTAAAACATCCCAGCTCACTGACTTGATAGGGGCAATAGTGCCTAAAATGTTGCATAATTTTGCTAAGAGATCTGTTACTTTGTGGTAATCTTAGATGGGTAGTTTTATGGACAAAACCCACCAGGTCATTCAGTGTTCCCTTAGTGCTAATGTATAAGAGATGTTGGTGTAGTATAACTGAAGTAATGTTGTTAAGTCCTTAAAGTCATATTCTTTTATTCTCATGAATGTATTTTAAGCTATTTTTATTTTTGTATGATATCTCATTTATATGGAATATGGCTGAAGTAAACTAAAGTATAAAATACTTAGTCAGTCATTTGTTTAATAATAACCTAACATTATATAATTCACATATAAAACTATGAATTGTAATTTTAAATGGTTTAAAAGCATGTAGAATAGCATATGTAGGCAAGTATATTTCTCCTTTTTTTATTATCAAGAAGCAAAGACGAAAAGGAAAAAAAGAAACAGGGCAGGGTTCGGTGGTTGGATCATCCGTCCCCACCAATGCCAAAACCAAATCTACGCCCTTGGTCAATAATACAAGTGAAACTTCACAAACTAAGTAAACATTTTTTGGTTTCCTAGTGGCATTCTTTCTTTGTCCTCTAAGACAATGATAATGGAAGCTTCAAAGTTTGAAGTTATATGGGAGTCATAGAGATGCATTAAAGTAACAGAGCAACTGAACTAAGTAAACATTTTTTGGTTTCCTAGTGGCATTCTTTCTTTGTCCTGTAAGACAATGATAATGGAAGCTTCAAAGTTTGAAGTTATATGGGAGTCATAGACAGTGGCGTGTCCAGCGGGGTGGCCTGGGGGGGCACAGGCCACCCCCCAACCAGACTGGCCACCCCAGGTGCCACCACAAAGGCAAAACAATAAAATTCAATCAAATATCAAATGTACGATTATGTTTTCACGGTGAAACTCAGATATCCGAGTGTAAGTGAATGCAGCATCGGCTTCTGCGCTATCACGTTAGTAAAGGTAGGAGAGCCAAGCACGAAAGAGGCACTGCAGGAAACAATTTTTCGGTGAAAGAGAATGAGGACAGAATAAATGTCCCGGTAAGTAATATTAAGTTTGTTGAGTTTAGTAAACTTCGGTGAAATTAGAATACCAAGGAAAAAATAACACTAAAAGAATTATTGCAGCCGTGGAATATTTCAGACAGTATGCTACTGAGGGCAGCTAACATAAGAGTTATGAGTTATAAGATATAATCTAAGTCGTAACATTGCTGTATGGAGCTGCAGATTTGGTTGCAGGTTAACATAGTGGGGTTAGGGTTAGGGTAACTGGCCATCGGGCATACCGGGCATTTGCCCGGTGACTTATTTTTTATTTTTTTTTGTAATGGCATGAACAATGAGAGGTGGTGGATTGGCCAGATGCAGGTCGATGTTGTTTGGTGGTGGCTATGGCGGGGCTTCCACAGAGGCCAGCAGGTGGATGAGGTGAGGGGAGGCAGGAGGAGAGACCCGAGGCAGCCGCCGGTCCGAGTGTCAGGTGAACTGAACTTCAGGTAAGAAGTTATGACCTGCAGTCTATCTGGGTCAGATATAAACCAAGTTTAGGTGGAGTTTATTTTCGTTGTGCTGACTTTTTACCGTCAGTTACAATAACTCGTACTGCGTTCTAGCCAGCTTGACGGAGTTTTTATACAGTACAGCTGGGTGGGTGCTATGATGTTACTGATAGTGAACTTTATTTTATTCATAAGGTTAGTTAGTAGAGTTGCCAACGGCTCCTTAAAAAAAATGGAATGGTCCCTCATTCAGAGAAAATATTACGCGTTTGGTATTGAGCTGAGAATGTCACGTGGTGGAGAGAGACAAGTTACCTAGGTTTTTTGTTGTGCATGCTTTTGTTGTGTTTTACCTTTTTAATGTTTTAATATTGTACATTGGGTTATTTTTATGAGTTTTACTGCATGTTTTAATGGTATTTATTTGGTGACTTGTCCTGGAAAGACTCCGCCCCTACCTGATAATAAACTGATCACACCTGCGAGAGATCCCAGAGAGGCCAATACGAGGGCCTGGCAGACCACAGGAAGGAGTTCGACCGAGAGGCAAGAGAGGACCGAAGCATGAAGGCACCCATAAGTGTCACGGGAACCCACGAGAGCCTGGAGTGACACGGAGGCTTAAGAGATGAGGCCTGAGAAGCCTGACGTGAGGCTTCAGAGTGAAGTCACAGAGGCGTGACACATGGCGTGGGACATGAGGCCTGACATGAGGTTTGAGAGCGACACGAAAAGAGTGACACATAAGACGGGTTGGAGCTTGGCGTTCCAGGGAGGACGGACAGCACCAGCAACTAGGGACGCGGAGCGAACAGGCAGACGGCAGTAGTAACGAGAGCCCAGCTTGTGCACTGTGGGAGAGCAGAGGCGGCGAGACAGCTGGTGCCAATTTGCAGTTTTAAAGAAGCGGCGGGCGGAGTTGAGAGCTCTGCCCACCCGGGGTAAGTCTTCGACTTATCCCCTTTTTTTGAATGAAAACTGCCGAAAAGAATAGTGACTGCCGCTCCCTCCCTTTCTTCAGCGTACCAGGACGCGGAATGCGGGGAGGAAGGCGAGGACTCCGCTGGGTTTCCCTTTTACATCACTTCGCTGGACTTTTTTAGTTCTTTGTGACTTTTATATCGTGGCGGATGCCACTGGACTTTTAATGTTCTGTTTTATTGATTTTTATTGTGTTACCCCTTGGCCAAGGTTGTTTTAATTCATTTTGCATTTTTAATTATTTAAATATAATAAATTATATTTTAATTATACAGTTTTTTAATCGTGTGCTTTCCCTTGGCGGCTCCACTGCTCTGTCCGTTTGGAGGAAGGTTTCCTTCCTTTAGAAAAAACACTGTGGAAATAGAATCACCTTCCCTCCGTTACAAGAAGAGACGCAGTTTGTCCCGTACCTTTGCTATAATGAAAAAAAGACACAAAGCTGGAGTTATTCTGTGTCTTTGCTGCACAGCTGCCTCTTCTTCTCTCATCCTTTCACCCTCCCTCTCCTGTTGCTACTTCAATCATGATCAGCTGATCGGCTTTTCTCTCTTGTTTGTTTATCGCCCACTTTGCGCCAGAAAGAGGAAACCAGCAGATGTCGCGCTAAACAACAGCTGCACGTTTAAGCTTGATCAGCTGTTGTTAGAATTTATTTAATATTAATTTCTAATATCAGCTGATGTTTGCTGGAGCCACAGCTGTAAAGCTGCTGGTCATGATGTCGGTTTGGATATGTGGTGAGAGGGAAACATGAAGATGAAACCAGGAGATGTCCTTACTGAATCATCAGAGCTGAACAGGTGATGGAGAAACAGGTTTACCTTTTAGGTGACATGAATGAGTTGAAGTTATGGACTGTTTCTGAGAGACAAATAACACCAGGATCCTTTTCTAAGTAGCTGACAGCTGGTAACTGTGCAGCGGCGGGTCTAGCAAAGTTTTGCCAGGGAGGCAGGTAGGGCATTAACAGGGAGAGGGGGACACAAAGAAATACTTTTCTTTCTTATTCTCATTTAAAATATCTAGCTTTTATTAAATAATTATCTAAATCTTACAACCAAAGTTTTTATCTGACGTAAAATGTATAGAAATCATACATATACCAACAAGACAGTGTACATCACTGTCACAACAGCGTTTGTTTTCAGTCAAAGTCTTTATGGCTTTAATACCTGGTGGGCCGGTCTGTAGTCAAAATGCCTGATTTTCTGTCCCAGTCCAGCCCTGCAGGTTAATACTGGCAGTGTCACCATGCCAGCTAACTGTATTTCATCATCAGCCAGTGTTGTTCTTTATACATCAATATTACCAAAGTTTACCATAAGGCAGCATAGAAAGTATTTACTTGCTTTCAGGTTTTATTCAAATGTTAGTCTTTTCAGTTGTTTCCCCACTTTTTTCCTGTTTCAAAATCAAACACCAGTTTGTGAGAAGATGATCTTCTTTTTTAACAGGCAGATAAAGTTTTACATTGAAACTGGCTAATTTGTCAATTGTTTGTTACAAATGTTCGTATTTTAATATTCAAAAATGTTTTTGCCCAAAACATATGTGCACTACATGTCAGTAAAAATACTATCGGTATGTAAATATTGATGTCCTTGACTGCTGAATAAACACTGACTGATTGTATCTCTTGTACTTTATCAACGCAGTATCTAAAAACTTTGCACCGTAGTGGTTAAAATCTCATTCTAATAAGAGTTAAAAGTGCATTCGGTTGTTAGGTTTATAGGGTTATTGGATTATGGTTAACGGTTGGTAGAATTTTTTTTAAACATTACCTGCCAATTACATCTGCCACCCTTCTCCAAATCTCCAAACACTTATATGTGATTACTTTCATGAGTAAATCATATAAGGCTTACATGATTTACTCATGAAAGTGGCCACTTTCTCATTACTTTCATACATTGTTTTAGTAAGTATCCAAAACATACAAGTTTCATTATATCATTTTTCAAGGGATCTTATATCTGTTTTCACTCTTATATGCTTTTCATACAAATTTCACACAAGACAGATACAAACTTTATAAGATTTATATATATCTTTTCCATATGGGATGACAAGCATGACAATTGTAGGTGTGGTGTCACAACTTTCTATTTTCCATTTATTTGTTTGTCTTGTCATGTCAGTTAGATTTTACGTTCTTTGTGTACACGTGGCTTATTGGTTTGTTGAATGATTTAAAAAAGGCAACACCTCTTCCTAGAAAGCTTCTGAAACGAATTATCTGTTTGGAACTTAAACACTTGGCACTTAATGACTTCATTGTCAATATATTCTTTGCCAAATAAACTTCTTTTTTGCTTCAGCAAAATGCATGCCTTATGCATGTCTTTTGTTTTTTATTGCACAAAGCACAAGAGTGAAATAGTAGAATGGAAAATGCATGCAGGACATAAATCCCTGTAGCATACTGCTAATACAACTTTAGTTTTTTGTACACATCTGCACAGATGGCATTCTAACACAACACAAAGCGAACCAGAAACCCGGAGTAATGATAGAGCTTAGTGCATGTCAATCTCAACCCACCAGCCAGAGCTTAGCTAACAAACTGGTAACAAACTGCGTCAAAATGCTTCAGTCGTGCAATCAGGCTTGTAGCCTCTGTTTCTATCTGTTCTGCCATTCATACACCACACAGCAAGCGATTACACAGATTATCCCAAACTGCAGCAACATATACAGAACCACAAAGGCTCAACTGTAGAAATGATGACAAACAAGGACCACTCCACACTATCAAGACCAGCACCATTTATGGAGGAAACATGGTGCCTGATTGAAATTTGGCAGAAATTGTTAAATGACCTATTTAGATACAGGATCATCCAGTCATCCTCAACGATCTATCTGGGCAGAAGAAACGGACCACTGCTAGTTCTCATGGATAGAAAAAAATAAAACAAAAAACAAACAGTAGGTGTATTAGTCAATCCTGAATAACATGCAAATTTAGGTGTTGCAGAGGCGGGCCTTCCCAGGATTATAAGTAGCAATGTGTCCAACAGCATCTTCCTCTTTCTTTCAACCTGGAAGCGTTCGTCATTTGAGATTCAACTGTGAATTTGACTCCACTCAGAATTTTAGCCTGTTAACTTTCTGTCGCCACTATGTCTCTGCAGTTTGAACTGTGTCCTGGCAGAATGATCGGGGGCTCCCATCCATGTTTCATTATTGCTGAAATTGGACAAAACCACCAGGGAGACATTGAGATTGCCAAGAAAATGATCAAGATGGCAAAGGTAAATTTAGGATGTGATAGTCTGCCTGTGAATGATGATGAAAAAATATTTGAACTGTAAAATCACTATCTTGCCTTGCTATCTCTTCTCATCTCTTCTCTTATCAGGACTGTGGTGCTGACTGTGCCAAATTCCAGAAAAGTGAATTAGAGTGCAAATTCAGCAAGCGAGCCTTGGAGCGCCCCTACAATTCAAAGCATTCCTGGGGGAAAACGTACGGTGACCACAAGCGTCACTTGGAGTTCAGTCATGATCAATACAGGGAACTAAAAAGGTATGCAGAGGACATCGGCATCTTTCTCACCGCCTCTGGTATGGATGAGGTATGAGCTGCAAATAACTATGTATTATCAGGAACATTCACTTTAAATGTTTTATTACTTTTGATGCGGTAATGTATGTGTAGCCCTGAAAAAAACAAAACTTGGAAGAAAATGTACAAAAAATGATGATAATGATTTCACCATGCACAGAGCATCAGAAATTAATGAAAGTTTCAAATTCTGTCCTGAAAATGTAGAATTAATAGTGTTTACATTCTTTTTCATACTGTAGGCACATAACTAACACGTAGAACAGTACATATATCACAGATCACTGATGATACTCTGTGCCTCAATTACCTTGATATTCATAGATGGCTGTGGAGTTTCTCCATGAGCTGGATGTGCCGTTCTTCAAAGTTGCGTCCTGCGATGCAAACAACTTCCCATATCTGGAAAAGACAGCCAGAAAAGGTACAGGCCTTTGTTGTATTACACCTCAACAGCACTCTTACCTCAATGTTAAGGAAACACGAAACTGACAGTGTGCAGTGAATTAAACACTGTGTAACAAGGTGGGTGTGGTCCTTTGTAAAAAAAGAAAAAAAAAGAACGAAAAGAAAAATGAGAAACTGCATTGGACAGGTATAAAAGTGGGCAGGATTAGACGAGCTGTAAATGGAAGTTTGTTTGCTGTTTGTATTGCAGACTATTTCAACATGTAGCTGTATAAATCCAGTGGGAGTATAAAAATAATGACATAATACATTTTAAATATGAATTAATTATGTGTAATTAAGGTTAATAAATAATTAATTGTGAATTATTTACCTATAATAAAACAATTATTAATATGTTTTATTTATTGCTTAAAATATTAACTACATTTATTAATAAGTCTGTTGGGTTACATATATACAAATCTATCATTGTCAGGGCGACCAATGGTGGTATCCACTGGGATGCAGTCCATGGAAACCATACGCCGTGTCTACAAGACAGTAAAGGAGCACAACCAGAAATTTACTCTCCTGCAGTGCACCAGCGCCTACCCTCTGGATCCTAAAGATGTCAACCTCAGTGTGATCAGGGTAAGATGAATGAACATCATCATCATCTCCTCTGGGTAAAATGTGGTGAAATAATCAATATGCCAAAAACTACATGAAATGTACGAGAAAATATTTTTATATTGTTTTTACATATGATTGTATCAGCTATATTAGCTTTTTATTAGTTATAGATTTGAAGTGGGAAATAGGTTCAGCAGATACTATTTTGTTTACTCCAAGAGTCAAGGATTTGCTCTAATCAGATCAACATAAACTAGTCTAAATTCAATTCCTATCTGTCCTTTATGTTCACATATACTTAGAATCTAATGATTAACATATATCACGAATGAAAGCTTCATTGCAGTAGTATACAGAGAATACAAACTGCCAGTGCACTGTAAATGGCACATTATTATAAACATTAGCGGTTTTATAGTACACAACAGCTAGCTGAACAATTACTTTCAAATCCAGCCCCTAAATGTTACATGATTTTACAGTGTCATATAACACAATCACAAAGTAGATGCTGATTCTGGAGAGAAGACACCTGTCAATGAAAACCCGTGATTGTGTTGGGCAGTACAACACATTTGACTGTAATATACTCAGACTTGTGTTTAGATTTTAAATTAAATTGTTTGTGTATGTCTTAGCATTGTATTGTATGACAGTTACAGGTACACAAAGAGGCAGTGCGTGCAGCAGACAATAATACTATAGGCTTTTTTATTTTCTACTTCTTTTTTTTAAAGAAATACCAGGAGGAATTTCCAGATGTTCCAATTGGATATTCTGGTCATGAGAAAGGGATCTACAT
The DNA here is from genome assembly GCF_964374335.1 of Astatotilapia calliptera. Lineage (NCBI taxonomy): Eukaryota > Metazoa > Chordata > Actinopteri > Cichliformes > Cichlidae > Astatotilapia > Astatotilapia calliptera. The sequence goes on along the minus strand of NC_137427.1, from coordinate 12,838,109 downwards.
CACTGTGGCTGCTGTGGCGATGGGAGCAAAAGTTGTGGAACGCCATGTGACCCTGGATAAGACCTGGAAGGGAAATGACCATGAGGCATCCCTGGAGCCCTCTGAGCTGGCAGAACTGGTCCGAGCAATACGACTGGTGGAAACAGCAATGGGGTCACCAGTCAAGCAAATGTTACCATGCGAGAAGACCTGCCATGATAAGGTCAGTTTGAGTCATTTGACTTGAGTTTTGAAATTCTACCATGTCATAACACTATCAAACCAGTCATTGTTAACTGTGTTTACTTCCACCCTCTTCAGTTCACTGAACATCCATAACTGTACAAATTTGCAAAACGTACATGAGCTGGATTAAAATACATCTTTTATGTATTTCTATTCTTTTTCTACTCCAGTTGGGCAAGTCAGTCATTGCTAAGGTGAAAATCCCTAAAGCAACAGTGCTGAGCCTGGACATGTTTGCAGTGAAGGTTGGTGAGCCAAAGGGTATCCCTCCAGAACATATGCAGCAGCTCGTGGGGAAGAAGATCAAAGTGGACGTTGAAGAAGATGACAGCATCTTGGCAGACATGATAGAATAAAGGATCTTCCCAAACTATTGGGACAGAGAGGCAGGCAAATAGAGAAGGGTAGAAAATAAATATGAAGTAAGATAGGCAGGTAGCTAGAAAATGGACAGAAAATGATATCATGTGTGAACAGTGAAATGCATATGGTAAATTAAATGTGGGATAAGACAAATATAAATATTATTGAACTTGAAATCTACGTCTTTATGTAATTTGAGTAAATGTAATAATATAAATGTAAACACTTTAGAACGTAGATGTATATTGAAATTAGATCATGATGCCAACTCTGTATGCAGTCATAGGCTATTTTCTGAATGCCACAGGCCACATTTTTCATTCTTCGCTAGTTTGATGTCTTCTCTCCCTGCCTATTTTTTCCAGGATGGAATCATAACAAAAAAAGCTATGGTTAGTTACACAGGATGGTCATATGCATGTATTGCATGTGTCAGGAATATTATTGTGAAATTATCTGGGGGACTGCATATACACATGTGGGGCTTTAACTGTAATCAAATGTTTCTGTAATATTAATACTTCAAATAAACAAGGCTTTAGGAAGCTGTTTTCTTGACTTTTCATCAACAGTTTACAAACAACATTGAGACATTCCTTTAACTAAAGGAGCCTATAAATTGTAAAATGATCAAATGTAAAATAAACATTAAAAATATAGAAAAAGACAAAATTAAAATAACTGTTGTTGTAGTGTAATAAATTAGTTAGCAAGACATATCTTTTTCTGTCCTCATGTTTCCGATTTGTCTGCATTCTTAACAAACTAGGTGTCATCAAAATTATATATCAAAAGACAGAAAAAACATTTCTTGGTCTATTGAGTCTTGATTTCTGCAACAAAATTTGGAAGGATCAGATTTGGGAGTAAATGACACGAAAGCATAGAGCCATCCCTCCTCAATGGATCAGACTGCTACTGATAGTGATGTGCGATACCACTGATTTCCTTTCCGATACCAAGTACTTTTCAGGGTGGTATCGACGATACTGATCCGATACCGATACTTTATACAAAAAAACGTATTTTATTTATTGTATCTCAAATTATAGCGTCATAATGATTACAGGACATCAGATTACTTGTTCTTATCACTTAATAATGCAGAGTTCATCATATGGAAATAAAAAAAACTGAAGTTGTGCGCTATTTGAACACCTCGCCTGCCTGCAGCACTAAAGGACTCTGTGAGAGACGTGTGTCTCGCCCTAGCAGCACCTGTCCCTCTCCTCCTCTTCAGTTCGTCTCAACATATGCGCCTCATATTCTGTGATATGATTTACTCTGAGGTGTTTGACAAGGTTAGTGATGTTGCCACAACCAAACATGCCAACCCTCCCGATTTTTCCGGGAGAATCCCGGAGCCACCATTCTCCCGAATTTCCACCTGGACAACAAAATTGAAAAACCATTTTGCAGAATTCATAGCGTGGCCGAGGCAATTCCAGTTTCCAACAATGGCGGCAGCTACTTAGTTTTAATATTACTCTTATTTCTCTTTCTGGGTCGCAAAAAAACCCCAACTTTTAACATGTTTTCAGGTGAGAATGTAGCTGTGTAAACTTCAATTATCTGAGCCGATCGACACATCGTCTTCAAACCCCCGCAGGCTTTCACTACTCGGGATAAACATGATATATAAGTCACTTTGATAACTTAAAAATGTTATTGTTTGGCTTTTTCAGTGTTTTGTTTGTTCGTGAGTAAATCGGTTTGGCTGAGATTAAAGTTATTAGATTAGATTAAATTAAATTTAACTTTATTAATCCCTCGGGAGGGTTCCTCCGGGGTTTTCACACAGCTGAATAAACATCAAACAGAAAACTAATTAAAGAAAGTGTGAGACGGTCGAGAGTTTACGCCAGCGCCCGGTTATATTTTAGATAGCAAGGAGCAGACGGCTGAGTTTCACTCCACCGAGGGAACTCAAGACGTACTTCTTTAGACCGCGAAGGGCGGGTCCTCAGGTGGAAGCAGCCTCTGAATTTGGACATCCCCGCTGTTTCGGTGACATTTAACGTATTTTATCCGATAAATAAACCCTGTAAAATGTGCCCTTTTGATTGTCTCCCTAATTCTGAGATCTCAAGGTTGGGAAAGTATAGCCACAACACCTCACTCTTGGAGCACTTTTTTGCCACATGTATCGCAAACCATGTCTCAGCTGTTTGTGGAGGTAAAATACGTCCGCACAATTAGGCTCAGCCATTGTTGTGAGTGCGCGCGCCAAGGGGCTGCGAGCCTTTTATACAGCCGTATTTCGCACATGACTATGATAGGCGGAAGAGGAAGTAGTTCCTTTGAATGTAGACAATCCGAATGTTATAGTTTCTTTCCACTGTGTTGCTGTTAATGATAAACTAGAAATTAACCCTAAATTACTAAAAATATCGATATTTTAATGTGAGAATCGATTCTAGAACATAAATGACTGGTATCGGAGGAATCGATATTTCAGGATCGATCCGCACATCACTAGCTACTGATGATAAAATAGTGTAGGTGGTACTTCTTTGCACACCTTGAGATCTTTGTGAGCATTATTTATCCACCACAGCCTGGGTATTGTAGCTGATTAAGTCCATCCCTTTATGACCACAGTGTGCTCATTTTCTGATGGGACATACCATATTCCATGTACCAAGACACAAAATTCCAAAGATCTCAGTTTGGTTTAGTGAACATGTGTCTTTAGGAAAACTAAAGTGGGCAAAACTAAGACTAAGAACATGGAACATGGAATTTTTATAGTTCCTTCATCATCAATTTCAGTCAGGTAGCTGCACTTCTCCCTTCAGCCAAAGTGCCCTTTGTTTGACCTCCCAGCCCATTGTTGCTTCAGTGGGCTGGTTTCAGTCATTATGCAAATGTAAACTGTAAGAAATGTACGTAAAAATTACCCCAAATAACTGTAAAATGGCAACGGTAAATTACCATTAAATCAAAAATGATTAAATGATTGTAATATCTATATTAAATTTCTGTATATTTTAGTTTTACACTGCTATTATGTTGAAAATATATTAATTTATAGTGGTGCGGTTGCCCCTCTGTTGGTTCTCCTTGGTCTCTTGTGTTCTGAGGGCCTCTGGATGTCTGGAGCCTTGATCTCCTCCATACCTGCTTCATGCCCTGGAGGACAGGGCTATGGCCCCCCCACACCCTCTAGCACAGGGGTGCCCAATCCCGGTCCTCGAGAGCTACCGTCCTGCAGCTTTTAGATGCATCCTTGTTCCTACACACCCGAATCAAATGAATGGCTTGTTATCAGGCCTTTGCCAAACACGATGGCATGCTGAAGAGGTAATCAAACCATTTGATTCAGCTGTGTTGGAGTAAGGATGCATCTAAAAGCTGCAGGATAGTAGCTCTCGAGGACTGGGATTGGGCAGCCCTGCTCTAGCAGATCATTACATGAAGGAACGTTTTAAATACAAGCGCGCACATGCTCAGAGGTGTACACACGGGTGCTCACACACACAAACTACACCCTTTTTGGCTCCTACCTCAAAAGCACACTGTGCGCTGTCGATCTTACGTGCTGCACAATGATGTTTAATATTTAGTATTTACTGTTATATTCACATAGATCATCGCAATGATGTTGTTTATTATATTGCTCTTTTTTTTCTCTGCTTGTTTTCTCTGTTTTCCTTCTCAACAGGTGATCCAGGTGATTGATAGATGTATTTTTTGTCTGCTTATTTAGTTTTTTGTTTTTGTGCCCTTTATCTCTGTTCCTCTACCCCGCTGTTTTTCTTTCCCTCTTTCTTTCTCCCCTTTCTTTTCCCCAGTCAAGTCTGTCCCGTACTTAGCAAGTGAAAATAAAAAAAATAAATAAAAAAACAATAAAAGGTGAATCAAATAGACCAATACAGCAAGGCTGGGATGGTCCATTTGGTAAAGTAAATCCGTTGGGTATCTTTCTTCGCCTACAGTGTTTTTTTAACCCTTTAATGCACAGCATGAGTCACAAGTGATTGTTTTTTAATCTTCCTTATCATTGCAAAAAAAAAAATACATTCAAATTTAGAATCTCGGGGATTCATCAGTTAACTTGGTTTGATCATTAAACATATTTTTTCTTATTAGTTAATTGCTTACTCCTCTCCTCGAACTTCCACCATTCATGTCTATCCGTTTATGACCACTGTGTACCCATCTTCTGATGACTACTCCCAGAAGGATGATGCACCATATCACGAAACTGTGATCATGTTAAACTGGGTTCTTAAACATCACAATGACTTCACTGAACTCCATCAACCTCCACATTCACCAGATCCCAAACCAAGGGCACCTTTGGGATGTGGTGGAACAGGAGATTTAAATCATGAATTTACCACTGTTCAATCTGTTTGAGTGTGGTACCACCTGCTGAAATTAAAATTAATTGATAAAAATGAAATGCCCCAAAAAATAATGAAATAATGTTAATAAAATAACTGGTGTAGCTTGCAAGGTCAAGAGCAGTCAAAGAGTATATTATTAAAGCTGTAACAATCAGTTTCTTTAAAAAGTCTCATTTATATGCACATTTTGGAGATATTGCATCACGTGTCTAAACCGTTACCTTTACATTAAAAAAAAGAAGAAGCTTAGACGAGGAGGGTACTATTATTGTCACAAAGAGATAGCTGTCTGACTGTGAGGTACTGCAACAGCAGAGGGCACCAATACTCCTTGGTGGCGTGTAGTCCGCCAAACCAAGACAGTGCCACTTCTAACGGTCCAGACTGACTCAGCTTAGCAAGGGAGTACCAGCAGCACCCTGCACTGAACCAACAACCAATAGCGGTTTTTGATACGGGCGACATGGGTGGTTACCCGGGGTGGCATCATGGTGGGGGGCGGCATCATTGGCATTGGCAAAAAAAATTAATTACTCGTACTCATGCTGCCCCGATATCATGCCAGTGCATATCGGGAATGTCGTAGGCACCGATTGGGTTTCTATCGCCCATTTGCTGGGAGTAAGGGCGCCCTCCGTTTGCATTTGCATAGTAAGGGGGGGGGGGCGCCAGAGGGAGTGTTTGCCCAGGGCGCCAAACAGGCTAGGACCGCCACTGCCAACAACCTTCTATTTCAATGCAAGTATAACATTAGACATGAAATATCAACTGTAACTATAGTTCGCTTGGTCAGTTTTCTTGTTGCGTTGAAAGTGTTCCTCTGTCACAGGCTTTGCCTTCAGTCCTGTTAGTTTTCTGGAAAGTTCATGCTAATGCAGCAGGTTTAAGATTTTAGCTAGCTCTACTGTAAAACAAACACCTGTTTAATTTACCAGGAGCAGGTAAGACAATGTACCTTTTTGATTTATTTAGGGTTATGTATTTCATTGTGACCTGCTTCTGCCATCCTGACTATTACGGCATTTTGTCATATGAAGCTGCGCTGTTTCTTAATTTTTTTGTGAAAAACAAAAGATTGGTTCACCCATTCCATTCTGAATTGGAGCATTAAACAGTTTAAATACTCTGACTCTGATACCCCTTTAAAGCCGTGTGAGGTCAGTCCTCAAACAAACTCTCAGGACAGTTAATACAAACTCGAAATTTTTAAGGCTTTTGTCTCTCATAATTGGTGACAAAGTGGAAGATGGAACAGATGATTTTTGCCCCACTGCATCCAGACTGCAAATGAATCGCACATGTGCGAAGCCACTGCTGGCATGTGATGTGCAGCAGCAGAAGAAAAGGACCTGTGAGGCTCAATAACAGAGATTTAATTAGAAAAGTAAATTTTGCGCCAAAAATATTATTTTTTTCTGTATCTATACCTACTGAATGTTTTCAGTCAGTACTAAAAAGGTATCGTGTTTAGGTACCCAGCCCTACTTGCATTTCAATTCAATTGCAATTTTCATGTCAACGATACAATTCAATATCCCAATGCATCTTCTCCAAGTGGTGAAGATGGCCACATGAAGGGCATCTACTGTCTGGAACTGTTGTCCATTCTCAGTTGGATTTAGATCAGGGAAAGACGCAGGATGGTCCATAAGAGTGATGTTATTCTCCTGGAAGAAGTCCCTTGTCCTATGGGCATTGTGCACTGTAGCATTGTCCTGTTGAAAAACCCAGTCGTTACCACACAGACGAGGGCCCTCAGTCATGAGGGATGCTCTCTGCATCATCTGGACATAACCAGCAACCGTTTGACGCCCATGCAACTCCTGAAGCTCCATTGTTCCACTGAAGGAAAAAGCACCCCAGACCATTATGGCGCCCCCTCCACTGTGGCGCGTAGACAACATCTCAGGTGGGATCTGCTTGTCACGCCAGAAATGTTGGAAACCATCAGGGCCATCAAGTTTACATTGTTTTCTCATCAGAGAATTTGTTTTTGAAGCCCTTCAGTCTCAGATGCTGTTTGCTGCAGTCATCACCACTAATGGCCTTAATTTGGGTTGAGGATTTTTTTGGGTCTTCCACTTGACTTTTTTGTTCCATAACCCCCAGGATCATTTAAGAAATTCCAAATGACTGTCTTACTGCGTCCCACCTCAGCAGCGATGGCACGCTGTGAGAGACCATGCTTATGCAGTTTGACCACGTTCAAAAAGGAACGTTTTTTTGCTTTTGGCATCAGAACATCATTGTCATTTTCTGTGACTACCTGACAGAAAATGACAATGAATCCACATATTTGCATAGATTAGGCCTTTTAAAGGCATGTGGTCCTAAACTTTTGATCAGCTGTAAAACAGCCTGTCTCAGTTTAAGTTTGTTAAATGTAAGTTAAATGTTGTCTACCTCCCATTTCTGCTTGTTGCATGTTGTTGGAACCCTGTTAAGATCCAACCATGCAAAAGATGATTTTTTGCCATTTTTCAAGTGGTCTTAAATTTTTGATCAGGACCGTATTTAATAATGGATTAGTTTCTTCTGAATGGATTAAAAATGCTTTTTGTCCGCATTGCAATGCATCACAATTGTAAATCATTATACGATTGGTCAGCTCTATTAAATGTAAGATTGTATTTATGCTTGATACATGTCTATTTGTTTTTGAAATGGGCAGTTTGCTTTATTGTGCTTTGTATTTGCTTTCAGACTGCAAGGAAAGAATGCTAATCTACACCGAGCATCAGAAGAACAACATGCAACTCCTCAAACACATTGGATCCAAAACCTGTTCCAATCCCTCAGACACCATCAGAGACTGTTTTGAAAGCCCTCTACTATCAAGTCTGGATAAAAAGAATCTTTGTCAACCACTGCAAGTATCAAGCTTTTTAAATTTTATTTGACTGTTTATTATGTACTTATTTGTTTTGGTTGTATTAAGTTTGATATTAATTAGATCAGTGCCTTTTTAGTCATTAATTTGATTATTTAATATTAACTGTTTAATTTAATCATTGTCTCTACTGGTTTTTCATTAATGTTTCGAACAAATTATAACAAAAAGTCATAGAATGTAAATTTTATGCCAATCAGCCCTATTATATTTATTGCCTCATTTGTTGGAGCTAAATTTTTCAGACGACATTCTGGCTAAAACAGCTGCCAATAATTTACTGTAAATATGAACTTTTGGATAAAAAAACATGTTTTGTATTATACAGCTCTTCTGTGCTTTGTCAATAGGAGTAATGTAATGTAAACAAGCCCCTTATGAAAGTTTTTCACTCTATTGCCAGAAATAGCCAAAAAATATAAATTGCCAATATTAAGCAATCCAACTGTTCCTTCGAAAGGTTGGAAAGACAGAAAGCAAAAATGTCAACAAAAAGTACCGTTAGTTTGATATTTAAGCTGAAAAAATAAAATAAAATACAAAGATTTAAAGTTTTTTTTCCCCCCCCTCAGCAAGGATTGTGACTTTAATGCATTTACATCAAAGTTTGTGTCACAGTTCTGGGTCATTTTGACCCCGCTTTTACAGTTTCTTATATTTTGGTATATTTCTGTATTATGATTTATGTTCTGGTTCTTTAGTTGTGCTATTTTGATTATTATTCTAGATTTAGATCAGTGTCAGTCTGCATCCTTATTTCTTGTTTCCTGTTTTACTTTGAAAGTTCGTGTCTGGTGTCAGGGTGTTCAGTTTTACCTGTAACTAACAGTGAAGTGTTCCAATGTTTTTCTTGTGTTTATATTTGTAAGTTTCCTTTAATTGTGGAACTTTGTTTTGTAATTGGTGGTAGCGGAAGTAACGTGCAGCACGGACTGAGTTTGTGGTGACACTAGAGCAGAGAAGCATGGCGCTCTGTGAGTTCAGCTGCATCGTCCTACTGCTTTAAACTGGACTTAAGTTTTAAAGAACACATAAGTTAAGTTAAGTTAAATTAAACCCAATTGTGGACTCACCGTTGAGAGGAGTAGCGGCTCGCGCGAAGAACGGACTTTCTCCCGTTTGGCTACAGCAGGCAATGAGGTGTGTTCAGGGTGCCTCTGTTAATTTCAGTTTCAATGAAAGTGCCATAAAAGGGCATTTATGTGTCTATACCTTTATTGTTTGGATTTACTGTGATAAGAGTTATTGTAAACATGTTGCTTATTGCAATTGTTTTCTTTGGGTAGTTCTCACGATGATGATGATGATGACGACGCTGAGTGATCTTGTCGCCGAACATTGAATAAATCATCTGTAAACAAGAACTTGTCCGCGTGGTGGCTAACGGGAGCTACAGTGAGAACTCATTGCCTGCTCCTTGTGAGTGGGCGAGAAAGAAAGGAACATAAGTCATCTCTAGCGTGTCTACAAGGGTCCCCAAGCTCCTGCCAGAAGCCAAGAACGGGTTTGCTCATCCTAACAATTCAAAGAAAGGACATATTGATCTTCTCAAGTGTGCTGCAGAAAATTAACCTGAAGACCATTTGCAAGTTTGGATGCTTTAAAGTGTTAATAAGGGTGTCCTGAAGTGGCTTCATTGTAGCTGCAAGCAAGAAGGTTCAAGTTTACAATTGATCATGAGTTTGAAAAATATGTGTCTTTAAGGGTTGTTAGTGATTTCAGACATGTGTTTAAGGGTTATAAGAATAAGCTACTAAAGCAGTCCTGGATTTTATGCAAGGTTTTATTCAAAGGAAGTAACCAAGTTTGTTACAAGCTATAAGCAGTGTTATTTTATGTTATCAGACTCCTTTACTTAGCCTAACATGTCAGTCACAAATCTCTCTAAACTGAGTGACAATCCTGAGGCAGAGACTGTGACCAGGCCTCAGCAAAACCCTCCACTGTGCAGTTCTCCTCTGCAAAATACAGATGGTCCACAAGAAGTTCGAGTAACATCAGATGTTCATCCATCAACAAGTAAGTGTGCGCAACAAAAAATTCAAAACCCACCTCGTAAAAGCCAGAGGTCAAGAACCTTAACTGAAAAGGGAAGAGGAATGTTAAACCAAAGGATTAAGGAGTTGGAGCAAAGTTTTAAGATCAAGTACGAAAAGTGGAAGGTTCTAGCAAAGGATGCTAACCATTCAATTTCTGACAATTGTTCAGATGAAGAGCTGCAAGCAATAATAAACAACATTAATACTGCTTCCAGCGAACTAAACACAGCATATGAAAACTGGCGTCAGGTGGACATTCCTGATAACAATGCACGCCGCAGAATTGATACTTGCAAGGAGGTAACAAGAACTGTTATTAAGACTGCACAAAGACGTTTGAGAGGAAAGGCACCAGTCAAACCACAGTTTAATGTAGATGAATCTTTTTTAATGTCTGAGAAATCATATGGCGTCAGTAAGCACTCACAGGTTTCCAGTCAATACAAACAGTCACACGTTGCATCAAGAGTCGCTTCTAAGTCCTCCAGTGCATCATCCATGAGCAGACAAGAAGCTGCTGCTAAAATGGCTGCAGCCCAAGCAACACTGGAAATCCTTCATGAACAACAGTGTCAGCAAGCAGAGCTTCTGCAGCTGGAGGCTGAAGATAAAAGACAGATTGCAGAACAAACAGCTGAAGCCTGCAGACGACGTTTAAGAATGGAGGAAGAAGAAGCACAGTTACAAGCAAAACTTGAGGTTGAAAATGCTGCCAGGCGAAAGCTTTTGGAAGACAAACGCAAGGAACTGGAACGATTGGAAGCACTCAAACAGTTAAGGGTGGCTAAGGCAACCATGCAAGTGTATGAGCAAGAGCAAGATGAAGATTCAGAAGAAGAAATTAAGCAGTTACTGCATGGATGTAAAACTGAAAGCCAAAGGGAAGGGGACCGATTTCAGCACACAAGTCACATACATAACTCACCAGAGTTACACTTACCACAACAAGCTGTTATACATCAACAGCATGATGGTGGCATCGCAGCACTTGCCATGTTATTAGCAGATTCTATTAGTGCCAGTCGTCTTCCTATGCCAGAGCCGACAACATTCAGTGGTGACCCGCTAAAATATAAGAACTGGAAGGCTGCCTTTCAAACTTTAATCGAAAGAAAAAACATACCAGCCTCTGAGAAAATCTACTATTTGTGCAAGTACGTTAGTGGACCAGCTAAGAAGGCTGTTGAAAACTATTTCCTGTTAGGCACTGAGGCTGCTTATAAGGCAGCATGGGAAGTATTAGATGAGAGATTTGGAAACTCCTTCCTTATTGCCAAAGCCTTCAGAGACAAACTCAGTGCATGGCCCAGAATTGGCTCCAAGGACAGTCTGGAACTTCAGGAATTTGTGGACTTTCTACGGAGCTGTGAAGCTGCGGAAAGCCAGATTAAAGGTCTAGAGGTTCTTAATGATTGCAATGAGAATCAAAAAATCCTCTCCAAGCTCCCCGATTGGTTGACATCAAGGTGGAATAGGAAAGTGTTGACGATAGAGGAGGAGACTGGCAGATTTCCAAGCTTTAGCCAGTTTGTGCAGTTTCTCATAAGGGAAGCCAGGATCGCATGCAATCCTGTGACTTCACTCCATGCCTTGAAACAGTGCGATGGAGAAAAGGTCAAGCCACAACGAAACCAGACTCCTGCAGCTAAAGTTCTAACAACAAACACTGATGAGAAGATTGCTGCCAGCAGTTGTCTGTTTTGTGAAAGACCAGGCCACAGTCTGTACAAATGTAGAAAATTTTTGGAACGACCAATATTGGAACGACACAGGTTTGTTCAAGATAATAAGCTATGCTTTGGTTGCTTAAAGCCTGGACATCACTCGAGAGACTGTAAGTACAGAAGCACTTGCAGTACATGCCAGAAAAGGCATCCAACTTGCTTACACGATGATCAAAGAGAACAAAAGACACGAAAGACTGAAGGAATAAGGCAGGAAGCTAGACACAGAGAACAAAGCAATGAACAGCTAGAAGAAAGAGAAGCTATAGCAATAAGTGAAGCAACATCCAACAGAGTTCAGCATGACAACACCAACATTCAGACATCTACAATCATTCCTGTGTGGGTTTCAATGATGAAAGAGCCTGACAGAGAAACACTTGTGTATGCTCTCCTTGATACGCAAAGTGACACAACTTTCATTCTTGAGGAGGCAGCAGATTCTCTAAATGCAAAGGGGGAACAGGTCAAGCTAAAGTTATCTACTATGGCCTCTACAAACAAAGTTGTAGCTTGCCAAAGGATCTCTGGGTTGCAAGTTAGAGGATTCAACTCAGAGAAGAAAATAACTCTTCCTACAACCTACACAAGAAAGTTCATTCCGGCGAACAGAGACCACATACCCACACCAGAGACAGCAATGGCATGGCCCCATCTTGAGCAGATTGCAGATAGGATTGCTCCTCGTCAAGGGTGTGATGTTGGTCTACTAATTGGCTACAACTGTTCTCAGGCACTTCTTCCTAGAGAGGTGGTGTGCGGTGAAGAAAATCAACCATTTGCACAGAGAACAGACTTGGGATGGAGCATTATTGGACATGGCAGCCCATACGTAGACTGTGGAGACACTATTGGAGTGAGTCATCAAGTCATCACAAGGCAAGTGACACCGGAACTTCAGCTTCCATCAAGTCCCAAACAGGAAGTTCACTATGTATGCAGAACACAGATCAAGGAAGTCATCTCATCTGACATAATTAAAGCGCTTGAATGTGACTTTAATGAGAGAGTTGCTGAGGACAATCACTTCTCTCAAGATGACCTCCAGTTTTTGTCGAAATTGAAACAAGGAATCAAACACAAAGAAGATGGTCATATTGAGATGCCTCTTCCATTTAAACGAGAAAGGCCGAGCTTGCCAGACAATATGGTGTGTGCTATCCATCGCCTTAAGCACCTAGAAAGGAAATTAAGGGGAAACAGCAGATATTACCAGGACTACAAAACCTTCATGGAAGAGACCATAGCGCGTGGAGATGCTGAGAAGATCCCCAAGGCTGATCTCCACAAACACCCAGTGTGGTACATCCCACACCATGGTGTTTATCACCCGCAAAAGCCTGGGAAAATCCGCATTGTTTTTGACTGTTCAGCCCGGTTTCAGGGGACATCTTTAAATGATCATCTATTGACTGGGCCAGAGCTGACAAATTCCCTTGTTGGTGTCTTGTGTCGGTTTCGCAAGGAAAAGGTTGCAATCATGTGTGACATAGAACGTATGTTCCACCAATTTCACGTGAGGGCAGAAGACCAAGATTACCTCCGCTTTCTCTGGTGGGAGAATGGAGATTTAGAAGCACAGCCAGCAGTCTATCGCATGAGAGTTCATTTGTTTGGAGCTGCTTCGTCTCCAGGCTGTGCTAATTATGGCCTCAAACATCTTGCTGCAATGGCAAGGGGGAATTTCAGCGAAGCATCCGTCCGCTTCATAGAAAGAAACTTTTATGTTGATGACGGTTTGACTAGTGTATCCACCGAAGCAAAGGGAATCCAGCTAGTGAATGAAGCAAGGGAGCTTTGCAACACTGGCAACTTAAGGTTGCATAAGTTCATTTCCAACAGTAAGCAGGTGTTGTCATCAATCCCAAAGGAAGAGTGTGCTGGAGGAGCCAACAACTTGGATATGGCTCTTCATGAACCACACATGGAGAGAGCCCTTGGTGTACAATGGTGTGTCACATCAGATGATTTCCAGTTTAGAGTGGTGGTGAAAGAAAAACCCATGAGCAGAAGAGGGGTATTGTCCACCGTGGCCTCGGTGTTTGATCCGCTTGGCTTTGTCGCACCTTTCATCCTTTTAGGAAAGAAAATCCTCCAGCAAATGTGTCTCGAGAGAGTTAGTTGGGATGATCCTCTTCCAGACCATCTGCTGCCCCAGTGGGAATCCTGGTTGAGAGGACTGCAAGATCTAGCAACCATAAAGGTACAACGATGCTACCTACCAGGAAGCTTTGGCAAAGTTGTGAAATACGAGCTGCATCATTTTTCAGATGCCAGTGCCTCAGGTTATGGAGAGTGCTCATACCTGAGAGTAATAAGCGCATCGGGAGAAGTGCACTGTTCCCTCGTGATGGGGAAAGCAAGGGTAGCTCCTTCAAAGGTAACAACTATACCAAGACTTGAGCTCTCTGCAGCAGTGGTGGCAGTGCGCACAAGTGACATGCTCCAGAGAGAGCTTGAAATGGAAGGCCTGCAGGAATACTTTTGGACTGATTCAAGGGTTGTCCTTGGCTACATCAACAATGATGCAAGGAGATTTCATGTTTTTGTAGCAAACCGTGTCCAACGTATCAAGCAGAGCACACATCCTGACCAATGGAACTACATTGCTTCAGAAGACAACCCCGCTGACCACTCTTCTAGGGGACAGACAGCAGAACAGCTCAAGGCATCTAACTGGTTTAGAGGTCCAAATTTTCTGTGGCAGCTAAACCTCCCAAGTAGTGTGTTCACAGTGGGAGAAATATCAGAAGATGACCCAGAGTTACGAAAGACTCATGTCCACAAAATTCACTCAAGGGAAGAGAGGTCACTGCTAGATCGTCTTGAAAGGTTTTCAGATTGGGCAAGAGCAGTACAAGCTGTAGCCATACTGAAACGCAGAGCAAGGGCAGCTAAAGGCCACAAACCAAGGTTTAGTGAACCCACCACTTTGCAGGAGCGTAAGGAGGCAGAAGTTTTTCTCATCAAACTGGTTCAAGCAACACACCTTGCTGAAACCATGAAGAGTCTCAAGCTTAATGGGCAAATCAAGGCAATTGACAAGGCAAATAAATTGCACAAATTAAACCCATTCCTTGATGAGCAGGGTGTACTCAGGGTTGGAGGGCGCTTAACAATGTCCAGTCTTCACCCCCATGTGAAACACCCAGCTATCCTTCCTAAAGGAAGCCATTTGGCAACACTGCTCATCAAGCATCATCATGAAAAGGTGCAGCACCAAGGTCGAGGTATGACTGTTAACGAGCTGCGAGCCAATGGTGTTTGGATTCTTGGATGCAGTAAGGCAGTCTCCTCTCATATTTACAGCTGCACAAAATGCAGGAAGTTTAGACGGAACACTGAAGGACAAAGGATGGCGAACCTCCCACAAGAACGCACGGAGTTGTCTCCACCCTTCACATATTGTGGGATGGACTGCTTCGGGCCTATCTATGTCAAGGATGGCAGAAAGGAGCTTAAGCGTTATGGGCTTTTACTCACATGCATGTGCTCAAGAGCCATACATATTGAGATGCTTGAGGACTTAACAACTGATGCATTCATCAATGCCTTGCGTTCGTTTATTGCATTGCGTGGAAGTGTCAGGCAAATTCGATGTGATCAAGGCAGCAATTTCATTGGTGCAAGGCACGAGTTCGCTGAAGCCATGAAGGAGATGGATGGAGAGAACCTCAAGAAAATTGGATGTGAGTTTGTTATGAACACACCATCTGCAAGTCATAAAGGTGGGGTTTGGGAACGCCAAATACGCACCGTGCGTAATGTTCTGGCATCCGTTCTCGACCAAGCAGTTAAAAGGCTCGACAGCAGTTCGTTAAGAACCTTCCTCTACGAAGTTATGGCAATTGTGAATAGCAGGCCATTAACATCAGAGCATTTGCACAATCCATCTGGTCCAGAACCCTTGACACCTAACCACATTCTGACAATGAAGTCAAGCATTATTCCCCCACCTCCTGGAAAGTTTATCAAGGAAGATGTGTACCTGCAAAAACGATGGCGCAGAGTACAGTTCTTAGCCAACAGCTTCTGGGAACGGTGGAAAAGGGAATATCTGTTGAATCTTCAGAGCAGACAAAAATGGAACAGAGCAAGACGAAATGCGAAAGTCAATGATATTGTGCTTCTCAAGGATGATTCTGCTCCACGTAGTCAATGGAAGATGGGAAGGATCATAGATGTCTATCTGGGACAGGATGGAAAGGTGAGAAGTGTGAGGTTGTTGATCAGTGACTCAACTCTAGATGCTAGAGGAAGGCGCACCACAAAACCAACCTATCTGGAGAGACCTATTCAAAAGACTGTAACTCTACTGGAGGCTAATTGAAGAGCCACTTTGCCAATCCACAAGTTCAATTAATGTTAAATGTGATTTCTTGTTATATCCATACATGTTACGTTTTATGGGAAAATCACAGGTGATTTGGTGGGAGTGTAACTAACAGTGAAGTGTTCCAATGTTTTTCTTGTGTTTATATTTGTAAGTTTCCTTTAATTGTGGAACTTTGTTTTGTAATTGGTGGTAGCGGAAGTAACGTGCAGCACGGACTGAGTTTGTGGTGACACTAGAGCAGAGAAGCATGGCGCTCTGTGAGTTCAGCTGCATCGTCCTACTGCTTTAAACTGGACTTAAGTTTTAAAGAACACATAAGTTAAGTTAAGTTAAATTAAACCCAATTGTGGACTCACCGTTGAGAGGAGTAGCGGCTCGCGCGAAGAACGGACTTTCTCCCGTTTGGCTACAGCAGGCAATGAGGTGTGTTCAGGGTGCCTCTGTTAATTTCAGTTTCAATGAAAGTGCCATAAAAGGGCATTTATGTGTCTATACCTTTATTGTTTGGATTTACTGTGATAAGAGTTATTGTAAACATGTTGCTTATTGCAATTGTTTTCTTTGGGTAGTTCTCACGATGATGATGATGATGACGACGCTGAGTGATCTTGTCGCCGAACATTGAATAAATCATCTGTAAACAAGAACTTGTCCGCGTGGTGGCTAACGGGAGCTACATTACCTGCCTCCTGTCTTGTTAGCCCAATCCCTCCCAGCTGTGTCTCCCTCCTGTTTTCCATTCCCTGATTACTCCCCTGTGTTTCCTTTGTTCTCTGTCGCGTCTTTAACGTCTGCTCACCCTCATTCTCTCTGTGTGTTCCGTTTGCCTACCTGTTAGTTTATTTGTTTTCCCAGTTCAGTTAGTTTTCTGTAGTATTTTACTGTAATAAACCAAGTTTCTTAAGGTCACCTCTGCCTCCGCGAGTCCTGCGTTTGGGTCCAATCCTGCCTGCCTGCGTTGGATGAGCTGCACGAAGCCCGCGAGGTTCTTCAAGCTCGGGAGCTAGCAGCCTTTGCTCGCTCCCAGTACTCCATGCTGAAGTCGCAGCAGCCACAGCAGCAGCGAAAGGAGCTCGCTGTGAAGCTGCATGAGCTTCCTGCGACACAGCAGCGGCAGAACACGGAGCTTTCTTCAACGGACTTTGTTTACCCTGAGCCAGTTTCTCCTCTAGCTGACAACCCCATATCTGACTTTTCAGGCTGTGGCAAAACTGAACTTAGAGGTTTTAAGACCGTCTCAGCTGACATGACACTGATAGTTCAGATGCTGTTTATTCCCATTCTTTGGACGTTAAAGAGTCTTCTGCTTGTGCTCTTTCGGAGCCTGGGAATATAAAAACTATCATTCCAGAAACTTTTTTTTTGCCGGGGAAGTCAAAAACTGTTTTTCCTGAGGCTGCGTTGGAGTTAAGAGACGGTGTGTATTCTGCTCCTCCTGAGCCGGGGAATATTACTATTACACAACCGTCACTCTGATCATCAGCTCAGGTTCAGGCTCAGCTGTCTTTACCTCAGTTAGCTGCCCAGCAGCCGCCAGCTCAGTTTTCCACTCCGCCACCTGCTTTACAGCCATCATTACTGCTTTCAGCAAAGCCGTTAGCCCACTTAGCCGCCCGACCTGTAGCTCAGTCTGCAGTGTACCTGCTACCCCTTAGCTCAATCATCTGCTCCTCCACCAGTTTCATTCTCACCTCAACCAGCACTTTAGCCTTCAGCAGCCCAGTCTCCTGCTGAGCCACGCTCTTCACCCATTCATGCTAGAGATGGACGGATCCGATATTACGTATCGGTATCGGTCCGATACTGACCTAAATTACTGGATCGGATATCGGAGAAAAATAAAAAATGTAATCCGATCCATTAAATATCACGAAAGCACCTCACAAAACTTGCAACACGCCGTAACTCACCTCAGAACGTTAGCACGTCGTGATAGAGCGGCTGTGGCATGCGGGACCTGTCGGTGGTCTGGATAGCATTTGGAGCTTCGCTAGCAACCCGGCATTTCATCTCCAACAAAGTTATCCCCGAGAGAAGTAAAGCAAGTGTGTAAGTCCATCTCTGAATGTTTGTAAAGCATTCCTGCGTTAAGCTTAACGAGCGACTGCCTCTCGCTCTCCGGCTGCTACTTCAATTATGATCAGCTGATCGGCTTTTCTGTTGCGAGTCCCTGTCTCTAGTTTGCTTTTGGCCCACTTTGCACCAGAAAGAGGAAACCAGCGGCTGAACAACAGCAGCACGTTTAAGCTTGATCAGCTGTTGTTAGAATTTATTTAATATTACTTTCTACTCCAGGATCTTTTTCTACGTAGCTGACGCTGGTAACTGTGCAGGGGCGGATCTAGCAAAGTTTAGCCAGGGGGGCCGATAGGGCATGAACAGGGAAAAGGGGGCAGAAGACATACTTTTCTTTCTTATTCTCATTTAAAATGTCTAGCTTTTAATAAATAATTATCTGATAGCCAAAGTTTTAATTTGATGCAAAATGAATAGAAGTCCATTACTGTATATAGTAACTATTAAGTCTAAAAAAAAAAAAAAAAAAATTATATATATATATATATATATATATATATATATATATATATATCTCCTAGTAAGCTATAGTACTTTTTCCTTTGGGAAGGTACCATCTGTGCAGTCTGCAATTTTGTTGAAGAAAGATGTTGAATCTATTTAATATTTCTTGAAAAATAATTGATTTCTGTGCATTTTTTTTTCACACTGCATCAAATTAAGGTTGATTACGTCGATTAAGCATCATGAGGTGGAGCGTGAGGGGTGGTTCCCTATTTTTTTATTTATTTATTTTTGTTGTTGCTGGGAGTTGGAACCCTATTAGTTAGGTTGCTTAATATTTATGCTAAGTACTCTTTAAAATACCAGAATAGGGAGGATGGTGTAGGTTTAAGTTTATTAGATTGATCAGTATTGCTGAACTATGAAATTTTTTTTTTTTTGCATACAGGTTTAATAACAGAATAGCTTTAGTGTAGTTGTTGTTTTAAACTTGAGTATGAACTTATACAAAATGCAGCAAGATATTTAAAAAACAGTTTTGTTGATTAAAAAACACTATATCGGATTCATATCGGTATCGGCAGATATCCAAATTTATGATATCGGTATCGGTATCGGACATAAAAAAGTGGTATCGTGCCATCTCTAATTCATGCTAAACAAAGAGATGCACTCATTAAGACGGTCGTTCCCTCGAAATCTGGCTTCTCTAGAGACTATAACTCTCCCCAGGGCCTCCCCAGAGGCTGAGCTTCAACCCTCAGCTGACTCTGGACCCCTGGAGACCAAGAAGCTAGCACAACCCGTGTTACCTGAGAACTCAAAACCCTCTCAGCAATCATTCTCTGCTGAGAGCCCGGGAGAGTTAACTCAGCCACCTCCGCCCTCTGTTGGGAGTTTCTGCGAACTCTTTCAGCCAGCAGAGGACTGCACCCTGCTGTCGGTGCCTGAATCAAACCTATGTGCTGCTCGGCTCCAGTCCAGCGTCAACCTTGCCAGAGGTCCCGGCACCTGCTGGTTCAGTTTTGTGCCTGCCAGAGGCATTCGCACCTTCTTGTTCTGTTTTGTCCCCGCCAGAGGCCTCTGTATCAGTTGGTTCCGTTCTGTGTCTGCCAGGGGTCTCCAAACCTGCTGGTTCTGCTCTGTGTGTGCCAAAGGCCCCTGTGCCTGCTGGTTCTGTGACTGTTTTTGCTGAGGGGTCCGAAGAGCCCGTCCCACCATCACCGTTGCCTGCAGTGCCACCACCTGCGGCTCCCATGCGTTGCCTGCAGCGCCACCACCTGTGGCTCCCACGCCGTCGTCTGCCGCTTCATCCTTGCCTGCAGCAGCAGCTTCAGTGTCAGCGTCCTCATCCACGCATGCAGTGTCAGCATCAGAATCGCTTGGTCCCGCCCCTTTTCCCACAACTCTGCCCAGTTCTCTGATGACTCTGCAATAGTTGGCCTCATCACTGATGGGGACGACAAGAAGTACAGAGGACTGACCCAAGACTTTGTGTACTGGTGCCAGCTGAACTACCTCCAGATCAACACTAGTAAAACCAAAAAGCTGGTGGTAGACTTCCGCAGGCACAAACATCCTCCACTGCAACCACTGAACATCCAAGGTATGGACATCGAGGCTGTGGACAGCTACAGGTACCTTGGTGTTCATCTGAACAACAAACTGGACTGGACTCATAATTCAGTCCAGTTTGACACTACAGGAAGGGTCAGAGCAGGCTGTACCTGCTGTGGAGACTCAGGTCTTTTGAAGTGAGGGCCCACTCCTGAAGACCTTCTATGACTCTGTGGTGGCCTCAGCCATCTTTTATGGTGTGGTCTGCTGGGGTGGCTCAGTCTCGTCCTATCCCCGGCAGAGAGCTGGGGATAGGACGAGACTGAAGGCTGATCTGCAGAGCCAGCTCTGTTCTAGGATACCCTCTGGACCCAGTGGAGGTGGTGAGTGACAGGAGAATGGTGGCTAAGCTGTCATTCCTGTTGGACAACATCTCCCACCCCATGCAGGAAACTCTAACAGCACTGAGCAGCTCCTTCAGTGGCTGCGGCACCCACGGTGTGGGACGGAGAGATTTCGCAGGTCTTTCCTCCCCACTGCTGTCAGACTCCACAACAAAGACTTCAACTGATCAAACCCACACAAACCCACACATGTGCAATAAGACCAAGTGCAATACTCTTTTCTTACAAAGTTGTATTTTTACTAAGTTGTATATAGAATTTGTATTCTATTTTTAGCCTATTGTATATTTTATTCTATTTTATTGTACTGTATAGAGCAGGGCGATATGGCCAAAAATATTTATCACGATATATATTTGAAAATTTGCGATAACGATATAACTGACGATATAATTGATGCGAGACAAAATACAACTCCACAACATTACTAGCGCAAAAAGACAACCTTCCATTTATTTTCACGTAAACAAGAAGCTGGTTTTTATGTACATTAAAGCTTTATAAAAATGTAACAGTGCAAATGCAAATTCCTTGCTGAAAGTTTAACCCAAAGGCATTTCCAGTAGAAATGGGCTGACATATCCTGAGCATAACCATGTATAATATCCACTGAAGTTAAAAAGAGGTGCTTTGCAACATTAAACTGCAGTGTGCAGTACGCATTTTTCGGACCATAAGGTACACGGGATTATAAGGCACATTAAGCGAAACAAAGCAGTCAGATAAATCAAACTTTATTAAACTCATTCTTCTTGCTTCCTCCACTTCTGTACCATTGATTCATTAATGTTGAATTCTCTGGCAGCTGCTCTATTCCCATGTTGTTGCAGTATATTAATGACTAACCTCGTATTGTGGATGGATTATCTCAGTTGTTCTCCTGACTGAAGTTTGGTCCGTTTACAGCATCCTGCCATGTGATTGCATTTGTCTCTAACCATGAGGAACCTTCACGTTAACTTTTATAAGTGGAAAAGTGTTAGTGTTTGTCCTCCAGCTTCACTGTTTATGTTATGCTAACATAGCTGTGTCGCTAGCGATCACGTAGCACATCATTATATACCAGCTAGCCCAACTTCAGTAACCCTACAAACGTCACTGCTGTTTAGTTTCCTGTCTTCATTTATGTTGAAAGTGATAGCAGAGCTGTACGTTTGAATTTTTTCAGAAATCTCTCAGTCAGAACATGCAATATCATGCTTAGGTAACTAGCGAAACTAGCGAGCTAACTTCCGCTAGCTTCCTGCTAACTTCTAACTCCGTTAAATGTAATAACTTTTGTTTTCATGGATGCCTGGAAGTTAAACTTTATAGTTACACCTGGTAAAGCAGCAATGCTGATCGTTTTATTAAAGATCAAAGAATTTAGACAGTTTTCAACGCTCAGTGATGCTGCAGTGTTCGTTTGACCTGAAGTCAAATATACGGAGTTTGGGACCCAGATTACTCCCAGATTTAAGAGCATCTTAGTCCGACAAATACGACAATAACAACGGCCGCTTGCATGTTCTGCAAAAAAATGTGCTTTGTTGTGTATCTGACGGACAAACACCAAACCAGTTCCACATCACGGAAGTTGCACCATGCCTTTGTGACTTGTATGTGCATTTTCGTTTTCATGTTCAGACTGCTTGTAGGGGAGAGCTGCCTTTTGTTTTGACACCCTGTTTAATCCTGTTTGTGTTGTTAGGTATGGTTATAGGTTGTATATTTTGTTTTCTTTGGAGTTAGGTACGTTTATTTTATTTTCACATCAGGGATGTTTTGTTTATGTTGGCCTTGGCTCTCCCTGAAGTTATACCTCAGTCGGAACCCAAATTTCATCACTAGCATTAAATTAAACCTTTTTAAAAATATAATCTTGGCTCCTCCTTCACTATCCACCTTCATGTTCGTCCCTCCAAACCCCCTAAACTAGCCAGGGGACATAACACAAGTATTTTGTCTTCATATCTAAATACTGTTAAAGAATAAATATATATTCTTAGTACTTATTTTCTGATCATATTGTTTTATGTATTTTAATAATAAAGGCCTGTTTAAAGCAAGGCCAGCTTTGACTCACAAACCAAGTGCTCAGCCAGACTGAAAAACAGGAAGTCTTGTGCAGAGCTGCAGAGGCATATTAATAAGAACAGGAACATGCAGACAGAAAAAAAGTGGAACTAAGCCCCCCCCCCCCCCCCCCCCCACCCACCCACACACACACACACACACACACACACCCACACCAAGTTAGGCCAGAAGAAGTTGTTTTGTTTGAAACTGTGTGACATATGACCAGTGTTGGGTGTAATGCGTTACTAAGTAACGCGTTACTGTAATTAAATTACTTTTCCACTGAAAAAGTAGAGTAACTAATTACTGTTCATTTTTAGGTATTTTAATTACAGTTACTTACAATGTACTTGCGTTACACTGTAAAATAATTAAACTCGCTGAATATCATTATTTAATTTCAATAATTTATCTTCTAAACGTAGAAGTAAACTCTGCTGCTTTAACATCATCCACGTCATTTCGTGCCAGTTTGCTGCATAGTCGTATTCTAAAGCGGAAGATGTCAGACTCGGCTGAAGCTAGTGGCTGTTTTATGAAATGGACATCTCTTCCCTTTTCTAAAACAAGCAGACAATAACATTACAGTAATATGTAAGCTATGTCCTGGGGAGAAAAGACTATCGGCTGCTGTTAATAGCACGAGTAATCTACTGAAGCGTCTGACACGAAAGCATAGACGAACACTTCTGAGTGATCCTTGTTCATCATCCATGGGTAACACCGCAGCAACTCCTGCTAAGCAGGCAAAACTTGATTTTACTTCAGCAGCACAGAAAGCATCTGTAGGTGAGCTTAAAAAATGATTGCAGGCTACATTGTGGAAGACATGCTACCGCTGCGTACTGTAGAGTCTCCGTCTTTTAAAAAAAAAATTTATTATTTAAAGAGTTTAATTTTAATTAAAAAAGTTTGTCCACTACAGGTTTATAGGGAATTTAAGAAGTGCATCCATCCATCCATTCGCTTCCGCTTATCCTTTTCAGGGTCGCGGGGGGCGCTGGAGCCTATCCCAGCTGTCATAGGGCGAAAGGCGGGGTACACCCTGGACAGGTCGCCAGTCTGTCGCAGGGCCAACACACAGGGACAGACAACCATTCACACTCACATTCATACCTAGTGACAATTTGGATTAATCAATTAACCTATCCTCACAAGCTGCATGTCTTTGGACGGTGGGAGGAAGCCGGAGTACCCGGAGAGAACCCGGGGAGAACATGCAAACTCCACACAGAAAGACCCCAGCCTGATGGTGGAATTGAACTCAGGACCGTCTTGCTGTGCGGCAACAGTGCTAACCACTGTGCCACCGTGCTGCCAATTTAAGGAGTATTTAGTTAAATTACTTATTTAGCAATTAACTTACTTTTCTGACACAGTAATTAGATAAATATTTTAAATACAATATTGACTAAGTAATTCGTAATTAATTACTTTTTTAAAGTAACTTACCCAACACTGCATATGACTAAGTATATATACACATTTTGGCTTCTAAGGCCAGAGATCTGTAAATGGCTTTTGGCTGTGCACGTCTCTCTTCCGGAAGATGACTGAATAAAATAATTATAAATACTTTGACTAACTGAGTCGTCTTCTCTCTGTCCAGTAAAAGAATAAAAGAACAGATTTAATAATACTAAGAGAAAAATCATTTGTATCTACTCATCAGGATAGGGATTTCTGTTGGCATACGGCACTGTATTTACATTTATACTGTTAACTGGTAATTATGAGATAATTAATTTGAGGTCATTTTTAGAGAAAGATGTACGCCATTGCTTTTGGAAAGGTATTCTGTGTGATATGTGTAATAATAACTTTTGTTGAGTAATGACCCTAACACTGAGCACAAAAAAGAACGGTAATACTTCCAACATTCACAAACGTGTGAAAGAAGTTCATTTGCAAGAATATCTTTCTTGCTATATCTTTGATAAGCTGCTTAGAGAGGGTGGTGACTCAAAGCAAAACCAGTAAGAATGAGAATTGATAAGTGATATTGATAATGAAATGAGAATTACTAAATTCTTATTAATTTCCATTTCTACTCCTGATGACACCCAATTTGTGCTCCACTGGATGAGTCAAACCATCGATGCCGTCAGTATATTTTGTCTTAGACTCCCTTGTGTGAAGCTGGAGGATGCTAACATTTTTCCACTCGATAAACGTTAACGTGGGGTTCCTGATGGTTAGGGACAAATGCAATCGCACGACAGGACGCTGTAAACGGACGAAACTTCAGTCAGGAGAACAACTGAGATAATCCATCTACATTACCAGGTTAGTCATTAATTCACTGCTGCATGCTGGGCTGTAGTTACGTCGTAAGGTTTTAAAAACTGAACTGTAAAAAGAATAGAGGTAATAAAAACTGACAGAGGCCAACAGTGATTGCTTACTGGTTTTAGGGCTTGTTGAGATTAAATAGGAAAAGATACAAAGCATTAAAACATTTTAAAAACACAAAGACCTTAATAAACGCAGGGTAGTTTGGGCCCAGAAGCACGGTTCATCGCGTGATCACTTAAAGAATGGATATGCAGCCTAACTAGACTAACAAGTTTGCTTCAGGACAGAAAATTCTGATCAAGACATTGAAATATCAAACTGACACTGGCAAACAGAAACAAGCTTTAATAGATTATGTGTGGTATGATCACCTCCAATCACTCATCACAACATACTCAGCACTGGTTTCAGAGAACAAAATAGAACAAACTTTTTTCTTTAAAAAGACTAAAACATTTTAGAGGATAAAAAGTATAGTTTGCAAACTACACTTAGGCTTTAAATGTTTTCTTTCTCTGACAGTGGCTCAAATGATTGTGACAAGAAGCCAAGGCATGACAGTTTAATGACATAGTTAGTAAAATGTCATAGGTTAGAAATACAAAAAGTATTTGTTGTCACCACCCAATGTGATTCTTGTCATTCTTGTCACACAAAGAAAATGTTTTTTTCTTCTTTCCAGTACTTTTCAAGGTGACTAGCCAGACAGTCTGTTCTATATTGTTATTATTATTTCTATTATTATTACATTTTATGTGTACAATTTCAAATCACAACAACAACTGAAGAAGAAGCTCTCAATTCATCATGGGAAGCCCCCAAAAGCCTACACCTATTGCATTGTCACTAAGGGAGAATTCTGGGTCAATTGCTCCAGTCCCAACTATAGGCTTTGTCAAAAGGAAAGTTTTAACCCTAATCTTAATAGTAGAGAGGGTATCTCTCTTCCAAATTGGGAGCTGGTTCCACAGAAGAGGGGCCTGTAAGCTGAAGGCTTTCCCTCCCATTTCACTTTAAAACACTTTAGGAACCACAAGTAAGCCTGCAGTCTGTAAGTGAAATGCTCTCACAGTGATACTGGAGGCCAAGATAATGTCATCCAGAGTAAGAATAGAGGCCTGGTAGAAATTATTTGATTCAGGTGTGGTGACCCAGGGTGAGATCTAAACCCTGCAGGACCATGGCTCTCGAGTAGTGATGTGTCGGTCGTGAACGAAATGGCTCTTAGAGCCGGATCTTTGACGTTAACGATGCGAGCCTTATCGCGAGCCGTTGGGTTTTCTTTTCTTTTCTCTCACCCTCTCTCTCGCACTTTTTTTCCTCTTCACTCTGCACACGAGCCTTGTGCTTTGCCCTGGGATGACGGGGGACGGGCGGTAGTTACACTCGCAGTAGCACAGGAACGGAGCGGGAGAGAGAGAGAGAAAGAAAGCCAGGGACAACAACGTCACATTAGAAAGGTATAGTAATCATCCACAACTATTTTCAGTTGCGGATGATAAAGGATTCAGAAAGTTTATTGATGCAGGCCCATATGACAGAGAATGTGCATCTTCTTTTTGTTTTCATATTTCAATTTATATTTAATTGTGTTGTGGTTTGCAGTGTTTTGTGTTCTTTCACTTTAAATTTGTTTATAAGGAAAAAGCTGAAAATTTCTTTTTAGTGAGCCGAGCCGAAAGAGGCGGTTCTCTAAAAAGAGTCGGAAATCCCATCACTACTCTCGAGGACTAATATTCCCTACCCCTGATTTAGATTGACATTTGTAAAATGCAAATCAAGAGTTCCAGTGAATCGCAGCCAAATACAAATTCAGTGCTCTCTATATATGTTGTTGTGGAAAAGCAAGAGAACAGGTTTCTATTGGGCATGAGGCTGCTTGTTAGTCAATTGCCAGTAATTACCTCTAAGCCAAGAAAATGAGGAACTACACTACAAAAGTACTTTGCCAGCTACACATTACACCTATAATAGCTGCTTGACTCTGGAAACCCATGCCATGAATGTCCTGGCACATAGCTTTTGTGTTGATGTTACTGTCAGAGTTTTGGAACTTTGCAGTTATCGAATCAGCAGATTGTTGGCAACACAATGCGCTTCAGTTCCTAGCTGAGATTCTGTCGTTACCAAGTGTTTCTCCTTTGCAAGAATCACAAAGAGACCTACAATTTGTGTCTTGTTAAACCTGTAAATAACTCCAGTAGGTATTTTCTTTTTGTGATGCTTCTTCACCCTACTCTGGAATTCAAGTCAAGAGTCAAACCCAAAACCACAGAGCACACTATCTGTAAATATTTGTAATTAAGTATAAACCTAGCATACTTTAAAATGTTATAAAAAATACTGAAATTAAAAGTAGCAAAATTAGAAAGTAGTAGTGATAATTTTCAAAGTACTTCAAGAAACTAGAAAATTGTATGTCAGTGATATATAATAATATCTGGGATTAACATATATTTTATACTTCTTTTATGTGTGATTTTATGTAGAAGTTACACAAAAACCTAGACAGGTCTCCACTGTTAGTATTTATACATGTGTTGGCTGCACATTTGGTGATGTGCCTTTACAGTTCAAGCAACTTGCACATCAGTTGATGTAAAGATGAAAAGAATTAGAAAGAAAGTAGAGTATCCATCTTTAAAAAAAAAAACACTACTGCAAAAAGAAAATCAGCTCTGCAAACCTAAGTTGATCATTTTGATCTGGACGTAACATTTTCAGTTTATTATTTTAGTTGATACTTTTAGGTGTTGAGACATGGAATGAAGAGATTTGCATTTTGATCTGACTTCAGGATCAAAATCTGACTTAGATAAACGTGACAAGTGGTTGAAGCAAGGAATTCAATTCAATGATAGTTCTCATGGATTAATCAAACAAAAAACATGAAGTCAAACCTGAAAAGCATGTTGCAGGTGTTGCAGAGGTGGGTCATCATAGGGCTATAAAAGACAGTGCATCCAACAGCATCTTCCTCTTACTTTCAACCTGGAAGCGTTCGTCATTTGAGATTCAACTGTGAATTTGACTCCACTCAGAATTTTAGCCTGTTAACTTTCTGTCGCCACTATGTCTCTGCAGTTTGAACTGTGTCCTGGCAGAATGATCGGGGGCTCCCATCCATGTTTCATTATTGCTGAAATTGGACAAAACCACCAGGGAGACATTGAGATTGCCAAGAAAATGATCAAGATGGCAAAGGTAAATTTAGGATGTGATAGTCTGCCTGTGAATGATGATGAAAAAATATTTGGGCTGTAAAATCACTATCTTGCCTTGCTATCTCTTCTCATCTCTTCTCTCAACAGGACTGTGGTGCTGACTGTGCCAAATTCCAGAAAAGTGAATTAGAGTACAAATTCAGCAAGCGAGCCTTGGAGCGCCCCTACAATTCAAAGCATTCCTGGGGGAAAACGTACGGTGACCACAAGCGTCACTTGGAGTTCAGTCATGATCAATACAGGGAACTAAAAAAGTATGCAGATGACATCGGCATCTTTCTCACCGCCTCTGGTATGGATGAGGTATGAGCTGCAAATAACCATGATTTTCATTAAAGTTTTATTACTTCTGATACCTTTCTGTTTTTCTTAACCTGATAAACAAAACTTAGAACAAAACGTACAGTGTAGTGTAGTGTAGTGTTGTCTTATATGATGATAATGTCACCATGCATAGACTATCAGCGATTAATGAGAGTTTTGATCAAACTGAAGTGAATTAGATGACCTTCACAGTTACCACATCATATTTTGTTCCTTAAATATCAGGTTGTATTTACCTAATTTTAAGACCTGCCAAGTACCAAGTGATTTTTTTTTTCATTCTTTCCTGAAAATTCAGAATTAATAGAATGTTTACATTTTTTTTACATGAATGTAGCTAAATAACTAACACATAGAACAGTACATATATCACAGATCACTGATGATACTCTGTGCCTCAATTACCTTGATATTCATAGATGGCTGTGGAGTTTCTCCATGAGCTGGATGTGCCGTTCTTCAAAGTTGCGTCCTGCGATGCAAACAACTTCCCATATCTGGAAAAGACAGCCAGAAAAGGTACAGGCCTTTGTTGTATTACACCTCAACAGCACTCTTGCTTCAATGTTAAGGAAACATGAAACTGACAGTGTGCAGTGAGTTAAACACTGTGTAAGAAGGTGGGTGTGGTCCTTTGTAAAAAAAAAAAAAAAAGAACGAAAAGAAAAATGAGAAACTGCATTGGACAGGTATAAAAGTGGGCAGGATTAAAAGTGTAACAACGGCGATAAATTTCAAACAATAGCAATGGTCTCCTTCACCGGTTCTCTAGTTTTTAAGCTATTTGTGGCTATTTTCTATTCAATTATTGATTCAGATCATCAGTGTAAAATCAGTGAGCTGATGTCATGCATGAGAATGTGTCTCTACAAGCTGAAGGGAAAAAAAGGCCTGACCATATATGCTAATTTGAGTGTTTGTGTGTGTGTGCCCCGGCCCATGGCGCCCCACATACATCCATGTGCATGCGCACACACACACACACACACACACACACACACACACACACACACACACACACACACACACACACACACACACACACACACACAGTCTCTGTTCTTACGTGGCATGTTTTTTCACATATGAAAAGAGAGAGAGTATGCATAGTATGCAAACGGCCAAACAGCCATTATAATTCGTCATACAATGAGAACAGGACAAATCAACAATTGACAATGACTAATTAATATTAAAATCTGTAACATAATGTATTGTTTGGAGTTTAGTCTGATACTGTTACTATTTTTTACAATTTCTTCTTGGAGCAACTGTAATCCACATTTTTTTGCCCGTGATGCCACCCCCCACCACGATGCTGCCCTGGGCAACCGCCCGTGTTGACCGTATCTAAAACCGCTACTGGGCGGCATCACAGGCATCGGCAAAAAAAAAAAAAATGCTCGCACTGATGCTGCCCCGACGTCATGCCAGCGCATATTGGGAATGGCATAGGCACCGATCGGTTTTCTATCGCCCATTTGCCGGGAGTAAGGGCGCCCTCCGTTTGCGAGGTGCGCCTGCTGCTTGCGGCACAGGGAGAAGAGGGCGGGGTGGCGGGGGATTCTCTGGCTGGCTGGAGCAACATCTAATAGCCAACTCACAAAATAAAACAAAATACAACCAACAAACACGAAAACACCAGACATTATGTTACAGACTTATAATTTGCACCGATGTTTTTTCGAAATTCTATACGCGAAAAGTGAGCGCGAGAGCCCTCGGTGCGCCTGCTTACTGCTGAAGTCAAAGTAAACTTTATTTTCATCTCCGCTACAGTACAGTATATAGAGAGAAATCCCAGAAATAAACCCTAGACAAAGTGAATCTGTGAACCAGGGCCGTGCAGAGAGGTTTAAAGGGACGGGTGCTCAAAGTTAAAAAGGGGCACATTGAACCAGGTTGAATAACAACAACACACATTCATCAAGAATCTAATATGGGAAGGGCAGGGCTGTGTTGATGTGAGACTGTGGACATTAAAATGTCCATAGGAGAGATGGTAGCTGATTAAACAAGTGTCATGAGATAATAACAAAATGCAAAGATTGGTGACAGCGCTTGGAACCATAAGGCAACAAAAAACTGTGAGAAATAATTTAGGCTCTGCCTGTGAATCACTCTTTGCTTCTCTTCTTCCTTCCATCCCATCATTTCATATATCACTCTCCACTTGCTGTCTATCTGAGAACAAGGCACAACTTGTTATTGCAATAAACTATAATCTAATTATCCACACCTAACAACTCTTGCACTTAATCTATAATAAATGATGACAGAAAAATGTTATAGCCCTGCCTTTAGTAGCCTCACACAGCTCCTGCTGTTTCCTCCTCATGTCCTTACCAGCTATGTCTGGACAATGTTATATCATGAGTAATAATTAAAAAAAATCTATATACATAAAACACACACATGCACGCGCACACAGTGACATTTTAGACCTTCTTCAGAATACTGTATATACTATGGGCATCACGGTGCTGATCCAGAATCGTTACATTATTATTTATTACTAGAGCTACAATAATAAAGCAATGAGGAGGGGGAAGTAATAAATATGAAATAATGTATTTATGATGATTCCATTTGTTTCACTATCCACTCTGTGCAGGGGCAAAGCTTATTACATCTTTAAACTGTAGAGATACAATAATTTTACTGCTGTAAAATCCAACTTTTGTCTTATTTAAAATATAAATCTAATATAATCTGCTTCTTAATGTATGTTCTTTAAAATACAGCGTGTGTTTTTTAATATATTATAATTATAATAATGCATAATTATGTGGACATGCATATTAGATCGTTTTTTAGTGAAATATAATCCCTCCAGAAAGGCAGGAAATGCCCAGAAACTTACTTTAAAACTAAACACGTTCCCTAAAACGGTGACAGAGCTGGAATGCAAAATTAAAACCAATGGAAGATGGACAAGAATAGTTCAAAGCCATCAGGCGCTCAGTTTAGAAAAAAGAGAAAAGAAGAGGAGGAGAAACGAGCAAAAGATACAGATAAGCAGATGTGTCATTAGATAATGGCAGGTCATGTATCCTGAAACAATCAGAATCAGAATACTTTATTAATCCCCAAGGAAATTATGTGGGTTACAGTTGGTCTAAGAAGGTTTAAGAAAAAATAGTAACAGTAACAGACTAAACTCCAAACAATACATTATGTTACAGATTTTAATATTAATTAGTCATTGTCAGTTGTTGATTTGTCCTGTTCTCATTGTATGACGAATAATGATGGTTGTTTGGTATCCGTGTGCATACTATGCATACTCTCTCTCTTCATGTATGTGTGTGTTTCTCTGGTGAAATTCAGTATGGTTCCGACAACAGTTTTATGTCAATGTACAATCCTTAATATGTTTTATGTGTGTGTGTTTTTAACAATAATATAAAATTATGCACAAAAGGAATTACTAGTGTAAAAAAAAGTGGTTTTATTTATATATGTTTAGATATAAATATATGCGATGGCCCCTAGAGACAAAGCATGTACAAATTCCAAAACACATTTCTAGCTTTAACTGAACTTCCAAAACAGCGCTACCTAGATCACTTAAATTACACAATTGAAAGCATATGTGTATTGTTTGTGTATTTATACACAAGCACTTATATATATTCAAATAATTGAAAAAAACCCCTGTTCATTTACCTGTTATTACCACACACCAAATCCGGTCATTGGTATTTCCTGGCTTGTGTAGCCATAGGTAACAAAAGCTCAAAACTGCGCCTATGGGAACACTTCTGTTTTCTTTTGTACTTGTTTTGGAGTTTTTAAGTGTTTTGAAGTTTGTACGTGCTTTGTCTCCAGGGGCCACCGTAAATATACCTTTATTTATTCACTCCACATAAAATGTAACAAATAAATCATACAATACAAAAACCACCTATTCACATTTCAACTTTTAACTATTTAAATTTTTAGCTTTTT
Source organism: Astatotilapia calliptera (assembly GCF_964374335.1). NCBI lineage: Eukaryota > Metazoa > Chordata > Actinopteri > Cichliformes > Cichlidae > Astatotilapia > Astatotilapia calliptera. The sequence goes on along the minus strand of NC_137427.1, from coordinate 12,805,847 downwards.
CCTTTTAAACAAATTTAAAGTGAAACAACACAAAACACTGCAAACCACAACACAATTAAATATAAATTAAAATATGAAAACAGAAAGAAGATGTATATTCTCTGTCATATGGGCCTGCATTAATAAACTTTCTGAATCCTTTATCATCTGCAACTGAAAATAGTTGTGGATGATTACTATACCTTTCTAATGTGTCTAATGTGCTTCGGAGTGAAGCAGAAAAAAGTGTGAGAGAGAGGGTGAGAGAAAAAAAAACCCACGGCTCGCGTCGTTCACTTCAAAGACCCGGCTCGAAGAGCCGTTTCGTTCGCGACAGACACACACACTAGTAACACCCTCACGACGGTCGTGAGGAAGCAATTGATGATCGGTAGCTGGTCGTGAGGTGTTAATCGCTTCTCATTACCCCACGTATACTACACGATGCACAACGCACGATGAAGGCCAAAATCGGGCCGATCACTAAAATGGTCGCACGACTCAAAAATCGGCCCAAATGGGCCAAAAATCGCACAGTGTAAGCCCAGCATAACGCGACTGAAAAAATTGCACAGTCTATGCCCTGCTTTACTTTAATGACATCCCGTGGCTCAAGAGTTGGCAGTTCGTCTTGTAATCAGAGGTTGCCGGTTCGAGCCCCGACTCGGACAGTCTCGGTCGTTGTGTCCTTGGGCAAGACACTTCACCTACCGCCTACTGGTGTTGGCCAGAGGGGCCGATGGCGCAATATGGCAGCCTTGCTTTTGTCAGTCTGCCCCAGGGCAGCTGTGGCTACAACTGTAGCTTGCCTTTGCCAGTGTGTGAATGTGAGAGTGAATGAATAGTGGAATTGTAAAGTGCTTTGAGGGTCCCGAAAAGCACTATATAAATGCAATCCATTATTATTATTATTATCCCATTTTTTCAGTCTGTTCGGTTACATATATATCAACTCTATCAATGTCAGGGCGACCCATGGTGATATCCACTGGGATGCAGTCCATGGAAACCATACGTCGTGTCTACAAGACAGTAAAGGAGCACAACCATAAATTTACTCTCCTGCAGTGCACCAGCGCCTACCCTCTGGATCCTAAAGAGGTCAACCTCAGTGTGATCAGGGTAAGACGAATGAACATCATCATCATCTCCTCTGGGTCAACTATGGTGAAAAAATCAATATGCCCCTATTCCCCACTTTTTTACATTTTTTAATACAGTAATTCATTCTGACTGTGTGTTCTGCCTTTGTTTTGTCTAATTTAGTTTACATGTTAAAAAGATACCCACCCTATGAACTTGACACTTTAGTTTCCACTGCCATTTTAGGATTGATTTTCCACTTCAGATTTTATAATTACTGGGATGTATCAGATGTGACTCCCTTGTAGAACATCACACAGATCCAATTAGTAACCAGTGTTAACACTTACAGGTACATAATTGTTCAACTTTATTTTTTAGTTAGACTGGTAGACAGTGAAAAACATCCTTTCAGGATCATGATGGACGTTCCCAAAAGAGGCAGAAACAATATGAAATGTAATTGAAAATATTTTTGCATTGTTTCTCACATACAATCATATTGTTTCTCACATATGATTGTATAAGACCACTGTGTAATCAATTTATTTCAACAAAATAATTGTATTCTGAATATCACCTTTTAAAATAGCAACTGTAACTGAATAGAGTTACTCGTATTTTGTATTTTAAATACGTAACACCGGTACATATATTCCATTTCTCCCCAACACCGTTGACAGATGATGTTGACAAACTACATTAATGTTTTTCACAGATGCTTAGAACATAATTATTAACGTATATCATGAATGAAAGCTTCATTGCCGTAGTATACAGAGGATACAAATGGCCAGTGCACCGGGCATTTCATGGCACATTATTATAAACCATAGCAGTTTTATAGTACACAACAGCTAGCTGAACAATTACTTTCAAATCCAGCCCCTAAATGATATATGATTTTACAGTATCATATAACACAATCACAAAGTAGATGCTGATTCTGGAGCAAAGACACCTGTCAATGAAAACCAGTGATCGTGTTGGGCAATACAAGACATTTGACTTTAATATGCTCAGACTTAGTCTGTGTAATACTATAGGTTTTTTTTTTTCTTTTTCCTTTTTTTTTTTAAAGAAATACCAGGAGGAATTTCCAGATGTTCCAATTGGATATTCTGGTCATGAGAAAGGGATCTACATCACTGTGGCTGCTGTGGCGATGGGAGCAAAAGTTGTGGAACGCCATGTGACCCTGGATAAGACCTGGAAGGGAAACGACCATGAGGCATCCCTGGAGCCCTCTGAGCTGGCAGAACTGGTCCGAGCAATACGACTGGTGGAAACAGCAATGGGGTCACCAGTCAAGCAAATGTTACCATGCGAGAAGACCTGCCATGATAAGGTCAGTTTGAGTCATTTGACTTGAGTTTTGAAATTCTATCATGTCATAACACTATCAAACCAGTCATTGTTAACTGTGTTTACGTCCACCCTCTTCAGTTCACTGAACATCCATAACTGTGCAAATTTGCAAAACGTACATGAGCTGGATTAAAATACATCTTTTATGTATTTCTATTCTTTTTCTACTCCAGTTGGGCAAGTCAGTCATTGCTAAGGTGAAAATCCCTAAAGGAACAGTGCTGAGCCTGGACATGTTTGCAGTGAAGGTTGGTGAGCCAAAGGGTATCCCTCCAGAACATATGCAGCAGCTCGTGGGGAAGAAGATCAAAGTGGACGTTGAAGAAGATGACAGCATCTTGGCAGACATGATAGAATAAAGGATCTTCCCAAACTATTGGGACAGAGAGGCAGGCAAATAGAGAAGGGTAGAAAATAAAATAGAGTTACATAGGCAGGTAGCTAGAAAATGGACAGATAATGATGTCATTTGTGAACAGAAAGGGATATGATGCATTTAATGAGGGATAAGACAAATGTGAATATTATTGAACTTGAAACATATGTCTGGGTGAAGTTACATGGCAGTTATATGACCTTTATGTAATTTGAATAAATGTAAACACTTTTTTCTTAAGGCCACAGGCCTTTCATGAGGAAATACTCACACTACCAGCCTTGTCCAAATTGAGACATCTATCAGAGTTTCTCAACCAGTGATAAGATTCACATATTTGTCATACTAATCCAGTTTGACACAATTTCTCCCAATTATACAAAACACCTATATGTATGCAGCGCATGTGTCAGGAAAAATATTGTGAAATCATCTAGGGGACTTCATATACAATTTCTCTTAATCATCCAGGTGTCACATGTGGGCTATAACTGTAATCAAATGTTTCTGTAATTTTAATACTTCAAATAAACAAGGCTTTAAAGAGCTCTGTATTCTTGATTGTTCATTAACAGTTTACAAATAACACTGAAATCCATCCAGCCATCCATCCATTCGCTTCCGCTTATCCTTTTCAGAGTCGCTGGAGCCTATCCCAGCCGTCATAGGGCGAGAGGCGGGGTACACCTTGGACAAGTCTCCAGTCCGTTGCAGGGCTAACACACAGAGACAGACAACCATTCACACCTATGGGCAATTTAGATTAATCAATTAACCTATCCCCACAAACTGCATGTCTTTGGACGGTGGGAGGAAGCCTGAGTACCTGAGGAGAACCCATGCAAACACGGGGAGAACATGCAAACTCCACACAGAAAGAATTGAACTCAGGACCTTCTTGCTGGGCAGCAACAGTGCTAACCACCGTGCTGCCCCCAAACTTTACCAAATTAACAAAACAGAAAATGCTATTGCATGCTACATTCAGGCTGTTGATACAGTCTCATTTTGTGGCTACCCAGAAAATTACCTATGCTTTATTGTTTTCTTTTGGTGATTATATCACAGTGATTATATCGCATCTGCAGATGCTTCTCAAACCTTCTATCAAATAGTCTGTACCTTTCGAAGAAAAGCACCAATCCACCTAAACTCAACAGCCATTTCACTGGTGCACTGGATGGAGTTGGAGTGTTGTATTGCATGTACATCTTTATGAGATTTGGGAACAGATTCAGAATCTCAAGATCATACACTGAGGGCTGGTTCTCAAATTCAAACAAGTCAATTCCGGCTGGGCTGGCTGGCCGTTGGGACACATAAACATTGTCAGTTGCAGGAGCAACTTTATGACACTCTGCTGTGAGAAGTTCCTTCATCTTTCCTTCTTCCTTCACATGCTCTCTCCAACAGTCATCTCTCAGTCAAGGAAGTTTAAACTTGGGACAAGTGGCGGCTGCGAGAAGTCCTTCTTAGCTATCCAGAACAGCATCAAAACAAGTCTTGATTGCCTGTAACATACAATATGATGCAACTAAGAATAACAATAATTTACTATATAATTAGCTGTTGTAATTATTTTGTAGGTTTTACTGCCCTAAACCATCTTTTGTGCTCTCAATACTGTATGAGATTTAAATTTTGTTGAGGCTTCTGTTGATATTATGATTAATATTCATGATTAATGATGATCAATATCCCTGATATTTAACAAGGGGTGGATATTTAGTTTATTCTGTCTTATAATTGCACACACAGCTTAAAACAAAGGGTAACATCCGCCCACCATGAATGGACTAATAAATTCAACAAATCCACTCAAAGCAATCTTACCTTTACAATGACATCTGGTTATTCTAGAGAGGGTCATCTTTCAGGGCAAGTGTCTTTGACATCATGCTTGTGAGTATTGGTAGTAAAGCTCCATAGGTCACTCATCCACTTGTAAGATGTCCAGAGCTACTGTCAGGGACTTCATCACAGTGCAGTACTCTTTCAAGAATTTGTACTTCCTTTCGTTAAGGCACTTAATTCTCATTTTTAGACACAGGGGATTAAGTTAATTCAAGGGAATTGTGATGATTCTGGCAATGGCCCCAAAAGGGAATTCCACCTTTTGGATGTGGGTACCATTAGCTTCCTGCAGCTGACTTCCTCCACCTGTTCAGAGGCTAATGTTGATTGACATGCTTTAGGCCACAGAGCAGAGCATTTTGCAATGCTACTCCTATATACAGCCTTTTTGTCTGCACGGGAATTTAGATGTTTGTCAACTTGTTGAAATCAGATTTATTGTGTGCGATGAACATCTGTACTGTGGAGGGCGGCTAAACTGTGAATAACCAGATGAGGTTGAAAGAGCTTCTATGACATCAGTAAAAGTTGATTCATCGTCATCACCTTCTTCATTTTCAGATTCAGACTCCAAATCCAGGGCTGACATACTCTAAATGCTTTGGCAAAATTGGATGCATTGACAGTTACAGTGGCAACCTTGAAGTCCATATGATGGGAATCTCTGCTCCATTTACATCATAGGTATGGCTGCCTCTGATTCTCTTGCATGCTAGGGTGACCTTGTTGCAGTGTTAAGTGGAATGAATCCAGTAAAATGTTACACCCATAAAACTTTTATTATTTACTGTCAAGATGTTAGCAGTGGTGGAAACAAAGTCTACCTCTCAGAGTGTAGCCTTCAAATTAGAGTTTATTATATCGTATTCTCTCTCAAGGTATCTTACAAATCACTTTCTCTGGGGCAGCTTGACACCACTTTTAGTCTGTATTTTTTCTATGATGTGTTGGAAATTTTTCGCTGTAGAAAGAAGTTTTCTTCCCACGCAGAGTGTACAGCGGACACCAATGTTTTTTTTATCACTTTTTGGTACTCTAAAGCTTTAAACGCTGCATGGTCGTACTCTCCCCCACACTCCCTATTATGCATTGTTGATCTACACACATCTGTTGCTACCACGGATGTCGCACGCTCGTACTTCATTATCATGAGACATTCTCAGAAACAAAATCACAGTTTAGTAACGCATCATTGCAGCGTGCTTATGGGAAATTAACAGTATCTAATTACTTTTTTTCAAAAGTAATCCCTTACTTTACTCGTTACTTGAAAAAATAATCAGATTCTGAATTTTTGACATGAAAGGAAAGTTGGAGATTGGCCTATAATTAGCTATGACCACTGGGTCAAAACATGGCTTTTTAGGCAGTGGTTTTACTGCTGCCACCTTGAAGGCTGTGGTACATAGCTGATTATTAGAGATTGGTTGATCCTATTTAAGATTGAAGCATTCATTAATGGCAGAACTTCTTTGTAGGAATGGGGTCTAAAAGACACGTTAATGGTTTGGAGGAAGTAATTACTGAAGTTAACTCAGGAAGATCAATTGGAGAAAGAGTAGCTGTAGATAATGTTACATCTGTGAGATGGATAGGAGTAATTTCTGAGCCAAGGTGTGAAAATGGGTGTAGATCACAATCAGCCAAGGTTTTGGGTGAGCTCATTGTGAAACCTAGCCCCACCCTATCATATGTGAGGCCCCACCCCACCCTATCACCTTCTCGGATGAGAGGTGAAACGTCTTCAAGCAACTTCATGACCTGGATGACTGAGAACCTTGACAGACAAGTCATTATTAGTTAAATTTAAAGGGATGGTTGGCTCAACAGTGCTATGACTTTTATTCAGCCTGGCTGCAGTGCTAAAGATAAACCTAGGGTTGTTCTTATTTTCTTCAATCAGTGACGAATAGTAAGATGTTCTAGGATTTTCTTATAAAACAACAAGCAGGCTAAATGATGACCTTCTAAATTTGTGACGCGCCATTTACTCTCCAGCTTACTAGTTATCTGCTTTAGGCTACATTTTTGAGAATTATACCAGGGAGTCAGGTACTTCTGATTTGAGGCTCATTCTTGACAGCAGCTACAGTATCCAGTGTCATACGTAGTGAGGAGGCAAAATCAGTAACAACATAATCAACCTCTGTTTTAGTGTTCAGGTAGCTGCTCTGCTCTGTGTTGGTACAGGGTATTGACAGTGATAACAGCATGCAAATTATTTTCTTAAACTCAGTTACAACACTTTCAGAAAGACATAGTCTGTGAAGAAATCTACTCTCCACTGGTTTGTAATCAATTATTGTTAATGTAAATGTTATCAGGTGGTGTGTGGGTTCTTTTACATTTTGATAAAAGCCAATTAAGTCTAATAACAGATTAAGTGCTGTGTTGAGGCTATCATTTTTAGCATCTGCATGGATCTGAGCTGAGCACTATCAGATAAAAAGTCTGAGAAATCAGAGAGACACTCTGTGTCATGCCCAGGTGGTGGCACAGCTGGGGCAGCAGTCGTGTGGAGGTGAGAAGGAGGATCCAAATAGGAGACAGCGGCAGAGGTGCAAGTGAGTTTATTTACAGTGAAAAATAACCATGGCGAGGGCAGAAATGAACATAAACCTAAACTGGGAAAAGCTAATAATAACAAAACCATAACTCATGAAGGTACACAGAAAAGACATGGAGAAAGCAGTGCGGAGAGGGGTAGAGAGGGACAGAGATATGCAGAGAAACACTGAGTAACACAGAGTAATGCAGACGATGCGACAAGGAACACAGGCAAATACACACTATAAATACACACATGGTAATAAGGGAATGACACACAGGAGGGGAGCACAGCTGAACCTAATTCACAAGACAAGACACAAACCTTCAAAGTAAAACAGGAAACACACAGACCGTTTTACAACACAAACTCAGGGACACGAACAGAGCACAGAGGACAGACACAGGTAGGGCTGATAAAACACTAAACACAAAAACCAAACCCTAAGAACTAATACAAAATATGAATTAACACAAAACATAAGATGCCCATACAGAACATAATTATGACATGACTCATCGGAGGCTGCTCACAGTGAAGTTGGCGCTGGAGAAATGGCATCACTAGCTGTAGGGAGCCGAGTAGCCTACTATAGTGACAGATCACAAGAACCTCACTTACCTTACAACCAGTGTTGGGAAGGTTACTTTTAAAATGTATTTCACTACAGATTACAGAATACTTGGCCCAAAATGTATTTTGCAACGTATTCCGTTAAGTTACTTAATGAGAGTAACGTATTCTGAATACTATGAATTACTTAATATTAGTGCTGCCAGCGTTACTCTCGTTAAAATGACGTTAATGCCATAACTGCATAACGCTGCAAATCTCCGTTAGCGAGTTAGTGCGGATCACCCTGTGCGTGGGGCTGCACAATGTCAACGTGTTAGCACGTTAAAGCATTAGCGCTGTAAATGTGTGAAAGGTTTCTGCACTTCTTTATAAACAAGGTAGCCTCGGCTAGGGCGCAGATTATTTTGCCCACATCTGACCCCTCTGATCTTCCAATTTGCTCAGCTGTCTTTCAACAGTTTGAGTCGGTTACTCTTGCTCAGCTACAGGAGGTGGTGGATCATTTAAAGCCTGTAGGCTCACCTTATGATCCTATCCCTCCCCTTTTTCTGAAAGAAGTTTTTTCTACCATAGGTCCAACTATTTTAACCATTTTAAATAGCAGCCTTACTTCAGGTGTGGTTCCAAAGAATTTCAAAGATGCAATTGTCAGAGGTGTGGACTCGAGTCACATGACTTGGACTCGAGTCAGACTCGAGTCATTAATTTTATGACTTTAGACTTGACTTGAAAAAATGTTCTAAGACTTGTGACTTGACTTGGACTTTTACACCAATGACTTGGGACTTGAATTGGACTTGAACCGGTTTACTTGAAAAGACTTGATATTTTACCCCAAATATAAAATTTTACATGCATATTATATAGAGATTGAAAATGTGACGTCATTCACGGGTAGAACCGCAAAGGATTCTGGGAACTCGTGGCAAGCGGTACTAGCGCACGCAGGCTTTCAATTAAAATCAGTTAAACAGCGATAAAAAGAAACACAAAAATGTCAAGAAGCCGTTGTATTATTAACTGCAATAGCCGGTCGCATGACAGCCACGGGAAGCCGACGGGTAAAGAGATCGGTTGTTATCGGATTACGTCGTTGAAGAGAAATTGTTCGAGCCATGTTTCCGAAGTAACAAAGACGCGACGGATGGCCTGGATTGCAGCCATTCAAAGATCAAATATAACGTCCCAGAACACTCCAGCTCACAGGTTAGTCTGCTCCAAGCATTTACACGAAGGTCAGTGTTTTTTAGTAGTTAATACGTCATTTTCATAACATAATTAGTGATATAGGTTACAAGCAAGTCTGGCGCTGAACAGAAATTGTCGCGCTATGCTCCTTTATTTATTGTGCATAAATAGTGAATTGTCCTGACACAATATTGCGTTTCGCTTCTGTTATTATGGTACATTGACAAAAACATATACTTTTATTCACAGGATAAAACAAGTTTTTTGTATCACTAATTGCCCAGTGCGATTACAGACTGCGGTAAAGTGAGCCGTCATTTGTGAGCCGCGGTCAAGCCAGCCGCCTCCTATCCGCGCGGTGATTACAGCATACAATATTGTTGTCACTGCTACATTTCTGTAACGCTACCAGAAATTATTTCCACTACTAATTAATTACCGTTGAGCTCAAAGGTCCTATTAATAAACGGTTAAGGAATGTGTATTTATGACGACAATTTGTGAGACTGGTAAACTTATGATACGTACGATGGTCTTTCGTTCTACACGGTGCATTTCAAGGTCCTGCACCCATCCGTCGGTAAACTGTACCTGGGCTTGTTGCAGTGACCTGAAGTTACTAAACTTCATGAGTGTGTGCACTCACTCCAAGAACCGTATAATTATAAATATGCATATAAATATGCTAAGATGAGATAGCTGACTTCATCTAACTAGCAAATGTTGTCCAGGCTACGTTGGTGATGCAGTTTTTTTTAATGTGTATGATATTTTTGTCATGCGATTTTAAAGCTGGTCCTACAACCGCATCCAAGAATAACATGCAGCTTATCTCAGAACTGTCGGTGAAAATTATTCTTGGAGCTAGGTTTAATTGAGCTGCATTTTAAAGAGGTGCAATTTCACAATTTGTGTATATTTTCTAAGTTCACTATTTTGTCATGTGTTGAGAAAAACACAGATTTTAAAATTACATGGTCTAATATTTACATTTAGCATAACTGCAACATTATTTTTTCGTTTTTTTTTTTTAAAGACTCGAAAGGACTTTAAATTCAAAGTTTCAGACTTGTGACTTGACTCGGACTTTTACACCAGTGACTTGAGACTCGACTCTGACTTGCCTGACATTACTTGAGACTTGACTTGAGACTTGAGGATAAAGACTTGAGACTTACTTGAGACTTGCAAAACAATGACTTGGTCCCACCTCTGGCAATTGTGCAACCACTTCTTAAGAAACCTGGGCTAGATACAAACACAGCGTTTGAGAACTTTAGACCAATATCTAAGCTGCCCTTTTTACATAAAGTCTTGGAAAATATTGTATATGACCAATTGATCTCATACTTGAATGCACAAAATGTTCAGGAGATTTTTCAATCTGGTTTTAAAGCAATGCATAGCACTGAATCAGCACTTTTAAGAATTTTTAATGATATATTTTTATCATGTGATTCTGGTGAAAGTGTCATTCTTATTTTACTCGATTTAACTGCTGCATTTGACACTGTAGACCATGAAATTTTAATCTCACGTTTGGAGCAGTGTGTCGGTATAACAGGTGTGGCTCTGAAATGGTTCAGGTCTTACTTAACAAAACAAACCTTTTCAGTTCGCTTAGGAAACTGTGAGTCCTCCCGTGCTCCGTTGTCTCATGGAGTACCACAGGGTTCCATTCTGGGCCCTATCCTGTTTTCACTTTATTTACTTACATTGGGCTCAATTTTTAGAAAACACAGACTCTCGTTTCACTGTTATGCAGATGACTGCCAGATTTATGTTCCTCTTAGAAAGAAAGATGGGTCGTCTGTAAATCGTTTACAAATATGTCTGGAGGACGTCAAGTCGTGGTTGGCGCTAAACTTTCTTTGTTTTAATGTTTCTAAAACTGAAGTAATGGTGTTCAGACCTGCCTCCACTGCTGTTCCGTATGTTGATTTGCAATCCCTGAAATCATTCTGTAAACCAGAGATTGTTAATCTGGGTTTTAAAATGGATCCTGAGTTTAAGCTTGAAAGCCAGATCGGGTTGGTTGTAAGGTCTAGTTTCTTTCATCTGAGGCAACTGGCCAAAATTAAGCACTTTCTTACGAGACAGCAATTTGAAACAGTAATCCACGCTTTTGTAACCGTTCGGCTGGATTACTGTAATTCTCTTTATTTTGGGGTGAGTCGATCTTCTGTTTTTCGACTGCAGTTAGTCCAGAATGCTGCTGCACGCCTTTTAACTGGCACTCGTAGATATGAGCATATCACCCCAGTTTTATATTCACTTCATTGGCTGCCCGTGCATTTTAGGATCCATTTTAAGCTGCTTTTATTTGTTTTTAAATGTTTGTCCAATGCTGCCCCTGTGTACCTCTCTGAGCTTCTTCATCCATACATACCTTCCCGGTCCCTCAGGTCGGCAGACCAGCTCCTCCTAAGCGTGCCCAGGACTAATAAGCTCAGAGGGGATCGGGCGTTTGCTGTGGCAGCACCAAAATTGTGGAATGAGTTGCCTTTACATGTTAGACAGGCACCTTCCTTATCTGTTTTTAAATCACGTCTTAAAACATATTTATTTACCTTGGCTTTTAGCACAGCAGGACTTGTTGATGTCTCTTAATACGTTTCTTATTAATTATATTATTTTTAATTTTAAGATATTTTATATGTAATTTAAACTGTTTCCTCTCTGTTTTATATTTGTAGCACTTTGGTCAACATTGTTGGATGTAAAGTGCGTTATAAATAAAGATGCTATGCTATGCTATGCTACATAATACATCTTGTTAGGGTGGACAAGGTTAAGAATTCGGCTTTCAAATTAATTGAAACTTTGTCTGGAATCATTTAAGCAAATATAATTATGGTGCCGTAACTGGGTTTCTGTAAAGCAGAGTACATCAATATGTTGATCAATTATTAAATCATATACCAACAGGGACTTAAAAGAGAGAGACCCCATGTTTAATAGTCCACATTTAACTGTTTTACTCTTTGGTGCCACAGAATAAATTTCAACAGGTTTTTAGAAAACGAGCTGCTCTATCCAAAGTGGGATGGATTCCGTCTCACTTAACAAGACAAGGTTTTCCCCAGAAAGTTATCCAATTATCTATAAAACCCACATTTATTTTTGGATGCCACTCAGCCAGCAACATGTTACGCCTTGTAAGACTGGGGAGGGGACCGATGAAAAGTATCCAAATTGTTTTGGATTTTAAAAAAAAGGAAGTTGCGCCCCGGGCGCAATTGACCCGTATTAACTTTGCATATGTTGTTATGCATGTGTTGCAGTGCTCTGCGTTTTTTCTTTCTTTTTCAGTGTTGTTATCCTTGCAGTGATTGCATGTTCTAACTGCGTATATTTGTTGATGTGCACTGTTGAGACTCCGCCCACTTCTAATCACTAATTGGACATACCTGGGAAGGCACATACCTGTGCCTTCCCGGGGTCGGTCACGGCCCTGGCGGAGCGCCGAGAAGACGATCAAACTTGACTATCTAGAGGAAGTAAAAGTCGGAAGGCACAGAGGTGAATAAAAGGGCCTGGCAGAGCAGAGAGAAGGCGAGAAATGGAGTGGTAGCTGGTGGCAGGCAGTTGTCGTGGGGAGCAGCACAGAAGCCAAAAGAGGCAGCCTGGGAGGTGAGAGGACAGAGGACATTCTGAGAGAGTGGAGTGCGACTGGTGGTGGTGGCAGGTTGTGGAAGGCCCGGCGTCCTGGGCTGAGACAGAGATGAGCAGAACCAGAGGATATTTTGCCAGCGGCTAGACCCGAGGACAAGGAAACGAGAGCCCTGGTACACGCTTGAGCCTAAGGCAGAGGCGGGCGGAGTTTGGAGCGCTGCCCTTGTGGGTGGGTGCCGGAGAGGAGTGATGTAGAGCGGGTGTTGGGAGGACGCCACCGGCTTCACAATGTAAGTAAAGGAAATCAAGGTATCTAAACCAAGGGCGTAGATTTGTGCAGAAAATAGGTTCAAATGTTAAACAAATTTCTTCCAGTGAGTGAATGTTGCATATAATTTAATGTTTGCTTGATGCATAAAGCTAAAAGATTAAAACTAATAAAACGAGTTTTAAAAAGAGACTTTTCCATTTGATTACATTTTTTATGATGGATTAGGCAGAAAAAGTATAATTGGGCTGAGAGATCTATCGCTTTATCACCTGTTCAGGTTGTAAATCATGTGGGTTTTTTTTTTTCAAAAGTAACTAAGTAATTAATTACTTTTGAAAAACGTAATCAGTAAAGTAACGGGATTACTTTTTTGGGGAAAGTAATTAGTTACTGATTACGTTTTTCAAGTAACTTGACCAACACTGATTAGCACTAAGGGAACACTGAATGACCTGGTGGGTTTTGTCCATAAAACTACTCATCTAAGATTACCACAAAGTAAAAGATCTTTCAGTAAAATTATGCAACATTTTAGGCACACTATACAAACATTACTGATGAGTGCCTCATCAGTAATGTTTTCAGACCCCACGGCGTCTTTTGCTACTCAAGTTAAACATGATATATAAATCACTTAAATAACTTAAAAATGTTATTGTTTGGCTTTTTTCAGTGTTTTATTTATTCTTGAGTAAATCTGTTTGGCTGAGATTAAAGTTAGTTTTCACACAGCTGAATAAAATGTCAAACAGAAAACGGATTAAACAGAAGTGTGAGATGGTAGAGAATTTACTCCAATGTCCTGTTATATTTTATATAGCAAGGAGCCAACAGCTGAGTTTATTACAGCAGTGATGCAAATCTGAAGGCTAGACCGTCCCATTTCACATCCTCACACTTCCAGCCTTCTCGGTCTTCAGAGGTCCTGGCCCATGTAGACCGCGAAGGCCAGGTCCTCTGAAGGATGCAGCCCCTGAATTGAGACACAGCTATAGTGACGGTCTAGCCTTTGAATATCAAGCCAAGAAAGAAATAAGTACTTAGTTTCCAAATACGCCGGTTTGTCCACTTGCAGGCCAAAGTGTCATGTTTGTTTTATTTTTGTGAAATGTATTTTTATTCTGTCCCCTGCGTGCGTGGTTCTGGTACACGAAGTGACAGATAGCTAAACATATGCCGTAAGCACTGAAAGCGTTGAATGATGAGTCAGGCGTGAAAGTAAAGTTGAGGGCTGTTTACTTGTTTGTCTTCATCAACGTACAACTTACAGTGATTTCCCAGAACTTGTGAAACTACAAAAAATACAAAAAGAAATATGCTCAATAAAGAATTATGCATTTGCTTCACATGGCGAACAGATCTAGGCATTTATATATAAATCTCTCCAAATATGCATAAAATCGATAAAATATACACCACTCACTACTTATAAAGATGAAACACAATTCAAACTTACAAACAATGCTTCTCCATGGCATAACACAGGTGGATGCTTAAGGATTAAACAGGGAGACTTCTGGTACGCCTTATTGTCCAAATCCCAATACTAAAATGGCTTCCTGCATTACCCCACTCATGTGACTCTAAACATCCAATAGGAAACTCTTCCTGTATCACCCCACTCATGTGACTCTAAACATCCAATAGGAATACAAGCCAAACCACATAAAAATTCACTTGACCGCAGTCTCCAAGCTAACCACTAGGAGATGCTAAAATTCTCAATGTGCACATAACATTACACTCCCCGCCTGGTATTGAACACAATACCACTATCAATTTCTTAGCAGTTCAATCAGCTAAAGAAAACAGCACATTGACTGTCCATGGTAGATAATCAGATAGACAAAAGTACCACTACTTCGGTTACTGGTCTAAAGAAGGTCTTAATGGTACCTCCTTTCGTGACCCTCAGTTCGAGTTTCCTGACCTTTCCATCGCTGTCTGGGTAAGCCTTGGTGACAAGAGCCATTGGCCACTGATTTCTTTTTACCTGAGGGTCTTTGAGCAACACCAAGTCCCCTTCCTTGACATTGGGCTGACTATTTTGCCACTTGCTTCGATTTTGAAGAGTAGAGAGATATTCTCGCCTCCATCTCTCCCAAAATGTATTCGCCAAGTGCTGAACACGTTTCCACTGCTGACGATACATATCTGTAGCTTCAAATGATCCTGGAGGAGCAAGAGGGGTGCAGACCTTCTGTGTCAAGATCATTGCTGGAGTCAGAAGAAACGGTGAATCTGGATCACTTGAGATGGGAGCAAGAGGCCTTGCATTTATTATCGCTCCTACTTCAGCCATAAGGGTCGAAAGCACTTCATGAGTGAGATGCGAGGGACTGATCTGAGAAAGCATAGAGTCAAGAATCCGTCTCGAAACCCCAATCATTCTTTCCCATACTCCTCCCATATGGGAAGAATGAGGTGGGTTGAACAGCCATGTGCATCCTTCCTCACTGAGGTACCTTGAGATATCGGTTTCATCCCGTAGGAGAATTTGAAGTTCTCTGCAAGCCCCCTTAAAGTTTGTGCCACAGTCAGAGCGGATCATCTTCACAGGACCACGCATAGCAAAGAACCGCCGTAGAGCATTAATGAAGCTCGATGTGTCCATTGACTCTATGAGCTCGATATGTACAGCACGAACACTTAAACACGTGAAGAGTACTGCCCACCTTTTAGAGTTTGCGGCACCACCTCGGGTGCGACGGGTGGAGACATTCCAGGGACCGAATACATCCAGGCCCACATTTGTAAATGGAGGTTCAGTGCTAAGACGATCAGGTGGAAGATTTGCCATCTTTTGCTCTGCGGGTCTACCACGAAGTCTGTTGCATGTAACACACTTGTGCAGGTTTCTGGAGATACATTTCTTTGCCCCTACAATCCAGATGCCAGCCGTGCGGATAGCTCCCTCAGTAAAAACTCTGCCTTGATGGTGAACCCGCTCATGGTAGTAGTTTACAAGTAGAGTAGCTATGTGGCTGCGGCCAGGAATGATGAGAGGATGCTTTTCATGTGTCTCGATTGAAGCATGCTGGAGCCGCCCACCAACTCTTAAAAGTTTGCTATCATCAAGAATTGGGCTGAGCTTCCTCAGAGGACTGCTTTTGGGAATTATTTCGCCTTTCTCCAAACAAGACACTTCCACTTGGTATGTCTCCTTTTGTACACATCCAATAATGGTATGCCTTGCTTGCGACAGTGTATCCATTTTGTGTGGCTTCAAACAGTGATGCCAACCTTTGCAGTCTTGCCCATTGCTATCCTTCTCAGACCTGAAGGATTGGACGATGTGGATTAGGGAGGCCACAGCTCTGACAAGGGGTTGCCACATGGAAAATCTTTCAAATCGATGCGACCCCATACTCCTATGGGGGTTTGCAACAGTA
This sequence comes from Astatotilapia calliptera, assembly GCF_964374335.1. Lineage (NCBI taxonomy): Eukaryota > Metazoa > Chordata > Actinopteri > Cichliformes > Cichlidae > Astatotilapia > Astatotilapia calliptera. The sequence goes on along the minus strand of NC_137427.1, from coordinate 12,789,597 downwards.
GTAATGTGGCTTCTGACCTCTGTATCAGAGTCTGGATCAATGAGGTCATAGGATGTTTCTTTACCTGAGTCTATGTCCCCAGAACGTCTCAGAAAACGTGGACCTGTAAGCCAGTTGGTGCTTAAGAGACGAGCTGGATGCACTGACCTGGTGGCAACATCTGCAGGGTTTTCATCAGTGTGGACATATTGCCATTGTTCAGGGCATGAGAACATCCTTATCCGTTCCACTCTGTTGCTGACATACACATAAAATCTCCTGCTTTCATTGTAAATATACCCCAGCACCACCTTGCTGTCAGTATAGAACTTCAGACTATCAAGACTAACGTCCAGCTCTTTCACAAGCAGCTCAGCAATTTCCACTGCCAGAACAGCAGCACCTAATTCCAGCCTGGGAATAGTGTGGAATGGCACGGGGGCTAACTTGGCTTTCCCCATTATGAAACCTACATGACATTTACCTTCCACATCTTCCACTTTGAGATATGCCACAGCCGCAATGGCCTTGGTGGAAGCATCCGAGAAGATATGGATCTCTGTACGTTGTGCAGTGGACAGGGACGTAGCAATGTAGGCTCGGGAGATTGCAAACTGTTCCAAATCCTGCAGTGAATCCCTCCAGGTAATCCACTCTGTTGCCTTTTCAGACGGGAGGGGAGCATCCCAGTCACTACTGTCACGAGTGAGCTGCCGCAACAAGAGCTTTCCATGAATAGTAACGGGAGCTACGAGACCAAGTGGATCAAACAAACTATTGATAGTTGCAAGAACTCCTCTTCGGGTGAATGGCTTCTCGCTCTTGGCAACACGGAATGTAAAAGTGTCATTCACAAGGTCCCAGCTTAATCCAAGACTTCTCTGCAAAGGAGTTGAATCTTTGTCCAGGTCGAGATTTTTCAAGTCTTTTGCATGATCTGTTGATGGGAAAGCCTGCATGACAGTTAGGCAATTGGATGCTATTTTATGAAGTCTCAAGTTGGAGATGGCAAGCATGCCTTGGGCTGCCTTGAGAAGACTGATAGCTGCTGTTGCAGATGGCAGTGACTTGAGTGCATCATCAACGTAGAAGTTCCTGTGTATGAACTCCTTTGCCTCCTCCCCAAACTCGCCCTCTCCATGTAAAGCTGCTCTCCGAAGCCCATAAGTAGCCACAGCTGGAGAGGGGCGGTTGCCAAACACATGGACTCTCATACGATATTCCACAACTTCCTTCGTGATGTCGTTGTCTTTAAACCACAGAAATCTGAGGAAGTTCCTGTGGTCTTCCCTGACAACAAAGCTGTGAAACATCTGCTCAATATCTGCTGTGATGGCTACCTGTTCATGCCTAAACCGCATTAGGACTCCCAGCAGAGTGTTATTTAAGTCTGGCCCTGTCAACAGCACATCGTTCAAGGAGATGCCAAGATAAGGAGCGCTTGAATCAAACACAACTCGGATCTGGCCAGGCTTGCGTGGATGATAGACGCCAAAACTGGGAAGGTACCAGCATTCATCTCCATCGTTGAGTGCTGGAGCTGGTTCAGCATGATCTCGATCAAAGATATTCTGCATGAAAGCCAGAAAATGTCTCCTCATCTCAGGTTTCCTTTCTAGAGTTTTGCAGAGACTGGTGAAACGAGTCAGAGCTTGTCCTCTGTTGTTAGGCAGCCGTGGTCTTGGCATGCGAAAGGGAAGGGGAGCTACCCAACTGTTAGCATCATCTATGAACATCTCATTATTCATCAACTGAATGAACCGTTTGTCCTCAATAGATGGGGCAACTTCATTGTCATTCTCTGTTCTTTCGAAGATTTTGTTGCCAAGTAAATGATCATCAGAGTTCTGAAACAGGCTGTCCAGAGGATGAAAGTGTGACAGGGTTTGAGAGTTGAGAGGTCTTATGCCTGTCCTTGTTGTAAGCTTCTCTTTCACAACTAGGTGGCTGGGACATGGACTGAAATGAGAGTGACGCCCATTCTCCAGAACGTTAGTCCGGTAGACATTAACTGCTTTCGGCTTGTGAGCTGCACCCAAACAGACATCTCCAACTACGACCCAGCCAAGGTCCAGTCTTTGGGCATAGGGTGCATTATTGGGCCCGTTGCGTTGGTCTCTCACTTTATGGACTTGTAACAGCAGAAGGAGAATTTGCGCATTTGGATCAAGTTCAGGGATGAGATGAGTGATAGACTTTAGGTGTGGGTGGTGTTTGACTACATCAGGAGTAGGTATCTCCGATCTATCATCTGGGATATGGCTACACTCAATAAGTGTGGGAAGAGGAATGCTGAGACGTCCATCCAATGGCTGAGCAACAAATCCAACTCCTCTTCGGCCAGATAACTCAGTGACTCCCGCACATGTGCGCAGCGTGTAGGGAGAATCGCTACCCTTGAGGCCAAACAGGTCGAAGAATTTGGACCGAGCAAGAGACCTATTGCTCTGGTCATCAAGTACGGCATAGACTTTTATAGATCTTTCTGGTTGTCCTCTAGGATGCACTTTTATGAGACAGATTTTAGAGCAAGAGCGGGAGTTATTGGCAATTCCACACACTTCTGTGCATTTGGAGATTATGTCAGGAGAAGCCGCTTCATCTTCCTCCCCGCCATGCTCATCCTCAGGGTCTTTGACAGCCCATGGAGCTGGTCCTGGATGAAGTGCTGTGACGTGCTTGTCACTGTTACACTCTTTACAGTGAATAATTGTTTTGCAGTCTTTAGCAACGTGTTCAGTTGAGGAGCAGCATCTGAAACAAACTCCACTATCTCGCAGGAACGTTTTGCGTTCATCCAGTGTCTTAGCTCGGAAGCCCCTACACCGCTTGAGAGGGTGGGGTTTTTTGTGAATCGGACACTGTCTGTCCACATCCAACTTACTGCTAGCTGACTCTGTGGGCTTGATGGCAGATGTTGATGTAATCTCTGTTTTGCTGGATGAGACGTGGTTCCTGGAATGCGTGTACCTTTTAGGTGAGTTTTCTGGTTTCACTGTCGTCATCCCAAATGAGCTAAATGCAAAACTTGGATCATTACGAGTGCGGGCTTCTTTGCAGACAAAGTCAGTGAAGAATGAGAATGGTGGAAACTGGCCTTGGTTTTGCAGCTTGTACGCACTGCCTTGTGTCATCCATTTTTCTTGAAGGCCATACGGCAGTTTCTCCACTATTGGTTTAATGCCGCGAGAGGTATCCAGATAGGCGAGCCCAGGCAAACAACCTTCTAACTTTGCTGACCCCAACTCCCTTAACAAGTCACCAAGCTCTCTCAGGTTGAGAGGGTCCCTGTTGCTGATCTTAGGAAATCTCTCCAGTTTGTCCAGCAGAGCTTTCTCAATTATTTCAGGAGACCCGTAGTTCTCTTCAAGTCGCATCCACGCCATCCTGAGCCCTGCAGCGGGGTCATTGACATGAACAGCTCTGATTCTCCTGACTTGCTCAGATGATTGAGGATCTAACCATCTAGTGAGAAGGTCAAGCTCTTCATTGCAGGTGAGTTTTAGCCCTTCAATGATGTTCATGAAGGTAGACTTCCAGCCCCAATAATTCTCTGGACGATCATCAAACTTTGTCATCCCGGATGTCACAAGTTCCCGGCGAGCCATGTATACAGCAAAGTCATTAATGCCGGTATGGTTCAGAGCAGAGGGCTGCGCTGCTTGCATTCTAAGAGGATGTGTGTGTGGTTGAGGTTCCTGCAGGGGGGTGACACTACATGGATAAATCCCAGGGTAATTCTGAGCAGATGGATGCTTCATACCATTTTCTTCAAAGGTAGTATGGCTCTTGACACGAGCTGGAGTGGAGCTCAGTCCATCAATGGCTGTACGAATGGGATTCAGTTCGTTGTCCTGGAGTGGTGGCGCATGAGAGAAATCGCGTGGCCGACTGGAGGTGATATGGGACTCAAGGCCGGGCAACGACAGCTGACTAGAGTGCATTCTTGAGTGACACTCAACATAATCATTTGTTCTTTTTTCTGTGGAGTCAGGGGGAATTCCTATGATGTCCGCTGCCCTGAGATCTTGTTTAGAGCCGAGTTCTGCTACGGCTGATTCCAAAACCTCCGCCTCAGCTAAAGCCGCTGCAACTTCTTTCTCTTGCTTCAGTGTGGCCAGAGCAGCCTCCATGCGTGCCTCTTCTACTCTCAACTGGGCTTTTTCCACCATGAGTTCAGTTTCTTTTTTGACAAAGGTGGAGCGAGCACGCACTGCTTCAGCTCTTGCACGTGCTTTAGCAGCTGCTAGGCTTGCAGAAGACTTGCAGGAGCTGTTAGAAGAACTAGCAACAGATCTAGTCACATATGACTTCACAGATGTTCTTGGAGAGCTAGTCTTCTGTTGATCTTCTGTATCTGGCTTATTGTCCATGATGACTATTCGGCATGCAAGGTACAACTAAACAAGGCAGGAAGACTAATGAGCGTTAGCGGTCTCTGCTATCCAGACTTGCTGTATTATCCCTGGTGTGATGCTGTTTTTTCACTATTCTGTCCCCTGCGTGCGTGGTTCTGGTACACGAAGTGACAGATAGCTAAACATATGCCGTAAGCACTGAAAGCGTTGAATGATGAGTCAGGCGTGAAAGTAAAGTTGAGGGCTGTTTACTTGTTTGTCTTCATCAACGTACAACTTACAGTGATTTCCCAGAACTTGTGAAACTACAAAAAATACAAAAAGAAATATGCTCAATAAAGAATTATGCATTTGCTTCACATGGCGAACAGATCTAGGCATTTATATATAAATCTCTCCAAATATGCATAAAATCGATAAAATATACACCACTCACTACTTATAAAGATGAAACACAATTCAAACTTACAAACAATGCTTCTCCATGGCATAACACAGGTGGATGCTTAAGGATTAAACAGGGAGACTTCTGGTACGCCTTATTGTCCAAATCCCAATACTAAAATGGCTTCCTGCATTACCCCACTCATGTGACTCTAAACATCCAATAGGAAACTCTTCCTGTATCACCCCACTCATGTGACTCTAAACATCCAATAGGAATACAAGCCAAACCACATAAAAATTCACTTGACCGCAGTCTCCAAGCTAACCACTAGGAGATGCTAAAATTCTCAATGTGCACATAACATTACAATTTTGTAAGATGTTTTAGTGTTGAAATATAATTTTATTGTACATTTATGTTCACCAGTTCTACGTTATACCTGTGTATGTTAAAAGGAGTACAGTAAACATCTGTAAAGAAGAACTCTTGTGTCTCTCATGTATGTGTACAAACCAGCACAGGCATCTTTCTCACAGCCTCTGGCATGGATGAGGTACAAGAAAAAATGAATCCTGTGTGCAGCAAATTTCACTTCAACCCACAGAGGACAGTATGGTACTGAGTATTGATGCACTGCCATATTCCTTAAAGCTGCAATGAAAGAAAACATGTTTTAAATACAGAGATCCAAACTACAGGAAAAACCTTTAGACTTAAGCCATTGCAGTCAAGAGGTTCTGCTGTGTTGTGGGTGGAATTTTAAATATATGGTTTGTGTTGATTATCCTCCTGGACAAGAAGGTTTAATGCAATTCAATGAATGAATAATATGATCTTTTAGTCCCACAGGTGGGAAATTTTGTTTCGTTAGCAAAAGTGCAAAGTTATGTAGCAGAAATTAGAAAACACTGGAATGGAGTAGAATAAAATACTATGTACAATAGAATAGAAATGCTATATTCAACTGAGTAAGATAATAATTACTTTTATCCTACGTTGAAGCACCTCTGTACTGGTCGTTGTGGTGACTTCCAAGATAACAATCCCAATCCATACAGCACAATGAATCACACAATTTATTGAGAATGATGTAAATCCTATGCAATGATCTATGCAGTCAACAAATCATAATCTATCTAAACAACTGTGAAAGATATTGGCAATATCTTTTGCAGAATACTGTTCAGGCCTTCCAGTAGAACTAGAAGTACAACTAGTAGAGATTTAAACACTCAGTGCCGAGACACATAGCCATTATACCAGATATACTCCATCATAGCTTTTTTTTTTTTTTTTTTTGTTATGTGTGAATTTTTCAGTGTGTATACATGTATCTGATATCTATAGATAGCTGTGGAGTTCATTCATGAGCTGTATGTGAGAGAGAACTGGAAAAAACAGCCAAAAAAGGTACAAGGCTTTTCATTGAAAACCTCAAATCTTATCTGAACTGACGTGGGGAAACAACAAATCTGCAGTTTGAAGCGCATTTTATAGCTGATCCCACCTTGTGAGAGTAGTTCTTGGTTTGAAAAACAAAAACCTCTTATCTTTGATGTAGACTGCATGTGAAAGCTGAAAAAGTGTGAAGCATTAAGAAGTACAACAGTAAGATGTAGAGCTAAATTACAAATACTGCAAAACTGAATTTTTTATTTCTTTTAAAATACCACCCAAATCTTCTCTTGTCTGCTCTGTTATGATGGGCTAATTTTTATTATTTTAAGTACACACCCATGTTCATCTGAATCACATAATACATCTTATAATATCAGGACCACCTATGGCAGGCGCCACATCCGACTCTTGAGTCCTTATACTGCAGCTCGGCGTGGTTTGGAAAAATAAATTAAGTATTTAACTGAAGTGTCTGGTTCTTTTTTTTTTTTTTTTTTTTTTTTTTTTTTACTTGTAGTTCTAAATTAGATCATTGTAATCTTATAATACATAAATAGAATACTTTCTTTTATTTGTATGGAGAAATGTAACAAAAGAAAAATATTTGATGAAACTAGAATATATTATGATGCCTGGGCAGAGAGTTGCCTATCAGTATGCCTAATTTGTGGATTGTTGATGTTCAGATCCACAAAGTAAGTAGCTGTTCTCCACCATAAACTATGTTAAAAACAAACACTGCTCAGACCTCACAGATGACAGCTTACAGTCCTGCGTAAAGATAAAAGCCCCGATTTGCAGATTGTGTGCGCAGAGGTTTAGGGGCAAAAGTCCCATTGTAAACATACCACGGTAGACTCGACGATGTTTGCACGAACACGCTCAGCAGCATCTCTTTATTGACCACTTTTCTCACACAGTTGCTGTGCACACAGCTGTCTTTAGCTTTCAAGCTCACAGCCCGACACATACAGACTTTAAGCCGGCGAGATGTGATTGCAGATGCCGCTCAGGTGCGTCCGCCTCCCCTGCAGTCCACGCCCCACCACACACAATAACCAGGTAAAATAAATATTTATGCAGTTATTTTGCAAATATTTATGTTTAATTTTTTAGTAGCATAGTGCTGTTTTCCAAATATATATTTTTTAAATTCAGGTCAAGGCTCCGCTACAGGCTGTGAAAGCCCAAAGGAGATATAATGATGATGGTTTACAACAATTTTTTGTTTGATACATGGATAATTTAAGTTCAGCTTCTTAATTAATTAACCCTTGGAGGGTCCTTAAAAAGACATCCACCTTTAGGCCTAAGGACAATAAATGTCCTTAAGACCCTCCAAGGGTTTTAAAAAGAGACTTTCGACTGGGTGTCTTACTTTGTTGTTATCATTTTTTAAGAGTTCAAAATGTGTTCATTACATAAATAACTTTTAATTTTCTCTGTAGCACTTTGTGAATTTCATAAGCAGAACACTATAGTTGTTTATACAAAGCATAAAGATTAAAAAAACAAAACCCCCAATATATACAGTTATTTTTATTTTAGATGTCAACAAGTATTTGCGGCTCCCGGTGTTTTCTTTTCCATAGAAACATGGTCCAAATGACTCTTTGGGTGTTAAACGTTGCTTATCTTTGACCTATGGTGATTTCCACTGGGATGCAGTCCATGGAAACCAAACACTGTGTCTCCAAGGAGCGCAAGCAGAACACCACCTTCCTGCGGTACACCAGTGCCTACCCTTTGGACCCTAAAGTGGTCAATCTCAATGTGATCAAGGTGTGCGCTTAGTCATCACAATGACAGATTATGTGCTTTTATTGTAGTATGTAATAGTAGTAGTAAAAAAGGGAATGTTGCGGTTACATGAAGGTTCACTCTCCCTGTTGAGGCAGGAAACCGACAGTTGCATATGAAAGTTTTATTGATCTTAGGTTAGGGCAGGTGTTAGGAATTTCCCCAAATATTTCATGGCCTTTAGTTTCACCACTCAGATTAACACTGTCCTTGGTGACATCTACTCATGGTGCTTTCTTAGATAATGAAAGACAAAGCAAACTATTCACAAACTGTCACAATGTGAACATTGCAAGACCTTAGCCTAAGGTCATGAGGTATCAACTGTCAGCTACAGATCCACAATGTATAAAACAAATCTCATGTTTTCTTTACTGTGCCCTAATTTATACATTTCTATAAATTTTGACATTGTTCTGCTCTAGTACTGTGCAGTTTGGGCTCTTTGTACTTGACTCTTCACAAATAGTTTAGTCTCTGGTGCTTTTTTAAAGATTTATTTTCCTCTATGGTTATACCATTAATAGGTTGTATTATTAAAAATAAAAATGTTTCAGTTTTCTGCATGGGGAAAAAAACAGAGCCAAAACGAGTGCTACCCTTGCCTGTTATAAAGGTCAATTGGCTTAGCATGCCTTCTTAAAAGAAACCCCGACTATGACAAGTTACTCTAAATATGTTACAAATTATCTCCATTACATAAAAACATACTTGAGAATAACTACAATTGTTTTGTTATTCATTAAATCTTTGTTGTTTAAAACTATTTTGGAGCCGTGGGAGCGGCCATGTTTTTTTTTCGCGCACAATGCATTCTGGGATGATGACATGTATTGGTTGTCGGCAGTATAAGCGCTTTCGTTCACCTAACCTGTTTTTTTTTTTGTTTTTTTTTTTAAATAGTGTAGCGGTATTAATTAACTTGCCTATTAGTGACCTGGTTACGACTTGGTAGACCAGCACTATACCGGGAGGTTAACAAGGGCTGCACAAGTGCCAAGATAGGTCTCCCCTGCATAATTGGGTTTCAGTTCGTCGGGAGCACGCGTTGGGCTCTTCAAATCACGGACAAACAGTATCCCACATTCTTGATTTTTAGTTCACAAACACTTGTTGTAATGACTAAATACTCCTGCCTTTTTGGAGATGTTAGCTCTTTATATTACAGTGGGATACAAATAATATCAGACTGATCCTGCCACGATTTGTTCCTCCTGTCTAAATTACGGACAAACAGAATCCTATTGTTGTTTATGTTTTTAAACCCATTTTACACAGAGAGGCATTTTTTGAAAATGTATTGATAGCAATGTTGAATATTATTACACAGGAAAAAAACAACTACATGTAAAATAATTACACCGTGACGCCTCTGCCTTTCTAAATAGAGGGGCAGTAATTGCGCGTGTAAAAGCGTGTATGTAAGCGTGTAAAACCTGTCAGATTGACAGTATTTTGTCTCTATCTGCCATTCTGCAATTCATCTCGTGTAATGGGGGGCGCAAACATTTTTCTTGTAAAACAAAGGGGGGCCTAGCAAAAAAGGTTTGGGAACCACTGATCTAAACTAAGTACTGGTTGACTATTTTCATCCTCTCTCTCGGTTTGCTCTGGTTCAAACTGGAAAGATTGAACAGAAGCCATTTCCAGTGCGCTGCTAACTGTGAACTCGATGCGGTGCAGCCGTAAGACGTCACTACCCAGAGTGCATTGAGAAGTAATTAGTGATGGGATTTCTGGCTCTTTTTAGAGAACCGGCTCTTTCGGCTCGGCTCACTGAAAAGAGCTGGCTCTTTTGGCTCCGAACCGGCTCTTCAGGTTGTTTTGTTGCTTTAAATAATTAATTATCAACAACAATATAAAATTATGCACAAAAGGAATTAGTAATGTAAAAAAATGTGGTTTTCTTTATGTATGTTTATATATAAATATTTATGGGGGCCTCTAGAGACGAAGCATGTACAAACTCCAAAACACATTTCTAGCGTTAACTGAACTTCCAAAACAGAGCTACCTAGATAACTTAAATTACACAATTGAAATTCATACGTCTATTGTTTTTGTATTAATACATAAACACTCATATATTCAAATAATTAAAAAAAAAAAAAAACTTCATTTACCTGTTACTACCACACACCCAATCTGATTGTTGATACTTCCTGGCTTGTGTAGCCACTAGGTAACAAAAACTCAACATGGCCCCTAGCATCCTGGAGCACTCCTGTTGTGTTTTTGAGTTTGTACGTGCTCCGGAGTTTGTACGTGCTTTGTCTCTAGGGGCCACTGTAAATATACTTTGATTTATTCACTCCACATAAAATGTAATAAATAAATTATAAAATACACAAACCAACTATTCACGTTTCATACATTTCAACTTTTAACTACTTAAATTTTCAGCTTTTTCCTTATAGACAAATTTAAAGTGAAACAACACAAAACACTGCAAACCACAACACAATAAAATCTAAATTAAAATATGGAAAAACAGGGGGGGGAAAAAGAACGCCCAGATCTTTAATTAAGGCAAAGGTTGGCATTTAGAAATATTAATATCACACTCAACTGACTGCGTTTTCTTCCCATTGCACTGATGGGTGGACAGTTCTTAGGTGCCTGTGCATGTTGTTTGTGGAGCCGGCTCTATATGATGTAATTTTCTTGTAGACTCTACACTCTGCCTTTGTTTTGTCAATAAGATTGAAATGGTTCCAGACTTTGCTTCTTTTCTTGATGTCACTCATTTTCTTTACTGTACCTTTCCAATGTGACGGTGTTGTCACATTGGAAAGGTACAGTAAAGAAAATCAAGATACCATTTTAAATGTCCTTTTTTTTCCTTTTTTTTTTTTTAAACATTAAGAGTCTAGGTCTTGCTCTCAGTAAATTAGACAGAACAGTTAGCTCAACAGTTAGTTAAATCCATTCCTTAAATTTTATATGACATTACACTATCACAAAGCTTTGTAAGGTACTATTGTTTGGACAGAAGGAACCTGACAATGAAAGACTAAACAAAACCAGTGTTTTTGTTGAGCAGTATCTACACTCAGATTTTATGTTTAGATGTTAAATTGTGTGATAATGTGTGACCGTTACAATCATACAACGGTCATACAGGCATTCCATGCAAAAAACAATAGTGATAGATTTTTGTCAGGTCCATCCATTAATTTTTAAAGTACCTTTTGAATTTTCTGTCCCAATTTTCTTGTGTCTCTTCCAGCCATCACTGGGCAAGAGGCAGGGTACAGCCTGGACATGTTCCCAGTGTGTCACAATTAGTGATTAGTGTCGGTCGCGAACGAAACTGCTCAGAATCGGGTCTTTGAAGTGAACAAAGGGCGCCAGCTCCTTATTGGGAGCCGTGTTTATTTTATTTTATTTTTTTTTTTTTTCTCACCCTCTCTCTCTCTCTTTTTTTTGCTTCACGGCCATTGTGTTTTCGCTGAGCAGAGGGGGGAAAGGCGGTGGTTACACTCGCAGTAGCACAGGAACAGAGCCGGAGGGAAAGAGAGAGAAAGAGACAGCGAGTTTTTGTGTTTCATGTTAAATTTGTTTAAAAGGAAAAAGCTGAAAATTTAAATAGTTAAAAGTTGAACTGTGACTAGTTGGTTTTTGTATTATATGATTTATTTATTACATTTTATGTGGAGTGAATAAATAAAAGTATATTTACGGTGGCCCCTAGAGACAAAGGTGTCAGGGGTAGACATTTGTTCAAACACAAGTAAGAGAAATAAGACACTGCAGACCGACTCAGAGAGTATTAGAAACGTGCACACGGGTGAATGCCTCTGAGAAGACACACACACCGAGTGCAGGCTCGGTTGCTTTATTTATAGTGAAAGTAAGTTTACATAGTACTTCCTCTTTTAACAGAAAGGGGAGAGGTCAGGCATTATCTCAGCTTATCTGACCTTGCACACATACACTGAAAATAACAATGCAGAAGTATATCATGCTTATCTGACATCACACACTGAAGTAAGGAATGCATTATGTTCTCTTTAACAATAAGCTTGGTTATGTGAAAATATATGAACACATAAAACATAAGGCACACTTGATTATATTGTATTATAGAGATTTGGTTATATTGTATAATGTAGAAAATCTCTTGACAAAAGGAGATAAAAACTCCAAAACATGTACAAAACACAACAGAAGTGCTCCAGGATGCTAGGAGCAGTGTTGAGCTTTTGTTACCTAGTGGCTACACCAGCCAGCAAGTACCAACGACTGGATTTGGTGTGTGGTAGTAGCAGGTAAATGAACTTTTTTTTTTTTTAATTATTTGAATATATATGAGTGCTTGTGTATAAATACACAAACCATACACATACAGTACAGGGAGTGCAGAATTATTAGGCAAATGAGTATTTTCAAATCAAATCACTTTTATTGTCACATCACATGTGCAGGTACATTGGTACAGCACATGTGAGTGAAATTCTTGTGTGCGAGCTTCACAAGCAACAGAGTTGTGCAAAATACAATAATGTAAACAAGCAAAATAAGCAAAAATTTTGTCTACATCATCCTCTTCATGCATGTTGTCTTACTCAACAGCCTACTACCAATTAAGCATATTAGGTGATGTGCATCTCAGTAATGAGAAGGGGTGTTGTCTAATGACATCAACACCCTATATCAGGTGTGCAGAATTATCAGGCAACGTCCTTTCCTTTGGCAAAATGGGTCAAAAGAAGGACTTGACAGGCTCAAAAAAGTCAAAAATAGTGAGATATCTTGCAGAGGGATGCAGCAGTCTCAAAATTGCAAAGCTTCTGAAGCATGATTTTTTTTTTTTACTATTTAATTTGTAAAAATGTGTGTATACACACACACACACACACACACACACACACACACACACACACACACACGTAGGAAAATATTTAGTATACACATCCAGAAATGCATACACTATTATATATTGTACATATATTTATTAGTTTCAGGTTGGCCATTCTTGTATTTTGCTCGTTTGTGTTGTTGTGTTTGCACATCTCTGTTGCTTGTGGGGCTCGCACACAAGAATTTCACTCGCATGTGCTGTGCCAGTGTGCCTGCACATGTGATGTGACAATAAAAGTGATTTGATTTGATTTGATCATCGAACTATCAAGCGTTTCATTCAAAATAGTCAACAGGGTCGCAAGAAGCGTGTGGAAAAACCAAGGCGCAAAATAACTGCCCATGAACTGAGAAAAGTCAAGCGTGCAGCTGCCAAGATGCCACTTGCCACCAGTTTGGCCATATTTCAGAGCTGCAACATCACTGGAGTGCCCAAAAGCACAAGGTGTGCAATACTCAGAGACATGGCCAAGGTAAGAAAGGCTGAAAGACGACCACCACTGAACAAGACACACAAGCTGAAACGTCAAGACTGGGCCAAGAAATATCTCAAGACTGTTTTTTCTAAGGTTTTATGGACTGATGAAATGAGAGTGAGTCTTGATGGGCCAGATGGATGGGCCCGTGGCTGGATTGGTAAAGGGCAGAGAGCTCCAGTCCGACTCAGACGCCAGCAAGGTGGAGGTGGAGTACTGGTTTGGGCTGGTATCATCAAAGATGAGCTTGTGGGGCCTTTTCGGGTTGAGGATGGAGTCAAGCTCAACTCCTAGTCCTACTGCCAGTTTCTGGAAGACACCTTCTTCAAGCAGTGGTACAGGAGGAAGTCTGCATCCTTCAAGAAAAACATGATTTTCATGCAGGACAATGCTCCATCACACGCGTCCAAGTACTCCACAGCGTGGCTGGCAAGAAAGGGTATAAAAGAAGAAAAACTAATGACATGGCCACCCTGTTCACCTGATCTGAACCCCATTGAGAACCTGTGGTCCATCATCAAATGTGAGCTTTACAAGGAGGGAAAACAGTACACCTCTCTGAACAGTGTCTGGGAGGCTGTGGTTGCTGCTGCACGCAATGTTGATGGTGAACAGATGTCTGTGATGGTTCTCAGTCATCCAGGTCATCGTAGTCAAAGGAGCTTGCAAAGAAAAGCGTCTGGACTTCTTTAAGTTACTTGAAGACGTTTCACCTCTCATCAGAGAAGCTTCTTCAGTTCTAAGGTCAAGATAAGATAAGATAACCTTTATTAGTCCCACACGTGGGAAATTTGTTTTGTCACAGCAGGAGTGGACAGTGCAAAAGTTATGAGGCAAAAATTAGAATACCCCTCTCACCCCCATTCTCTGCGACCTGCTGGAGCAGGGGGGCTAGGAGGAGGAGTTGGCCGTCCGACTGCGGTCTGGAGTGTGGAGCCTTCCTGCTGCTGCGGAGTCGGGGCAGTCTGCCTCCCCCCACCGCAGGGAAAAGGGAAACACCACCTGGGTCTGGGTGCAGTTCCCCCCTCCAGGGGCAAGGGCACCTAGACCCAGTTTGTAGAGTACGCTTGGGGAGTGTGATCGTGTGTACAACGTCTCTTTATGTCTGTCTCCAGGTTGGTTGAGTGTGGAGTAAGTGCATATGAGAGCATGAGGGTGGGAATGGATGTTTGTATCTGTATGTCCCTGTATATCTGTGTCTATATGTCAGGTTGGGTGTCAGGCGCCACCTCTCTGGGGACATCTCAGGCCCTCCAAGGTTTGGAGGCCTATCTCCCCCTACCACCACTTCCCCTGCCAGTGGCGGACCCCCTCAGACATCGGTGCATTGGTGGTTCTTTGTGTCCGGGGATGGGCGTCCAGGTACACACCGGCTCACTCCTTGGCGGCCGCTTATCGGGGCCTGGAGCCTGGGGCTCGCTCGGGCCACTTCGGAGGTGGGGTGCCCCCGGCCTCTCGGCCTGGGGCTCGGTCACTCAGGCGCAGCTGGCTGCCGGCGGAGCTCACGGGCGCGTCACTGCAACTCCCCCTGGCTTCTGCTCCGCGGCTGCTGAGTGAGCCCTCATCTGGGACTCTCCTCAGCTCTTTCCGGGACAGTGGCGCAGCTGCCCCTCTGTTGGTCTTCCTTGGTCTCTTGTGTTCTGGGGGCCTCTGGATGTCTGGAGTTTTGATCTCCTCCACACCTGCTTCATGCCCTGGAGGACGGGGCTGTGGCCCCCCCACACCCTCTAGCAGATTATTACATGAAGGAACCTTTTAAAAAACAAAAAACAAGCGCGTCCATGCTCACAGGTGTACACACGGGTGATCACACCCACAAACTACACCCTTTCTGGCTCCTACCTCAAAGCACACTGTGTTCTGTTGTGCTGCACAATAATGTTTAACATTTAGTATTTACTGTCATATTCCCATATATCATTGTGATGTTGTTTATTCTATTACTCTTGTTCTCTTCTGCTTGCTTTCTTTTTTCTTTCTCAGCAGGTGACCCAGGTGATTGATATATGCATTTTTTTTTCTCTGCCCGTTCTGTTGGTTTTTGTCTTTTGCCCTTCTCCCCCGTCCCTCTTCTCAGCTGTTTCTCTTTCCCTCTTTCTTTCTCCCCTTCTTTCCCCCAGTCAAGTCTGTCCCGTATTCAGTAAGTGAAAATAAAATAAACAATAAAAGGTGAATCAAATGGACCATTACGGCAAGGCTGGGATGGTCAGTTTGGTAAAGTAAATCCGTTGGGCATCTTTCTTTGCCTTTAGACAACAATTCTGAGGGCAAAAGAGCCAAACGGGACAGGCCAAAAAAAAAAAAAAAGGAAATTGGAATCAGATAAGAAAATTGCAATTGGTGCATCACTAATTTTCCAGTCTTTGATCACTTAAGCTAACTAGCTGTGGATTTTAACTTCACATCTAATGAGCAGATATAAAAGTTAGTTGCAAAAAAAAAGTGAACAGACCTCCCGCCCAGAATGTGTCCTATTCTCACAACATGAAAAATCAGTTTTTAAAAAAAAGGCTCTGTAGTTTTCCAATTAAGACAATAAAGACTCACACAGGAAAAAAAAAACAAAAAAACAAAAAAACAGAATAAATACAGTACACAACTGTACAGAATAGAATAAAATACTATATACAGTAGAATAAAATAAAATAAATATACAATAAGATAAAAATAGAATACAAATACAAATACTATATACAACTGAGTAAAAATACAACGATGACAGAAAGGATTATTGCACTTAGTATTATTGCATATGTATGGATGTGTGTGCTTGATCAGTTAAAGTCTTTATTATGGAGTCTGACAGCAGTGGGGAGGAAAGACCTGCGAAATCTCTCCGTCCCACACCGTGGGTGCCGCAGTCTCCCACTGAAGGAGCTGCTCAGTGCTGTCACAGTCTGCTGCATGGGGTGGGAGATGTTGTCCATCAGGGATGACAGCTTAGCCGCCGTTCTCCTGTCACTCACCACCTCCACTGGGTCCAGAGGGCATCCTAGAACAGAGCTGGCCCTTCGGATCACCCTGTTCAGTCAAATGGGGGAGAGTCCCAGATATAAACCTAGTGGGAGTAACCCCCCACAGAGGGACAAACGGACCCCCTGATGATCCTCTAATCGCCTGAGCCAAGGTGTGAAACTGGGTGTGGGTCCCAGTCAGCCAGAGTTTCGGGTGAGTTCACACACTCACATCCTGGGGTCAGATGGCCCAGGATGTGAGTGGGCGTTAAGGCGTCTGGGAAGGCATTCTTAAAGTCAGCAAAGAGGCACAGAAAAGAAGACCAGACACCAGCGAGGGAGGATAAGAAGGACAGACGCAACAACATTGTCATCCCCTATGTAGCCGGTGTATCAGAAAAACTCAGGAGAGTTTTCTCCAAGCATGACATCCCGGTGCATTTCAGACCCAGCAACACGCTCAGACAAAAACTGGTTCACCCGAAAAACAAAACGCCAAAACACAGACTTAACAATGTGGTGTATGCTGTACAGTGCAGCGAGGAATGCCCAGACCTCTACATTGGAGAGACCAAACAGCCACTTCACAAGCGCATGGCACAACACAGAAGAGCCACCTCCACAGGACAAGACTCAGCAGTCCATCTGCATCCTAAGGACACTCTTTCGAGGATGCCAATGTTCACATTTTGGACAGAGAGGACAGATGGTTTGAAAGAGGAGTGAACGAAGCCATCTGGCGATCGTGGCTCAAGAGTTGGGAGTTCGCCTTGTAATCGGAAGGTTGCTGGTTCGAGCCCCGGCTTGGACAGTCTTGGTCGTTGTGTCCTTGGGCAAGACACTTCACCCGTTGCCTACTGGTGGTGGTCAGAGGGCCCGGTGGGGTCCTTAGGGACTAGAAAAGTGCTATACAAATACAGGCCATTTACCATTACCATCTATGTCCACTGTGAGCGACCATCTTTGAACAGTGGCGGGGGTTTACGACACCAACTCTCTGCCATCTATAATCCAGTTTGAGATCCCTTCCCAGACGCCTTAACGCCCACTCACATCCTGGGCCATCTGACCTCAGGAATTCGCATGATAAGGTGGGGCCAGGTTTCACAATGAACACACCCGAAACTCTGGCTGATTGGGACCCACACCCAGTTTCACACCTTGGCTCAGGTGATTAGAGGATCATCAGGGGGTCCGTTTGTCCCTCTGTGGGGGGTTACTCCCACTAGGTTTATATCTGGGACTCTCCACCATTTGACCTTAGAACTGAAGAAGCTTCTTGGATGAGAGGTGAAACGTCTTCAAGTAACTTAAAGAAGTCCAGACGCTTTTCTTTGCAAGCTCCTTTGACCATGGTGAACAGATCAAAACACTGACAGAATCCATGGATGGCAGGCTTTTGAGTGTCCTTGCAAAGAAAGGTGGCTATATTGGTCGCTGATTTGTTTTTGTTTTGTTTTTGAATGTCAGAAATGTATATTTGTGAATGTGGAGATGTTATATTGGTTTCACTGGTAAAAATAAATAATTGAAATGGGTATATATTTGTTTTTTGTTAAGTTGCCTAATAATTATGCACAGTAATAGTCACCTGCACACACAGATATCCCCCTAAAATAACTAAAACTAAAAACAAACAAAAAACTACTTCCAAAAACATTCAGCTTTGATATTAATGAGTTTTTTTGGGTTCATTGAGAACATGGTTGTTGTTCAATAATAAAATTATTCCCCAAAAATACAACTTGCCTAATAATTCTGCACTCCCTGTAGTGGTCCCTGTAGCCTTAGATTTTTGGCATAGTTGATGGAAGCTACTTTTTACCACAATAGACACCTGTTTATCCAGTTTGAAGGAACTATCCATAAAAACTCCAAGATTCCTAACAGCATCAGTGAGGTGAATAGCAACCTCACTAATTATCCATAACTGTAAATCTGCAATTCTGTATATATTTTTACATAAACATCTTAATATTGCATACTCTGTATATATTATCACTGTGACAGTGTTGCAACTACTTGCACTTTAAATTCTTATTACACCCACACATTGTTTTACCTATTTAATACTTTGCTTTTAGTTAGACTTTCATTGCTCTGTGTAACCATTTGTGTTGGGCTGTGTACATGACAATAAACTTCTTGAACCTTGAGATAAGCTTATCTCTGCAACACTTTTGTGTGTGCCTGCAACTTTTGAAATTAGTTCGAGGAAGGGAAGGTTATTCCTGGAAAGGGCTGAATGCAACATGTGCATTTAAATCCCTGTAAAAAAACAAACCAACAAAAAAAAAAGCCCGCACTTTTCTATTTTTGCTCTATGCTTTTATTATGCATTCTTCCTTTTTTCTCCCCTGTTCCTTTTTCTTTATTTTTTCTTTCCCATCCTACCTTTCAGTTTGGACATTGACATACTGCACATGTACTATAATAACAGAAGTGCCATGAATTTGAAATATGTTGGTGATGTATGCTGCGCCGGTGGCGGAGCAATCGTGGCCGCGAGCCGAGCCGCCAGATTCTCAATCCTCTGCATCTGGCGCTCGATACACTCCTGGAGTTCTTCATGCTGGCAGCACAACACTTCCTCCTGCTCCCTCTGTGCAGCCGCCAGTTCGGTCACCATTCGGGCTAGCTCCTTCCCAGGCTGCCCCGGTCCTGGGTCTGCGTGCCCCGCTTCTGGGTTTTGACACCACTGTAACAATACCACGGCACACCCAACTATATGGTAACACTTTTCACATACACTTTATTCTTACAGTTGCTGTTTTACAATCGGCTGCAGCTTTGCAGCTTGCAGCCGCGCACATCACCAACAAACAACAATTGCAGCAAGACCCAATTCAGACTTTAAGCCGGCGAAGCATGATTGCCGATACCGCTCAGGTGCGTCCACCAGCAGCACCGCAGACGAAGCCCCGCCACAGATTCGCATATGTTGCATTAGTCCTTTACACGAATAGCCTGTCTTTCCTGGAACTAATTTCAAGAGTTAAAGGTCCACATAAAAAATCTTGACAAGATAAGCTTATCTTATTGTTTGATTTAATGGCAAATATAAAGCCACACCAGTTTGCTACTATTTCATGTGGCATGGTTTCAATTGTGGCAGGTTTTAGACTGGTGTTAAAGCATAACATTTCAACCTTGTCATCGTTATTTATATGGAACGCCAGGACTGCCATAATGAATTAATTAAATACACCATTAAATAATTAATTAAATGTGGCAATAATTAATTAAAATTGGAATTAATTAATTAAATAAATAGTTATGATATATGTAATTAATTAATTATTGACACATTTAATTAATTATTTATGTATTTCACGTTTTAATTAATTATTGACACATTTAATTAATTAATTATTGACATATTTAATTAATTATTTATGTATTTCACATTTTAATTAATTATTGACACATTTAATTAATTATTGACACATTTAATTAATTATTTAATGATATATTTATTTATTTCATTTTGGCAGTCCTGACGCCTGGCTCTCATCATGAAATAATTTTATCTGTCAGCCTCACCCATCAAACTCAGGGGGCGGGGTTAACGCTGATCGAGTCAAAACCATTGCTTTGGCCTGGTGGCCATTGTTTCTAGCACACAACAACCGGCATGTGGAAGCTAACAGAACTGAGCTTTGAAAAACCCTGTTTGTGTGTTACCAAATACCGTTTTAATATTTTTTTTAGCCGAGAATGTAGTGGTTTAATCTTCATGTGTCTGGTCGGTTTGTCAAGATACAGCCTCTTTGCAAAAGTGTTTCGATGATTTCGGAGATGTCTGCCCAGTCTCACGGCAAAGCGTGGGATAGACCCGCTCGCCTCGCAAGCAATCCCACCGACAAAGCGCAGGCCCCGGTACACAGCTGTAGTAACCCCCGCTGACTTCTTTTACTGAGGTTATATTTATCGGTGTTTTATTTCCTGATGTTCTTATGTGTCCTACGTGTTTCAGTCGCCAATTCTGAATTATAACTAACATTAAAAACATGTTTAAGGAGGAGAGAGAGCAAATAAATCTGTTTAACATCTGATCTTTGGGTTTTTGTTCAGTAATCAGCGTGACCTGTGTATAAACACATAAAAGAGATAACGTTGGTGTTTCCGTCATGTAGTAACTGCTGGCTTTAACTGTACAAAGGTTGTTCGACACTATGAAACACATACAGACTTCATGATGTTCGGCTAATATTTTTATTGTGAATATTAATCATGCTGACCTCGCTCTGTACACCACGCAGCGAGGTCAGCATATCCACGATATCCTCAGCTCCATGAGTTAACAAAGTTTCCCAGCTGACTATCTAACTGCCAACTATTCCAGAGACGTGAAAATATACAGCATAAAGAAAAGTGTAAGAGACTCAGCAGCAGATTAGAATAACAGTTTGTGGCGTGAATAAGACACGGCGGGACCACGGAGCAACGTTCAGAGTCATCTTTATTTACATCTCACCACACCACAACACCCCCAAACCCCTCAGTCCCCGTGTTTTTAACTAGGCGGGCGTGATTAAGGATGCCGTGCAGGTGCGTCCGCCCTCCCTGCACGGCACCGCAGACCACGCCCCACCACACAGTTATACATTTAATAAATCACCAAATGAATCCAAGAAACGAGCAAACCTGTTCCGACAATTTGAATTTGTATTCCCTCAGCTGCAGACTCGCTGCTGTTTAAATGTTTGAAAAGGAAGATTAGATATAAACAAACGTCAAACATAGACTCAGTCTGCCTTCACATTTGATATGAGGCCAGCACGTATAGTGGCCTCAGCAGGCTATTACTGAAATACACGTGCTATATCATAAACTATGATATAAACAGGGAGGTCCTATTAACATGTTTAGTTTTAACACTGGAATTCCCAGCTTCTACCGTTCTACCTTTAAAAGCCGGAGAGCAGTCAAGTCAAGAAGGCTTCTACCTGAGACCCCCGCGGAGTCATCATTTTGCGTTTCTACCTTTAAAAGCCGGAGAGCAGTCAAATGCTGGAAGTGGAAGCTAAATTGGCTAGTCATTCATATGTATATTGGGTCGTTACCTAGGAATTCTGGAGGGAGGGGATTGGGGGAGAAATCAACACACATGAGTCTAGGTCCTTTGTTGCTGACATTTATTGATAAAAACAGTAGTTTCATTTCATGTTATTTCCTTTTTCATTTCAAGCAAGGAAGTGGATGTAGTTAGTAAGTAAGATATTTCAGACATTATTCTGACACAGAGGAGGAGATACTGGAATTATAATTAGTATCTATGCATGCATTTGTGATTTTGTTTGACCTTCCCATTGCTCACAATTTGAATTTGTTCACACTGCAGATGAGTGTCTCAGTCCCCAAACAAGCTCTCTTTTTCGGTGGAGAAGCAGTCTCCTCATCCGCAGTGAGTGTGGAGAAATCAACACACATGAGTCTAGGTCCTTTGTTGCTGACATTTATTGATAAAAACAGTAGTTTCATTTCATGTTATTTCCTTTTTCATTTCAAGCAAGGAAGTGGATGTAGTTAGTAAGTAAGATATTTCAGACATTATTCTGACACAGAGGAGGAGATACTGGAATTATAATTAGTATCTATGCATGCATTTGTGATTTTGTTTGACCTTCCCATTGCTTACAGTACAAAAAACCAACCATTTGTACACATATGTACTAATAATAATAAAAAGTGAGTGCAACACTGCAACCCATCACCCCGTCGTTCAGTGGTCGTTGATCAGTGGTCCATTGTGGCACCATTCAGAGCACTGGTACAATAGTACCAGCAAGATATGGGAAGACATTGCAAATGTACTTGGATTTTAGGTTGCAAGCCACCCAAAACTTGATCCCAAACTTGTCAGGTTTACTTGCAATATACTGCAGGAAACCCGTCACCCCGTCGTTCTGTGGTCCATTGTGGCACCACTGATCAACGACCACTGAACGACGGGGTGACGGGTTGCATTGTTATGTGGTCACACCCCCGTCGTTGATCAGTGGTCCATTGTGGCACCATTCAGAGCACTGGTACAATAGTACCAGCAAGATATGGGAAGACATTGCAAATGTACTTGGATTTTAGGTTGCAAGCCACCCAAAACTTGATCCCAAACTTGTCAGGTTTACTTGCAATATACTGCAGGAAACCCGTCACCCCGTCGTTCTGTGGTCCATTGTGGCACCACTGATCAACGACCACTGAACGACGGGGGTGTGACCCCGCTGATCAGTGTGACCTGACCCCACTGATCAATTGTGATCAAGGGTATATATATGATACAATCTCACTGCACTTAGCCTAACCCTTCATTGCCCTGAAGAATCCTGTGGTGTACGGACCTCCTCTCCAAGGAAAGAAAATGCAGAGAAGACTCACCACCCAGCAGGCGTTGGAAATGATCCTGGCGGAAGTCGACCCTTGTGACTCGGATGGAGAAGACCTAGAAGTTCAGCCGGATTCGGACTCAGAGCTGTCTGATCAGTCTTCCGGTTAGTTTCATTTCATGTTATTTCCTTTTTCATTTCAAGCAAGGAAGTGGATGTAGTTAGTAAGTAAGATATTTCAGACATTATTCTGACACAGAGGAGGAGATACTGGAATTATAATTAGTATCTATGCATGCATTTGTGATTTTGTTTGACCTTCCCATTGCTCACAATTTGAATTTGTTCACACTGCAGATGAGGAGACTGCTTCTCCACCGAAAAAGAGAGCTTGTTTGGGGACTGAGACAGCGAAAGATGGCACAGTGTGGCGTGAAGAACATGTGGGGACCCGTCTCCCTTTCACCCCTATAGAACCGTACGCTGCAGATGGAGAGCCAACGGCTAAGGCCAGGAGAAGTATCTTGAGTCGCCTTCAGAGCTTCCTGTGTTTCATCACTCTTGACATGCTTCGTAGCATTCAAGAATGGACTATTCAACATGCACAGCAAACGGAGCATGTTTGTTGGTTCATGGACCTCCCTGAACTAATGGCATTTATTGCTATTGTCATCTTGCGGGGGGTTTACAGGGTTCCATCTGTAAATGACTGCTGGTCAGCAAACCTGGGAAACCCACAGATAATTGGAACTATGGCACGAAACCGCTTCCAAGACATCATGCAACACCTACGCTTTGATGACAAGTCCACCCGCTGTGATCGAGCAAAGACTGATAAGTTCGCAGCAATTTCCAGTGTGTGGGGATCATTTGTCACCAACTGCATCACGTGCTACAACCCTGGTCTACATATCACCGTTGATGAACAGCTTTTCCCATCAAAAACTCGGTGCAGTTTCCTGCAGTATATTGCCAGTAAACCGGACAAGTTTGGGATCAAGTTTTGGGTGGCTTGCGACCTAAAATCCAAGTACATTTGCAATGTCTTCCCATATCTTGGCAAGGACCCCAATCGTCCCACTGGGGAGAGACTTTCCGAAAATGTAGTTATGAGGCTGATGGAACCATTCCTGGACAAGGGCAGAAATGTTACCACTGACAATTTTTTCACATCGCTTTCACTTGCGCAAAAACTTCTTAGACGGAAAACCACCATCCTCGGCACAGTCAACAAGATTCGCAGGGAAATTCCTCAATCCACTAGACAGACAGATCGCAATGAATTCACCACTCAGGTATGTTGCAGGTCTTTTGTGGTTCTATGTTTATGTGTTTCATTGTGTGTAAAAGGGCTATGGAATTAACAATTTATCTTATTTCTTAGGTGTTTTCAACCTCTGCCGCCACGCTGACGGCGTATGCGGCCAAACGGAAGAAGACAGTATATATTCTTAGCAGCATGCACAGCGTGGTTCAGACCGAAAACACTACCAAAAGGAAGCCAAACACTGTCACCCTTTACAACAAGACAAAGTGTGGCGTGGATGTGATGGACCAGATGGTTCGGGAGTACACTGTCCGCAAAGGAACACGGCGCTGGCCAGTTGCCGTGTTTTATAACATGATTGACATGGCAGCACTGAATGCACATGTGCTGTATCAAGAATGCACCGGGACGAAGGAAAGACGGGTGGACTTCCTGGTAGCCCTTGCAACCGAATTGGCTCACTCTCATGTAGCTGCGAAGAAGGAAAGAAAAGAACAGTTGCTTCGGACACAACCCTCCACACCGAGCCCTGGAAAAAGGGCCACGTGTCAGGTCAAACACAGATGCAAAAAAAATCAGGCCACTGTGCGATGTGTTCACTGCTACAGGTACACATGTGGTAAATGCAGGCGACAGATACCGTGGCAGTGCCAGGATTGTGAGTGATTGCTGAAAATGTTGTAATGTACTCACTCAATTTTTGTTATTATTTGTAAACATGTGTACAAACGGTTGGTTTTTTTTCTATTTTCATCAATAAATGTCAGCAACAAAGGACCTACATGTGTGTTGAGTTCTCCCTAAGATGGCATACTGAAACACTCCAAGTGTTTGCAAGTAAACCTGACAAGTTTGGGATCAAGTTTTGGGTGGCTTGCAACCTAAAATCCAAGTACATTTGCAATGTCTTCCCATATCTTGCTGGTACTATTGTACCAGTGCTCTGAATGGTGCCACAATGGACCACTGATCAACGACCACTGAACGACGGGGTGATGGGTTGCAGTGTTGCACTCACTTTTTATTATTATTAGTACATATGTGTACAAATGGTTGGTTTTTTGTACTGTAAGCAATGGGAAGGTCAAACAAAATCACAAATGCATGCATAGATACTAATTATAATTCCAGTATCTCCTCCTCTGTGTCAGAATAATGTCTGAAATATCTTACTTACTAACTACATCCACTTCCTTGCTTGAAATGAAAAAGGAAATAACATGAAATGAAACTACTGTTTTTATCAATAAATGTCAGCAACAAAGGACCTAGACTCATGTGTGTTGATTTCTCCACACTCACTGCGGATGAGGAGACTGCTTCTCCACCGAAAAAGAGAGCTTGTTTGGGGACTGAGACACTCATCTGCAGTGTGAACAAATTCAAATTGTGAGCAATGGGAAGGTCAAACAAAATCACAAATGCATGCATAGATACTAATTATAATTCCAGTATCTCCTCCTCTGTGTCAGAATAATGTCTGAAATATCTTACTTACTAACTACATCCACTTCCTTGCTTGAAATGAAAAAGGAAATAACATGAAATGAAACTACTGTTTTTATCAATAAATGTCAGCAACAAAGGACCTAGACTCATGTGTGTTGATTTCTCCCCCAATCCCCTCCCTCCAGAATTCCTAGGTAACGACCCAATATACATATGAATGACTAGCCAATTTAGCTTCCACTTCCAGCATTTGACTGCTCTCCGGCTTTTAAAGGTAGAAACGCAAAATGATGACTCCGCGGGGGTCTAAGGTACTACCCCGAAATGACTGCTCTCCGGGGGTGTAAGTGTTAAAGGACACCTTCCTGCCTTTAGTCTCATTCATGAGCAGTATTCGTTTTCTTCTAACATCCAGAAGTCTGCACGATGTGTTTCATAGTTTGTAACAAGCCTTTGACAGGTAAACATAACATGACCGAAAAAGCAAAAAAAAAAAAAAAAAAAAAGAGAGAGAGAGAGAGAGAGAGTGTTGACATAAGAAGAGAAAATGCTCTCAATTATGGAGACAGGCAAATGGTTCATTTATGTTTGATGTGTGTTTATTCCTCCCTAAATATCGTCGGTGAAGTTCGCCATGCACGTCAGATTTTCCTGCGCATTTTTATACCTCTGCCAACAGAGAGAGAAAAAAAATCACATTCTAACAGACAGCTGGTGCTTAGAATACAGTTGAATAACTATTAAAAAACAGATGATATTTAGATGATAGTTCAGTCTAACACATGTGCCAGTGGTTCATTAAACGTCTGTGAAACTATGCAGTTATGAAACGTAACTTTAACCTCAGCCAAACCGATTTGCTCAGTTGTAAATAAAACAGCGAAGTAAACGTGACCCGACAGACAGAACCTGAGTGAATGAAGTCCAGCGTTTAACCACTGAGAGCTAAAACTCAGCTGAGGTTTGAAAGCTGTGTGCTGGTGATTGGACATCAGCCGCTGATGAAGCTGTTCGCCTATAAAGTGCTCTGTAAGGAAACAAGCTCCAGCAGCTCTGCGCTCGGGGAAAATACTATATTTACTTATCTTGTGAAGTTAAACTGTGACTATCACCAGGTAACTAGGCGTGTTTCTTGAATTAGCAGCAGGTGTTAAACAGCTGACAGATGAGGAGGAGGATGCATGCAGGTAAACTGAGGGTCTGCTGAGCTGATCGCTGGTTTCGTGAGAAAAATGTCAGCTCGTTCTTTATGTTACAGAAGCACAGAGACACAAGACCAGGCGGAAAGAGACGATCGTTCGGTGAAAATGAGAATCTGCGAATGCAACATGTGGAACACGGAGAGTGGAATATGTAAACAAACCGGTTAATGTACCCCCTCGGTGCGCTCTGCATGCTAACTGTTAGCAGAGCTAGTGAAATCTCTGAAAACATCTGAGCACTTTTGCAAACATGTTCTATGTTGACAACCTGACCAGACATAAGGCGCGACATTCGCGGCTAAAACACTGTTAAAAGTGTAGCTGGTGACAGAAAAACGGCCTGTGATTTGATCTGCATTCTGGGATAACTGGCTGCCCCAAGTCTACACAAGCAATCGATTATCTAGGATCGACCTGTTTTGACTTACTTTGCACGGCAACCAATCAAATGTTAGAGAAGCTGCATGGGCAGCGTTAACCCCGCCCCCTGAGTTTGATGGGTGAGGCTGACAGATAAAATTATTTCATGACGAGAGCCAGGCGTCAGGACTGCCAAAATGAAATAAATAAATATATCATTAAATAATTAATTAAATGTGTCAATAATTAATTAAATGTGTCAATAATTAATTAAAATGTGAAATACATAAATAATTAATTAAATGTGTCAATAATTAATTAATTAAATGTGTCAATAATTAATTAAAATGTGAAATACATAAATAATTAATTAAATGTGTCAATAATTAATTAATTACATGTGTCATAACTATTTATTTAATTAATTAATTCCAATTGTAATTAATTATTGCCACATTTAATTAATTATTTAATGGTGTATTTAATTAATTCATTATGGCAGTCCTGGCGTTCCATATATTTATAGCATAACCTGATATGCATAATTGTATAAATACTTTTAATTCACTTCAAGCAAAACATTCTAGGGGTTTAACCTATAAAACATTTTTAGTTTGAATAATTTTTCAGTGCATTTATAAAATTCTTTCAGATTTTGATATCTAAATCCCCTAACATGTCAGACAGTGAGGCAGCCCATGTAAAGTAAGACAATGGAGAGTATTAAAATTGTGTTTAAGTGATAATAATAGTAATTTTAAAATATAAGCTGTTTATTTTATTTTTCTTATTATATTATGTTTTATATATAATATTTCATTTTTAAATAAATGTGTATAATTTATATAAATGTAAAAATAAGCCGTTTTAAAGCTGTTGATATAATTAAAATAAGCAAGCATTTTGTCATGAAATTGATGTTGCCATATGAGACTTTTAATTCGAAGTAAAAAGATAACAATAATGCAAAGTATATTTTACTATCCAGAGGGGTCTTTATTACTGGTTGAATTTTGGACCTCTCTCTCAAATATAGATCTAAATAGCTGAATTCAGATTATAGACAGTTGCATTGCATGTCAAGTGGTACAACCATTATAAAACTGGGAAAATATTTGCATATCATAAACTCTTTTCTTCATCTAAGGTATATGTTTACTACACCCAAAAGCAAATGCAGCTGTCCACTTAACAGTCTGTTTGAGGTGAATACACTGTAAAAAACAAAGTTTTGTTTGCTTTTCAAAAAAGGCGTTCCATCGCAGCACATGCCATCTGCTCAACGGTCTCAAATTTGCATAAAAATAATGGTATCAATTTTTAACATGTATGAGTGCTGTGAAATTTTAGCTTCATGTATCTAATACTTTAAGATATACTTTTATGAGAAATGGTCAGTTGACCCACTGGCCTTTCTTTCACACATTAAACACTCATAAATGTTTGAGGATGAATATCTAAAAGACTATTAAAGCAGTCGGTACTCTGATGTAATTGCTTCTAGTGATCTGTAGGTTCCAAAAGTGTTGGAAACATTGCACATTTTTGTTATCACTAAATACTAGCATCGCAAAATTGTTGAACATTTATGATGCAACCCCCCTAAGATATGGCATAATCAAAAGCATTTAGTAATGCAGTACTGCAACATTTATTGGTAACCTTATTCAGTTTCATATTTTCTAATAAACCATGAAATGTATCTGTCAAACATTATCAGCATTTTGTTGAATTACTAAATTTCTTTTCTTATTTGTAATTCTTGAATTTTATGTTATAGTACACCTAAGGTGGTGAAAAGTGTGTCTGATGAAAATGTTTAGCTGAAGAGGACTTATAGAGGACGTTTTATAATAACATTCACGACTTATGAAAACATCAACAAAATTCATTTTTGTTTTCCCATTTAAAGTGCATATTGCAGACAGCATATTGTGGCTCAAAAAACTCTGATAATGATGGAAAATCAGTTGTGCAAAATTCATTTTTGAATTTCTTTTTTAATATTTTGTTCAAATAAAATGAAAATATTTGGATTCAATCATTCAAGCATGTGACCTTCCGTCTGATAACTTCATTGGCTACAACAAAGCCAACAACCATTAAAATCACTGTTAGTATTTATTTAATTTTTTTAGCTTATTATAGAATCCCTGATAAATACAGAAATGAACCAAAATATAATTAAGTGTTCAAACTTGGTGTTATGAAAAATGTTAAAAATCTGGTGTAGGTTAAGGTAGGGATAAGTAAATAAGAATTCTTGCCTATGTGCCCAAAAAAAAAATTTGTGGAGGCGGTACTTCGGGTGTATAAAGTACAACATACAGCAGTAACCACTTCCTGTCCTCTCGCAACTCGAATGCTTTGGTCGTTTGCAATCTGAATTTGAATCATCTGTTCAATTTCTCTGTTAGCAGCATGCCTCTTCAGTTTGAATTCTTACCTTATTTGTGAAATAGATCAAGTTGTTCCCATAAAAATGATAAATGTTTAGTATTTATATGTTGTTAATCTATCTGTGATTTCTGTATTCTTTGTTTTCTACACAGCTGGGCAAGTCAGTGATAGCTAAGGTGGCCATTTCCAAAGGTACAGTGCTCAGCCCCGACATGTTTGCCGTGAAGGTTGGTGAGCCAAAGGGCATCCCTCCAGAGAACATGCAGAACCTAGTGGGCAAGAAGATCAAAGTGGATGTGAAGGAAGATGACAGCATCTTGGCAGACATGATAGAATGAATAACCTTCAAAACTGTTGGAATAGAGGCAGCCAGAAAGAGAGGGTTAGAAAATGTAGAAAGAAATTGGACAGGTGATGTGAACAGATAGAGAAACAACAAATAAGGGAAGAAAATATGGGCTTAAATGAAGATAAGGTGTGTATCTGGTCAAATTAATGGGAAGAGCGGAATTGTCATTCCTCTGCATAATTTGCACAAATAAAGCAAATTAAATGTGAACATGTCTGTACTTCAGAATTAGAATGCAGCTTAAGGTGCTCTATCTGTATGCTTCCATGCACTGTTTGCATGTAAAGGCAAAAATATCTGCATATTCTCATGTTAGGAATGAATGTTTACATTTATAGCATCAGATGCAAATATATCTGATATGCAAACATTTCCCCCAAAATAAGGAAACAACTGTGTATGAGATTTGTCAAAACTGACACCTGCACTTTATAAGAATATACAAACACCTTCACTATTTTGTGAGTGATTTTTTTCCTGCTTCTGTTTTCCCAGCACACATTATTGGGTGATTATGGTGATATATGGTTATATAGGTTCCACACCAATCAAACACACCTTTACCACCTCTGTCATTTTTGCAGGCTTTACATTTGGAGAAATGATTATGGTCCTGGATTTTTTAATAATTATCCTTTAAATAAAAAAGTTCTGAAAACATCTAGTTTGCATCATCTTTATTCTGGAGTGATTCATCCCTTCCCATCCAAACATTTAAATATGGCAAAATGTGTCAATACAGAGGCTTCACACCAATTAGACACAGATTAATAAACCCAAGATGGTAACATTAGATATAAGTATGCAGTACTGAGTATAATTAGGTGTTAGGTACACATCAGTGTGTAATTTACAAACACAGTTTACAAAAACAGTTTATAAGTTTAAATATAATAATGACATTTTTTAACCTTAGAAACAGTGGAATCAACATTTAAACAATCGTCTCTATTAATTGTTCATGCCATCACAAAAATGGTCAAATCATTTATATGCAAAATAGTTAAATGTACATTTATAACTAAAACAAATTTTGTCAAGTTTTATAAACATTTATTGCAATCCATGGCTAATTCAGGGAGCTAATAGTTGTTAGTGAAATACAATGGGTGACCTCATCAAAAGTGAAGATCATCTATCGCTTAAGCATTTGTTAGTGGAAGGCCAGCAGTACCACAAAAGTCTCGGCTATTTTTGACATGACAAAAGAGAAAAGAAAAAAATGGAAACAGGCAAAGGACAAAGTGATAAACAGCATACAAATCTTTATTGCAAGAGTCAACCTTAACCCGCTTCAGCTTTACAGAATACTGCAATGAGAGTGTGAAGGATTGGGAGGGGTTTAGGAGAGAAGCATTGAGCAACTTAAGGCACAGGCTACTCTCAGCTTGAATATACTGAACCTCCTGCAGTTAGAATTCAACGTTAATTAGGTTATGCTTCTGTGGACTCCTTTTCCACAGCAGCACAGAAGCTGAGGGGCAGCTCGTCCCACAGCATAGCTTAAAGTTCATTGTTAGCATGGAGGAATTTGGGGCAATTTGGACATTTCATAGGTTTTGCTTTAAATAGTAAACTCAAACACCACTTTAATGTTGTAAAACATTGGGTTGTAGGTAACAAAAAAAGCTAACTATTATAAATAATAAATAGTGTTACATTTCTAATTAAGTTGGCAAGCAAATAGCACGTAAAGTTTACTCTAATGAAAAAGACATGAGCTAAAATGAATAATAAAATTCTTACTTTCTAACTGCTGCTTGCCAGGTAAAAATTGCTGCAGCTTCAATTTGTTTCAATTTAAACCCAACTACAAGACAAAAACAAAAAACAAACAAAAAAGCTAGCTAGTCATAGAATCAAAGAGGATATTTGGTTATTATTTCTGTTTACAATTCCTATGGGGTTGACTAACAAACTTAAAAAAAAGCTGCATTTTCTCAATTCAGTTTTTTTTAATATAGTGCCAAATCATAATACCAAATGTTTCAAGGTGCTTCTAAGAAAAAAAAAATGTTTCGCAGTCATTATCCTCTAAATAGCAGGTCAGGTTAGCATTAACTGTGGCTATTGACTATTAAGTATTTTCAAATACAACTTTCATGTAAAAAATCCAACTGTCAAATTAATTCACATAGAATCAATAAATAGTACCTTTATCCTGTGTCATTTGTTTCTCCAATTTTCTTTCTTTTCATCCTTCAGCAACACTTCCAAATTCTTTTCAGGAGTCATTAATGCAACGTTAGGGTAAACTAAAATTCGAATTGAGATCTAACATTGATGTTAGCGTTGATGTTAGTGATGGTGGCTCTGTTCCGATCTTTCCCCCAGCAGCACCGCAGACCAAGCCCCGCCACAGATTCGCATAATGTTGCATTAGTCCTTTACACGAATAGCCTGTCTTTCCTGGAACTAATTTCAAGAGTTAAAGGTCCACATAAAAAATCTTGACAAGATAAGCTTATCTTATTGTTTGATTTAATGGCAAATATAAAGCCACACCAGTTTGCTACTATTTCATGTGGCATGGTTTCAATTGTGGCAGGTTTTAGACTGGTGTTAAAGCATAACATTTCAACCTTGTCACCGTTATTTATAGCATAACCTGATATGCATAATTGTATAAATACTTTTAATTCACTTCAAGCAAAACATTCTAGGGGTTTAACCTATAAAACATTTTTAGTTTGAATAATTTTTCAGTGCATTCATAAAATTCTTTCAGATTTTGATATCTAAATCCCCTAACATGTCAGACAGTGAGGCAGCCCATGTAAAGTAAGACAATGGAGAGTATTAAAATTGTGTTTAAGTGATAATAATAGTAATTTTAAAATATAAGCTGTTTATTTTATTTTTCTTATTATATTATGTTTTATATATAATATTTCATTTTTAAATAAATGTGTATAATTTATATAAATGTAAAAATAAGCCGTTTTAAAGCTGTTGATATAATTAAAATAAGCAAGCATTTTGTCATGAAATTGATGTTGCCATATGAGACTTTTAATTCGAAGTAAAAAGATAACAATAATGCAAAGTATATTTTACTATCCAGAGGGGTCTTTATTACTGGTTGAATTTTGGACCTCTCTCTCAAATATAGATCTAAATAGCTGAATTCAGATTATAGACAGTTGCATTGCATGTCAAGTGGTACAACCATTATAAAACTGGGAAAATATTTGCATATCATAAACTCTTTTCTTCATCTAAGGTATATGTTTACTACACCCAAAAGCAAATGCAGCTGTCCACTTAACAGTCTGTTTGAGGTGAATACACTGTAAAAAACAAAGTTTTGTTTGCTTTTCAAAAAAGGCGTTCCATCGCAGCACATGCCATCTGCTCAACGGTCTCAAATTTGCATAAAAATAATGGTATCAATTTTTAACATGTATGAGTGCTGTGAAATTTTAGCTTCATGTATCTAATACTTTAAGATATACTTTTATGAGAAATGGTCAGTTGACCCACTGGCCTTTCTTTCACACATTAAACACTCATAAATGTTTGAGGATGAATATCTAAAAGACTATTAAAGCAGTCGGTACTCTGATGTAATTGCTTCTAGTGATCTGTAGGTTCCAAAAGTGTTGGAAACATTGCACATTTTTGTTATCACTAAATACTAGCATCGCAAAATTGTTGAACATTTATGATGCAACCCCCCTAAGATATGGCATAATCAAAAGCATTTAGTAATGCAGTACTGCAACATTTATTGGTAACCTTATTCAGTTTCATATTTTCTAATAAACCATGAAATGTATCTGTCAAACATTATCAGCATTTTGTTGAATTACTAAATTTCTTTTCTTATTTGTAATTCTTGAATTTTATGTTATAGTACACCTAAGGTGGTGAAAAGTGTGTCTGATGAAAATGTTTAGCTGAAGAGGACTTATAGAGGACGTTTTATAATAACATTCACGACTTATGAAAACATCAACAAAATTCATTTTTGTTTTCCCATTTAAAGTGCATATTGCAGACAGCATATTGTGGCTCAAAAAACTCTGATAATGATGGAAAATCAGTTGTGCAAAATTCATTTTTGAATTTCTTTTTTAATATTTTGTTCAAATAAAATGAAAATATTTGGATTCAATCATTCAAGCATGTGACCTTCCGTCTGATAACTTCATTGGCTACAACAAAGCCAACAACCATTAAAATCACTGTTAGTATTTATTTAATTTTTTTAGCTTATTATAGAATCCCTGATAAATACAGAAATGAACCAAAATATAATTAAGTGTTCAAACTTGGTGTTATGAAAAATGTTAAAAATCTGGTGTAGGTTAAGGTAGGGATAAGTAAATAAGAATTCTTGCCTATGTGCCCAAAAAAAAAATTTGTGGAGGCGGTACTTCGGGTGTATAAAGTACAACATACAGCAGTAACCACTTCCTGTCCTCTCGCAACTCGAATGCTTTGGTCGTTTGCAATCTGAATTTGAATCATCTGTTCAATTTCTCTGTTAGCAGCATGCCTCTTCAGTTTGAATTCTTACCTTATTTGTGAAATAGATCAAGTTGTTCCCATAAAAATGATAAATGTTTAGTATTTATATGTTGTTAATCTATCTGTGATTTCTGTATTCTT
This sequence comes from Astatotilapia calliptera, assembly GCF_964374335.1. Classification (NCBI taxonomy): domain Eukaryota; kingdom Metazoa; phylum Chordata; class Actinopteri; order Cichliformes; family Cichlidae; genus Astatotilapia; species Astatotilapia calliptera. The sequence goes on along the minus strand of NC_137427.1, from coordinate 12,755,411 downwards.
TGTTTTCTACACAGCTGGGCAAGTCAGTGATAGCTAAGGTGGCCATTTCCAAAGGTACAGTGCTCAGCCCCGACATGTTTGCCGTGAAGGTTGGTGAGCCAAAGGGCATCCCTCCAGAGAACATGCAGAACCTAGTGGGCAAGAAGATCAAAGTGGATGTGAAGGAAGATGACAGCATCTTGGCAGACATGATAGAATGAATAACCTTCAAAACTGTTGGAATAGAGGCAGCCAGAAAGAGAGGGTTAGAAAATGTAGAAAGAAATTGGACAGGTGATGTGAACAGATAGAGAAACAACAAATAAGGGAAGAAAATATGGGCTTAAATGAAGATAAGGTGTGTATCTGGTCAAATTAATGGGAAGAGCGGAATTGTCATTCCTCTGCATAATTTGCACAAATAAAGCAAATTAAATGTGAACATGTCTGTACTTCAGAATTAGAATGCAGCTTAAGGTGCTCTATCTGTATGCTTCCATGCACTGTTTGCATGTAAAGGCAAAAATATCTGCATATTCTCATGTTAGGAATGAATGTTTACATTTATAGCATCAGATGCAAATATATCTGATATGCAAACATTTCCCCCAAAATAAGGAAACAACTGTGTATGAGATTTGTCAAAACTGACACCTGCACTTTATAAGAATATACAAACACCTTCACTATTTTGTGAGTGATTTTTTTCCTGCTTCTGTTTTCCCAGCACACATTATTGGGTGATTATGGTGATATATGGTTATATAGGTTCCACACCAATCAAACACACCTTTACCACCTCTGTCATTTTTGCAGGCTTTACATTTGGAGAAATGATTATGGTCCTGGATTTTTTAATAATTATCCTTTAAATAAAAAAGTTCTGAAAACATCTAGTTTGCATCATCTTTATTCTGGAGTGATTCATCCCTTCCCATCCAAACATTTAAATATGGCAAAATGTGTCAATACAGAGGCTTCACACCAATTAGACACAGATTAATAAACCCAAGATGGTAACATTAGATATAAGTATGCAGTACTGAGTATAATTAGGTGTTAGGTACACATCAGTGTGTAATTTACAAACACAGTTTACAAAAACAGTTTATAAGTTTAAATATAATAATGACATTTTTTAACCTTAGAAACAGTGGAATCAACATTTAAACAATCGTCTCTATTAATTGTTCATGCCATCACAAAAATGGTCAAATCATTTATATGCAAAATAGTTAAATGTACATTTATAACTAAAACAAATTTTGTCAAGTTTTATAAACATTTATTGCAATCCATGGCTAATTCAGGGAGCTAATAGTTGTTAGTGAAATACAATGGGTGACCTCATCAAAAGTGAAGATCATCTATCGCTTAAGCATTTGTTAGTGGAAGGCCAGCAGTACCACAAAAGTCTCGGCTATTTTTGACATGACAAAAGAGAAAAGAAAAAAATGGAAACAGGCAAAGGACAAAGTGATAAACAGCATACAAATCTTTATTGCAAGAGTCAACCTTAACCCGCTTCAGCTTTACAGAATACTGCAATGAGAGTGTGAAGGATTGGGAGGGGTTTAGGAGAGAAGCATTGAGCAACTTAAGGCACAGGCTACTCTCAGCTTGAATATACTGAACCTCCTGCAGTTAAAATTCAACGTTAATTAGGTTATGCTTCTGTGGACTCATTTTCCACAGCAGCACAGAAGCTGAGGGGCAGCTCGTCCCACAGCATAGCTTAAAGTTCATTGTTAGCATGGAGGAATTTGGGGCAATTTGGACATTTCATAGGTTTTGCTTTAAATAGTAAACTCAAACACCACTTTAATGTTGTAAAACATCGGGTTGTAGGTAACAAAAAAAGCTAACTATTATAAATAATAAATAGTGTTACATTTCTAATTAAGTTGGCAAGCAAATAGCACGTAAAGTTTACTCTAATGAAAAAGACATGAGCTAAAATGAATAATAAAATTCTTACTTTCTAACTGCTGCTTGCCAGGTAAAAATTGCTGCAGCTTCAATTTGTTTCAATTTAAACCCAACTACAAGACAAAAACAAAAAACAAACAAAAAAGCTAGCTAGTCATAGAATCAAAGAGGATATTTGGTTATTATTTCTGTTTACAATTCCTATGGGGTTGACTAACAAACTTAAAAAAAAGCTGCATTTTCTCAATTCAGTTTTTTTTTATATAGTGCCAAATCATAATACCAAATGTTTCAAGGTGCTTCTAAGAAAAAAAAAATGTTTCGCAGTCATTATCCTCTAAATAGCAGGTCAGGTTAGCATTAACTGTGGCTATTGACTATTAAGTATTTTCAAATACAACTTTCATGTAAAAAATCCAACTGTCAAATTAATTCACATAGAATCAATAAATAGTACCTTTATCCTGTGTCATTTGTTTCTCCAATTTTCTTTCTTTTCATCCTTCAGCAACACTTCCAAATTCTTTTCAGGAGTCATTAATGCAACGTTAGGGTAAACTAAAATTCGAATTGAGATCTAACATTGATGTTAGCGTTGATGTTAGTGATGGTGGCTCTGTTCCGATCTTTCCCCCAGCAGCACCGCAGACCAAGCCACAGATTCGCATATGTTGCATTAGTCCTTTACACGAATAGCCTGTCTTTCCTGAAACTAATTTCAAGACTTATAGGTCCACATAAAAAATCTTATCTGACAAGATAAGCTTATCTTATTGTTTGGTTTAATGACAAATATAAAGCCACAGCAGTTTGCTACTATTTCATGTGGCATGGTTTCAATTGTGGCAGGTTTTAGACTGGTGTTAAAGCATAACATTTCAACCTTGTCACCGTTATTTACAGCATAACCTGATATTTCATGTAATTTTAAATATATGCCTTTTAAACATGTTAAAAATCATTTTTGTAGTCTTTCTGTGATAGTTGAGCATGACGAACAGTAATGGCTGACTTAAAGTTATATGCATTGTAAACTCCCTTTACTTGCAAGGGAGCGATAGCATACACAGTGAACGTCTATGTAAGTGCGTATCAGGGCAATCTTCCTGAGCCTTTTTATAAACGTCTTTTCTAACGTTATCCTGGGAACAGATATGTGTGTGACACTCTTACAGAGAAACAATTCAGCTATATTGTGTGCTAGTACATGATCTGGGAGATTCATTCTCTCAGCTTACTAATAGGTGCCTTACTTAAAATGTCCACCCTATTGTTTTCCAGAAATACAGGGTGAATACACGGTGCTAGGCATGGTGGTCACTGACATTAAATGCATAATTGTATAAATACTTTTAATTCACTTCAAGCAAAACATTCTAGGGGTTTAACCTATAAAACATTTTTAGTTTGAATAATTTTTCAGTGCATTCATAAAATTCTTTCAGATTTTGATATCTAAATCCCCTAACATGTCAGACAGTGAGGCAGCCCATGTAAAGTAAGACAATGGAGAGTATTAAAATTGTGTTTAAGTGATAATAATAGTAAATTTAAAATATAAGCTGTTTATTTTATTTTTCTTATTATATTATGTTTTATATATAATATTTCATTTTTAAATAAATGTATATAATTTATATAAATGTAAAAAACAAACAACAGTTTTAAAGCTGTTGATATAATTAAAATAAGCAAGCATTTTGTCATGAAATTGATGTTGCCATATGAGACTTTTAATTCGAAGTAAAAAGATAACAATAATGCAAAGTATATTTTACTATCCAGAGGGGTCTTTATTACTGGTTGAATTTTGGACCTCTCTCTTGAATATATAGGTAAATAGCTTAATTCAGATTATAGACAGTTGCATTGCCTGTCAAGTGGTACAACCATTATAAAACTGGGAAAATATTTGCATATCATAAACTCTTTTCTTCATCTAAGGTATATGTTTACTACACCCAAAAGCTAATGTAGCTGTCCACTTAACAGTCTGTTTGAGGTGAATACACTGTAAAAAACAAAGTTTTGTTTGCTTTTCAAAAAAGGCGTTCCATCGCAGCACATGCCATCTGCTCAACGGTCTCAAATTTGCATAAAAGATAATGGTATCAATTTTTAACATGTATGAGTGCTGTGAAATTTTAGCTTCATGTATCTAATACTTTAAGATATACTTTTATGAGAAATGGTCAGTTGACCCACTGGCCTTTCTTTCACACATTAAACACTCATAAATGTTTGAGGATGAATATCTAAAAGACTATTAAAGCAGTCGGTACTCTGATGTAATTGCTTCTAGTGATCTGTAGGTTCCAAAAGTGTTGGAAACATTGCACATTTTTGTTATCACTAAATACTAGCATCGCAAAATTGTTGAACATTCATGATGCAACCCCCCTAAGATATGGCATAATCAAAAGCATTTAGTAATGCAGTACTGCAACATTTATTGGTAACCTTATTCAGTTTCATATTTTCTAATAAACCATGAAATGTATCTGTCAAACATTATCAGCATTTTGTTGAATTACTAAATTTCTTTTCTTATTTGTAATTCTTGAATTTTATGTTATAGTACACCTAAGGTGGTGAAAAGTGTGTCTGATGAAAATGTTTAGCTGAAGAGGACTTATAGAGGACGTTTTATAATAACATTCACGGCTTATGAAAACATCAACAAAATTCATTTTTGAATTTCTTTTTTAATATTTTGTTCAAATAAAATGAAAACATTTGGATTCAATTGGACTTTAAAGGGTTGTTTGAGATTTGAACCAAAATATAATTAAGTGTTCAAACTTAGTGTTATGAAAAATGTTAAAAATCTGGTTTAGGTTAAGGTAGGGATAAGTAAATATGAATTCTTGCCTATGTGTCCAAAAAAAAAGTTTGTGGAGGCGGTACTTCGGGTGTATAAAGTACAACATACAGCAGTAACCACTTCCTGTCCTCTCGCAACTCGGATGCTTTGGTCGTTTGCAATCTGAATTTGAATCATCTGTTCAATTTCTCTGTTAGCAGCATGCCTCTTCAGTTTGCATTATGTCCCGGCAGAATGATCGGTGGCTCCCATCCGTGTTTCATCATTGCTGAAATTGGACAAAACCACCAGGGAGACATTCAGATTGCTAAAAAAATGATCAAGATGGCAAAGGTAAATTAAATGAAATTTTGTCCTTAAAGAGCTTTTCAAGAATATTATTTAAAAAATACTTCTCTTCTCTTCTTAGGACTGTGGTGCCGATTGTGCAAAATTCCAGAAAAGTGAATTAGAGTACAAATTCAGCAAACGAGCCTTGGAGCGCCCCTACAATTCAAAGCGCTCCTGGGGGAAAACGTACGGTGACCACAAGCGTCACTTGGAGTTCAGTCATGATCAATACAGGGAACTAAAAAAGTATGCAGAAGACATCGGCATCTTTCTCACCGCCTCTGGCATGGATGAGGTATAGGATAAAAATTATGATTAATAGGAGTGTGCAGTGAATTTCACTTCAATCAACAGGGACAGTGTGGTACTCAACAATGTGCTGAGTATTGATGCAAGAACATGTTCTGTTGTGTTGTGGGGGGAAATTTAAATTTTGTAAAACCCCATCAAGGGTTAAGTGGACACAAAATCAAGGTTTATTGCAAATCAATATTAAGTTGATGTCAATAATTACATTTATCCTCTGTCCTTGTCATTGTGGTCTCTTCCAAGATAAAAAAAAAAAATACTCCACTCCACATAGCACAAGGAATCCCTCAATAATTTGAGAAAATGATGTGAATAGTATGCTATGACCTATTGAGACACCGTAACCTGTCTGAACACCTATGAGAGATAATGGCCAAAGGCAAAATCTTTTGCAGGATAATGTTCCGTCCTTCCTGTAGATCTCGGGAGATTTACACACTCAGTGCCGAGACACAATAAAGCCATTAGGCCTGATGTACTCCATCTTAGCTTTCTTTGGTTATATGATTGAATTTTTCAGTGCATATATGTACCTGACATCCATAGATGGCTGTGGAGTTCCTTCATGAGCTGGATGTGCCCTTCTTCAAAGTTGCCTCGTGTGATGCGAACAACTTTCCATATCTTGAGAAAACTGCCAAAAAAGGTACAAGGCATTTTGCGAGTACTTCAAATCACTCTCACCTAAACTGTCATGGGAAACAGCAAATCTGCAATGTACAGTGCATTTTATAGCTGATCCCACCTTGTGGGTGTAGGCCTTAGTAAAAAAAAAACAAAAAAACCCCCCAGCTCGCTGATAGAGACCTCATTTGAGCGCTGAAATAGTGGGCACCATTAAAACGTACAACAACATGACAACAAAAAATTACAAAATACTGCTACACTGCTATTTTATTTATAAATATCACCTGAATTTTCTCTTTTATTCTGAATCTGTCAGTTTCGTTTGTCTGCTCTGTCATGATTAGCTAATTTTCATTATTAAATTTAACTACCGATCTTGCATTTATGCCCATCTAAACAGTATATTGGATTACATAATACATATGTCATTGTCAGGGCGACCCATGGTGATATCCACTGGGATGCAGTCTATGGAAACCATACGGCGTGTCTACAAGACCGTAAAGGAGCACAAGCAGAACTTCACCCTCCTGCAATGCACCAGCGCCTACCCTTTGGATCCTAAAGAGGTCAACCTCAGTGTGATCAAGGTAATATTGGTGAATAATTTCCTCATACTCAGTCATCATGTTCTCTGATTATATGCTTTTATTGCAATCCATAGCAGCAAACAAGGGAACGTTCATGTTCCAAAAAAGGCAATCCCTTCAAGCAACATTCCTCAACACTTTTAGTAAAAATGACAATTCTTAGGACACTACCTGAACCTTCAGTTTCCCCATTCGGATTAGTCTTGTCCTCAGTGGCAGCTACTCATGGCATTTTTTTGTTTTGTTTTGTTTTTTCTCTCCTTTGTTTTTGGCTCTAGCTGTTGCTGCACACATGAAGTTTGGTTTTAGTTAGTTTCTTAAGCATAGGAAGATTTCCCATTGCCAATTATGTTAATTAAAAAAATTCTGTCAGACAATTCTATTTTATAATATATTTTCAATTTTTCACTTATCTTATTTATTCTTTTTTTTCTTTTCTTTTCTTTTTTTTTTAAAAATGTGGCAGCAACTGACACTTCTAAGAAGCCATTTGACCTCACTCATAGCTACTCTCTGGTGATCTGCTCCCACAGTGCAAGGAGGACTCACAGTTCTAACTCTTGTGTTATCACTTCCTCAGGAATCTTCTTGAATCACTCTTCGCACCACTAATTATATTTAGCATCTATCAGCAATCACAACACTGGAAATGCTTTTAACAGATCAAACACAATAAATGTGAGATTAATAATAAAGACATTTAGTAAAAGTAATTATTTGTAGTTCTACTCTGGTACTGAGCCGTTTAGCCTTTTGCACTTGACTCTTTGCAAAAAGTTTAATCTCCAGTGCCTTTTTAAAGATTTATTATTTTCTGCAATTATACCATTAATTGCTCCTATCATTAACGATACAGATTTTGCATCTTTGTGCAATTAAGGAAAAGACTGCCCAAATGTATGCTAGCTTAGCCTCTTATAAGGATCGGCTGTATTAGCATGCCTTCTGAAATATACCTTCTTAAAGTTACTAATTCCAAACAGATCCCACATTATATATCCCACTGTCTATACCATGGAAAATAGCAGATCAAGGGTCTATGGAGCCTTGGCAGTTTCCAGCTGGACCAGTTAGTGACCGGTGTTGTGTCCATTCAAGTAATCACATCACTGTGGTTGCTGAGAAGGTTTTAAACTGTCTAAACAATAAAGAAAATTCTCTCTGGAATATGGTGAACAGTCCCAAAGGAAACTAAAAGTCATATGAAATGGAGCGCACTGGAGAGGTAGAGTGTGGGATTGTTTTTCCATCTCTTCATACATGGCACACTGCCAGAGATGAAGACTCATTAACCACATTAGTAGAGCAGGTCATTGTAGTAATCATTTCGAAAGTCCTTCTTGTCAACTGTAAACATCTTGTTGTCAACAAGAGAACAAGACGTACAAGCTAACACAACATTTAGCTCAACAGTTACTTAACTTCAAATCCATTCTTTAAATGTTATATGATATTACAGTGTCATCTTACACTATCACAAAGTTTTGTAGGTACTGTTTTCTAGAGAGAAGGAACCTGCCAATGAAAGACTTGAGAAACCAGTGTTTGTTTACACACTTTGCTTAGATGTTAAATTAAATTGTGTATGTGTGACCACTGTATTGTATGAAAGTGGTGGGTACACAAACAGGCAAACAAGTTTTTTACTCTGATTTTTCCATTTTTTCTGGAAGACATTCCAGGAAGAATTTCCAGATGTTCCAATTGGATATTCTGGACATGAGCAAGGCATCTACATCACTGTGGCTGCTGTTGCAATGGGAGCAAAAGTTGTGGAGCGCCATGTGACCCTAGATAAGACCTGGAAGGGAAATGACCATGAGGCATCCCTGGAGCCCTCCGAGCTGGCAGAGCTGGTCCGAGCAATCCGACTGGTGGAGACGGCAATGGGGTCACCAGTCAAGCAAATGTTACCATGCGAAAAGACCTGCCATGATAAGGTCAGTTTGATTCATTTAGGATGAACTTTAGCAAAAAGCTAAATGTTGAGACTGGAAGTCTGCATTTCAAGCTTGATTTTTTATTATTTCTCACAAGTGCCACTTCGTTAATTTAATTCAATTCAGTTTTATTTATATATCACCAAATCACAACAACAGTTGCATCAAGGCAAATTATATTATAAGATAAATAACGCTACAATAATACAGAGAAAACTCCAATAATCACATAAACCCCCATAGCTGAATTAAGGTGCACTAAAAAATTACTGGGGTCCCTTTTGTACAACCACACACATTTCACATGTCTTTGTGCAAGATATTTCTCTGTTATTCTGTTCCAAATATGTCTATCTTTTTACTTTAAGTGCATATGTGCCAGAAATTAGACACTTGGTTGATGTTACATAATATAAGGTTTATAGTAAGTCTCATTTCATGTAGGGTCTATCACGTTTATTTTAAAGTACCTTTTGAATTTTCTGCCAAAGGGGGCTTGGGCCTCTCCCTACCATCACTGGGCATGAAACAGGTTACAGCCTGGACAAACAGAGAGACAACAATACAATGTCACATCCATGATCAATTTAAAATCAATCATTAACCTAAGATGTTCTTGCACTTTGGAAGAAAACTCACTGTGGGAACTTGCAAACACAAATAGATTCATACATTAATAGTGCTAACAATTTCAGTGCCACGTTGTGTAATAGCAGCTTATAATTACCATAAAATACATACTTATGGTATAAATTTTATTTAGAGAAACAAAGACTAAACCTTGGCAACATTTGGCAATGTGGCAATACCTTATTTGTGAGATAGATCAAGTTGTTCCCATAAAAATGATAAATGTTTAGTATTTATATGTTGTTAATCTATCTGTGATTTCTGTATTCTTTGTTTTCTGCACAGCTGGGCAAGTCAGTGATAGCTAAGGTGGCCATTTCCAAAGGTACAGTGCTCAGCCCCGACATGTTTGCCGTGAAGGTTGGTGAGCCAAAGGGCATCCCTCCAGAGAACATGCAGAACCTAGTGGGCAAGAAGATCAAAGTGGATGTGAAGGAAGATGACAGCATCTTGGCAGACATGATAGAATGAATAACCTTCAAAACTGTTGGAATAGAGGCAGCCAGAAAGAGAGGGTTAGAAAATGTAGAAAGAAATTGGACAGGTGATGTGAACAGATAGAGAAACAACAAATAAGGGAAGAAAATATGGGCTTAAATGAAGATAAGGTGTGTATCTGGTCAAATTAATGGGAAGAGCGGAATTGTCATTCCTCTGCATAATTTGCACAAATAAAGCAAATTAAATGTGAACATGTCTGTACTTCAGAATTAGAATGCAGCTTAAGGTGCTCTATCTGTATGCTTCCATGCACTGTTTGCATGTAAAGGCAAAAATATCTGCATATTCTCATGTTAGGAATGAATGTTTACATTTATAGCATCAGATGCAAATATATCTGATATGCAAACATTTCCCCCAAAATAAGGAAACAACTGTGTATGAGATTTGTCAAAACTGACACATGCACTTTATAAGAATATACAAACACCTTCACTATTTTGTGAGTGATTTTTTTCCTGCTTCTGTTTTCCCAGCACACATTATTGGGTGATTATGGTGATATATGGTTATATAGGTTCCACACCAATCAAACACACCTTTACCACCTCTGTCATTTTTGCAGGCTTTACATTTGGAGAAATGATTATGGTCCTGGATTTTTTAATAATTATCCTTTAAATAAAAAAGTTCTGAAAACATCTAGTTTGCATCATCTTTATTCTGGAGTGATTCATCCCTTCCCATCCAAACATTTAAATATGGCAAAATGTGTCAATACAGAGGCTTCACACCAATTAGACACAGATTAATAAACCCAAGATGGTAACATTAGATATAAGTATGCAGTACTGAGTATAATTAGGTGTTAGGTACACATCAGTGTGTAATTTACAAACACAGTTTACAAAAACAGTTTATAAGTTTAAATATAATAATGACATTTTTTAACCTTAGAAACAGTGGAATCAACATTTAAACAATCGTCTCTATTAATTGTTCATGCCATCACAAAAATGGTCAAATCATTTATATGCAAAATAGTTAAATGTACATTTATAACTAAAACAAATTTTGTCAAGTTTTATAAACATTTATTGCAATCCATGGCTAATTCAGGGAGCTAATAGTTGTTAGTGAAATACAATGGGTGACCTCATCAAAAGTGAAGATCATCTATCGCTTAATTAAGCATTTGTTAGTGGAAGGCCAGCAGTACCACAAAAGTCTCGGCTATTTTTGACATGACAAAAGAGAAAAGAAAAAAATGGAAACAGGCAAAGGACAAAGTGATAAACAGCATACAAATCTTTATTGCAAGAGTCAACCTTAACCCGCTTCAGCTTTACAGAATACTGCAATGAGAGTGTGAAGGATTGGGAGGGGTTTAGGAGAGAAGCATTGAGCAACTTAAGGCACAGGCTACTCTCAGCTTGAATATACTGAACCTCCTGCAGTTAAAATTCAACGTTAATTAGGTTATGCTTCTGTGGACTCATTTTCCACAGCAGCACAGAAGCTGAGGGGCAGCTCGTCCCACAGCATAGCTTAAAGTTCATTGTTAGCATGGAGGAATTTGGGGCAATTTGGACATTTCATAGGTTTTGCTTTAAATAGTAAACTCAAACACCACTTTAATGTTGTAAAACATCAGGTTGTAGGTAACAAAAAAAGCTAACTATTATAAATAATAAATAGTGTTACATTTCTAATTAAGTTGGCAAGCAAATAGCACGTAAAGTTTACTCTAATGAAAAAGACATGAGCTAAAATGAATAATAAAATTCTTACTTTCTAACTGCTGCTTGCCAGGTAAAAATTGCTGCAGCTTCAATTTGTTTCAATTTAAACCCAACTACAAGACAAAAACAAAAAACAAACAAAAAAGCTAGCTAGTCATAGAATCAAAGAGGATATTTGGTTATTATTTCTGTTTACAATTCCTATGGGGTTGACTAACAAACTGAAGAAGCCCTGTGTTATTATATAGGTACTAATGTATGACATGAACCAGCTTGTTTGCATTTTCTGTCTTGGGCTTCTCAAAATATACAGAAACAAATAAATAAATAAGAAGTACAATCTGTACATCCTTTAAGAAACAAATATGCAGACCAGACAGCAGAGGACACCACAGAACATCCATGTATCATCCACCAAACAACACCATAACACTCCTTGAGTGTCTTTAAAGCAAGTCTCTTAAAAAAACTCTTTGAAAAAATGTTAAAGAAAGGGAAAAAATTGTGTCCCTTTGTTTAATTTCAGGTCTTCCCCGTTTAAGGCCACCTTCCCTTCCCTGTGAGCAATGATTCTCAAACTGTGGGCGCCCTCTACTGGTGGCCATCCAGCCATTTAAGAATGGGTGCAGACAACCAGAGGAAAATTATTGTGAAATTACTTTGAATTCATATAATAATTTCTTAGCAAAAATATAGAATAGTTAATTGATGCTGTTGTCCCCATCTAAAAACAAAAAAACAAAACACATCTAACCTCAGATCCTTTTTCATTAATAACTGTTGATTTAAAGAACACAATAATAAATACACTTAAAAGGTGGAGGTTTTTGAAAAAACAACACTAACTTGGCTTCTCTTCAGAAATAGAAGGCTTGATTAACTGGTGTATGAGAATACTGTACTTACATTCAAAGCTTCACTGACTATTCACACAGTTCTGAAAGTATGTATCAACCAACTGACTCAAGATTTCAAAACTCTAAACACAGTTCTATTTGTCTCACCAATATTAACTTTATAAATCTTTAAAAATTCCATCATTTAGATGTGTTTGGTCGAGGTAGAAACACTGGTGTTCAAAATGCAACATACTGAATACCAATTAATCTTACTCATGTTGTGCCTGAGCGCACTCAATTGGAAGGACAATTCAGCCATGTGTCAGGATAAAAACAAGGCCTCAAGTGACTTATACAGGTGTTACGAAACAAGATGGAGAAGCAAGAGCACAGAGGAAGAGTGATTGGAAGAGGCCTGTGAGGCAACAGAAGGCAATGTTCAAATTGTTATTGTCTTTTAAACGGACCAATTTGTGTAGCAAAAACAAATAAATATTTCTTATGTTATCTTTGTGATTTTATTTGTAGTATTTCCTGCCACATCTACATTAAATTAAAGTACTCAGGTTTGCTACATACACTGAAAAGTTGCTCATACATGTTCTTCTAGAACCATTTTCTTAATTCTGTTGTATAAACAAGTTAAACATGAATTTTCAGTTTGTCTGCACTGAGTCATCTCAAGTGGGTGGATTTACTTATTTAATAAATTCTTCAGACATTGTTTGCTTTGTGTTAAGACTGTCCTCTCTTTGTTTTACTTTCTGTTTTAAGACCACAGGCTGTTTATGTGAGACCAGGACCTTCATGTCTTTGAATAGGCTAAATCAGTTACTGCTGTTGGGCAGGTCTGAACTGAGATAAAATAATCAGCCCAGGCATTTGTGGTCCAGGCGACTCACCATGATCTCTATATATCATTTCATTTTGTTTGACTATTGATTTTAACATAGGTATTAATTGGGTCGGTACAATTGTTGTTGTGTTATTTCTCAGTTGCACTGCAGTGTGTGATAATAATTAAAATCTACTATTAGCAAATGGTTTATGGTCAAAGCAGCCATTGATTTTACCCGAATCCCTGAATCTATCCCTTCCTAATTATGTCCCTCCATCTATTTTCTTACCACGTGAAGGTGAAATTCACGTGGTGAGAAATTCACGTGTCTCTTCCTCAGCACCAGCAGCCTTCTCTGATTGTAAAGCTTGATTATTAGATGCTGCTGGTACTTCTGTTACAGTCACAGCCAGACCGATGCTAATATGTCGGTTAATCTCTTACCTCAAAGCACACTGTGTTCTGTTGATTTTATGTGCTGCACAATAATGTTTAATATTTAGTATTTACTGTCATATTCCCATATATCATTGTGATGTTGTTTTATTACTCTTGCTCTCTTCTGCTTGTTTTCTTTTTTCTTTCTCAGCAGGTGATCCAGGTGATTGATATATGCATTTTTTTTTTTTGCTGCCCATTCTGTTGGTTTTTGTCTTTTGCCCTTCTCCCCCGTCCCTCTTCTCAGCTGTTTCTCTTTCCCTCTTTCTTTCTCCCCTTCTTTCCCCCAGTCAAGTCTGTCCCGTATTCAGTAAGTGAAAATAAAATAAACAATAAAAGGTGAATCAAATGGACCATTACGGCAAGGCTGGGATGGGCAATTTGGTAAAGCAAATCCGTTGGGCATCTTTCTTTGCCTTTAGACAACAATTCTGATGGCAAAAGAGCCAAACGGGACAGACAAACAAACAAACAAACAAACAAACAAACAAACAAACAAACAAACAAACAAACAAACAAACAAACAAAATAACATGTCGGTTAATCTGACACATTTAGCTGCATCTCATATTAGTTTCTTTCAGTGTCCTCTCTCGGCTTTCCAGCTCCACCTTCTCGCTGCTTCTTCCACACCAAACATTTTCTTCAAGGTGCAGCGAAGGTAGGAGAGGGGCCGGTAGCGTTAGGACATTTGATTGGCTAATCCAGTTTCACTAATGAAAATGAACGAATGGGCTGCTGCCATTTCTTGTATGGCTGGTGCGCAGCGGGCACTTCAGGCCGTCCCATCGGCCCAAAAGTGAGTCGGACTCGGCTCACCGGGAAAATGCCCGGTACGTGCCCACTGGGCTAAATTTCATATATATATATACTTTGCTTGTAGCTTTGAGCTTTGGTTGGAAAGCTCAAAGCTTTGATTGGAAAATGTCTATTCAACCACTTGTTTCACGGGAAGTTTATAAATATAAATGTACATATCCATAAATGTGATTTTCCATAGCTATAAATTTGTCGATGCAAATAAAAACAGAACAGAATGGTTGCTTTTATTTTGAAAGAAAATCCGCGATTGCTACGTTGATCCACAAAGGCGGAAGTTGCGGCACATCCTGTTTGTGCATGACGTTAACTGTTCCGGTTATCTACCCGGGTTGACACTTTTTAGTTGTCTTTATTACTTTCACTGGTTGTACTCGCTTTCTTTTCTACCAACAAAATGCCGTTAGAATTTGAGCTGTGTCCCGGTCGTATGATCGGAGGGAACCATCCGTGTTTCATCATAGCTGAGATTGGACAGAACCACCAGGGAGACATTGAGATCGCAAAGAAAATGATAAAAATGGCAAAGGTAATGTAAAAAAGCAAACACGTATCGGTTTGTCTTTTAGGTATATTTACGCACAGACAATCAAACACACGCACGCACACGATATACCGTCTGTTTCCTGAACTTCATTCATAAGAAAGCAATATGACACGTTCCTCTGCTTCACCCAAGCAAATCATAAACTTTTCGTTTCAGACATGAAATCCTGAAAGCAAAGTTGGATGCTTCATTTAACCAGTTTATGCCATTTAAACGGTGTTTCTGGCATAAGCTGCAAAATATTAAATTACTAGATTTATGAATGGAGTTTGGCTTCTCTTTCTGTGCCTGTCCTATAGCGCCCTCTTGTGCCTGCTGCTTGATTCAAACCAGACGTGAATTGTATTCAATTGTAGTAACATTTGTCTTAAATTCGTTAGCTGTGTTCATGTGCCCATTAAACCTGTTATGAACGATTTTTATCATGTCCACATCTTTTTAGTACAACACTTACAATTTTTTTCCCAGAACACTATCAAGTTACAGGTATTTATCAAGTGTGTCTTGTAGGATCTTAAAAGATACGTGAGAGCAACTCAAGAAACTAGTACCATTCAAAAAAAACAAAAATCAAAAATCTTATCCCCACCTCCTCAGGACTGTGGTGCAGACTGTGCCAAATTTCAGAAGAGTGAATTAGAGTTTAAGTTCAACAAGAAAGCCTTGGCCCGCCCATACACCTCCAAACACTCCTGGGGGGAAACCTACGGTGAGCACAAGCGCCATCTGGAGTTCAGCCACGATCAGTACAGGGAACTGCAGAAATATGCAGAAGAGGTGGGGATCTACTTTACTGCATCGGGAATGGATGAGGTAAGGGAGAGTTTTGTTCATAGTATTATGGTACTTTACTCAGTGGAGAAGTTTAACCATAAGCTTTTCTGTCTTCAGATGGCGGTGGAGTTTCTTCATGAGCTTAATGTGCCTTTCTTCAAAGTGGGTTCTGGAGACACCAACAACTTCCCCTATCTAGTTAAAACTGCCAAAAAAGGTGAGAGTGAAATACCATGTGTGGAGAAATGGCTCAAGTTTGAAACTCAATCATCGGCATCAGTGTTCAATATATATATATATATATATATATATATATATATATATATATATATGATAGGGGTGCAACGATACACAAAATTCACGATTCGGTTCGGTTCGATACTTTGGTGTCACGGTTCGATATTTTTTCGATACAAAAAAATGTTCATGCATTTTTAATTTGTCATTTATTAAAATTATAAATATATATTTTAACTCAAAAGTACAGTTTTTAAATTGAACCCTAACCCTTGTGCGTGTTTTTTATTTTGACAGCGAATGCGCACCTGCGGACCACTTATGTGCAGCCCTGGTTATTTAGCTCATCATATTGCAGCCACAGAAATTCTTTTGTCCATGAAACCATAAAGCTGCACTTTCTTTTTGCCTTATAGTCTGATTTATCATAACTTCTCCGTTTTGTGGTAAGCTTTTCTTTGGCTGTCACTTCTTCACCCTGACCTGTCTTATTTGGCTCAGCAGAACTGAAATGCTTTTACACATGCACTCACATAAGCTCAGCGATTCTCTGCGCGATCAACCTCTCACATGTTTAAGCTTGCTGCGGGAGATTTCACTTGTCATGTTTTTTAGATTAGATAGAACTTTATTAATCCCTCGGGTGGGTTCCTCTGGGAAATTCGATTTGCATAGTTTGCATAGTAAGCTAACGATTAATAAGACGATGTCAGAGGAATTGGTGCACAAATTATCATCACTCACAGATCAGTGCTGTCGCTCTCTATACACAGTTCGCACGATTGCAAAGTGAAAGCAAAAAAACAAGCGCAAATTCAAACGCGACTTCAATATGTCACATATTGACAGTGGCTCACCGATGCCAATGACATAATTACCCAGCTACATTTCTGAAAGAATGCAAAAGCATTGACATATATTTTTCCTACAATAGCCCGACGGGCAGGGAAGAGATAGATTTTGGTAGCCCGACTGAAAAAAATCGCTAGCTCCGGGACGTCGGGCTAGCGATATTGCAAGCCCTGTATCTGATTGAGGAATCACTCATCTTTGGAAAAGAGAGTTTATTACAGAGAAATGGCTCTTTCCAAAATAAAAGCTATACTATCCGCTTCTTCTGGGCTATATTCTCAGCAGCATATTAAACATATAAGGAGAATCATGTGCTAACAGCTGTCTAAATGACTCGGCTAAAGTTAGTAGCATGCTTGCTTTTTTTTGTCTGCTTCCACTTGTCTTTGCACTAGGATGATGTCGGCGTAAATGTGCACTCATATTCGTTGTGTTCCCACTAGTGCTTTCAGGTTAATCTCGTTGAAATGACCTTAACGCCACAACACGGCAAATCTCCGTTAACGAGCTACCGCCGATCGCTCCGTGCATGAGGCTAGACGGCCAACACGTTAACGAGCTAACTGCGCTAACACACTAGTTCACACCAATGTAATTGAGCATTGCATGGCACATCCAACATACTGTTTTACTTTAGTCCATGACTCGCTTACCTTCAGGGTCATACGTCACATGAAAACCAAAATAATTCCAAACGCCAGATCTGAATGAGGTTCAACTTGCCTGTTGCAAGGAGAGCTTAACTTCTGTCTCGCTAGCTTGCCCTGCGCTCTTCCTTCTGACTATGCTATCTGTGTTGAGCGCTCAGTGGATCTGCGCTCGACAGTGCAGCCTAGGCGGAGTAGTTGAACACAGATTCACTGAGCGCTCAACACAGACAGCATCGTCAGAAGGAAAATTGATAAAATAAATTACAAATGTTGTATTGTTCGATACATATGCGTACCGAACCGAAAGCACTGTATCGAACGGTTCAATATCGATACGAATATCGTTGCACCCCTAATATATAATATATTGTGTAATGACCTGGCTGGGGTTGTTAGCCAGGTGCATTCTGGGTATTGTGTTGTCTCTGTGTTTTCTATCGTTCTGCTAGTTCATATGTGTTGATTTGCATGTTGTGTTAGTGTTATGTTAATGTAAGCCACAGTGAAGTTGATGTGTGTTCTGTGGAGGGGGGTGAATTGGTATAGTTGGCTGTCACCGCGACTCTATGTGGTGGGAGCGTGATAGGGGTTCGGTGTCAGCAGTGTTACGTTGTGTGAAAAAAGACGGCAAATAAATGACTGGTGTGAACCACTACTGCCTCCTGCTGGATCATTTGGGGATTATCAGTCTGCTGCTGAGACGCTCGGGGTCGTGCGGTGTATGAGGCACGAGCGCTCTCCATTCGCTGTGAAGTTTAGCGATAGCTGCTAGCGCCCCGCTAGCCGTTTTAGCTAGTGAGCAGTTTAGCCAGTTTAGCTCCACTAACCCACGGTCGTTACAATTGGTGTCAGAAGTGGGATTCATGAGTGTCTAGCAGACACTATGGAGCCGACCATAGGCGAATTAGAGCACGTAATCCGAGACAACAGCTCGCTTCTGGAAAGCATGGCTGCCGAGACCCAGCGGAGAAGACCCGAGCTGGGGCGGCCAGAGGGCCACAGCGCGCCCCGGAACAGCCACCCCCTGCTCTCCCTGCGACGGGAGGGGATTCCTGGGGCCGCACCACAGCTTCCTGGCAGGACGGCTGCTAAGCTACAGCACTACACTGGGGCGACGCAGCTGGAGCCGTATCTGGCCCAAGTCACGCTGGCTGCCACTCACAACGGGTGGGGTCAAGAAGAGACTGCCACCCACCTGGCGCTTGCACTGGAGGGCCCAGCGCTCCAGGTTCTGCTGGACCTGCCCCCAGAGGAGCAGCGCGACCTCCGGGCCTTGACCACGGCGCTCGGCAGACGGTTTGGACAGAGACCACCAGCCGAACAGAGCAGGGAGGAGCTGGCTTGCCGACGCCGACGCGAGGGAGAGAGCCTGGGGTCCTTTGCTGCGGACGTCCGCCTCTATGCCCGACGGGGCTACCCGACATTCCCAGGAGCGGCACGAGAGGAGCTGGGTCTCCACGCCTTCCTGAGGGGCCTCACACCGGAGAGGCTGCGACAGCATGTCCGGCTGTCATCCCCCCGAGACCTGGAGGAGGCACTGAGGGAGGCTGAGCGGGCTGAGGAGGTGCTGCGGGGCGAGCCAGGGACCCGACGATCGGTCAGGATGGTCGAGCGAGAGATGCACGCGTCCCAGTCGGTCCCAGACGAGCCCAATCAGAGGCAGTTCCACGTCGGAGGCGCCGGACGGACTGCTGTTATCGGTGCGGGGAACCTGGTCACCTCGCCCGGAACTGTCCCGCACCTAGTCCTCGGAGCCGAGTGACATCACCGACGGGAAACGGCCACGGGGTGGGACAGTGAGGGAACCCCCACCCCAATCGTTAAACCCTCTCCATGACACTCATCCCGTGGTGGGCCGCTGTGGGTCCACCCGTGGACTGTACCTGGACTGTATAGTTGATGGACGGTCTTGCCGGGCCCTGGTAGACACGGGGTCCACCATCTGCTTGCTGCGAAGGGGGGTGCTCCCGGAGACGGTTGGCTCATTGCCAAAAGACTGGACCCCTACTCACACAGCGTTGTACACTGTCACAGGAGAAAAGACTGTGATGCCGGGGAAAAAGACTCTGCAGGTGGTGGTGGGAACGAACAGTGTGAACCATGAGTTCTGGCTTGCCGACATAACAGACGAGTGCATTGTTGGACTGGACTTGCTGGCCCACTGGGGGGCACGGGTCGATGTACCGGGAGTTGCCATCCACCTTGGTGCTGAGACCGTGCAGCTTCAAGTGGGCCGCGGTAGCCAGGGACAGACCCCCACCCCACCAGCACCCCCAAAGCCCTTACGCCCCGCAGCTCCATGCCACAGCCAGGGGCCGAGGGCGGCAGGGGTGCGGAAGAGGACCCAGGGGGTGGACGTAAGCAGGGCCAACATCCCGCAGCCAGAGTCGCCGCCCAGCTCGGCAGTCTCCCCGTCACCTGAGACTGTCGCGGCAGTAGAGGAGCTTGGGCGGCGAAGTGGGGTGCACCTCAGTGCGACACAGCAGCAGCAGTTGCAGAGCCTCTTGGCAGAGTTTATGGACACTTTTGCCGCCAGGGAAGAGGACTGCACAAGGACGGGCCTGGTGCAACACACTATAGACACTGGAGCAGCTGCTCCAATCCGGCTGCGGCCCCACCGCCTGCCCCTCGCCAAACGCCAAGCTGCCGAGGGACTGATAAAAGAGATGGCAGCTAATGGCGTCATTGAACCCTCGGATAGTCCATGGGCCGCACCTATGGTTATGGTGCGGAAGAAAACAGGGGGGTGGCGCCCTTGTGTGGACTACAGGCGTCTGAACGCGGTCACCCGCAAGGACTCTTACCCGTTACCTCGCATCGATGACGCACTGGATTACATCGCTGGGTCCAGTTGGTTCAGCTCGCTAGACCTCCGCAGTGGGTACTGGCAGGTGGAGCTCGCTGCCGAGGCGCGGCCCAAGACTGCATTCACCATAGGGCAAGGACTGTGGCAGTTTAAGGTGATGCCTTTTGGACTATGCAATGCACCAGCCACGTTTGAAAGGTTAATGGAAAGGGTCCTCAAAGACATTCCCCGTGCCCGCTGCGTGGTCTATTTGGATGACTTGCTGACTCATGCTAAGGACTTTGAACAGGCCGTGGCCAACCTACGAGAGGTTCTGACTGCCATCCGCGGGGCCGGACTAAAGCTGAACCCGGCCAAGTGCAACCTTCTTGCTCGCCAGGTGAAGTTCCTGGGACATGTGGTGAGCGAACAGGGGGTGGCTACTGACCCCGAGAAGGTGGTTGCTGTGGGGGACTGGCCTACCCCATCGAACGTCGCCGAGCTACGAAGCTTCCTGGGGCTGGCCTCCTATTACAGGAGGTTTGTAAAAGACTTTGCCACCGTCGCTAGCCCCTTGCATCAGTTGACAAACAAGGGTCAGCGGTTTGGTTGGACGGAGGGCTGTGCAACGGCTTTCGAGCAGCTGAAAACTGCCCTTGTGAGTGCCCTGGTCTTGGCGTATCCTGACCCCAGCCAGCCTTTCATTTTGGACACCGACGCCAGCAACGTGGGGGTCGGAGCGGTGCTCTCCCAGAGGGGAGAGGCTGAGGAGCGAGTGGTGGCATACTACAGCTGCAGCCTCAGCCGGGCCGAGAGGAATTACTGTGTTACCCGGCGTGAGCTGTTGGCTGTGGTCCTGGCGGTTCGTCACTTCCGACCTTACCTCCTGGGCACTAAGTTCCTGCTCAGGACAGACCACGCCAGCCTAACCTGGATGCTGAACTTTCGCCAGCCAGAGGGTCAGGTGGCCCGGTGGCTGGAAATACTACAAGAGTACGACTTTGAGGCCCAGCACCGACCAGGGCGGCAACACGCCAACGCTGACGCCCTGTCCAGGCGCCCCTGTTCTGCGGATGAGTGCCGGTACTGCAGGCGCATGGAGGAGCTGGACCGGGGTCCGACATCGGCAGCAGCAGAACCTGAGGGTGTGGGTGAAGGGCAGGAACCTTTCACCGCGGCGGAGCTACAGCAGCACCAGGTGAGCGATCCAGCGCTGGAGATGGTGAGGGACTGGATGGAGGCAGGGACACGGCCAGACTGGTCCGCCGTGTCTTCCCAAGGGCCCGAGACAAAGTCGCTGTACTCCCAGTGGAACAGCCTGGAGCTCCATGGCGGTGTAATCTACCGGCGGTGGCGAGCGCCAGACGGGGGAGGCGACATACTCCAGCTCCTGGTTCCCCAGGCCTTGCGGCCTGAGGTCCTCCGCTGGGTCCATGGGGCTGCAGGTACTGGCCATTTTGGGAATGGCAAGACGTTGCGACGGCTGAGACGGCGGTTCTACTGGCCGGGGTGTCGTCAGGACGTGGAGATCCACGTCCACTGCTGTGACGACTGCACGGCGCAGAAAGGTCCCAGCCAGCGCTCCCATGCCCCATTGCAGCAATACCTAGTTGGGGCGCCAATGGAGCGGATCGGAGTGGATATCCTGGGTCCATTCCCTGTGACTGATGCCGGCAAGCGGTATGTCCTGGTCGCGATGGATTATTTCTCAAAGTGGCCAGAGGCGTACGCGGTGCCGGACCAGAGTGCGGTGACGACGGCGCGGACTCTGGTGGATGAGATGTTCACGCGGTTTGGTGTACCGGAGGAGCTCCATAGCGACCAAGGGAGGAACTTTGAGAGCCAGGTGCTGGGAGAAGTGTGTCGGAGGCTGGGGGTGAGAAAAACGAGGACCACCCCCCTCCATCCTCAGAGCGATGGTCTGGTTGAGCGGTTCAACCGCACGCTGGCCACCCAGCTGGCCATCCTGACCAGCCAACATCAGAGGGACTGGGACCAACACCTGCCCCTTGTTTTGTGGGCATATCGAACAGCAGTGCAGGAGTCAAGTCAGTGTACTCCTGCGGCGTTGATGTTCGGAAGGGAGCTACGGACCCCGGTGGACTTGGTGTTCGGAGCGCCCCCTGAGCCGGAGATTGCTGGTGGACCAGAGATGGACTACTTCCGGCGGCTCAGGGAGCGGTTGCACACGGTGCATCAACTGGCAAGACGGACATTGGAGGGAGCCGGGGCCCGCCAGAAACGGGCGTATGATACCCGTGCGCACGGTCCTATGCTGGGGGCCGGAGATCGGGTCTGGGTGTTCTGCCCCCAGAGGAAGCGGGGGCTGACCCCCAAGCTCATGAGCCACTGGCAAGGCCCGGGCGAAATCCTGGAACAGCTGTCGGAGGTGGTCTTCAGAGTCCGGATGCCGGGGCGGGGAAGGCGGGTGGTGCTACACAAGGACCGGCTGGCGCCATACCATCCACTTGCCCCCAACCCGCAGGCTGGTGTGCAGCCTGGGGACTCCTCGCCCCCTACGCCCGGCCCGGAGGGGGGCGCCATGGATTCCCAGTCGAGGCCGAAGCGTACTCGACGCCGGCCCGGACATTTGCTGGACTACATTGTGGACAGTTAAGGTTGTGGGGACACTAAACCTTCTTGGGAGGGGGCTGTGTAATGACCTGGCTGGGGTTGTTAGCCAGGTGCATTCTGGGTATTGTGTTGTCTCTGTGTTTTCTATCGTTCTGCTAGTTCATATGTGTTGATTTGCATGTTGTGTTAGTGTTATGTTAATGTAAGCCACAGTGAAGTTGATGTGTGTTCTGTGGAGGGGGGTGAATTGGTATAGTTGGCTGTCACCGCGACTCTATGTGGTGGGAGCGTGATAGGGGTTCGGTGTCAGCAGTGTTACGTTGTGTGAAAAAAGACGGCAAATAAATGACTGGTGTGAACCACTACTGCCTCCTGCTGGATCATTTGGGGATTATCAGTCTGCTGCTGAGACGCTCGGGGTCGTGCGGTGTATGAGGCACGAGCGCTCTCCATTCGCTGTGAAGTTTAGCGATAGCTGCTAGCGCCCCGCTAGCCGTTTTAGCTAGTGAGCAGTTTAGCCAGTTTAGCTCCACTAACCCACGGTCGTTACAATATATATAATTTTAAGAATCCTGATTTAAATTCTACTGATTCTTAGTGAACACCTAATTCATCCTCTCTGTTTAAGGCCACTGTCCCTTTAAGTCACATTTCTTCTGGCTCCCCCTTACAAATAAAAGATTTGAGCAGCACCTGATTGAGGCTTCTGTAACCAGAGCCAGAGTTGTATACCTAAGATTATGGTTCTGTGAATAGTTGCTGTTATACAGCAGTAGAATGTTAGGAAAAAACTGAGAAATTGTTCAGCTAAAGTTGTTTAAAACATGAACTTAATGCTCAGAGATTACCTTTGCATATACATACCTCATCATTTAACGCTTTGGTTTTGTTTAATTTGACCATCCATCATTTTAATTAGATGTAGATTAAATAGATAGACTATATTACAGAAATCAAGAAAAAGCACAGGTACACTTTAAAAAGGAAAAAAAGAGAAAACGATAGACAACTCAATACATGCACCATGTAATATATAAAATGTGTCTTAAAGGAAGCATACATTTATAATTTTATAAAATGTGACACAGAATTACAATTTAATATTTAGAATGTAATTTAAACTTTAAATATAGTTGGACCTCGAGGAGTCTGTGTCTGTTTTCATTCTGCATAAATATGGAATACATGAACTCTACACTGTACAAGCAAGGCAGTGTACAATAACTCCAGAGGAATACTGAGGGGTGTCGTAGCGCTTAGCTTACTGCCAGTAACATGAGGTTTCTTATAGTGTTAGTGTTGCTGTCTTTCATTTGCCAGGACGCCCCATGGTGGTGTCCAGCGGGATGCAGTCCATGGAGACGATGCGTCGGGTCTACAAGACGGTCAAGGAGCACAACAAAAACTTTGCCATCCTGCAGTGTACCAGCGCCTATCCTCTGGAAGCTGAAGATGTCAACCTCAGAGTGATTACGGTGAATCTTCTAATTCAAACTGCATGTGGGATTATTTTGAAGGGTGTGTTCCTTTGGGTATGAGCAAAATAATCCAGAGAGTCCAGAATGATCCAGTTTTACAGGTTATGAAGCTTATTTTTTATCCCTCAGCCTGAAAGGCTTGGGGTATTGTTGTCACCCTGCCGTGTGGGCTGGACTTAAAATGACTGGTGATCTGCACAACAGCATTTTTATATCATGTCAATAGCAACTGCCTGTAGCATCTTGTCAAAAAAAACCCCACATGAACATGAGTACATGTTGCAAATTGTAAAATGACTAACTTTTAAGAATAACATGTATGTCACCCATTTGTTGGCTGCAGGAATACCAGAAGGACTTTCCAGATATTCCCATTGGGTATTCAGGCCATGAGTCTGGAGTCAGTATAACAGTGGCGGCTGTGGCTCTGGGAGCAAAGGTTGTTGAGCGCCACATAACCTTGGACAAGACGTGGAAAGGAAGTGACCATGAAGCATCACTTGAGCCCGCTGAACTTGCTGAGCTGGTTCGCTCTATCCGACTGGTGGAGAGGGCACTGGGAAGCGGAATCAAGCGGATGTTACCCTGTGAGAAGCCGTGCCACGACAAGGTCAGAACGCCTTTCTCTAAAAAAAGAATTAATTAAAAATACTCAGCTTTACTGTTTAGCAAGCTTTTCAAGCAAATGTCCAACTTTTTCCTTTAATAATGTTGCTTTGTTTGCTGTTCTTTCAGCTGGGTAAGTCAGTGGTAGCCAAAGTAAAGATCCCCAAAGGAACAGTTCTGACTGAGGACATGTTGACGGTGAAGGTGGCAGAGCCCATGGGCGTTGTAGCTGAGGACATTTTCCAGTTGGTCGGAAAGACCGTCAAAGATGACGTGGAAGAGGACGACAGCATCGTGCCTGAGGTCGTCGATTGTTATGCCAAGAAGGCAAAGTACTGAAAATTGAAGGGAAGACCGAAGTCACTAGAGAAAGTGTAGTTGATTCATTGAAGGTTAGTTCTGAAGGTGCTTAATCTGAAACGTGGATGAGAGTAAGGGTTATTTTTCTTGGTGTTGCTGAAAGGCATGGGTGATCAGTAATTTGTTACATAATTGGACAGTTCATCAGATGGTTTTAATGTTATCACGTGCCCCTGCTTTAGTTCTCTTTAGCCAAAGAGTTTTTACATTTTCTACAAGTGGTCTCACATAATGCACTTTCTGGCAAACACTTTGATCTCAGCATCCGGTTTAAGTCCAACACTTTGAGAGATGGCACAAGAGTTGTTACCGCTAACCTTGCGTTCTTTGTGCTACCGTTTTTGCCTACACTTGAGTGATTATATAAATGTTGAATAGGCACTGCTGTGGCCCCATCATCTCATCCCATAGCAGTGAGGTCACGGAGGCTATTTGCTCTTTGTGTACGACCTCATTGACCAGCTGAGGTTGTCAACTTTTGCCAGAAAGAAGTTGTATTTATATCGTTTCTTCAGAAAGAGGAAAATGAGACTAATGCTGAGAGGGAAGCAAAACTAAATCAGACACCTTACACGTTACACATGCATTTGCCCTTTTACCCATTCTTGATTCATTTATTTTATTAATTTCTTTTGGTGGGGGGGTCATGAATTGAAAATTCCTCATTTTTGTTCCGGCACTTATAACACACTGCACTTCTACTTTTCAGATTAAAAATGTTTGTTTACACCTGTAAATGTCAACATTTTGATATCTGTTGAGGTCTGTAATGTAATGGAAGAATGAAAATTTTTCAAATTAAAATTTTGCCTCAACACTGATGTTGTTTTGTTTTTTGTTCTTTACATAGATGAACTAATTCTCATGGATGAGAATGTTCATGTCATGGATCATTTACTACTACTACTATAGTTGTCATATATGAAGATATAATAAATTCCACATCTTGGGTAATACACATTATTTAGAAATGGAAAAATAAGAACCTGGGTTTTTAAATACTGAGGTGAATAATTATACTATTTTCAAAGTAAATGCTTAGTGAATTCTTATAGATGAGTTTTTTTTTCAAGTAAGTCTCTAATACACTCTTACATTGTACTTGTTATTTAAATATATTTCATACTATTTCTGTTGTTAAGGTTTAATATTTTTATGCCTGTGTGCAGCTTTGCTTTAGTTGAACTTTTTCCACATCACAGTTAAATCATTTAGATAGATTTGATACATTAAATAAATTTGACTGAATATTTACTTCATGACATGTTGAGCTGGTCAGTTAAGTAGTAAAAGGGGTTATTAATTAGTTTCAGTTGATTTAGTGCAATAATGAGACAACCCCCCAAAACAGCTATGATTTGGGGCCGCTGAACTTTTTTTTTTTTACCCCCCTCATATTTTCTGACTGTGTTTGTGTTTGGCTTGGGTCAGTGTCACTGTGATACCATGAGGCAATACCTGGATCATACATAGGTTGCGCAAGTTGCTCATCTTCTCCAGGATGCCGCATCAATGCGTTCCATTGCCAGAAGGTTTGCTGTGTCTCCCAGCACAGTCTCAAGGAGATACCAGGAGACAGACAGTTACTCTAGGGGAGGTGGACAGGACTGTAGAGGTCCTTAACCTGAAAGCAGGACTACTCTCTAGTACCTTAATCATTAATCATAAATCAGTGCTTCATGATCTGTGAATCACTGTGAAACATGTTTTTATGTTAATGGAGTATTTTCTGTAAATGAAAGGTTTTACATTGGGACTGTAAAAAACTAATTTCATTCTCCACTAGATGGAGATGTTTGCTCTGGATCCTCCCGTAACTCCATTCACAGCATGACTGCCATTTCAGTAAATGTGAAACATAATTATATCAGATAAGAAACTTTTGTCCTATTGAGCCCCCTGAGCCAGAGCTGAACCAACTTGCTACTGATTTCCCTGACAATATCATAAAATATATAACGTTCTGGTTTTGTGGTGTGGGTCGGAAATTAAACTGAAGCTAATGCAAACTAATCACTACTCTGGTCTGGCCTTCTAACATCATTCCTAGCTACTAATATCACAATCTTCATGTGTAACAGAACTTTATCAGTTTGCTGTTGAGAGGAAATACCCTGTTGACAAAATAAGATTCATCTCTAACTGCTGTCGACAGAAATACGAGGAGAAACATTTGCTCCACAATCTTAAAATAAAGTGTCAGCTGCAGAGGAAGCAGGTGCAGTCCTGTGGTAAATGTTGGTTTCGTTCCAGTAAGAACGAAGAATACAGAATTTACCCATTCTGTATGCTAAGTGATTATGCCAAATAACATGCAGTATATATTAGGGTTATATACTGCTAGGGTTATATATACTGGGTTATATTAGTTTTTTTTTTCAAGTAAGTCTCTAATACACTCTTATATTGTACTTGTTATTTAAATATATTTCATACTATTTCTGTTGTCGAGGTTTAATATTTTTATGCCTGTGTGCAGCGTTGCTTTAGTTGAACTTTTTCCACATCACAGTTAAATCATTTAGATACATTTGATACATTAAATAAATTTGACGTAATATTTACTTCTCTGGTTGAACACTGTAGCTTAGCAGCCGCAAAGAAATGTGAGATATTTCTAGCTTTGCATTTCTCCAGAAACCGCAATCTGCATGGTTTAAATTCATTTATTTGTTATAGGGAACTAAGCTCAATAGTAACAGTTCAGCTCAAGGCTTAGTGTTATAAGCTATATGCATTATAGGGTTTACGTTACAGTGAGAAGCCTTATTCATGACAAGTACAAAGACTGTATCTGACCTGCTCAGAGGCCAGTATAAAACTCATGTGTGAACAGGGACAGTCCTGCAAACTTTACTGTGATCCTAACGATTGAAATGTTTGAACTGAGCATCATTATCTGCTCAAAACATGCATTCATGAATTTGCTATACATTAGTGTCTCTATCTGCAATCTGAAAATGTAAACTCTACAGTGGATGATCTGGTTACGCTGTTATCTGATGCGAGACATTTTGCTAGCATGGGTCTCCTTGTCCTGTCAGACAAAAGAATTACTGCAAATCAATACAAATTTATTTTAATTGGTCACTGTAACCCTTTAATTAAACATTTTTTTCCTGTTTGAATCATCAGTAGGCTGCATCATAAATATTTGGTGAATTATTATTATTGTTTTATTTCATATCTTTGGATATATATAAATATACAACATATAATATAAAATACATTTGAATTTCCTGGTCATTTTCAAATGTTGTGTTCAAACCTTTCAGTTTTTCAACAATTATTCTTATGTCAAATGATTTCTATATTTCTATTAACAGCTAAAGCTGATAAATTTGCCACTAACAGTTGAGAGAGACTAACAGCGAAAATTACATTTTCTTTTTTAAATGAGTGTTATATCTAGATGTCTTTATGACTGTAAATTGCTTTTGTGCCTGGCAGGTGTGGTGATTGAAGGGGTGAGCTTATTGAAAGGTCACTTTTTGGAGAGTAAGTGAACTCAGCTATTCATAGACTCATTATATAGATCTCACCAATTACCTGGGCCGTCCCTGTTCACAGAGAAAATGTCCCTCCCTTTCCAACTTAGCTGCTATTTCAGACAGGAGCTTTTAGCCAATAAGCTGCTGCTGATCCTAGCTTCACAGAGGAACATCCATTTTGCGTTCTTTTCATTGACCTAGGAAGGAAAGAAACCCACTTCAGCTCTTAACCTAATATAAAAAATATATATGCAGTTAATTGTGCAGCTTATTTTTCATGCAAAAGTTTTGCAGGTATATTTATGTTTGCTTAGGTTTGATCAAATTCAGTCACCCAGATGTGGCTAGACCTTTGCACGGAATCTACATCTATTTAAGGGTTATTCCCTAGCTTGTGTTATTGCTCATTGTGATTGCAATTATTTACATTTCAAATTATATACTAGGTGTACCTCGCCTACCCCAAAGGTTAGGTTAGCTCGGCTGATTATGCAACACATTTAGCCTTGCTAGGACTTTACATAGCTCTTAATCTCTCAGCTACAGATACACAGTCAGTACAGAGGTCAAACTTGTCTGCACAAAACCAAGTGTCTCTTCAGGACATGGCAATACTATGCTTTCCCATGTGGAAATATATAACCAGAGAGAATGCAAAGTTTTTATAGTTTGTAAATTCCTTTTTCCTTCCTTCCTTCCTTCCTTCCTTCCTTCCTTCCTTCCTTCCTTCCTTCCTTCCTTTATGTGACATGGTCTTAGAGAGTATCCAAACCACCTGGACAAACATTAGAAATAATATCTTTCTTATCCTTTCAAGAAAATTTAACAAAAGTCTCAGTCATGATATTAAAATGTAATTAAGATTTTAAATAGTCTTGGTTTGGTGAGAAAACAAAGAAATGAAGATGCAAATTTTGCTTACAAAGGAAAATAAGCAGTCCACCCCATTAAGTATACTCCCATTTAATTGGATAAGAGCAATTGGAGGTGAGAAAGGTCCCATAGGATTTAATCCCAGCAGGGTTTGTGGTTTGTAAGGAAACTGAAACAGCATTATTCGGATTATTCTTATTCTACATGTTATTCTGAATACACGATTCAAAATGAGTATGTCTTTACCAATGTGTGAATGTGTGTGTGAATGGGTGAATGACTGAATGTAGTGTGAAGCGCTTTGGGGTCCTTAGGGACTAGAAAAGCGCTATACAAATGCAGGCCATTTACCATTTAGAAGAATTTTCTGATGAGATTTTTTATAACGAGGCTAAATCTGTATTTTTTTGGTACAATACATTTGCCTATTACATGCTTATTCTCCCTCATACATCTGTCTTAGAGACATGCTAGGTAACAGAAATGGCAGCATCATTTGATCTTGCCCTCAGGTAGCTGCTCCGGCTTAACCCTGACCTGACATTAAGACTGTTTCCTAAGAGTGGGTGCGGCATTCAAAGCCCATTACATACATTCAGTAAATAAAAGACAGCATGGTGATATCACTTCCATAACAACTTGTTATTTATGACATTAGCATAACTGATCAATCCCAACATCCAAACTACTTACCTAATATCAGATGGTTCTTGTGCTGCCAAAACAGCTCTAATGTAAATTCTTTGAGAGGGGGAGGGGTTAAAGGTCAGTTTTGTTTGACTGCTAAATCTTAGCAGTGAATTGCAGAGTGGGACATCTTTGGATCCCACTACATTGAATGGATCTTCCAAATGCTTGATTGGATTGGGCTCTAGGGAGTGTAGAGGTCAGGTCATCAATTTGGACTCTTTGTTATGTTCCTCAAGCAGTTCCTGAACAGCTTTTGCAGCTTTGTACTGTCCAGCAAGAATCCAAGAATTCGCCACTAAAAGGAAAATATATGTTTGTATACATCATAGCCTTTTTATTTATTTATTAATTTATTTTGAAAACCAGTCTAATATGCACACAAGATATATGCTGAAGTTTGTTACAAAAACATAAAATCTAAAGTTTGGGGGAAGAAGCACCCAAAGGCATCTTGTTTCATGAATCATTCTGATCTATTTAAACTTGGTATTTATACATCAGGTTAAATGTTTTTCTTAAATTGTTTTTGGTTTTGCTACCTACAAAGTAAATGTTAAGTTATTTAGGTTTCTTCTCTGTTAATTGAGTTTTTTGGTGTGGGAGTAGGGGAGATTAGGTAAGAAAAAGCAGAGCTGCATCATATTTCAAATATGAAATGTGAAATTTATGGTTTGTCCATCTTTGTAAGAAATCACAGTAACTTATTTTGTACTTTCAAAGTATATACATACCTCAGAATCTATTCTCTCACATGTAAATATGTTTTATGCAGCTTAATAAGGTATCTAACCCTCTAAGAAAAAAATTACTTAAATTAATAAAACTAAATGGCAAAATGACATCCTATAACTTTCATTTTTTTAAATAGTTTGGCATCCTATTTATAGGTTATAAACCTCTAACGCATACAAATATCATGCAGCATCTATTGTGAACTGTGCTGCAGAGTATTGCATAACAGAGTAAGTAGGATCATTTTCAAGCGCTTTATACACAAGACTGTGATCTGATAATTTCAGCCTCATCAAGCTGTAAGCTTATTGTTCTCAATCCATTATCTGTTCACTTGTTTGTAGAGCTAGGAAGGAATTATGCAGGTGATTTGGAGAGGTGGGGCGATAGGAAGGGTGGCCAGAGGAAGCAGATACGATTGACATATATAGTGATCCTCATTTTTTAACAGTGACTTGGCGACAGAGAGGACAAGGAAGGAGGAGAAAGTAAAAGGAGGTGGCCAGTGTCAATGGGGGAGGAACACTGAAAAAGAGGGAGGAGCTCCTTCAGGACATGCTGTCCTGAAGCTTTCTGTGCTTAGAGAAGAAAATCTCACTGAGGATTTACTGTTGAGACCTGCACTGAACACCTGGGATCATTTTGTTTTAAGAGTCAATTTACAGGAATATTCACTCAGAGATTCAGGATCTGACAAGCTGTTGACTGCTGTACTTTTCTCCACTGAACTGGAGATATCCAAGAGTGGTATGAGAACCTAAAAGATGAATGTGTGTGTTTGGTGTGTAGCTGCAATTTGTCTTCACTCTAATAACCTAAAAGATTTAGTATTCATCTGACAGCAAATTGTTGCTTGTTTAAAACATTTAAATGATAGAAATGAGACTGCACAAAATTGTAAGACTTCAGAGATTATTGTTGCTTTTGTAGAATAGAATAAGTGTTTAATAACTCTAATGTGCAAAATAATCTCATCAGGTCTCATTTTTCATTCTGTTCATTTTGTTGGTGCCTACCTTTTGGTACCTGTGTGCAGGACGTGAGGCTAATCTAAGTATATCCTATGGGGGATTAAAAAGCTCTCTAATGCGATTTCACTAATGTTCTAGCTACAGTTAAAGAAAAGCTTTCACTGCATCTTCTCAGGACCAATTACAACACCAAAATTACAAAAACTACAAGTGAAAAAAAAATGTTGCTATATGTGATTTTAACTGTTATTTAAAATTAAGTTCTACCAAAATAAAATTATATATTTGAAGGTTTATGTGTTTGAATAAAATATGATTCACTCTAGATTTGAGAATAGCTATTTCTGAAGCTGCTTTTTAACAAGGGTTTTAGTTTGTGACACTGTTACAAAAACAATACTTGCAGGGATGCTTGAAAGGAAACAAGAATGCTTGAAAGACTAAAGAATCAGAAGGGAACAACTCATCAAACACTTGAGTAAAGTTAAACCAACAAAGTTTCTCTCTGAGAAATAGCAAAGAAGTAGGTGAATGGGCATACTCGAGCCAAGGAGGCCACAGTAAAGCTAATAGCAGGAGTGAAAATGTTTGTTTTTTTTAAGGAAAGAAATAAAAGGAAAAAAAGGATACTCATCAAAATTGCTGATTATTATTGTCATTGGACGGCTCGTGTGATTTCCATTTGATAGATAAATAGTTAATTATTATGCATATCTTTTTATGTCTATATTTCATTTGCACACTTGTATTATAACTTCTGTTTTCTCTGTCTTGCAGTGTGTAATATGGGGAAACCTTTAAATGGCATAGATCCTGGAATCAGACTGAAGGGCTTCCGTTGTGTTTAAACCTGGCAGCAGCATGCAAACCAATTGGTAAACCGCCGTGGCCTGTCAAACCCCCACCCTTATAGCCAATATCACCACCAACCCAGCTTTTGGGGGATTCCAGACACTTCCACTCTGACAACCTGCACCAAACAGAATGGATTTCATCCTACCCATAAGAAATCAAGACCTGATAGCATATTCCAGCTCACCACCTCGCCTGGGCCCTCAAAGTAGGAGTACCATGCACTTGTACCATGGTGTCAAGAGAAAGCTACGGCCTGGACGGATTTTGGGCTTTATCATCAGCCTGGTGGTTGTCTGCACAGTCTGTTCATGGAGTGCCTTGATGCTGGCCAAATCAGTGACCACTCAGGTAGATTCAGCTGCTGAACGCTCAGCTGAGGGAGCAATGCCCCAAAGAACTCTTCTGCAGTACCAGAACCTTTCAGCAGCACCAGAGGATACACCAGTGGCCATGAAATCCTCCAGTATAGAGATGAATCATGGGGACTACCCAACGGACTATTTCAGTGTGGAGGACAGGCGCCAGGGCTACGTAGTGCTTCATATGTTTGGCATGTTGTACATGTTCATAGCTTTAGCCATTGTCTGTGATGAGTTCTTTGTTCCTGCACTCACGGTCATCACAGAGAAGCTGGAGATCTCTGATGATGTAGCAGGAGCCACCTTTATGGCTGCAGGTGGGTCTGCCCCAGAACTCTTCACATCTGTTATAGGAGTCTTCATCTCCCACAGCAATGTGGGTATTGGTACCATTGTGGGATCGGCTGTCTTCAACATCCTATTTGTAATTGGGATGTGCGCCTTGTTCTCCAAAGAGGTGCTGAATCTCACCTGGTGGCCTCTGTTCAGAGATGTCTCATTCTATATCGTTGGCTTGCTCATGCTCATCTATTTCTTTTTGGATAATCAAATTGTGTTGGAAGAAAGTGTTAGTCTGCTGCTATTCTACACCTTCTATGTAACTTTCATGAAGTTCAATGCCAAATGCGAATTGATCATCAGAAGCATTTTGGGCAGCAACCAGGTGGACGAGCTGGAGAATGCACAGAAGGTGAGCTGACTCCACCCATCCATCCATCCATCCATCCATCCATCCATCCATCCATCCATCCATCCATCCATCCATCCATCCATCCATCCATCCATCCATCCATTTATCCTCCCTACTCTTACCCAGATGTTTTCTACTCCACAACACCCTTGATCATTGTCAAGCGACAGCTTTGTATAGTCTATAAATATTCTTCCAAGGTTAAGTTCCAAAACGTAAAACATAAATAAATAAATAAGTAAATAGAAATGCCAAAAAATTTCACAATTTCATCCACACTTCAATCTACTGGGTCAAACAACCATGAAGACTTTAAATTAAAAGAGTGTATCAGGAGAATGAGTCTTACATCTCGGATACTAAAACTAGGGAGTTTCTCAGAAAGAAAAATGCCTAATTTGAAATGAAGAAACTGATTGATTGATAGATAGATTGAATGATTTACATGAAATCAATTAATCAAAAAAACAACAACAACATGTATATAAAATTAACCAAGAAAAGTGCACTGTAAATAGGTAAACAAAGAAAAAGGACACTGAATCTTCTCCAGCAACACTATACCACTTGATTTGCATAGGAAAGGAGTGGTACAAAGTATAAGCTTCAAAATGGTTTATTTTGTTGTTGTTGTTGTTGTTGTTGTTGTTGCTCTTGTCATTTTGTTGTTTAAAATTTTTCAAGTAAATTACATAACAGGGAAAACTTACATAGACTGCTGAGCCTTAGAATAATAGCATTCATGGTTTGAGAATTTGAGAGGGTGTTAAAAGAGACCTGAGTACTAAACAGACTGCATTCTATCATCCATCAAAATCTCCTTAATTTCACTTTCAAAGGATATAAACATTTGTGCACCTGTGTACTTCAGATGATGTTTGATAGACAGCCAGATTACACCATATTCATGCTGACTAAGACCAGGCTTCATCTTTAATCATTACTTTTAGTAATGGAGTTCAGACCAGAGTCCAGCAGGGCTCTTAGAACACTAGTGATGTAACAGAGCCAGTCAATGTCCCCATTTAAACTGGATTACAAGACTTAAGATTTTTTATGTTTGAAAACTTAAGTAAGTTAAAGATTAGATTAATCTGTCATGCATTTAATTTCATTCAAATTTTGTATTTTTCATTAGGGTTTTACTGTATTCCCATCTATCGAGATCATCACAGGTATTATTGAACATTTGCCAAAGACTTGCATCAGCCAAGTTGGTGGTCCAAACTACTTAACCACAAAGTTTTGCTTGAACAGATTTAACATATACACTCACTTTACAATTTATTTCAGATAATAACAGGAAAAGGCATGTCATGCAGAAATTGCCACCAAAGTGCCACACTAAGATTTTTTTGTGATGACTTAACCATCAATTGGACTCTTTTATTGTTAATTCCTTCATGTATTCCATATAGTCTAAAATGCCAAAACTGAAGCAATGATGTGAGAAGGAAAAGTACTAGTACAAACCTCCGTGTGCATTTCTCTGCTCTGTTAAGTCCTGTCCCTCATTTAGCTCTCCCAGCTGTGTCCTCACATTAGAAAAAAAGTGGGCGGGAGCTGTTATCTATGATAGAGTAATGTTTGGCCCTGTTTTTTTTTTTTTAATTTAAGCATCAGTTTCTGTCATTATTCACATCGTTAATCATTTAAACAAATGGAATCAGAAACAGTTGTTCAGTGACTCACCATCTATCCTATTATTGTTTGGGTACAGCTGGAGTTGAATCTGTTGCTCTGCGATTTCTTAATCATATGTGTGTAACCTCATCTGCCATCGTCCACTATCAGTCCATCAGGGTCATATTCAATCCATTGCTATACATGCTGCTTCAGTAATACTCACATTTCACATTGCATATTAGCTCTTGACCTCTGATGTGATGGTATTTGCTTTAAAGTTCCGCCCATGAAATTTTCTTGTAGGTCTAAACAAGACAAAATGTTCTCCAAATATTACTCCAAGTGGTTTTATTTCAGCATTTTTGCCATTAATGGCAAATGGCATATGAAGTATGATATAAATATATTTAAGCTTTTTCAACACAATTTCTTAAGAATTAATTTCCATTGTAGAGTTGTTATATTTTAGTTCATACTGAATTATTTAAACCTTTGATTACATACACATGTGTGCTAATCAAACTTAATATCACTGTTATTACAGAAGCTCTGTTTGACATCTGTGCCCTTCTGGGAATCAGCTGTTCCCCAAGCTGCCTCACTTGAACCAAAGAACAGCTTTCTTCTTTTGCTGTCCAGCACTGGATGTCAAGCTGTCTTGCTCTCATGTGTTGGTAGCTCCTAAATAATCCCTC
Organism: Astatotilapia calliptera; assembly: GCF_964374335.1. Classification (NCBI taxonomy): domain Eukaryota; kingdom Metazoa; phylum Chordata; class Actinopteri; order Cichliformes; family Cichlidae; genus Astatotilapia; species Astatotilapia calliptera. Next base: position 12,719,290 of record NC_137427.1, on the reverse strand, counting down.
AGGTTAATGCTCTCTAATCCTATTAGAGCCACTAATAATAGTCAGGTGGTACCTGGAGGAGCAGGAATCAGCAGATCTCAGAGAGAAACAATCCTGCACAGTTCATTCTCTGCCTGCAGTTATGCTCATAGTGCTGTGAAGCTTGTATTTTGTATGTACATTGGACTTTTTCAAGTTGGTTTGCTCAGTGCATGCATTTCATTTGGGTAGCAGGAGATGATGAGAAGACTTGCTGGTTTGCTTACTGATGGGACTAAAGATGCTAATTCTTTCTAATCCCCTTATCAACTGCTTACCTGCAGTGACGACAGCAAACATACATTCAAGCACACTTTCACACAGTGTCTGCAGAGCACTGAAGAAATGTTCAAATTACATTTCTCTCATTTACTACAAGGCAGCAGAGGGCAGTGTGATTAAACAGAAAAGACCTTTCCATTAGTGCATGAATAAAGAAGGAGGATATTTTGGAATTGCATTGTGTTGTCCTAGATTTTTAATACTTTTGCTGTGGTTCATAAGTACATTTTTAAATGCTTGTTACCCAGAATGCAAATTTGATTTGATTTATATATGATAGAAATTGTAGCTGATCTTTTCAGGTTTTTAGAGCGAGTCAGCGTGCATCTGTGAATATTTTATTATTTATTTATAATAATTTTTAAAGCAGTAAGGATGATATCACAGGTGAGAGTGGAAGCAAGTTCTTTAACAGCACTTTGACCTGTGAGGGTTTCTGCAAGACTTCACATGAGGGCTTGAAAATTGCTGGTCTAAAAGTGGTGATGTTGATGATTAATCCTGACTAAGTCCCACAGCTCAAATGGTCAGGAAGAGAGAGACAGAGGGGAAGAGAGAGGAAGAGAGAGAGACGTGTACTTTATGTAATTTCAACTTTATGTTTATTATGAAAACATGATCTGATTTTGCATCAGTGACATGATGGTCAGTAGAATGATGGGAAATCCATGTGTAAACGTGCTGATCTGAGGTCAGCACTTTACATCTTGGCTGTCTTCCAGTGTCTATAGTTTCCTGCTCGGAGAAGATGAGATCACCAAACTTGAACAGCAGCTTAGTACAATAAATTGTTTAGTAAATCTTTTAATAGCTATAGCTTTAATAGCTAAACAATAGCTATACCAACATAAGGAAAGCTGACCCTGAAAAGAAAAACAAGACTATATGCACTTACTAAAGTTATAGCTGTTAATCCAGAAACTGGCCTGTGCTGAGCTGGTGATTTTTTACATAGCACAGAGGAAGTGCTTAACACTAAATATCACAAAGTAAGTCATCTAAAAGAAAAATGTGTAAAACATGTTTTTCAACTAATCTCATAGCATCCCTTGGTGCAAGGAGCTCCACCTCAACTAGCTCTACCATAGCTGAGATGGAGGCGAGTGTATTATTTCCCAATAAACCCGTAAAAAATATGGAAACCAGTATGTTATTAACATCTGTTTTACATATCAACAGTCCAAAATCAAAACCTTTACACATATACACATACAGTGGGGCAAAAAAGTATTTAGTCAGCCACCGATTGTGCAAGTTCCCCCACTTAAAATGATGACAGAGGTCAGTAATTTTCACCAGAGGTACACTTCAACTGTGAGAGACAGAATGTGAAAAAAAAATCCATGAATCCACATGGTAGGATTTGTAAAGAATTTATTCGTAAATTAGGGTGGAAAATAAGTATTTGGTCACCTCAAACAAGGAAAATCTCTGGCTCTCACAGACCTGTAACGTCTTCTGTAAGAAGCTTTTCTGTCCCCCACTCGTTACCTGTATGAATGGCACCTGTTTGAACTCATCTGTATAAAAGACACCTGTCCACAGCCTCAAACAGTCAGACTCCAAACTCCGCCATGGCCAAGACCAAAGAGCTTTCGAAGGACACCAGGAAAAGTATTGTAGACCTGCACCAGACTGGGAAGAGTGAATCTACAATAGGCAAGCAGCTTGGTGTGAAAAAATCAACTATGGGAGCAATCATCAGAAAATGGAAGACATACAAGACCACTGATAATCTCCCTCGATCTGGGGCTCCACGCAAGATCTCATCCCGTGGGGTCAAAATGATCATGAGAACGGTGAGCAAAGATCCCAGAACCACACGGGGGGACCTGGTGAATGACCTGCAGAGAGCTGGGACCAAAGTAACAAAGGTCACCATCACTAACACACTACAACGGCAGGGAATCAAATCCCGCAGTGCCAGACGTGTTCCGCTGCTGAAGCCAGTGCATGTCCAGGCCCGTCTGAAGTTTGCCAGAGAGCACATGGATGATACAGCAGAGGATTGGGAGAATGTCATGTGGTCAGATGAAACCAAAGTAGAACTTTTTGGTATAAACTCAACTCGTCGTGTTCGGAGGAAGAAGAATACTGAGTTGCATCCCAAGAACACCATACCTACTGTGAAGCATGGGGGTGGAAACATCATGCTATGGGGCTGTTTTTCTGCCAAGGGGACAGGACGACTGATCCGTGTTAAGGACAGAATGAATGGGGCCATGTATCGTGAGATTTTGAGCCAAAACCTCCTTCCATCAGTGAGAACTTTGAAGATGAAACGAGGCTGGGTCTTCCAACATGACAATGATCCAAAACACACCGCAACAAAGGAGTGGCTCCGTAAGAAGCATTTGAAAGTCCTGGAGTGACCTAGCCAGTCTCCAGACCTCAACCCCATAGAAAATCTGTGGCGGGAGTTGAAAGTCCGTGTTGCTCGGCGACAGCCCCAAAACATCACTGCTCTCGAGAAGATCTGCATGGAGGAATGGGCCAAAATACCAGCTACTGTGTGTGCAAACCTGGTAAAGACCTATAGTAAACGTTTGACCTCTGTTATTGCCAACAAAGGTTATGTTACAAAGTATTGAGTTGTATTTTTGTTATTGACCAAATACTTATTTTCCACCCTGATTTACGAATAAATTCTTTACAAATCCTACCATGTGGATTCATGGATTTTTTTTTCACATTCTGTCTCTCACAATTGAAGTGTACCTCTGGTGCAAATTACTGACCTCTGTCATCATTTTAGGTGGGGGAACTTGCACAATCGGTGGCTGACTAAATACTTTTTTGCCCCACTGTATATTTGTACTCTCTTAGGTACTCTCTTTGGTTCTCTATTTTACAAATGTATTATTAGAAATACCAAAACAAAAATTACTGTCATTCATAAAATTTTATTTAACACTCTGTAGTCACAGGAAATGTCACTACTGAAAATCACATCTTGGAAAATACAGGTTAGTTATACATTTTTGAGTCTGCTGGCATTAAATTTTAAAAAGCTGTGGTGGATGGTTGTCGTGCAGGGCAGGTTTACATGTAAACAACTTGCAGAAGAATTTCATGTAATATTATCACAATGTTTATAGAAATTGTGGGCAAGATATTTTTAGAAATCTCAAAATACAGCATGTGGGCTGAAACTGTGCTGCAAAGAGAAAAAATTACTCCATTATTTACAATTTTATTAAATGTAGATTACTAACACAATAGGGATTTTGTTATTATGACACATAATAAGAGCTTGGTAAAAAAGTAATATGTTATGTAAAATGCAAAAAAACACCCAAACTTTATAAATGATAGTTACTTGTCAGATTGCAGTATCTAATTAACAACTTCAATCAGAAAATAAATTGAAATAAAAAAAAAAAATGCTTCTTTCAAAGAGGAATTACCAAAGAACAGCTTCAGGCTCAACAGATTCTACAGCAGGCTGCAAGTGTCTTCTGTCATGCAGCCACTCTTATGAGCCATGTGAGCATTAGCTAACATGACCTAATGCCAAGCTGGCTTCTGCTTACAGTGCTCAGAAATCACGAGGCCAAGAAAGACAGGTGACAACAAAAGGCAAGCTTCCTTAACTTTAGGTTTGGTCCTTCATTTGACCATGTTTTTCTCGCTATCATCACCGTCATTATTATTACCATTATCATCATCATCATCATCATCATCATCATCATCATCATCCATATTATTATTTCATTTTATATTTTTTTTTGTTACAAGGGTAAGATGAATGCTGTGAAGTATTCACATCTTCCATCTTCAACCATCAAATGGTTTTAGAAGATTGGCCAAAACTTTCTAAAATTATGTTGTTTAGCTGAGTTTAATAAGTCTAATGAGAAATATGATACAATGTTTGAACTCACAACAATATAAAAAGGAAGAAAAGGCTCTGACTGATAAGATACATAGTTTTACTAGATTTAAATTGAAAACTGATCTCTATCAAGATTAGACACAATTGTTATTACCAAACAACCAGGTGGACCAGAGCAATTTGGTAGTGATGACTTCAAAAAACAATACTTAACCACCCGTGTCTTGGTTTAGCAACCCTAGCAGCGGCAGGTGTTTTAATTAAAGGGATTATCTGCTCAATCTCTGAAGACTCAGTCATGAAAACGTGCCAGGTGTGGTATTTTGTCTGTGTTTGTATATTTCTCAGAGACCACTTTAGTGCTCGATTTTGTTCATGAGATACTTGTTGAGTATAAGATGACTTTGTGGCTCCAGAGTGTGCCGGTTTAATGGTTTAAGCTTTTGCTTGGCAAGTGAAATGTTGCTGGTTTTGTTTCATTTGGAGACATAAATTCCATTTTGGTGTTGTGGCAGGAAGGGTACCTGTTGTTAAAAACAAAACCAACCATCAAGTTAGTTAGAAAACCCTCTGTTGTTGAGTTTAGCATGTTCACTCTGTGTTTGTAAAACGCCTCATTTAGATCAAGTGGAGACCATTTAGCAATAAGATCACACCAGCAGTGACAACAATGAGGTCTTGGACCACATCCAGTATTGAAACTGTACTTTATTATGATGTCACTTGCATCATTTACCAGTACAAATACAGGCCATTTACCATCATTTACACTACTTTATGGTACCATGGCTTCCTCTTGCACAGTTGTGACCCAGTCAGGTTTCTGGACCACACTGTCATGATTATAAACAACAGACAAGCACAATCACACAACAAATAGGTAAAAGGACCAGAAAATCTATATTAATCTAATATTCGTCTAAATGGTTTTTGGGGGTTTTTTGGCTGTTGCTTTGCTAATGGAGCTTTAATTGCACTCAGGATAGTAACTATATCTTCTCATTTATCTTGTTCTTTGGTTCTTTGGAAGCTATTTTACCTTTAATAAGATTTACATCTTTGGAACAAAGTGAGTAAAAATACAGGATTATCATGTTTATACAAACCTGTCAGAAGTAATATTTTGGGAGACAACTTTGGAACAGTAAACACTGAGAATTTATATTATTTTAATTAGCCTTTCACCTTGGAAATGGTGCAAAAAATCTTCTATAGCCTTTAATATGAATCCAATTTGTGATTTTTTCCCCCCTCCAAAGCCAAATGGTTTTGTAGTTTGTAGTTATGCTGCTCATGGTTTGTCCTTTTAGTCTGTGTGCATGTTTTCTTTTCTTTGTTTTATCCTTGCTAGTTTTTCTGGAGTAAAATCCAGCTTTTTTGTTTTCTTTCACCACGGCGTGTATACCTCAGTGGCACAGTGTGAGTTAGGACTGAGGGAGCTTTGACATGTATGTATGTATGTAGCTATAAAGTGACATGGCTGGGATTGAGATTAGTGTGAGATCCTCCTGTGTGTGTAGTCTTCGTGTTGGAAAGATACCTAAAACGTGCAATGGTTTGCTTTCATGAGGAAGTTTAAATAAATACTGGACATGAACAACGTGATGTAATCTCCACTGAAGTTATACATCTAATTTCCCTCGGGATGAATAAAGTATTCTGATTCTGATTCTGATTCTAAAATAGCTGGGATACTGAAAAAGAAGGTGATGATAAATCTTGAGTAAATATTTTTTAATCTTTTCATTTTTGCATAATTACTTGATTAATGGTGTCTTTACCCTCCCTGCTGTTAGAAATAATTTACATATACTTGATCTAAAAATGCCTTCCAAAGTGCTTTGTGAATAACTCAAGCTGAGGTCCTATTCTTTCCCTATTCCATCACCATTTCCATGTTTATTTTAATTAACATTTGTTTAAATGCAATCCAATCCAGTGCCACAAATACAAAAAGTGTTGGTGGCATTTTATTAAATATACTGAATATACTGACTACATATTTGATATGTTTATTATATTCTCCATTACAGTAATCTATTATTATGTCTATTATTATATTTTTATTATATTATTGTTTCTGTGTTCTTTCCTAAAGGTAAATGCCCCAAGTGATGACGAGAACAAGCTTACGGTAAGTTTATTTGTACTGTTTTATAAGCATAACATAGTATACCGCTTCTATATTTCACTATATTTCAAATCTTTCAAAAATGTTTATTTAAAAATGTGTTTCTTGTGCTTTCATTTAATTTTTAAATAGTAGCTTAACGTCTTATTATCTTTCTTTTCCCCTTTGGAACATTGCAAATTTAATTGTATTTATTTAAAGAACTGAAGCTGTGACCGGCTCCACCTGACAATGGTTTAAGACTATAATAAGCCCATGAGTGGACACAGAGAGAAATAATGATGCGTAAAATAAGTGTGCATTTACATTTGAATCCATAAAAACATTTGGTATTTGTGCTTTTATGTTTTACAGGCTAAACCCAGGCTGCAGAGGGAAGGCAGCTGTGCTTCTCTACACAACTCGCTGATGAGAAACAGCATCTTCCAGCTCATGATACACACACTGGATCCCCTCAGTAATGAGGGTATGAGTGAGCATGCGCAGATACAAATCACGTACACTCTCACAAACATTATAATCTTCCCAAATTCGAAATGTTTCAAATAAACACAGAATGTGACACATACAATGTGCTGACATAAAGATTACATTCCCTCACCACAACAAATTCAAATGTGACTTTTCTTGAGATTAAATAAAAGTTAATAACTTCAGGTTTCCAAGAAACAGATTAAGCCTAGCCCAAGATCAAAAGGATATCCTATGAAAGGTTTATATCTAGGATTAGGCTTAAGAGCATAGACAGTTAAGAGAGTTGCAGAATGGCTGCAATCACAGCATTGCAATAAAGATGCACCCTTAGGCCTTCTCCTTGATTCAGAGACGGTCCTTCCCTTGGCCTCCTTGACTCCCCGCTCAAACCAGCGTTCCTCCCTGTCCAGGATGTATATGTCCTCCTTACTGAAAGAGTGTCCACTGGCCTGTATGTGTAAATAGACTGAGGAGTCCTGACCTGGCGAGGTGGCTCTTCTGTGTTGTGCCATCGGCTGAAACAGAGGTTGTTTGATTTCCCTGATGTATAAATCATGGGAATCCTCCTGGCATTATACTATAGTATAATACCAGGGGACCAGATCCTTGGGGAACACCAATTTTTGGTGCAGCCTGTTTTGGGGTTTAAAAACAACAGAGGCGCTGTGTTTAGAAAAATGTGTCTCAGCTGTTCCAATACTAACCCTAGCCCTTTTTTCCACTTCTTCCATGTACAAGTTGGCCACAGTGGGTGTAAAAGGGTAACCCATGGCATGCCCATATTTCTGCCTGTAGTAATGACCCTTGTATGTGAAATATGTGTAATGAAGACACAGTTCCAAGAACAAACACACTGTTTCTGCTGAGAGTGGTCCTGATGCTGAGGTTAGGGCCATCCTGAAATCTCTTACGAACTACAAACAACACAAGTTAAGAGAGATGTAACATCATACGAGACCATTGTTTCATCTGCCTCCATGATGACACCATAGCCACTGATCAATGGTCATGACAATTTACATTGTTCATTCAGTGGGCTAGTTTCAGTCATTGTGCAAATGTACTGTTTATAGGGTTGGGAAACCTACAGTCAGCTGAGACTAAAGGAGTCACTTGGATGAGTGACGAAACGCCTCCCCCACTGAAAACGCTACGTCCAAATGAACAGAATCAACTTTTTGGGATTTCCATAACTGGATGATTGAGCTTGCATTAAGACATGTTGCATTAAGGACTGTTTCTTTTGTTTTAGGACATTTTAAAGAGAAGGCTTCAATCCTTCACAAAATGGCCAAGAAGAAGTGTAAAGAAGACGGTGCCACTGCCAACGGAGTAGGTGTGTACCAGTGAATACTGAAACGCCAATGTACTTTTGGTCAACCACCAATCGATAAAGTGACAAATCAGTTGTGCAATTATTTATCAGTTTATAGATGAATGATTGAAACGGCACACAAATTTATCAGTATGTTAATTTAAAAAATAGTGGAATAGATCATGGGCAGGCTACACAAGAAAGAATTGTTCAGGCAATAAAGCTTTGAAAAGGAAAACTAAATGCTACCTTTTCATTTCACGAGAAGACTGAATCTTTATTTTTTTTTAATGTTTTCCCTCATTAATGTAAGTAACGTGACTGTCCCTTGCGTCACTGATGTTAAAGAAACAGTTAAAATGACAAAAGTTGTATATTTTTATAGACAGTGATTGCATTAATACATTTATGGGTCAGACTGTAATTTAGAGGGTTTTTTTTTCTGGTTGTGGATTAATCTCTGATTTATTTCATTTAATACATTTTAGTTGAACAGCTGATCTGTTATCATCCAAGAAGTTTTTCACAAAGATGCACAAACTGCTTTATACTTGTAAAAAAAAAGTAAACAAAGAGATTATCTTTTCTTTTTCTCAGTAGAGGAGATTAAACATGATCTTTGATTATTTTATTTCTAATTTGTTATTTTATATTAACTAACTATATTATAATTACTATTGATAAATTATTGCCATGATATTATTGCTCTTTTTTTATTGTCAGTATTGTCCCTCTATCTTTCTTGTTTCTTTCTTCTTCTTTTTTGTTTCAACACACCCTTTATTGCTTGTTTTAAGCACAGTTTTTAACTGTGCTATATAAATAAAATGCACTTACTTTTTTTTTACTTACTTTCTACCTCCAGCTGATAAAAAGATCACAAAAAGTACAAATGTTGCAGTGGAAGTTACACCACCAATGAATGGTGCTGCAGGAGGAGATGAGGTATGGAAGCATCACTCCTTTTCAAAAGCAAAATGTTTGACCTATAAACAATCAGGAAATTTAATTTAGTTATGTTTACCCAAAGATATATGTCCAAATATATTTATGTACAACATAGGCACAATATTACAATGTAAGATCATGACCTAATCCTCAGGGTGGTGAGGAAGATGAAGATGAAGACAAGCCTTTGAGCCTGGCATGGCCTGACACTCCCAGGAAACAAATCACCTACCTCTTGATCCTGCCAATCATCCTCCCTCTCTGGCTCACGCTGCCTGATGTCAGGAGAGAGGTAGATATACACATAACCAAATATGAAAATACAAACTGAAACCCTATTTGAAAATAGAGTAGAGCTCCACAGCTCTACTGAGTAACACACACAGCTTTAGTTTAGGGGTATAGGGCTGTGCTTTGAATGCTCTCTACTGCTTGATTTTACATGTTAAGTTAGATGAAAAAGAAGTGATAGACTAAGAAGCTACATTGCTTTATTTTATGTTTTTTAGACCTCAGAAAGGTTCTTCCCGGTCACTTTCCTCGGCTCCATCTTTTGGATTGCGTTCTTTTCCTACCTGATGGTGTGGTGGGCTCATCAGGTATTTCCCACACAACGCACTCACAAACAAATATTAGAGTATGATTGTTTGCAGCATACAACAGCCTTGTTGTCTATACACACTATATCTGAGGCCTTTCTCGTCAGAGCGCAGCTGTCAGGGTGTTAAATGTGTGACCGTGGGAACTAATCCTGGCTAATCTGTCTTGAGCCACAGTCAGATCAACCTGTAGCACTCTATTTTAAGAGCACAAGTGCAGCGACAGGACAAAAGCACAAGGTTACTGACAAAGTGCACCTGCTAATTTAGCTTCTACAGGTGCAGCACGCCACGTGAAAAAGCATTGCCAAAAGTGCAATAAGAATTGGTCATTACGCTCTCACCTGTGAGTGGCAATGCGTAAATAAGTACATTTTCAGATATTGAAAGCCTCATGTCATTTTTAGTTTTTAAAGCAGCATCCATGGACTGATTCCCTTTATCTTCTAAAATACATGAAATATAATTGTTCTCTTAGGTTTGTTTTAATGAAAATATTATAATATTTTTTTGAAATAGGATTAGATTATATTTAAATATTATTATTTTTTTGTATAGCAGATTTAACTCAATGCATGCAGATGAATGTGTGTTATCCAGAAATATTTATTAATGAAAAAAAAAGAGGTTGGATGTTCTACCTGTGTCTGTGTGAGTGTTCCCCAGGTTTTTCCCAGAGTCCAAGACATGTATGTTAGGCTAGTTAGTTATTCTGTCTTGGCCGTAGTTGTGAATGTGAGTGTGACTGATGCTGTCTTTTATGTTAGCTCTGGAACAGACTGGTGGTCCAGGGCCACGTATCTTGCCCTGTGACAACTGGGATAGGCCCCAGCACCAGTCCAACCCTGTACTGGATAACCAGAAACTAATGGATGGATGAAAGTCAACCCATAAAAAATAAACTGATTAATACAAAGAAATAAGAGAATATATCACTCTTTCAGCCAGGGACTCTTTTCTTTATAGACTTCATGTCTATATGTATTAATTTTAGAAGTGTTATTAGGTTGAAGAAAGTAATGTTTTGTGCATCATTTTCAGTAATATGCAAGCCTGAATGCATGAAACTGCACACAGCTAGAACTGGACATGTCTAATCAGCTACATTTATCATCTGAAACTTAAAATGTTTCTTCTTGGTGATTTTTCCTGATACAGAAGATATTTCTCAATTTCTGAAATTCTGTGTGAGGAACACGAGCAGCTGATACAGTGTGCAACACACACACACACACACACACACACACACACACACACACACACACACACACACACACACACACACACACACACACACACACACACACACAGAGAGAGAGAGAGAGAGAGACTTACAAACTCTGCCCTTAGTGACACTTGTTGACTAAACTAAATGTAACGTCACGTCACAATTACTGTGAAGTGTAGGGGCCCTGTCTTTCACTTTCATGCATACGTCTGAATGACAGAGTTATCATAACTTTAACCTATGTTTTCCTTGACAGGATGCTGTCACATTAGTAGATTTAGGTTTTGTGTGGCTGAAAAGAACTGAAGATTTGAGTTGGAATATTATTCCTTTTAGGTTGGAGAAACTTTCTGGATCACAGAAGAAATCATGGGTTTGACAATATTAGCAGCTGGCACTTCAATTCCTGACTTGATCACCAGTGTGATTGTAGCTCGAAAGGGCCTCGGTGACATGGCTGTGTCCAGCTCAGTGGGCTCCAACATCTTTGACATCACTGTGGGGTGAGTCTGCCAATAAACAAGAACACACAAGCCATTCATTTTTAAATAAGAATGTGCCAAGAAAACCCAATTCTTCTCTGTTGTCTTTTCTATGCCTCTGTCCTCCCTCCAGTCTGCCATTCCCCTGGCTCATTTTCAACATTATCAATGACTTGAAGCCAGTGGAGGTGAGCAGCAATGGCCTGTTCTGCGCCATCGTCCTTCTCTTCCTCATGCTGCTGTTTGTCATCATGTCCATTGCCGCTTGCAAGTGGAGAATGAGCAAGAGTCTGGGCTTTCTTATGTTTTTGCTGTACTTTGTTTTCCTTGTTGTCAGTGTCATGCTGGAGGACAGAATTATTGTCTGCCCCATTACAGTCTGAGGGAGGGACTCTGGTTAACTGCTGGTCAAACAGCAGAAATTAAGCATAACAGCACATATTGACCATTACATAAAACAAACATATACACACTGTCACTTAATATGCACACAGTAGAGGTCTGCATAGCCACTGTCCACACACAGACATACAAGTTTGCACCCACACACACACACACACACGCACACACACACACACGGTTGTTGATGTCAGCTAGGCAGAAGCCGTGACATAAATCAATCTTGCAAATTCAGGCTGGTGCATCACAGGTGTTTATCCGTGGAAAACAGACCTGTGCTTCTTTTATGGATTTCATGCCATCGAATAAGAAGAATTCTCTTTCTCCAACGTGACTGCAAGCAGTTTCCTGTGTTGGCTGAAACATGCTGAAAATAATTGATTGTCAGTGAAAGAAAAGCCAGATTGAAATGTCAGCTGAAGATCTCAGATCTCAGCTGATTTTGGTTTGTTGATGAAGATGTCTCAAACCAAGTATGAGACATCATTACTCTTACAAGCAGATATTTAGTATATAAGATCATTATGAGGGCGATGTCCAATACTCCACGTACTTTGCTACATCAGAGAAATGTTATGTGTTTTTAAATACATTTTGACATTTGGGGTCATATTTGGCAGAATCCACTGAAATCTATTGTAGCACATATCAAATACTAAATAGTTGCTGCACATGGATAAAACTGGCTAAGGTTGTCAGTACTGCCTAAATATGTATATCCCAACTATCTATAACGAGCTTGTGAACATGACTTCTTCGGTTCTGGCTGCCTTTACATTGCATGACTTTAGTGAAGGGTTGATTCCCAGAGATGCAGTTTGGACAACGAGTGCTGGACTAAAGATTAACAGAGGTTGTTTTATTTTACTTGTTAAACTTCAAGGTTATTTTTCAACTTATATGTTCCTGAAAAAAGAGTGTTCAATATAAGCGATATCACTGCTTTTCATCTGTATTATTTTGATGTAAAACAACTAATGTACTGTAAAAGATAACACAGATTTGTGTTATTTCTGTTAGACTTACAGGCTGTAAGCCATTGTTCAGTTAGTGACATAACGCTGAGTAAAAAGCAGGGAGTTTTACATCCCTAGTAGTAGTAAGAAAACACAGTACAATGTTTCCATTCAAATGTATGCAAATGTTAAAATTTTTTCTTCGGGATTGAATGGAAATGTTTAAGGAGGTTGTAATTTTAAATACTTACAGAAAAATACAATAAAGAAATGTTAAACTGAAGAAAGGCTTTTACTTCTTTGGCATTTTCTCTGATGGTGCGAAATTTTTACTCTATTGTTGTTGTTTCATGAGCAAAATCCAACTACTGTGGCCCATTTAGTAACATGGGGCCTTGCTAAAAAGGCAAGTTAGTATCCATATTGTCCATCTTGAGCATTTTGCACCACCTGTTGCTACCAACCGCCTGTCCTCATATACAGCATAGACCACAGATGGCTTAAAATCTCTTCTAACCTGCCCCAAAATACTCAAAATAAATAAATGACACAAAAAAAAGTTCTAAAGGAAAAAAAAATTTCCCCTCGGTACTCAGGAGAATTTGAAGCAGACTTTAATCTGGGCAATAATTTATAATTCTTGAAGAAATGAAAAATAGTTTATCTGAATTTCAGGAGCATGTCCACACCGCAAACAATGCCCTTTCGGTCATACACCTATAAATGCCTACACATATATTTCTGCATTCCCTTCCATTTTTCTCTAGTCAGCCTCTGCTGATTCTTCCCCAAACCCAAACGTTGTCTCTGGCCTACCTTGTTGCTTCATTTGAATAAACCTCCCTCTGCTGTTAATTCTTGGAAGTGCAAACATTAGCATTTAAAACAAGTAAAAAAATAAATAAATAATGGAAACAATATATCACATCTTTGTTAAAATTATTCTTGGATTTTTTTTTAAATTCTGTATGCTAATATTGAAAAGATGTCATGAAAAATATCAGCTTTATTCAGATACATATATATATATGCATATATATTTCTGATTTTTCTTTTCATTGTACTTTAACTTTATTCTTATTTTTTTAAAATAAGTGTACAGTTTATTTCCATAAAACTGATACCAACTATTCCGAACGTCAAAATGTGTGTTTATTGTGTATTTTTATGTATACTACTTTTTTGTAATCGTTAATTGAGACTAATGTGATTGTAAGCGTTTGTATGTCAAAGTCATAACAAACAGCAGCTTATAAAACTCAGCACAATGTTCTCAGACTCCAGCTCAGATTTAGCCAGTCTATGCAGTATCACTACTACATTTTTCGTGCTTTGATGGATCATAAGAATGTGAGGAATGTATGTGAATGAGTGCATTTAGAAAGATTCGTTCCGACCAGTTTCAACAACAATGTTATAATGTTCTACTTGAAACATGTATTATACTGTAAAAACATATATAATTTATCTCTGTATAAAATGTTATATGGTCAAATAAAAAAAAATAAAAAAAATCAATGTCGGTGAACTTTTTTAGTTAATATTAAGAAATAGATGCTCCCGACAGCCTTGTCAGCCTAATTTAACTGCAGTATATTTGCAATTTGTGAATGAAAATCATATGAATTACTCTGCAGATCTTGGAATACTTTGCCTGCTAGATTCTTAACAAAATGTGACATTGACATATTTAAATCACGTAAATAGGGAGGTCAGTTTACCACTCAACCTTCCTCATAACACAGATTAGCAGTGTCATCCATCAGGATGTGGTTTGCTTTACATAGACACAAGCCTCTTACAAAAGCAGGCATGGCCCGCTGCAAAGACCAGTGAGATGCAACCAAGATTAAATGGACAGCTGAGGACAGCGGTAAAGGTTGTTCTTGGGGGATATCTGAGGACATTTCCTCACTACCTATAAATTTAGGTTGTGAGTAACTCAAGTACCTGTCTGCCAGTTAACAAGCTACAAAATCACCCCAGCCAAATTCCCATATATGTATCAAGTGTCTTTGTCAGTAACTGAGTAAATGTGTGTGCTATTGATTCCTATAAAAGAATGATCATTTTTGGGGTGGAACTGTTTTAGGATTACAGAAGTTGTATACAGATATAAGTATGATGACATTTAAAATGTGCTTGTTAGGGAGTAACTGAATAACTGAACTGAATATAACTAATGTTGAGTGTGGACACACACAAGCTAATGAGTTTTGCCCTGTAAAGATTCAAGGGCATTAGGTCAGTGAAAGTCGTAATGAGTGGCATTCTGGTGCAGCGATAATGAGTTTACATTCTCACAAAACCAGGATTAAGAAAGATTTATAATTTGAAATACTATATTTAGAAGCCATTAAGGGTGCAAGTGTTTTACTTTTGTGCAGGTTCCTTTTCATATTGGAGATCGTTTAAAAAGAAAGAAAGAAAGAAAAAAGAAAGCAAGATTATTTAGGAAAAAGAGTTTTGAATGGTGTGAGATATCATATTAGCCATAATTCCTCTGACTAATACTTCTGGAAATTACAAATAATTTAAAAAAATTACATTCACATTTCCATGACGCTTTCCAGTCAAAATGCTTTACTCTTACATTAGTATGACAGGACTGGTTATAACTGTTGGATAAATTAATAATAAATTAATAATAACTCAGCAGAAGCACAAGCTGATTGTCTCCAGGCCATGCTACGCTGATGCTGTAATTTGAGGCAATCTTTAAGAAGTTTACAAATATAAAGCTCTTCTTTGATGTTGGCGGTGTTTTGCTGGTTTGCTCCACTCTCTGCCAAGATGATCTCACATAACTTCACTAATATTGAGGTCTGAGCTCTGGGGAAGCCAATTCATGACTGATAGTAATGTGTGTTTTTCTATTTGGGAATGCTTTCGCTGCATTACCAGTGTCTTTGGGATCATTGTTAATAGTAAATGGTCTGGTTCTTATGTAGCACTGTTCTACTCGAGTATTCAAAGCACTTTATATGACATTACTCATGGACCCATTTAAACCCATTCATACAATTTTTTAAAATGCTATTTCTACCTAAGTGCTTTCTATACAGACTACAACGAAAGCATCTGAGAGCAACTCGGGGTTCAGTATCTTCCACAAGGATACTTTGGCATGCAGACTGGAGCAGCTAGTAATGAAAACACCAATCTTCTGATTAGTAGATAATCTAATCTTCCAATCTGAGCAGCCAATCAGATGTTTTCCAGATGATAATACACAGTGGATCAGAATCTTACCATACTTTTTCTGTTTGTACATCCATCAATTTTGACAAGACCGCTGACTAAAATGTAACACCAAACAATAACAGTGCCTCCCTTGTGTTTGACAAATGACTGTAGGCTCTGCTTAGCTCTTCTTTCCTAATATCCACCATCAGGTCCATAAACCCTGTTGCTACTGAAGGACCATATACACCTGTCAGGCCCTGGGTCTGGTCTCTGTTGTTTCTTCAAGACATGACTTTCAGATACTGTATGTGTTTCAGGCCTGACAATTCTTTTGAATGAAGAAAAAGTCTGGATAGCTGTTACTAAAGAGTAACTGAAACATTTTAAGAAACTCTGGCTCATTGGGAGCTTTATTTAAGGATACATTGTATCCTTTCTTTTTGACTAAGTTTAGAAAATAATAATAATAATAATAATAATAATAATAATAATAATAATAATAATAATAATAATAATAATAATAATAATAATAATTGGAAATATTGAATTTCTGGTTTTACAATCACTAAGCCATAAGAATCAAAATGAATATGCAATATTTTATTATATAAAGTGTAATAAATAGATATGTGGACGTTTTTGAATTCAGTTACTATTAGTCCGATAGCGGTGTGCTTTACTCCACACGGGGTCAGACAGAAGGTGGCGGTATTGCCCCCGAAAGCTGTTTGAAAATCACCAAAAGACCCAAACGAAAAAGAAGCCGGAAGCATTCAGCTGTCAGTTTTGTAACAACAATCTAGTGCTGGACTTTGCATGGAGCGAGAGGGACCGGGGCAAGTTCTGCAGAGTAATTTAATTCATTGCTCTGCCGTGATCGCTGTGTTTAGAGAGCACCATGGATCCGTCACAGGCCGAGACAGTGGATGGTGGTGCTTCGAGTCCCAAACTCGAGCTTTCCCCGGCGATGCGGGCTAAAATCGAGAGGAACCGGCAGCGGGCGTTGATGCTCCGACAAGCCCGTCTTGCGAGTCGTCCTTTGTCCGCTGTGGAGGGCGCAACAGCGGCCAAAGTTTCCAAGACCATCGACTCGGGAGCTGGGTTCTTTATCGACGAGGAGGGAAATATAGAGAGAGAGCAGACGATCAAGGTAGTGGTGCATCAGCCAGGTGTGTGTTTAGTTAGACAAATACGTGCTCGTCTCGTATTTACATTACAGTTTTTCTCAAATGCTAAAACACATGTCACAAACGTTACCACCAGGTCCCCCAATGTCCAAACACAACACCCTTCTCTAAAGCTACATAAACACAACCACACCTTCCCACTGCAAAACTCAAACTCCCACACCAAGAGAGCAGCTCGAAGCTGTCAAAACTGTAAACACTATACACAGCATTACACACTACAGCAAAACAATTGAAAACACAATGCTCAATTTGTGAGAAGGTTCTTTGTTTCATAACTGCCAATGCATATTTTAGAAACTATACAGTAACGGATCGTCGTAGATCTCTGCAGAGGATTAGGCATTTAGATTTGTGAGTTTCATATGAGTAGTATAAATCTATAGAAAATCCTGCATGTACGTACACTACTGTAACACAACTCAATGCAAAAACAGAATCTAATGCACACAACAGTAATCTTGAAAACATGAACAGGGTGTGAAGTTTTTTTATTTACGTTATTCACACCACACACACACCACAATCACTGTGCGGCATCATGTCGCTGAGCTGTTGCTCGCATCTCGTCCGTAATGATGGTGCGAGGTTGTCTTGCTCTCCCTCCTGGACCTTCTCCTCTCCCACGTTGGCCTTCTCCTCTTCCTCGTTGGTCGCTCCTCTTCCTCCTCTCATTTGAACTCCTCTTCCTCATTGGCCTGCTCCTCTTCTTCCAGGGTCAGCTCTTCTCCCTCCTCTGCATCAAATTCCTCTTCCCCTGACTCTGCCTTCATCCATTGTGTTTGTTTGGACTCTTCAGCATACTGTGCACTCTGAACTTGCTTTTACATGTGGGTACAGCATTAGCAACAAGTGTCTTCAATTTTGAGTCATTGTGTGTAGTGAATGACGCCAGGTGTGTTCCCTGTGTTCAAAGATTGGTGACTGTGGCAAGCATTTTGCATCACATGGGCTTTCATTTGAGAATATGAGCAGAGTTGTTTTGCAACATGTGTTTTAGCAAGGAAAAATGTGTTTAGATTTATGAGTACAGAGGGTTGTGTTTTGTGAATTGTGTCTTCATGTGACATGCGTTTATGGTACTGGAATATGGTGGCTACATTTAGTAAATGTGTTTAGACTACTGGTCATTTGGGTTGCAGGATTGGCTTTTGTGTTTTAACATTTGAGAAAAACTGTATTTACCTTTGTTCTTGATCACTGTGGGTCTGCGTTGTTTTCAGCTCCGGTGATTGAACCAGAGTACCTGATGTGTGATGAATGTCAGAAACCCTTTATGGACTCGTACCTGAGCAACAGCTTTGACCTGTCTGTGTGCGACAACTGCAGGTATACACTTACACACACACCTGATGTGTTTGCTGCAGTCTGTGTGCACAATTAATACGTTTATATTTATTAGATTTATTTGGTGACTTATATTTTAAAACTTTGAACCATAAACACCTGCAAGCCTCACTGATTTCCAGTGTTAAACAGCTGTTTACAGTCATGCTCCCTGAGATCTGGAAGAATTTGGAGGATGAATTAACACCTCCTCATGTTACATGTTACATGTACTGAACCTTTTTTTTTTTTAAACAAAACTAAACTAAGGCTTCATCATGACGAAATTTAAAAAAAAAGGATGATTTGCTGTCATTTACTGTATTTGCTTGTGCATTCTATATTAAGCATTAAGATACCTAAACATTTTGTGTTGGTGTCCATCACAGTCTATGTATTTAGGGGCTTTAAAGTGCAATGTTTTGGTCATTTAGTTGCCTCAAACTTTTTTTGTGTATAACTGTCAACTTTGTTTTATATAGTCGTACAACTAAAGATCTATTTTAAACCTATTTCCTTTTCAGGGACAATGAGGAAAAGCACAAGCTGATCTCCAGGACTGAGGCTAAGCAGCGCTACCTGCTGAAGGACTGTGACCTGGACAAGCGGGAGCCTCCTCTCAGGTTTATACTGAAGAAAAACCCCCATAACCCACGTTGGGGAGATATGAAGCTCTACCTCCAGCTGCAGGTATGAAAATATGCGAAGGGCAGTTCATACAACTTTTTTAACCTATATTCACGTTATGCTAATATTCTTTAGCATTCAGTGTTGTGTGGCTAGACTGCTCACTGTGAACTTAAATATAGTATTTCTGTCTTAAAAAGCTTAATGTATGTGAAACTTTATTTATATAAAAAAAGTGAAGTGATTGGTTTGTAAATCTTCACTAAAAACAAGCAGATAATTGTTTTGTTTTGTTTTGTTTTAAGTTTACAATGCACACGTTTTATGACACAAGCTTACCAATTAACTGTAATTTTAACACACTGTGTGTTAAAAATCGTTAGTCATTAGATTTGTGATAACATAAATAATGTGAAAATACTATTACCCAAGAAATGAGAGGCTGAGGTGTGAGTAAACCAAAGTACCGCTAAATGTTCAGGAAATGTATTAGGGTGTATGTTTTGTAGATTATGTAAGTCTCTTTTACATAATCTTAAAGTGAAGAAGATGGTAAAAGTGATTTAAACTTGCAGTCTTTCTAATGGACAGCAGGGGGCGATTCCTTTGGTTACAAAAAGATCTATGAAAAAAAACTTAGTTCCCACTTGGTTTAGTAACTTATTAATCACTTTTAAACATTTAGAATTTACTAGCTACAGTGTGGCTGACTAGTCCTCGGTTTTCCAGATATTAGCTTCAACCCAAAACCAAAGATGGCTGCAGCGAAATGCTTAAATTTCAACTTTAAAGCAGAATTTTACAATTCCAAGGGGGGCATCATGGTGCCAGTGTCCATCTTACCTGTACAGTCTATGGACCTGCTAAAAGGTTTTTGTATATTACAGGTGGAGAAAAGATGTATGGAGGTGTGGGGTTCAGAGGAAGCTCTAGAAGAAGCCAGAGAAACAAGAGAAGAGAACAGAGAGGTGCAGAAACAAAAACGCTTCAACAAGAAGGTCAAAGGTTGGTGTTTGCTTTGAGCCAAAATTCTCCCCTCCCAAATGGGTTACACTGAGCATTGTTAAACATCAGCTGTGTGTCTCTGTGCGTGTATCAGAGCTACGCAGAGCAGTAAGGAGCAGTATGTGGACCAAAAACACCACCGCTCACCAGCATGAGTACGGACCAGAAGAGGTTGTAGATGAAGAGGAAGACCTCTACAAGAAAACGTGCCTCACTTGTGGACATGAGCTTAGCTATGAGAAAATGTAGAGACACACGTCCACAAACACTGTTAAAGACTGATGTCTGGTGCTTCGACAGGAACGCAAGTTTCCAAATTCCTATTTGTATTTTTTCCATTTATAATAAATAGCAATAAAATGCTCCACCTAGATCACATAATAGGGGCCAAAATCACCATTGTATTCAACACATTAGCAGTAAGTTCTTTTTTTTAATGGCTGTTGCACATCTTAGCTTGATTGCTGACTCAGTTGTATTTTTAGCCATACCTATGCACATTGCTTTTCATTGTTCTGCATCATTTGAAATTTGGCAAGTCAAGGAAAGCATGATACTGAAACTTGTGTAAAATGTTGTGTAAAAAATTGTAGGTCTTCCTTGTGACAAATAGGACATTTTCCAAAGCTGCTGCCTTCTTAGAAAAAGTCATATCTTAGGAGGGCAGTTATGAAAGAAGTCTGCAGCTGTTGCCAGATGTCTAAGACTAGAAGTTCACATCACCTGCTGTAGTTTTGTTTTCATCATGGCTTTATGCTCAAGGCATTCTGGGAGTCAGTCCAGTGCCAGTCTGCCAAGAGTATCAATTTTCAATTGATAAAGACATTATCAAAGAGCATTGGCCAGATGCACCAGTGCACACACTTCAGCCTGGTCTGACCATTGTGAATTTTCACATCTTGGTTTTTATAAATGTTATTTTGTATTAGCTTTAAGGAAATGTGTAAATTTCTTTATTTGTAATGATGTAATTAAAAATTCTCTAGTTGTAAAGTTCTGAAAATGCTTTATTTATAGGTCCCTTCTGTTAGCTAGGTCGTCTGTAATGCTATTCTACAGAGCAAAGCTGTAGTTCGTGATCAGTGTGCAGCCACATCTCAACTACATTTCAGTGGTATGTGAAGAGGATGGGTGGCTTTGGCAATTCATGCTTTTGACTTAGTCTTCTACTTCCTCACAGTGCATGTGAGGGGTGGAAAGTGTACTTCATTATACTTTTTGCACGTCAGAGTGTCTGAATTACTAGTTCAGAGTGTAGTCAGCCAGACTTGAATGCTTAAATTTCAGTAAAGGAGGGATTGCCAACTCATGTTCAGTTTTAATAAACTTCAGAGTCACTACCAACTGTAGGAAGCAGGACATGATCCTGACAGTTTAGACACTGGTGGATGAAGCAGGTGGGGACGGGATAAAGGAGAGTGCCACAAATGTTCGAGAGGCAGAAATAAAGCACCTTTAACTGAGGCCAATTTTCTTGTCAGTCTTCTGCAAGCTAATGATTTGCCCAGAGTGATACAGAATAAGTTACAGCGCAGGAAAGTAGTAAAGTGAAACTAGCAACCCGAATTCCAGCAATGCAGTTGACGTCTAGCCCTTACTCAAGTTTACACTTGAGAAGTTGCAGATTTAACCGTTTTAAATGTTGGAAAACTTGTGACATTTTAGTTTGCTGTGGTTCACAGGTGCAATGAGATTTGCCCAAGTTACCCATGACTGTTTAGTACCATTGAGATCATTCCTTTATTCAAATTTTCAACATGAATTCAAAACATACAGAGTCAGTTTTAAAATTCAAAGGCTTTCTGGACATCAGGGCTTTGAAAAGCAAATTCATCCTCTGTTGCATCAACCTTCTCACCATGAGTGTCACTCTAGATAGAGAGGGGAAGAGAGGAAAAAAAAAAATTTTTTTTAGTCAGCTTTCAAATCAAAATGCAAAAATAAAATACAAATATTAGTACAAGTTCCCAACTTCAGATTACAAAGTTTAAGGCTTACATTATAACTGTTCATCCACACAGCTAAGACTTACATCACTAAAGTACTTCTCAATTATGTTATGTGCAGCCTGATACACCATTTCATTGTCATGGTTCTGCAGCATCTCAATGCGGTCCAGTCCTCCCAGCTCTTCAATCAACAGGCTAAGCTTCTCCATCTCACCAAGCTTTTCTGCAGCCTGAAAAAGTCACAGCCAACCCCACCAAACATAGTATCATTTAGACTTAAATCTCACTGCATTTTAATTTAGCCAGATTAATGCATTTTATAATCTGCGACATAGTCTGCCCTCACCATGAAGATGTTGTTTATGGCATCCAATATGACCAGAATGACTTTAGCATCTTTGACCTGAAGTAGGTTGATGATTGCTTCCAGAGCACCACTCTGCACCAACTGGACTACCTGCTCCACAGTAGCCCCACTAGTCAAGTTTGTCACAGCCCAAACAGCTTCCCTCTGAGTTTTGAAGTCACCCTGAGACGAGGAAGAATATTTACAAAAATAAAATATTTGGCAGCTGAACAGATAAGCCCATTGTTACTTGTGAAATTGGACAATTTTCTGTATTAAAGAAAAAAAAAAAAAAAAGAACCTAACATACTGATGGCTAGCTTACTCAGAATCTGAACGGCACTAGTGTTTAAGTGCCAACTTTCGGTGTTGATTTCAGCCCATTTATCACAACTTCACTTGGAAAAGAACTAAACTCCTACACTTCATTGTGGCCTTTATCCACAGAGTGATGGCTCATTAAAACTACGTTGGATCAAGTAACCCAGTAAACACAAAGGTGGTGTACACAGTTTTACACTTTGAATTCAGACTACAGATTGAAGGCTACTCACATTTCTCAGTAAGTGTACTAGAGGAGGAAGCAGACCACAGGTGATCAGCTGTTGGATTTGCTTGCATGGACCTGCAGCAATGTTGGACAAGGCCCATGCTGCCTCCTTCTGAATACTGGCCTTTGGATGCCTCATTAACTTGGGTAAGACATTTAGAACTCCAGCATCAATTGCAGTCTCAGTCTGTAGGTCAGAGCCACTCACTATGTTCCCAATGGAGCGGAGAGCTGGGGTCTGGTTGTCAAAGATTTATGAAAAAAAAAAAAAAAGTATATGAAGTGATCATTCATATTCAAATGCAACACTGAGTAATGACAGAGGGGAAAGTATTAAATCTTCGTATCTCATGTCAGATTTTTAACTTATGCTCAAGTGACAGACCCTTAAGTTCAGAGTAGGGGTGTGTGTATATACACTACCATGACACCAAGCTCCTGGTGACTCATGAGCTCCACCAGTCGAGGAACAATACCGGTTTTCACTACAATTTCAATGCGGTCATTGTCACCATCAGAAAGGTAGGAGATTGCCCAGCATGCATCAGATAAGATGTCCTTGTCACTTAGATGAAGCAGCTGGACCAGTGAAGGAAGCATCTACAGAAGCAGAAGATGTAGCTTATCAACTGGTGGATTTGGAATTAAGATGTGCAATCTGATCACGTGTCAATACAACAGTTCCTGATCTTACCTGCTGGACTGCAGACAAGGGTGGAAATGGATTCTTGTTTCGACACAGGTTGGACAGAGTCCATGTCAGGTTACGCAAATAGCCAACCTAGAGTTAGAGTCAATTACAGTTTAGACTTGAAGTTTCTTTCACCATTTTACTAGTTATCTGATAATACTATTTTAGTAGCTTTTAGTTGAAGAATCATGCAGTTGAAGTATTATTAATAATAATAATCTTCCTCATTAGAACTTATTTGATCACATTTGACCAATTTGATGCACTCATTGGCATTGAAAGCCATCAACATGAATTACTATACACTAGAACCAGTTAAAGGCAGTCAAGTTCCTTTGTGGGAACTTCAGTTTGACAAATTAAAACCATAGATTTTTCAGCATAATGCATTTAAACCAGTCATGATTTGGCAGTGTGGTTAAAGTGCAAAGCTAAACCTAGACTCTACCAAGTGCAGGACAATCTCAAATCCAGAATATTTAGAAGTTATCAGAAAAAGAGGACAAACACAAAGCTTGCATAAAACTGACCGGTGTGTCTGGAGAGATTCGAGACAACAAAGCTGGGATGACATTGCACTCAATCAAGACATCGCGATAAGTTGCACCATCACCTGAGGAGTAGTTACATTGTAAGCATAACAATGAAACTGAAGTAGAGGACTGGATTTTATTTTCCATATTCCTTTGTTTAGTGGGAAGACCACAGAGTTACTCAGCAACTGAGGCGCTTTTTGAAACTCATCTCAGATTCCCATTTTCAACACCCCCCTTTGTTAGAGCAAAGCCAGACATGACAATACATTGTATTTAAGATTTAACCTGCAATGTTCCCAAGAGCCCAGACAGCCTGTTCACTAATGTGCAGCATTGGCGAGGACAGCAAAGAGATGAAAGCTGGTACAGCCCCATGTTCCACCACCTGAGGGTAGACACACACATTTAGTCTGCTCTGAAAATGGCTTGAGGAGGTTACAAGGTAAACCCAAAGCAGACATGTGACTATAATATGTTGAATATTGACAATATCCAACATGTTGATAGATTACTGTGAAATCTGTCCAACATAACATTAATATCAGACAGCTTTAATACCTGCTGTGTATGCCAAGAGGTCCCAGAGGCAATGTTTGTTAGAGCCCAAGCTGCTTCAAACTGCAGAGTTGGCTCATCGTCCATAGACAGGAAGGACACAAAGTTAGACAGCAAACCAGCATCTATAATCTCCTTCAGAGGAGGGTTACGCTCTTGAGAAAGCAGCTTCCTGAGGAGACGATTAAAAAAAAAATAAAAGTTAAGGTACAGGCTTTACTTTGCTCAGTTCACTTGTACCCAATAAATTCTTGGGTGTCATTAACATTGTATAAACGCCCATTACGGTTTCCCCACAGGTCCCATGTGATCCCTGAAATTGATGTTTTTCTTTACAGACAGACTGAGCTGGTAATCATCTGTGAGATGGCAAAAAGCAAGGGTTACATTTGAAGACAGTATCAGACAGATCATAATCATCCCTGAACACTCACCGGGCTGCCTGACAGCCTCGGGTCTGGGACTTCCTGCAGTCGCTGTTCACGTCTTTAATTATGTCCTCAATGGATAAGTGGGTCACCTGGATTACAGGTATGTTGTTAGAGTCTGTGCTAGTTTTAGTAGAGTTATTAAAGGTTTCTGGAAACTTACCAGCTCGTTGGGGATGTAGTCTGGAGACAGGGCCTCCTCGTCCGGGAGGGACGACAGCGTTATATTTCTTCTTTTCAAGAAATTTTCATTCTTGTGAGCTTTGCGCAACTCCACGCATTCCGTGATCCTTTTCTCCCGAAGTTTCTACAGGAGTAGATGGTGTAGCTCAGATAAAATAACCCATTACATAGAACCTAAAAAAATAAATAAATTAAAAAAAAAAAATCATAGTCAACTTACTGCTGGATCTTTCCCCTTATTCTTAAATTTGGAGAGCCGTTCGTCGGTAACGTTTTTGGTGGGCATGTTGGCCTTTGAGCGCACAGTAATCCAAGCTCCTGAAATAAAAACTCAGTGAAACCAACCGCCGGGTGATTATATTTGTCAAAGCCGCCTCAGGTGAATCAAGTTAGATGTGATTATTGGAGGAGTCGTGCTGATTCATTCAAGCGCAGCTGTGAAGGTTTCAATTAAGTAACGAACTTTAGGGCTCCCGCAAGGTCACTTTCAGTCTACAGCAAGAATAGAACGAACTGCTTCTTTTAAAAATATTCGCAAAAACAATAAAATAAAATAAAAGCAAAAAATGTAATTCTACTACAGACTGCCTTTTACTAGATTTTAATTTTATACGGATCATAGCTCAAATTAAAGGCTGGGGATTTCCATTTTTAAATATTTTTTTTCCTATAATGCACTCTGGAATACACATGATACATGCATAATAATACATATATATATATATGTACACAGTTATGAGAAATAATTAAACGCTAGCAGCCTAAATTCCTCGCACTGGAAATTCTGGGGGCTGCAGACGCTTTTGCGTAGGATTAATCTTAGACGGCAGAGGGCAGCACAACATAACAGACAAACTGCTTGCATTTGATCAAAAGAACTGTGACGAAGTTAAAGTCCCTGCTAAATAAAAAGAAGATTTTAAATGTATAATTAATTAGTTCGTGCCTATCGAACAGTTGGTTTTAATTCAGCTGTTTATTTTAGTATGAAGAATAAAAGAAAAAGAAAAAAAAGGTGGAGCTAAACAGTGAAAATGAGAAAATAAATAGATCGAAGTAGTGAAAGAGAAGAAAGTCACTGACAGAGAAAGCTAGCTAGAGAAAAAGTGACAGTGATGGAGTCTCGTCTTCCTCTGTAATGACCAGGAAGGGCCGAACAATAGTCAGAGGTTTCCCTCTGACCAAGTTATACAGTAATCACTTCCTCTTGATAACACTCACACACACAGAGGGTCATGCGACTGTAAGGGCTCAGACTCATGTGCTGTACTGTGCTGTATAAACACACCAATTTTTTCTACTTCCTCGCCTACAATCAAACGCACAACACAATGCTCATCACAGTTGTTTCCTCTAATGCAGCACCTCAAGAGTCTTTCCCAGACCAACTGCCTCTCTTCTACACACACACACACACACACACACACACACACACACACACACACACACACACACACACACACACACACACACATATATATATATATATATATATATATATATATAAATAGGGCATGCAAACATAAATCTATCCAGCCCAGGTTTACTTTAAATGTGCTTTATATATACAGATAAAACAGCTCAGCCCACTGCAGCTCGACCTCTGCCCACCTGTATAGCCCACTGAGAAGGTCACCAAGCAGCTACAAGGCAGATGTTATACTGAAAAGGTTTTTATACTGAATATTATACATCAGTGTCAGTCATTTGAATGAATCATTAAAAATTTAATTATAAAACAAGGAAAAAGAATGTAAATTCTCCATTTGTGTCATCCTTCCCTGTGTCTGTTTCTCCGGCTCTGCTGTTTTCTCAGTCCTGCTTCACTGTTACTGTCAGATGCAGGAAACCACAGAGGATAATAGAGATGAATGACTTCTCATGCTCTCTGACAACTTATTTTATTGTCATTGAGAGGTCAGAATGTCCTTGAGTGGACAACCAAGCAGCTGTGAGCCTTCAGCAAAAGTGTTATAAGAAACACAAAGACTTAAAGCATCCCTCTCTATGAAGACCCACTTCTTTAATGAAATGTGAACTTTCTGGACAATTACCTGGTGAATTAGAGTGTGCTACCATGTGTGTGTTTCTGTTGGACTTTTGACCTGGAAGTGCTTATGGTTCCTCAGAGACACCCCTGAGGGTGTGGAGTGTTTCTGTCCTGCCCTGTTGCTTTGACTCGTTGTTCGTGTGAACAATGTGGAGTGATTGGAGGAAATTCCACTGTGCAAGTTCAAGGCATTCACACAGTCACACCATACATACAGAGCCCACATACAAGTTAGCAGGAACGCTTGCTCTTACACAACACAGTATCATATATCAGGAACTCCAATGCAGACCTTAGCAGAAAAGTATTAGTTCAATTTTATAATTTATCATAAAAACATTTCTTACCAAATTACAGATGTAAAAATGTACTGAAATGACTAAATATCACTTTCAATTCAATTTTAACAGTTTTCCATAAATAAAAACATTTCAAAAAAGTTCAAATGAAATGACAAAGCAAGCAAACACAATAAATGCATTTTAGTAATTAATGAAAAAACCCACAACATATATATTAGAAATGCTAAACAGATAAAAACTGAGAAGGGAAAGAAAGACAGAGGTAGATATAGACAAGGGAAACAAACAGAACGACAAGGCCAATATGATATATATGAAGAAAGTAGAGTTTCTTAAAATGCTCCTCTAATATTTTGCCATATAGGCAGAGTTTGTGGACACATGCAAAGTGATTTCTCATATTTGGGGACTTTCAGTACTGTAAAACCAGTCCCTTTCATATTTTTCCTTTTACCAGGTTAAGTGTACTTTAATGGCACGGACAACTTTTACTATATGATGAAAGTGCAGCATGACATTTACGCTCACAAAAAGACACATAATCATTACGGTGATTAATGCATTGTTTATTGATGCGTTATTGGTCAGTTGTGAGGTATTTCTAAAAGATTTTTAGTACCAAGATTTTTGTTACTGAATGAGCGGTACAGCTTTTACTGGTACAGCATCTGGGCTACAAACTACAAACTGCATTTAAGAATTTATTAGCAGCTGCTAGAATGAGAATTGCCATTTACACTCAACAAACATTTCATTAGGTACACATCACTACCAGTGGGTTTGAACCTTTTCCCAACTGCCTTTGTTGTGTCATAGATTCAACAAGGTGCTGGAAACATTCCCCAGAGATCTCAGACGTCCATACTGACATGATGGTTGATCTGGTTGCTGTAGATTTACCGACACCACATCTGAATCTCCCATTCCACAAAATCCACCACATCCCAAAGGCGCTCTTCTGGATTCAGGTTTGGTGACTCTGAAGTCCATTTGAGTACAGTGAACTCACTGTCACTGTTCAAGAAACTAGTTTGAGGTCATTTGAGCTTTGCAATGTTGTTGCAATATTTTTCCAAATTTGTTTTGTCTATTTTTAATGAGTCAGTGTGAACTGTAGCCTATGTCCTATTCTTACATCAGTTGCACCACGTATGGTCTTCTGCTGCTGTAGCCCATCTACTTGAAGGTGGTGCCTTCAGAGATGCTCTTCTGCATACTTTGGTTGTTACTGTTACAAGTTATTTTTTACTTATTTGAGTTACTGTTGCCTCTCTGTCTTTCTGTCCCCTGGCCATCAACAAGGAAGTTTTTCAGAGCATTCTCTGTAAATGGCTGTGAAAATGTGAAAATCCCAGTAGATCAGCCATTACTGAAATAATCAGACCAGCTTGTCATAAGCCAAAAACCTGCCACATCCTGAGTGATTTTACCTGTCTTCCCAATTCTGTTTGAACTCAGTTTGAACTTCAGCAAGCCTTCTTGACTATGTTTACATGCTTAAATGCATTGAGTTACTGTACTACAATTTGCTGATTAGATATTTGTGTTAAACAGTTAAACAGGTGTATCTACTCTGTAGTCTATGACTGTATAAGTAAAGGTGACCATTTACCTTTATACAACATTTATACATAACATTTTTACTAAAAGCCTCCCTAATATCCTAATAATGACAGTTAATGGCTTACTAGCAAAAGGTAAGTCTAAAGTTCTAAGTATTTCATTACCTTTTAGTAACGTCATCATTTATGGCTTATAAACCCTGTGCAGGGCTCTCAATGTTGCAGCTTAAAAGGTAGCACATGTTTAAACTGTGGCTTGTGCATTAAGTGTGATAATATTGGTAATAATCCTTTTACAACTTCCCTCCCTTCCTCCGTGCTGGCCCTACCTTCCTTCAGTCTGTCTCCCTATAGATCTATCTTATCGTTCGTCTCTTTTGACTTCTCTCCCTCCCATCCTCCCCGATTCTCAGAACAACTTGAGGTGTCTATGGGAAATCATTAGTATAGATTGCTCTGCAGTGCTGCATCAATACACACACACACAAACACACCCACACAGACATCAAGATAACATGCCCTCCCCACTTCTAGCAGGGGAGATATGTTGCAGCCCTCTTTGCTGTTTAAAGTGCATTACCAAGGACAGATTCTTGGCAGGACTTTACTTGTTCTAAGTGTGTTAGTCGCTATTGTTTTTTAGAAATGGCCTGGACGCAGTCTAACAAACGCATTTCCAAAAACGATGACAAACACTCGTGCAGTGTGGCAAAGACAAAGGTGTCCCTTGTCTGTCTGTGAAAGTCAGCGGTTCTCAGATATCAAAGCCGAGGAGAGAGCAAGAACCACAACAGGATATGGGTTAGAGTGACAGAGAGAGATTTGAGTGTGTGTGTTTATGTGAGATGTGTCAAACATGGAGGGAATTTCCATTGAGAAAACCAAAAATTTGATACTGATATTAGACATCTTTCAAATTCTCAAACAAACTTACATGAATGCTTGCATTTTTTTTTATCACTATGCACAGTTTGTACTTGCTATCAAGCCTCAGGTACAACCAATTGCATTTCAAACACCTCTCTTTTTTGCCCTTCTCTTTCTCCTTCTCGCTCTATGTCAGATCTGCATTTAGCTCCTGCCTATTAATATTTCATGTTGGCCCTCCAATACCTGCCTATCAATATCCCAGACATGACACACCTCAGGTGCAATCCATCATACTCATTACTGACCAGGCTGCAGAATTGTGTTTGTGTGTGTGCATGTGTTTGTGTGTGTTGATGGATCATTTCTTTTTGCTGACAAAGCCATAGTTGTTGGTCTATATAGACAGACTCAACAGCTGGGAGATCGAAAGCCATTCATCATTTACTTTAAAACTACACATTAACACTGTTACGTGTGCACATAAATGCATAGACATTCACATAAATACACAACAGATGTTTACTGTCAATCAGGCAACTAAGGAAAAAAATATATGAAAAATTAAGAAACACTGAATACATTTTTTTTTAGCTGGGTTTAATTAACGGATCGTTTCATTCTTTAATATTAGTAACCAAAATTGATTTTTAAAAAAATGCAATTCAATGCAGCTCTTTGCATTTCTGGTGTACTGTATGAAAAAGATATAAAGTAGTCAGGCTTTAGTATGGGGAGAACCAAACAATTTGCCTGGATCGTGTTGCCCTGCCGTCATACTCCTCTGATGTCAAATGTGTTGAACAGACTTTTCTGCCTTCATGTTATTGAAATGCTTAAATCCGGAGAGCTAAGCATACCTGCTGTGCAGCCATGCACACCACATGTCTATACAGTACTTTTAGCAGATAATTCCCTGATTTTTTCCCATGTTGCTACATTAATATGTATAAATATACCAAGTTTATGTTGCGGTAAACACAAAATCGGTCAAGTTTGTGTGTATTTATTTTGATGAATTATAAAAAACTGGCTGTTCACTGATACCAGCTGCAGTCAGACCAGTTGTGGTTAGGAAATTTGAAATGTTTACATTGGCTCTGTGAACCAGCGAGAAAAAGAATATTTCATGAAGGTTTTTGACTTTTATTATGCTACACTGATGCTTGGTGAGAATACAGAACTGCTTCAAAGTCAAGGTTGAATTTTCCATTTTAGATAAAATCACAGCTACTGTTTCAGGAAAGTTATTCACTGCAGAAATCCAATTTAAGTTTTCATTTTTCTCAGTCAAAGATGTAAACTGCACAGGAGGTCAAACCAAAAATAAGAGTGTTCCTGAAACATGAAGGCAACATAAGTACAGCGTTTTGTCCTGAAAAGAAAGATACTGCTGTGCCAACTTGACACAGATGTGCGATAGTTAACACCTGTGATAACTGTTTGTGGATGTAGTAAAAGGGAATGAAGACGTTTCATTATATTGTTCTTGGGCCAGTCCAGTCAAACTATCATCAGCATGCAAATGTTAGTCTTGTTTTAATCCATTTGTGTGCTTTCAAAGCAGCTGTGCTATTTCAGCACCTTGGTGACACGCTGTAAAACGTGGAGTTTGTGGAAAAAGTGCACCAATTAACCCAGTCCAGTAATGGTGCCATGGTTCTTACCCATCAATCCATTTTATTAACCCATTTTTAGCCTGCGCACCTGTTGGCCCTAATTTGTGGCTGCATACTTAAGCAAATAAATCCACAAATTAACAAAGTTTAGTTAGGCTCTGAGCTGTATAGGCTCTGCTCCTGAATTATACATTGATTTGTATTTTTCAAGTAACATGCAGCCTCGGAGAGACCAAGTGGCATTATCTGTGGATCAGCCAACTCCCCGTAACAAGAAAGGGAATCAAAGCAGTGAGAGAGACAGGGCGGGGCGGAGGGGGTGCAGAGATGCATGGTAGAGAACTTCAAAGGTGAACACAGAGTTCACACAGATATGAGGCTCAGACAACAGGGCAGAGCCCACATAGACATACAAAAAAGAGACGGGGCAGAACTAAGAACATACGTACAATATACAGAGTGTGTGTGTGTGTGTGTGTGTGTGTGTGTGTGTGTGTGTGTGTGTGTGTGTGTGTGTGTGTGTGTGTGTGTGGTGGGGGGTCTGCATTGCCGATACTGTCAACAATAACTTCTTTCACTCTTGTTGTGAGTCTGTGCGTACCAAAAAAAAGAAGCAGCTGGCAGGCTGTCAAGAGAAGTTGGGGGGCTTTAGGAGTCCAGTCAGGTCTTTGGAAGGTTAGGTGGTGGATAGATTTTATTGTGGGGGTCTGAGCCAGGTATCAGGTGTATCTAGGCTGAGAGGCCCCTTACATGGGCATCCTATTCACCTGCTGCCTGGATCTGGACAAAGACTGGGGCTCTGGGGCTCTGCTAGGCCACAGACAAACCAAGTAACCCTAGAAGGTCTTAATGGCTCCAAGATGAAGGGAAGATGGTTGAAAGATTACAACATGGGAAAATGTTGGGTTAAAAACACGGCTTTTTGATGATCTGAGGTGCTGCCGTCACCAACGTGACTTGTTTCCCACACTGCTATTTTAAATGTTGATTCTCAGAAACCAGTTCAGTTTTTGCAAGACTACACCTGGTGTTGCCAGTTTCATTACTTGTGTGATTAAAAAATGTAAAGACCAAATTTATCTGATTATTGCAAAAAAAAAGCAAATTGTGCCTTTCATGCACTGAGGACTCTGATCAGTTTATAAAAAGCTTTTTTCAAAATTTAATATATGAATTTTCGTTATTTTTATTTTTATTTTTTTTGTACACATCTTTAAAATTAATTATTATTAATTATCAGTGTTTCTTTTAATTTTGTTTCTTTAATTGGGGCAATGCAGAGAGACACATGTTGAATTTGGTTTAAATTAGTTTTGTGGAAGGGATAGTAAAAATGAAACCTTATTAGTGTAGTTAGTAAGTAAATTGTATTTATATAGCACAATTAAAACCAAACTGCTTTATAAAAAACTAGAATAAATAGTTTCCTAAAAAATGTATGCTACATGTATGTACAGTGTTTATGCAATAACTCAATAGCTCAACAGCAGCTAATTCAGAAATCAGAAGTTTATAAAAGCTTGACAGAAGAGGTATGTCTTTAGCTTACAGTTCTCGTCTGTATCAGGTGACTGAGGAGCTCATTCCAAGGTCTTGGTGCAACAAATACACTTTGACTGTGGGATCATCCGGAGTGACTGAAACACAGACTTTAAAAATTTCAAAGGAGTATAGGGCACATCATATCTACCACATATGCAGGTGCAAGACCACATAAGGCTTATACTGAATTCTGTAATGCACAGGGAGCCAGTGCAAGGCTGCTAACACTGGAGTAATGTCCTCTCTCTTTTCTGTCCCAGTCAGTAATCTGACGACAGCATTTTGGGCTAGTTACTAAAAAAATACTAAAAACAAGCAATAGATGACTAATTCCAGTATACCAAGCAGTACAGTAGACAAGTTTAGATGTAACAAAGGAATGCTTAAATGTTTTAAATAAGGATTACTCCGGAGATTGTTCTTAGTCGGAAAAATACTGCATTTATTTGTTTCCAAAATTTCTAATTTGCATAAAAGATTATCCCACAGTTCTTAACCTTTGTTTGAATAAAAAGGGTAAAAAAAAAGTCCAGGTTAGTGGAGAGGTTAACCCTATAACCCCATGTTTCCAGCTAAAATTAGATAATGGTATTGCCCAAATTGCCCAATTGGTTTTAAGCAGAATAACAGTAATTATAGAAAGTCATAATAGAAAGGGGAGATGGTTCACATGTTGTATTAACAGGCATATATGTGCACATTTGTATTATGATACTCTAAAGGTGAAAAAGTTCAAACCTAGTACACTCGCTCACCACAAGCCTTGCTAATAATGGCATGTGTGATGTCTCACAAAATATTAACCAAAACAGTGGTTTGCGTCTTATTCATGTCATATAATAAGTTATTAAAAAAACTCTTACAGCTGTTTTTGATTGTGAAGTTGGAAAAATCCAAGTACATCAAGGAGTGAACAGATGAGACTAGGTCTTGTGCAAATACTTCAAATGCTCAGCTGTGTTGGAATGATGGAAAAAATTGTTTAATGTAATTCTATTACATCTCTGTGTGTGTTCTTGTTGAAAGAGATTGTGTGTGTGTGTGAAACCGATCCTTGTTTCAGCACCAGCCTCCCTCTGAGACGCCATTAATAAAGTTTATGAAAGAAAAGACGTTTTGATTTCTGCATTGTTCAGTATGTTTTGCTGCTGAAACATACCTACTGCAGTAAAGTAAATCTAAACAATAATTATCATACCTCACTGACATACAGACGTACAGAACTTTTTGTTGAGGACTAAATAAAAACAAGGTCTAAGGCTATACTCACACCAGGCATGTTTGCCTTGTTCCGTGCCAAAGCACATTGTCCCTGCTCCCATGCTGACATGCACTCACACTTCTCGTAACAATCCAGCCTCCTGTCTCTAACTCGTAGGCTCGCTTTCATAAAACAGTGCCGACACGCACCTTTGAAAATCACACTTCAAGAGAAAAATGAATTTCAGGATTTCATGCATTTTTTGGCTTTATTGGGGACATTTTATAGACAGTGAAACACCATCCTTACATGCCTTATATACATTTGTTAACTACTTAACAAAGCAGTTTTTCATGAAGGCAGCTGTACTGGGTGAACATTCATGATTATACTACATGAAATCTAACTGAACCACACCAAGACTCACCTCTTCAAGCAGTCCAGCGCACAATATGCTTTCCTGCACCTTTGCAGAAACCACACTTGTCAAACGACTTTGGAAGTCAGATGTGCTCAGGAATGATACAGATCAATTAGTGTGATTCATATAATTAGGTCCATCTTTGAAAGATAAATTAGGTCCATCTTTCGCACATTTGAAAATATTTCCATATTTTTACAGTGGCACGGTTTTTTGTAATTTTGGCACCGAACGCTACAACAGTGGATTTCAAATCAAAGAAAATATGACTGAAGTGCAAGTTGTGAGATATTTTGGCCAAGACACTTTTGCAAAATAGATTTTTAATCTAGTCTAATCAATCCATTTGCACAAAGGTCTGATTGTTGGGGTTTTTTAATGCTGTGATGTCTACATTACAATATAAAGTGCCTTGAGGCAATAGTTGTTGTGATTTGCTCCATAAATCACAATTAAATTGAATCAAATTTCACCCAATAGAGTTTTCTGTGATTAGTTTTTTGATCATTATTAAGGATTACCGAATTTTAAAAAATCAATTTTAGAATGCATTAATAGTAAATTGTGGGCTGTTTTGCAAAAAGGGATTGTTTGCAAGGAAGGTTTTATGGAATTGTGTAGACTGCACAAACTGTGACATTACGTTGACAGAGGATTTCTATTTTTTTTTTTTAAAAAGCTGCAGTTATAGGAGATGAAAAGGTGAAAGCTGCGCTGGGGAATGATGAGAGAGAGAGATGCAACTATGGTTGGTAGAATGAAAAAAGTGCAGACATCAAAGGGGAGAAACAGCTGGTCAGTGCATGTGTGCCTGTCTGTGTACATGAACACACCTTCAAAGAGGACCCTGGACCCTGATTTCAACATGGCTACAGGGACACGAACACTCATGCACCCATGCACCACTGTCCCACATACACATGCTGCATTTGCAAACCCCACCTGTCATTGCATCTGTGCATGCGCCTGCATGAGTGTGTGTGTGTTCCTTGTCCGTGATTAAAGCACACAAAAGTCACACAGATAAATCACTAGCTCTGTGGATGTTCACGGGGTATGCGTGTCCTGACATGTCCAGGCCCAGCACAAGAGATCGGCCTGGAGTTGCTGGAAGAAAGAACCAGACTAAAAACGGAATGCAGGAATATTTTTCCTTGCATACGTGTACGTTAGACTTTGTCTTTGATGTGGTGGAGGAATTTTATAGGAAGTATTTCACTGTTAATATTATTTTTTAAAAATTGACATTTGCTGGTTTTAATCTAAATCCCATTAAAATCGAATGTGTCGTCCTGTCCAAGTGTTTTCAGATCAGTTTGGGGTTTTTTTTTCTAAAACTGCAATTACTTTCATTTACAGTCATTTACAGTTGCACTGCTACAGAATTAATTCATGATAAAGTGTGATCATTGCTTACGTTCAAGATTTGTCAGTCATTTTAAAAACATATTAAAGGTAAACAGTTAGCCAACATTGGGTATTACTTTCTCACACTACTCTGTGACACTGAAGTTAGCAGATTATTACATGAAGGAACCTTTTAAAAAACAAAAAACAAGCGCGTCCATGCTCACAGGTGTACACACGGGTGATCACACCCACAAACTACACCCTTTTTGGCTCCTACCTCAAAGCACACTGTGTTCTGTTGATCTTATGTGCTGCACAATAATGTTTAATATTTAGTATTTACTGTCATATTCCCATATATCATTGTGATGTTGTTTATTCTATTACTCTTGTTCTCTTCTGCTTGCTTTCTTTTTTCTTTCTCAGCAGGTGATCCAGGTGATTGATATATGCATTTTTTTTTCTCTGCCCGTTCGGTTGGTTTTTGTCTTTTGCCCTTCTCCCCCGTCCCTCTTCTCAGCTGTTTCTCTTTCCCTCTTTCTTTCTCCCCTTCTTTCCCCCAGTCAAGTCTGTCCCGTATTCAGTAAGTGAAAATAAAATAAACAATAAAAGGTGAATCAAATGGACCATTACGGCAAGGCTGGGATGGTCAGTTTGGTAAAGTAAATCCGTTGGGCATCTTTCTTTGCCTTTAGACACTGAAGTTATCAATGTGCCTCACTGGATTCTCTCTAGATATTCCAGCTTACTTCCAAATCCAAAGATGTGTTTGTTAGAGTCAGTGATTCTTTTAAATTGCCTGTGTGTGTGAATGGCTGTCTATCTCTCAGCAGCAGATTATCAATCTGTCCGGGCAAGGCCGGGGTACACGATTCTTGCGACAGAATTGGACATTGTCCAATTCTTGCGGCATTGCCCAAAGTTCATTCGTGAATAATCAGCAGAAGTAGACTGATTTAAGTCCCCACAACATGTAATATATGTATGAATCACAGACACACACACACACACACACACACACACACACACACACACACACACACACACACACACACGAGCAACCATGAAAGGAAACTGTTTGTGTATGTGGGAAGGTGGTGATCACTCATATCCTGATCTTCTGATAACAGTGTGTGTGTGTGTGTGTGTGTGTGTGTGTGTGTGTGTGTGTGTGTGTGTGTGTGTGTGTGTGTGTGTGTGTGTGTGTGGTTTTTATCAGTGTTTAAGATGTTTTCTATTGTCATAGTTGCTGTCTGCATTCAAGTAGATCTACAGCAGTATGTATAAGACACACATTCCAGAGCTCTTCTGCCATTTGTTCTCCAAACACACACACACACACACACACGCTCACCAATGCTTTTACGAATATTGTCTGTCACCTCCACATGTTCTAACTCCTCAGGTATGGATATTCTCATCACAGCCAAACGCATCCCGGTGTCTTTCTGTACTTCTTTGTTGAAGTTTCTCTCACTATAAATGAAATCATCGGCTAGATGGAGGTGACACAACCACAAAATAGACATGATCCTGTCTGTGTGCTTGTTTGTGCCTGTGTTAACAAAGCAACAATGACCAAAACTAATCATTTGTGTCATGTGTACATTCAAGTATTTTATTAGGGCAATATCATTTTTCAAGGGCATTTGTCCTTTTTATTGTTGTCAATTATTATGCAAAGACTCAATTCAAAATAGTCTCTAGGTCTTGGTTATTTTGGGTTCATCTGTCAATGGGGAAACCAGAAACCGATGGCTTTGAAGCTGCAAACAGAGGAAAATAAATTACTGCAATTTCTGTGTCAGTGATGCCATTTGTCACCAAAAAGGTGACAAATGGTTACAAACAATATATACACGTTATTGAAATAATATTAGCATTTCATTTTTAAACATCATCATTATGGATACTGTGTTGTCATGACACCCGTAGTGTGCAAGATATAATCCTTTATATTTGAATTCGCAGTTTCATGTTTCAGAAAAGATCACACAGACAAAAACCCTGAGGAAATCTGTTGTTGTTATATAGTCATGTTTTGTTCTGAAAATTTGGCTGCTGTCTACACCTCTGTGCACTCACATATACTTTGAGAAGAGGTTTAATAAAACCTCCCTGTCAATCTTTCACATTTGAGGCTTAAGAGTTGTCACACTAAAAGGCAGAAATCACCATGCTTTGATAGGCTCTCCACACTGAACAGAAATCTGAACACAGCATGCTTGGACATGTGTGTGCTTATGTGTTTGTGCTTTCAGTGCATCATGATGTCAGGTTCCACAGCCAATAAGGCTAACTGATATCAACTCCGTTAAGTAGCAGAGGGGATTGGTAATCAGTTTCAACTGCTTTGGTGTTAATGAAATTAGCAACATGAGCACTAGAGGGGAAACAGTGAGACAACTGGCAAAACGAAATGGTTTTATAAGATAAGATAAGATAAGATAAGATAAGATAACCTTTATTAGTCCCACACGTGGGAAATTTGTTTTGTCACAGCAGGAAGTGGACAGTGCAAAAGTTATGAGGCAAAAATTAGAATACAATAAGAATAAATACAGTACACAACTGTACAGAATAGAATAAAATACTATATACAGTAGAATAAAATAAAATAAATATACAATAAGATAAAAATAGAATACAAATACAAATACTATATACAACTGAGTAAAAATACAACGATGACAGAAAGGATTATTGCACTTAGTATTATTGCATATGTATGGATGTGTGTGCTTGATCAGTTAAAGTCTTTATTATGGAGTCTGACAGCAGTGGGGAGGAAAGACCTGCGAAATCTCTCCGTCCCAGACCGTGGGTGCCGCAGTCTCCCACTGAAGGAGCTGCTCAGTGCTGTCACAGTCTGCTGCATGGGGTGGGAGATGTTGTCCAACAGTGATGACAGCTTAGCCGCCGTTCTCCTGTCACTCACCACCTCCACTGGGTCCAGAGGGCATCCTAGAACAGAGCTGGCCCTTCGGATCACCCTGTTCAGTCTCTTCCTGTCCCCAGCAGAGATGCTGCCGCCCCAGCAGACCACACCATAAAAGATAGCAGAAGCCACCACAGAGTCATAGAAGGTCTTCAGGAGTGGGCCCTCCACTCCAAACGACCTGAGTCTCCGCAGCAGGTACAGCCTGCTCTGCCCTTTCCTGTAGAGGGCGTCTGAGTTATGAGTCCAGTCCAGTCTATTGTTCAGATGAACACCAAGGTACCTGTAGCTGTCCACAGCCTCAATGTCCATACCTTGGATGTTCAGTGGTTGCAGTGGAGAATGCTTGTGCCTGCGGAAGTCTACCACCAGTTCCTTGGTTTTACTGGCATTGATCTGGAGGTAGTTCAGCTGGCACCAGTCCACAAAGTCTTGGGTCAGACCTCTGTACTTAGGGTTGCCAA
Source organism: Astatotilapia calliptera (assembly GCF_964374335.1). NCBI lineage: Eukaryota > Metazoa > Chordata > Actinopteri > Cichliformes > Cichlidae > Astatotilapia > Astatotilapia calliptera. The sequence continues at coordinate 12,679,738 of NC_137427.1, read as the reverse complement.
CTCCCTGAAAAATAAATAAGGGACACCTCGTGGCCAGGGCCGGGCGACCCAGTTGTCTTCACCCTTCCCAGTGTGGTGAATTTTCTAGCTCTTTTTTTATGTGTGAAATTATTTTTTTAACCCTTTGACTTGAATTTGATTTAAGTAGATGTGTATTCTTTGTGATATGAACACATATGAAACAAATGATCATTTAGCCGTTTATTTTTAGCTCAAAATGACAACATTAACACAGTAAAACAGGTCTCTTTCTTAAACAGAAGCCTGTCATGCTTAACTTTTGAGAATATAAGTAAATCTTTCTTTAAAAGCACTCTGTCCTGCTTAACTTAAAATAATAGAAAACAATAGAAAGAAAAACATTCTTGTAACAGTGTACATTTAGTGCATTTAGTACAATTGGCTTCAGTTGAGGTATTATTTCAGCTTTTCTAAAGCTAATCAGCTGCTCCTGTTTGTAAACCCGCTTGTTCCCATGATTACGCATCTTAACTCATCATCATTATTCATCTATGTATTACTTTTATGTATTAGTCATCTATTTGTTGTAATCATCTATCCTTGCAGTTGTTTATTACACAAAATAAATTATATTATCACACTTCTGGCCACATAGCGCTGATATTCACTGCACATGCCCATATTGACTTTTTCCAGCCAGGTGTTTTCCTTTTCCCATTCTTCCCTTTCTCTGAGGGGAACAAACATTGCTGCTCTAATGCTGGGCTTAAGCTGGGCAGACACTGTGCGATTTTTGGCCCATTTTGAGACGATTTTTGAGTGATTGGACCGATTTTGGCCTTCATCGTGCGTTGTGTAGTATACGTGGGGTAAAGAGAAGTGATTAACACCTCACGACCAGCTCCCGATCATCAATCGCTCGTGAGGGTCTCACCACAGCCGCTCACACTGCACACGCGCAAACACGTAAACGTTGGTGTAAAAGACGGAGCAGCACGGCTGTGCAGCGTGTGATCTGGACACAAGCGATGGAGGCACAACTTGTAGAACTTTGGAAAGCTCATCCGAGCCTTTTCGATGTGGCATCACAAAATTATCACGACCACAACAAACGTGAAAATAGTTGGATCTACACTGCTGCTTAATCACAGCTGCCTGATCAATGTTTTTCATTAGCAATTTAGCAAAGTTGATGGTGGTGGTGTGTCTGTGTGAGTGAAAGACAGAGAGAGAGAGATTTTCTGTTATAACCTTCATTTTATGGAGGCACAGTGTGCGCACTCAGGTCGCATCAGAGCATCGGGCAGTATAGTGTGAGACCTGCATCGTGACCTACCAACTTCTAACCCCTGCGAGTCAATCGTGCAGTTTGAGCAGGAGCTGAATAACGTGACTGAAAAAATCGCACAGTGTTTGCCCAGCTTTAGGTGTACTGTCGTCCGAGACTTGCACTGCAGTGTCGGCGTTTGTTTCCCTGTTGGCCATGCTTGTTGTTGTGGTCATCTGTTGTCTTCCGGTATTTTCTCCGCAAGCGACCTTTCCTCGACCAATGAGATGAGCGGTAATCTGAATTGTTATACTCGAATTGTCATAAGTGTGCTGTCAGCTCATTGGTCACAAAGCAGGAGAGGGGCTGGGAATTATGTTTTCAAACAAAGTGTTAATTCCATTAAAAGTTATAGACTACTTTTGATTCTCACTGTATTACGGGACAAAGTGCGTCCCTTATTAGCTCAATACGGGACGTGTACTTTTGTTTCGAAATACGGGACGGTTCCGTATTTTAAGGGACGGTTGGCAACCCTATCTGTACTCCTTGTCGTCCCCATCAGTGATGAGGCCGACTATTGCAGAGTCATCAGAGAACTTCTGCAGGAAGCACTGGGTGGAATTGTGGGAGAAGTCTGCAGTGTAGATGGTGAAGAGGAACGGAGCCAGAACCGTTCCCTGTGGGGCCCCCGTACTGCAGACGACCCTGTCCGACACACAGCCCTGAGTCCTCACATACTGTGGTCGGTCGGTGAGGTAGTCCAGGATCCAGGTAGTGAGGTGATGGTCCACTCCAGAGTTCACCAGCTTGTCCTTTAGAACCGAGGGAAGAATGGTGTTGAAGGCACTGGAGAAATCAAAGAACATGATTCTCACAGTGCTTCCAGCGGTCTCCAGGTGAGCGAGGGAACGATGTAGGAGGTGAATGACGGCATCATCCGCTCCAATGCCAGGCTGGTAGGCAAACTGAAGTGGGTCCAGTGATGAGCTTATTAGGCGCCGAAGCTGAGCCAGGACCAACCGCTCCAGGGTCTTCATCAGGTGGGATGTCAGAGCCACCGGCCTGTAGCTGTTGAGGTCCTTGGGGCGTGAAGTCTTTGGCACTGGTACAACACAGCAGGTTTTCCAGAGCTGTGGGACTCTTCCCAACCTCAGGCTCAGGTTGAAGAGGTGCTCCATTGTTAAGAGAATTTTTATTTTAGTTAAATCATTAAAGTATAATCAAGTAGAAACAAGTATGCCTTATAATCAAGTGTTTATATATTTTCACACGGTAAAGCTTACTGTTGAAAAGAACACAATGTATTCCTTGCTTAAGTGTGTGGGATGTTTGACAAAGACAGGATATATACATGCATTCTTTACTTCAGTGTCTGCGATGTCAGATAAGCATGAATACTGCTGTGTCGTTGTTTTTCAGTTTGTGTGCAGAAGTTAGATAGCTAAGACAATGCCTGAGCTCTCCCCTCTTCAGTTGAAAGAGGAAGTACTATGTAACCCATTTTGCCTTATAAATAAAGCGAGTAAACGGTGCTCGGTGTGTTAGTCTGCTCAGAGACTCTCACCCGTGCGCACGTCTTTGAAACTCTGAGTCGGTCTGCCAGTGTCTCATTTCTCTCTTACTGTGCTTTTACAAATGTCAACCCCTTGACATTTAATTGGTCCTTCGAGCCGGAGAACTGACTGTTATTTTTAACGTCTAGTTTTCCATAGACGGTCTCCATCGGATCCTGACGTCGTGACGCCTGCGCTGGAAGAAATCTGATCAGTAAAACGAAAAACCCGGACACGTGAATTCGATCTCCGGTCAGCGTTCGGCCTTCACGACTCCAGGACCCGATGAGCACCGGATCCAAAAACGCAGCGCCACAGTAGAGGTGAACATGACACGCATTCCACCAAGCGCTAAAATACGTTGATATTGAGATTTTCCTTTAAGTAGTGTGTAAACCTAGGTACGCCGACAGATCTCAGTGTCCATGCGGGACTAGGAAGACGACAGGCAAGAGCGAAATTCTAGAAAAATCGCTATTAAAAGTTCCGGTCGCTCTGGGAGTGGCTGTAACGGAACAGGTTTCCGGTCACTCAAGAAGAGTGGCTGAAGGTGAAGGTGTTACACAAATAAATAGGCCTACGGAAAATCTCAATAAAAATCATAGAAACGCGCTTTGTTTGTGAGGAGTGAGTTGTTTTTACGACCCAATACGCGGTCAAACCACTTCTCAAACTGTTTTCCTGTGTACACTCACGTATTGGTAAAGGTGGAAAAAAGGGTTGTGCTTCATCACGTAAAATTGATAACCGCTCTCTCAATTAGTGGGAGAGTAGAAGGCTGTTATCGAAAACCCATTCTCACTTTTTCATGCCAAAGAAGGTGTCACAGTTCTGACGTAATTAGTTCAAAATGGGTAACTCTAAAACTAAAGTAAAATTAACAGCAGACGAAGAGTGGTTAGAAAAAACTGTTCAAATGCAGGAATAGTCAGTGCAAAAAGGTGGAGAAATCCACATAAAATATATTGTCCAGCTTGGCAAGGCAAATGCACCCCTGATTCAATAAATGCTTTAAAAACCGCTTTGCAAAAAGAGTTATATGTGGAAAAAAGTCAAAAGCCAAACCAGCAGTTGTAATATATGTGAAAGGTGTGCCGTTAAAAATGTTTTGAGACACAGGAGCTTGTAGAACTGTCTTAACTGTAGAAGTCCCAAATGTAACATTCTCAAAAAACACTATAATTGTGAAATCAGCCTCAGGACATGTGACAAAACAGCATCTAACCGATCCCCTTTTTATGTCACATAGAGATAGTGGCCGTGGCTGCAAAAATCAGTGCATTTATGACCCATCATGCCCAGATTGTATGAAATAAATAAAAGGAAATCATTCATATGAAGACCTTTTCTATAAAAAAGAGAGATGCATAAGGTAGATTAAGGCTGTGTCATTGTTCAGCCAAGGAAAGTGTGTGAAAAGATAAATGTTTCCATCCTGGAGGGTGAGTGAGACTGCAGCTCACTCACGGTCCCTGATGGATACAAAATAAAATATAATAATCTGAAGGTTGGATCTGAGATGAGGCAAACAGAAGACCAGTCTAAAAGTAGGCACAAACCTGTTAAGAGAAAAAAAGCAAATCTTGTACAGATTGGATGAACTATAAATTATCTGTTTGCCGAGTAAGATGATCCTAACTATTAAATTGGCTCAGTAATAATATAGTGATATACACTAATAAAATATTGTAATACACTATTGTTATTATATAGAGAGAAAAAGATGATAATAATTAATAAAAATATAATATTAATATTGACAAGAAGTATCTTAGCCAGTATGATGTGAGATGGACAATTGTTATGAAGAAGTCTGCATCAAGCTTAAAGGTTTGCTCAAACTCAGTATAATGACATATGAGATGAAGAAAATAAAAGCAATATCTAAACCAATTAGGTGCATAGAGGCACTTAACCTGCTTGAAAACCTGTCATTTATCCTAGATAAATATTACTGAGATACAGAGCACATCTATAATAACAACTAATAAGCCAAACCCTGTAGATAATAACTAAACCTACAGGATTATGAAGCTGAATTAAATGTGTGGACACCGCTAAGTTGATAAGCATGTTACACACTTTCTTTTATTTTTATTGGTTCTTTTTTTTTAGAGCAGAGGCTGCATGCTGTTAAAAGCGAACACATACAGCTGTCTGTGAGCTCAGTTTCCCCTCACACTTCTGCTTTGTTTCTGGCAGCATTTTTCTTTGTCTCTTTGTATCCTGACTCATGTACGTTTTTGTTTTGTTTGATTATTTTGTTAGTTTGGAAACAAATTTGTGCCAATACTTGTGGATTATGGTGACACATAGTGATTAGACATATGATTTACAAATGCCCAGTTTTAGAACTGTGAGCTATGAACAATGCAAAGTTTAGGAAATAATATATATACAAAACAAAAAACTTCAAAGTTTGAAATATGTAAGATGTGTGAATTCTTTGAAAAACTAGAAGGTATCTAAAATTGCCTCAAGTGAAAATGAAATTCTCTAATGACACTCTGATAGTTAGGTCAGCATAAGGGCCAGAAGGCCTGTGAAACCACAATATCCTTTGAGTGCAGAAGCAAAGGAAAGAATTAGGCCAGTAATTGCAGACATGCAGAAAGCAGGTATTCTCGTGAAAACTAATAAAGCCACGTGTAATACACCACTAGCAGTAAAAAAGACAAAGTACAATGGACTCCAGAAGCAGAAAAAGCTTTCGTTGATTTGAAAATAGCACTGCAGACATGTACCGTCTTAGCATTACCAGACTATGGAAAACCTTTCGTTCTCCATGTTGATGGTGCAGGAGGGTATATGAAAGCAGTCTTAACTCAAGCTTTTGGAGAAAAACAACGTCCATTAGCTTTCTACTCATGCAAACTTGACTCTGTAGCTGCTGGATTACCTACCTGTGTTCAGGCATGCGCAGCAGCAGCAGAGGCAGTTAAAAAATGTGCAGACATTGTTCTAGGACATAAATTGATCATCAAAGTCCCACATGCAGTGACCTCTATTTTGCTCCAAGCGAACCTCTCTTTCCTCACGCATGCAAGACAACTTTCTTATGTGGGGATTCTACTTACACAATCACACATAAAAATAGAGAAGTGTGGCCAGCTAAACCCAAGTACACTTTTGCCGATTTCTCTGGACGGAGAACAACACTGTTGCATTCAAAAATTAGAGGAAGATACAAAACCTCGCACTGATATATACAGCTCCCCCCAGAGCAGTTTCAGTAATGTTTTTGTGGACGGCTCAGCGTCAAAAGACATTCACGGTAGAAATTGTGTGGGTTATGCGGTCACAACTGTTGATAAAGTGATAGAAGCAAAAGCTCTCAGCTCCTCAAACTCTGCTCAAAGCGCAGAACTAACCGCAGTCATCAGAGCATGTACTTTGTATAAGGGTCAAAGTGTTAATGTTTACACAGACAGTCAATATGTCTATTCAGCAGTTCATCATTTCGCTAAAATATGGCATAACAGAGGAATGACAACTTCCTCAGGCAACACAGTTCAACATGCAAACCTTCTAAAAAAGCTATTAGAAGTAATAACGTTGCCAAAAGAATTAGCACTATGCAAATGTGCAGCTCATCAAAAGGATGACACAGAAATTACGAGAGGAAATAACTTTGCTGACAAAGCAGCAAAAGCAGCTGCAGAAAAACAAATTGATGTTTTAACAACAGAAACCATAGATCTAATACCTTTAGAAATACTAGCAGATGCACAGAAAACAGCATCGCTGAGTGAACAAAAATCTTGGGTGAAAGATGGAGCAGAATTAAAAGACAACCTCATGATGTGTAATGGCAAACCAGTGCTTCCAAAATCTTTGCATAGAACTGCTGCTTTAGTGACACATGGGAAAACTCATGTGTCAACAGGAGGGATGACTAATATTCTTAATAAACAATTCTATACAAAAAATTTTGAAAGTTCAGCACAAGAGTTTATCAGAACATGTATAATTTGCCAAAGACACAACGCACAGGGAAATCTACGTCCAAAGCGAGGGCATTTCCCTATACCACCGCATCCATTTCACACTGTCCACATGGATTTCATAGAATTAAATGAATCACAATCCTCCAAATATGCACTTGTGATAATTGATGTATTTTCCAAGTGGCCAGAAATATACCCAGTGAAAAAAAGCAGATGCAATATCAGTAGCAAAATGTCTATGTAATCATTTTATTCCAACGTACGGTATTCCATCTCTGATAAGATCAGACAATGGCACACATTTTGTAAATGAAGTAATAAGTAAAGTTTCTGAAGCTTTAGGCTTCAGCATAAAACATCACTGTTCTTATCATCCACAAAGTGCAGGATTAGTCGAGAGAACTAACGGCACAATTAAACAAAGGTTGAGGAAATGTATGGAAGAGACTAAAAAACCTTGGCCTGAATGTCTAAGCTTGGTTAAATTATGGATGAGAATAACTCAAGGAACAGGTGGTCTAACGCCATTTGAAATCGTACATGGCAGACATTTTCCACTCCCCATAATGAGTGAGCCAATTAATAAATCTATTGCAGAAACAACAATGGCAGAATGGATGACAAAACTATTTGAGAATAAAGAAGTGAGATTAAGCAATCAACTGCCGAGTGACTTTTCTTCAGTTTCTTGCAGGTTGAACCCCGGTGATTGGATTCTGATTAAAGTCCTCCAGCGGAAAAACTGGAGTGCTCCAAAGTGGGAAGGTCCCTTCCAGGTGCTACTTACCACACCCACAGCGTGTAAGATAGCCGAACGAGTTTCGTGGATTCATCAATCCCACGTGAAGAAAGTGTTTGCACCACAATAAGACGCCGGTTCCCCTGACTCTTACGTGAACCCCTGCTGGAGGACAGGGCTGAACGGGTTTCCCGCCCTGTGCTTCCTCGGCAGTGCTACTCACGTGGGAGCTCGGGTGTGCCTGGTCGCCCTGAAGATCAGACTGACCTATCCCACCGAAGAGCAGAACCAATAATAACACCAGGGACGCCTGAATAAAATCTCAACAAGATGACTGAGGAAAACAACCTGATAAATCCAGAAGAAGAACCAGCTTCAGAATCAATGCTAGCACCAGTTCCAGCCCCAAAGCTATTGTGCTTGGGCGCTTGTGACATCAAACGAAAACTACTCATGTGCTACATATTCTGTCTAATGGCTATCCTCCTGATGACGACACTCTTTTGGTTGATGCCCAGTGGAACCCACAAGACAGTACCAATTATTCTCCGACCTAAGAGGTGGACCCACGACAACTCGCACCTGAAGGAGATAGACAAAGAACACAACCACCCGTGGCTGAACAATGCATGGTACCGGTATGTCCATGACAGAGTGCACAGAGAAGACAATGCCGCAAACTGCTATGTCTGCTCACATATGCCCACGACAGCACTCCATGCCACAGTGTATGGAAAACCCCCAACCAAGGCTGAAGCACTCTGCATATATGACAAAGCCATTACCGGGACCTGCTCAACACCAGGAAAACCTGTGATGGTGATAGGTGGATCCATAAAGGACCAAAACAGCAACACATGCCACAACACTACACAATATATAGTCCCACAGAGTGTAAAGTCTTTAATCTACAACATAACAAACTGCACCCACCAGTACCCAAATATAAACTACACCTGCAATGAAGCCTACTGGGTGCATATAAACGTCAGCCATAGAAAACTGAAATCATTCTCAGTTGTTTTGCCACCTGACATACAACACCCAGTGTGCTTTAACTTCACAGGAGCAACCGGACAAACAGGTACGCCCCAGGGTCTGAAGAAATTAGGACAAAACCGAAACTGCTCCATGATCCTGGCGGCACCAGATTGGGATGGCATCGGCTCATCAACAGGTACATACTGGGTACAGGGCGCAGCTTGGGCGTGTGGCCTGAAAGTCTATTTCATGCTGCCACCAAACAGCACCGGACTCTGTGCCCCTGTTCTGGTATCTGACCACACCTTTAAGATGTCAGTGAACAGCAACACCAGAGCTAAACGTAACACAGGCCTCAAGCCCCATGATCCATATCTTGGTTCTGATGTACCAGATGACTTCAAACTCTGGACCAAGAGCCAGAAGGTAATACACGCTTTGTTTCCATGGATAGGAGTAGGGAAACACGCACTACAGATAGAAACCCTGGACTATCGTTTTGGATTATTTTTAAATGCTTCAACCCGCATTAATCAAGGACAGAATGAAGAAATTGATGCAATTCGCATCACTGTCATGCAGCACCGAGTGGCTTTAGACATCATTCTCGCAGAGAAAGGTGGTCTCTGCGTATTGTTTAACACTACATGTTGTACCTACATACCTGATAACATCCATTCATTAAACATGACAAATGCTTTGAATGTTTTGAAACAACTGAGCGGCTCTTGGAAATCTCTACTGATTAAAGGCCTGTTGGCCCTTTTCAGTGTGATGTTACTATTTTGCCTTTTCATTGCTTGTATTATCCCATGTCTGAGAAGCATAATGATAAACATGTTCAAGCGTATGTTAGGAAACCATGTCTTGGCTCAGTCAGTTATGGAGGATCCCTATCGTCAGTATGATATGCTGAGTGTGAGAGAGAGAGAAGAAAATCTCTATGACAATCTTGACAAGCTTGTTGTTTAATTATTTTACTGAATGACGTGCAAGTTGAAAATGTGACTAACAAGTGACTATGCATTGAGTAAAACATGTGAAATATATTAACATCAGGAGGGAATGTTAAGAGAATTTTTATTTTAGTTAAATCATTAAAGTATAATCAAGTAGAAACAAGTATGCCTTATAATCAAGTGTTTATATATTTTCACACGGTAAAGCTTACTGTTGAAAAGAACACAATGTATTCCTTGCTTAAGTGTGTGGGATGTTTGACAAAGACAGGATATATACATGCATTCTTTACTTCAGTGTCTGCGATGTCAGATAAGCATGAATACTGCTGTGTCGTTGTTTTTCAGTTTGTGTGCAGAAGTTAGATAGCTAAGACAATGCCTGAGCTCTCCCCTCTTCAGTTGAAAGAGGAAGTACTATGTAACCCATTTTGCCTTATAAATAAAGCGAGTAAACGGTGCTCGGTGTGTTAGTCTGCTCAGAGACTCTCACCCGTGCGCACGTCTTTGAAACTCTGAGTCGGTCTGCCAGTGTCTCATTTCTCTCTTACTGTGCTTTTACAAATGTCAACCCCTTGACATCCATCACCCCACACAGTTGGTCCGCGCAGGACCTGACGACCCTCGAGCTGATGCCATCTGGACCCGCTGCCTTCTTGCCATTAATCCTCCTCAGTTCCCTCCTAACCTGGGTGGTTGAGAGAGACAGGCTGGAGCCTTGTGTTGAGTGTGTATTGGATGCTGCAGTTGGGGGTGGGGGGGAGTGAGCAGGGTGAATAGAGGAGGTGTGAAGTGTAGGCCGGTGGGTCCTACAGATAAGAGCAGGTTCATCTCAGTATAGTGACAAATATGAAAGGGTCTGGAGAAAGCTTGGATAACACTATTGTAACTTCGTTACAGCGTTACAGGTTTAGTGGTGGGCTCAGTGATGGTCTGGGGAGGTATATCCAGGGAGGGACTATCACTGAGCTAAACAATGACACCTTGATTGCCATTAGGTATTGGGATGAAATCCTTGGACCCACTCTCAGACTCTACCTGTTGAGGTGGATCCTGGGTTCCTCCTGGTGCACGAGAATGTCCAGCCTCATATGACGAGAGTATGCAGGCAGTTCCTAGAAGATCAGTGAAGTCTTGGTCACCTGACCTAAATCCAACTCCTCTGGGATATTATGTTTCAGTTCAATGACATGTCACACTGTTCAGTGGCTCAGTGATGGTCTGGTCCAGATCTGGAAAGAGATCCCCCAGGATACCATCCTTTATCTCATTAGGAGCTTGTCCCAACATTTTCAGGCAGCAATACAAGCACATTGGGGGCACACAAATTACTGAGTAACATTTTAAGTCGCTGCATATTTTTTTATAACAGTTTGGACAAAAATGGGGAAGTTAATATGTATTAAAATAAAGCACACCCACACGTATCTAAACATTTTCTAAAGTGGACTGTAAAATTCATTTCAGAAAATTAGTTTTGGGCAGTCAGTCTTTTCTTATTAAACAGCACAGAGCTAAGATAGTAAACCCTGCAGGACTCACTACAGTCCTATAAAAAACTATAATACATGATTCAATAGCTTGGGGAACAATGTTTAGTAATAAGCAATAGCTTGAAGTATTCATTTTCATTACTTTATCAGTCTTTCACATAATTCAGGAAGAATTTAAGCCCACCTTTAAAAAAAAATCAGTTCATTGAGGTTTTCAGACATACACAGCTTTCTTAAGGTGCCAAAACAATATTTCACTCTTGTTGAAATCTGGACTTTGAGTGGACCAACATTGCAGTTTCTTTGAGCACTGCAGGTTCTGGCCTGGGAGTGAGTTTGGTGATGCATTTATTCCTTTTCGCATTGTGTTAACACAACCAAATCCTCCAAACCATCAAATTATGAAAATTCTGCTTCTATAGAGGTGATCACACTTGCTGATGATCAGTTAATCAATTGCATTTGACTAGCAGCACCTTGCAACTTACTCTCTTAATTACTGGCAGGATGTGTGTAATTTTGTACATGATTGAACAGAGTCCTGTGAAAATGTCTTTTTTCTTTTTTGTTAGATACTTGTATATTCCTTTTTTAAACCTGCCAGTGTCTATGAATGAAAAAAGTAAGTGCTCATGTTAATTAATGTGTATTGGTCTCCTTTTTTAAAAAAAATTCATAAGAAATATTAACATTAAATACCAAAAAATACCACGACTTCCACATGACTAAAAAATATAAACTTTTGTTTGTGTTTGTTCAATATTTTTCTTTCTAACAAACAGTTTCTTGGCAATAATTCTTATACCACTGGAAAGCCACATTTGTAAAGAAAATGCTGGGTTGAGCAGCAGAGTTGAGTATGTGGGTTGCACTCATGTAAAACTTACCAAATCTTATCTGCCAATACCAAACAGCTTATTCTGCTACTGACACTTGTTTTGAGCTTCTGGTACCCCAACAGCTGACAATCAGGTCGCGTGACCAAAGTCCAGATTCTGCCTACAGCAGTTGGATCATACGGTCAAAGTGTGTAGAATACACAGAGAAGGCTATTATGATTGGGCCACATCTCTCTCAACGGAAAAACCAGACTTGTCATAATACAGAGGAAATCTCAATGCTGGGAGATATCAAAATGAGCATGAGGAGGTGGTGCCAGGCTCTTGTGACTGTATATGTTTTTTCCACATCCTACTGTTTGTTAAAAAAATATATTATTAAATTGGCAATATGTCTTGTTTCTTCAGAATTCAATCATCCAATCCAATAAATGATGCCAAACAAGAGTCAATAGCAAAATAAGCTGTTTGGCATGGGTGCAACCCACATACTCAACTCTGCTGCTCAACCCATGAATGAATCCTTACAAATGTGGCACTATTTGAGGGGAAATAAACAGGCTTTCAAGGTTATTGCAAATAAGCATTGTTACATCAAAGAAATAATTGACAAAGTACAAATTTTGTTATTTTTTGAACTAAATTTAGATCACGAGATCAAAAGCTTGATGTGTAAGACGGTATATAACTATATCAGAACATCATGCAATCTACAAGTGTGATTAAAAAATTCAATCACGCATGAAAACACTTAGCTACAGTGGGGCAAAAAAGTATTTAGTCAGCCACCGATTGTGCAAGTTCCCCCACCTAAAATGATGACAGAGGTCAGTAATTTGCACCAGAGGTACACTTCAACTGTGAGAGACAGAATGTGAAAAAAAAAATCCATGAATTCACATGGTAGGATTTGTAAAGAATTTATTCGTAAATCAGGGTGGAAAATAAGTATTTGGTCACCTCAAACAAGGAAAATCTCTGGCTCTCACAGACCTGTAACGTCTTCTGTAAGAAGCTTTTCTGTCCCCCACTCGTTACCTGTATGAATGGCACCTGTTTGAACTCATCATCTGTATAAAAGACACCTGTCCACAGCCTCAAACAGTCAGACTCCAAACTCCGCCATGGCCAAGACCAAAGAGCTTTCGAAGGACACCAGGAAAAGTATTGTAGACCTGCACCAGACTGGGAAGAGTGAATCTACAATAGGCAAGCAGCTTGGTGTGAAAAAATCAACTGTGGGAGCAATCATCAGAAAATGGAAGACATACAAGACCACTGATAATCTCCCTCGATCTGGGGCTCCACGCAAGATCTCATCCCGTGGGGTCAAAATGATCATGAGAACGGTGAGCAAAGATCCCAGAACCACACGGGGGGACCTGGTGAATGACCTGCAGAGAGCTGGGACCAAAGTAACAAAGGTCACCATCAGTAACACACTACAACGGCAGGGAATCAAATCCCGCAGTGCCAGACGTGTTCCGCTGCTGAAGCCAGTGCATGTCCAGGCCCGTCTGAAGTTTGCCAGAGAGCACATGGATGATACAGCAGAGGATTGGGAGAATGTCATGTGGTCAGATGAAACCAAAGTAGAACTTTTTGGTATAAACTCAACTCGTCGTGTTTGGAGGAAGAAGAATACTGAGTTGCATCCCAAGAACACCATACCTACTGTGAAGCATGGGGGTGGAAACATCATGCTATGGGGCTGTTTTTCTGCCAAGGGGACAGGACGACTGATCCGTGTTAAGGACAGAATGAATGGGGCCATGTATCGTGAGATTTTGAGCCAAAACCTCCTTCCATCAGTGAGAACTTTGAAGATGAAACGAGGCTGGGTCTTCCAACATGACAATGATCCAAAACACACCGCCCGGGCAACAAAGGAGTGGCTCCGTAAGAAGCATTTGAAAGTCCTGGAGTGGCCTAGCCAGTCTCCAGACCTCAACCCCATAGAAAATCTGTGGCGGGAGTTGAAAGTCCGTGTTGCTCGGCGACAGCCCCAAAACATCACTGCTCTCGAGAAGATCTGCATGGAGGAATGGGCCAAAATACCAGCTACTGTGTGTGCAAACCTGGTAAAGACCTATAGTAAACGTTTGACCTCTGTTATTGCCAACAAAGGTTATGTTACAAAGTACTGAGTTGTATTTTTGTTATTGACCAAATACTTATTTTCCACCCTGATTTACGAATAAATTCTTTACAAATCCTACCATGTGGATTCATGGATTTTTTTTTTCACATTCTGTCTCTCACAGTTGAAGTGTACCTCTGGTGCAAATTACTGACCTCTGTCATCATTTTAAGTGGGGGAACTTGCACAATCGGTGGCTGACTAAATACTTTTTTGCCCCACTGTAGTTACAAAAAGAGAGCACTTACTGAGTATTAAGAAAGCAATAAAAAAAATACTCAGGTAATGAAATACAAAGAAGAAAATGTAATTTTAAATGTCTGTTTTCTGCAGTGGTTTCTCTTATTTCTTTAAACTGAATCGTCAAAATAAATGTTTTTTCTTTGCCTATAAGGCAAACAGGGGAATTAACTACTTACAGCTGTGTGAATATTTCTCACTAACTACTAAATTTCTACAGCCTTTCTAGCATTTAGAGAGGTGTGTGGATGAAGAGAGATAGCAAACCTCTTGGAAGAAAAGCTTCATACAAGCACAGGTGCACACTGAAAGAGCAGAGCCAATACATGTTAACACATTTAGCATTGATCACAAATAAGAGATAATCAATTTATCTCCAATTGAATTCACATCAAGCACAAGGGGCGACCCACACAGGGGAAATGCATTTCAACAGAGGAGCAGAGGCGTTCTTCTACTCCACCACTGATGGTGTGCTTGATGCACATTTGTCATGTCGAGACCTTGTGAAAAATTCCTACCAATTATTCAGTAAAAATCCATGGCCTCCTACTCCCCTACTGTTTGTGGGAAATCTCTGCTGTCATTTCTTTTCTCCCTTGTCACTTCCCATCAACAGAGCTTTGTCCTCCATGTCATAACTAGTCACTGGGGTTATTGGGTATTCATGATTACTATACAGACTGTGTAGACGGCGAGAACACACATAGGCTTCTCCCCACAGATGAACACACAAATGCTATTCCATTGATCTGTTAATCTAGTGGGTTGGAGAAGTGCAAGAGTCTCATTTAGTTAAAATCATTACCCTTCCCACAAGATAGATAGAGATATAGGGATTTAGAGAGAGAGGAGAAAACAAGGACTTGGAAAGACAGAGTGGGGCACACAATGACACAGAACCGATAAAATAATCCCGATGCAAGGAGAGAAAGAGATAAAAAGTTAAACAACGTGAAGGGAAATTTCCTTTGCCAATGCTGCTTCACAAAAAATCTGTTTTCCTGACTTTTTCAGTGTTTTTTCTGCCTCCCTGCCCTATGTTCTGTAGGCTCCAACATATCACATGGACTGCAAAGGGCTTTGCAGTGGGAATTCATTGTAGCGGTCGATAGCTCTTGGTGAGTGATCTATCGACAAAGTAGGAGCGTGTGAGAGAAGAGTTCAATACACTTCAATTTAGCTCCACTTGCTTTAATTACTTCCACCATGTGTATGTGTGTATGCGTGTCCGTGTGTTAGAACACATGAAACTAATAATAAAATTACTGATCTCGGGGTTTGTTGAATGTGTAGACAGGGCTTACGGAAAACTGTGTAATGTGATTGAGTGCAGTTTTATAGAGCATGTCATCAAAGCATTTTCCTTCAAAACTGTCTGAATTCTTCAAGGTGTGGAAACATTCCTCAGAAATGTTGGTCCATATTGACATGAAAGCAACTTATAGTTGGCGCAGAATCTCCCATTCCACCATATCCCAAAGGTGGCCTGTTAGACTGAGATTTGGTGACTGTGGAGCCCATTTCAGTATAATTAACTCAGTGTCATGTTTGAAAACTGAGTTTTAGTTATCCAACAAAAAGCAACCATCAGAAGATGGGTACAATTGGTCATACATTTAAAGCAACAACACCTGGGTAGGTTGTGGTGTTTAGAAGATGCTCAGTTCCCACTGAGAACCCCAAAGTCTGCCAAGAAACGTCCCCCACACATTATACTACCTGAGCCATATAATGTGTGGGCTACAGGGCTGGATGGATCCAAGCTATCTTACTGTTTATGCCAAATTCAGACCCTACCATTGAAATGTCACAGCAGAAAGTGAGACACATCCGACCAGGCACCATTTAAAAAAAAAGACTTTTAAGACTCTTTTGTCTAATTTGTTTAATTTCTAGCCTAAGTTTCTTGTTCTTAGCTGACAGGAGTGGCACCCATTGGTCTTCTGCTGCTGTTGTCCATCTACTTCAACATTCAATTTGTTGTGCATTCAAAGATGCTCTTCTACATATGTTGAAAGTAACAAATTACTACCTTCCTGTCATCTCAAAGTTGTGTGACCATTCTCTTTTCACCTCAGGTATCAACAAGGTATCTGCACTGCTGCTCACTCTTTGACCTAACCCCCCTCCCAAAACAAAACAATACAGAGCTGCCTTAAACCTACATTTTTTTTCCAAAGGCCACCACAGGAGGACTCCCCGCAGTCTGATTTTAAAAATGTCCATGAGAAAAAGCCCAGCAGCCTTTCCCTGCTTGTAAACACATACCTGCTGGCTTTTTGATATTGTTCACTGCTTTCGTGTCATTTTTAAATCAAAGCGATGCTTATTTTGTAAAATTACTGTTCCCAGCGAGCGTGGGACGTTCATCGTTTACTCAGTCAGATCAGCCCCTTGGTAGTCATGTCAGGTTTTAAAACACCAAGCTATTGATGCCAGAAATGCACAGCTTGAAGTTTCACAGCAGGCTGTCACTAACAAGTGAGTAAGTGGACATTTGCCACACTAACCTATGATTCTTTATCCTTAGAGTTTTTATGTTTGGATCACTCTTTGAAACCCCAATAAAATGCCTGTCTCACCTTTGTGTCGCTTCACAAAATGCTATGTTGTTAACACTTGTCCCTGCTGGCGAGAAAATACTCACTGCTGCTGCTTTTTTCAGCAGTCATCAAACTCTGACTGGTGTTTACAACTGTCCAGTCATAAGAAGAATTAACAAGTCTACTAGGGTTTGATGCACCACAATGAGGTAAAGAAGAGGACACAGACTCCAGACATGGACAAGCAACATAAAGGTGAGAGTTATGATTTTTTTTTTCAAAGAGGAAGTATTAGTTTCCCAAGAGAAAAAAATTCAGGGATGGAGAGTATCTGTTTTGCACACATAAATCTTTAAATTAAAAAGCAAAGAACATACAGTCCCTTTATTTTACAAAGGAATCTTCCAGGTCTGTTTCCTCTGTGGTGAATGGGTTACTCCCAAAAAATGTAATTGCGCACACAATATGTCCTTTTACTTGCTTCTTTTACATCAAGCTAACAAAGCCAAAACAACTGGAAACTGACCTTTCAAAGTAGTTTTTTAAATGAAACTGAATAATATCAACTCAACATATTTATCTATATAGTTAAAAAAAAGATTTTTTAAATCAAATGTTATCTTTTATATGCTGTAAATGGTGAATATTATATTCTACTCAAGCATAATATTGGTAGTTATCATCCTCTTAGCATTCATATTTGTTCTCTTCTGTTTTCTCTTAAATGCAAATTAGATTTTTCTGTTTTCTCTTCCTCATTGCACTCTTTCTCCCTGTAGTCCCCTTTGTGTCGTATGCTAATGGATAGTTCCCCTCCTATTAAGAATTTAAGAGTGAATTTGTCCACGAATCCATAACATTGAGCAAACATGTTCACAGTAAGCCTCATAAATAATTTTACATCACAAGGGTGGAGAACCACAGGGGATTAAGTGTCTACTGTCTTATCTTTAATCCCTTCTTTTCCTTCATTACTTCCCCCCCCACATTTTCATTGTTTCTCAAGTTACGGTATCACTTCCCATCTATAAAATGTAACATAAGTTAAAAAGGGAAAACAATCCAATTTATTTGATCTAGAAGTTTCTTTTTTTTTTCTTAAGCTTCACAATGAGGGGAACTAAAGGTTATAAAACCCACTATAAACAGCAACCTGGCATCCGAAACCCATCTGTAATCCACAAGTACAGGTTCTTAACTTGATGAGTAAAATGATTTGAGACTTGTGGTAGTATTGAAAATTTCAATGCAGCCACTCTGATGTGAAAGTTAACAATATTATATTCAAAATGAAGCTGATTGAAAATGTATTTCTGTGATCAAAAGAAAATTGTACAAGTATCACCTAAGGGGCAGTTACTGGAACACTGACCACTTTGCACTACACACTAATTTTCACCATTTTGGTCCAGACAGGAATTTGAATTGTGCATTACACATTCCTGCAGATGTTTCTTAGATTTATGATGTAGTGCAATTTGCACCACTCTCTTGCACAGTCTCAGCCTTACTGTTTTTAACTTTCCTTCACCCTAACCTCATCTATCATCAGCATAAAAATTGGATTTATTTATTTAAGTATTCTACTTACCAATTTTCTTGCCTTCATATTTCACCCCACAATAGACTTGTGACTTGCCCAAAGTGTCCAGGTTTGCACTGTTACAACAGGGACAGGCTCCACCACCCCCATGACACTAAAACGAATAAGAAGTGAAGACAATGGACAGATGGATGTAAAGGTGGACATTTTTTTTGCCTAAGGATGAACTGTGATCAACGTTAGTGATCTCAATGATGTTTTCAATCTAGTAAAAATAAAAGGGACAATTTTAGTTTCTCCAATATTTTGGATTTTGGCCAAACAGCTTTGAAACTTTCCCATCAGCCACAGCTAATAGAGTACTAACAGACTAAGACAAGATGGTAAAGATATGTAAATTATTTAACTCTCTGAACATAAGTATATTAATATTACCGTGTCAGCAGAGCATTTAGCTCAAACCATGGCTGTATAGATTCACAAAACTAACTAGCTGGATACAGATTTACATACTGCACGTAGACACATGGCATGTTTTTGTGTGCTTTTTTCTAAGACAGAAAATATGATATACACTTTGTGTCTACTACAGAAAGAATCAGCCAGTGTACTAGCTCATGTAGTGCATGCCTGCGCACTATCTTCCCTGCGATCTTCTGCAACCTATAATTGACTTTTATATGCATCTACACACAAGGAGGAGGGTAATTCTAGCTTGAGTCTTCTTTTACTCTACACTTGAGTTCGCTGTTCTTTATTTCAAATAATTTAATAGCAGTACAAAAAAGGAAAACAAAGAAAAAGCTAGAGTGGCTGAGGTGCTTTTATTCTTCAGTCAGTTTGAGGTACGAGTACGACTAAATGCAGGAAATGAACTTAAATTATCTTATGGTCCAAAAGAAAACATCCAACCTGGCTAGCTTAATGGGTTATTTTGCTTGACTTCTTTCCCACAATGTGCATTTCCTGTACAGCTTTCAAATACCTCTGCTCCTGTTGTTTTTTTAGTCACACCTGCAGGTTGGACTGAGTTTGTCATCCACTTTATACCTCTGTTTGTGCAAAAACATGCATTAAATGACACCACAAGCATCATTCAGTCATCTAAATTAATTAAAAAGAAGGCAGAAATTGCAGTTAGAGGAAAAACCACTGATTTTATGAACTCTTGCACTGCCAATTATGCCCTGTTGATATGTTTGCATGACTTAAAAGGTAAGGTAATTAAACTACTGCCAGCTGCTAACTGTCAGCAGCCTCTATAAACTAAGAAAACATTGTGATTGTGCAAAAAAAAAAAGTTGATTTTTAAAATAAAATCCGTAGAATGTTTTGATCTTACAAAACTTCACCTTTCGTTTTTTTCCCCAATCTCGTGTCCTACCCATGTCTTGTATAATTTGTGGTTTTTAGGTGTGTGGATATGAGCTGAAGTCAGTGGTTAGATGGGTATTTTACATGGACTCTACCTTCTGCTTAACAACATGTTCAACGACTGCTTAAGAACTGTTGATGATAACAGGGTTGAAAATGTGCGCACCGGTGTGAATCTTTCATCTGCAATATGTCAGGTAACACTCTTTCATTGAAACAGACCCAGCAAAAACAGCAGGAGGGTGTGGAGTTGCATTTCAAGTACACTTGGTTTACTTTTTCCTGTGATGTGGTTTACCTCAGTATTGTTGTGTCTTCTGAGATAATTTATCTCTTATTTTTTTCTAGTTTTTTCATGTCCTTTACGCTTTAGTTTCTGTTATTGTCAATGCTTTTGCTTGTAAATTTGTGAGTAGTTTTAATGCATTAAGTAATCTATATAATATGTATTAGATTAACATCTATTGACCAAAAAAAGCCATTTGAACTTGTCCTTGGTGGAAAAAATATTAAAAGAATTAAAGGAAAATTTAGAAATTATTTTTTAAAGCTTTATTTTTTGGAAAGACAGAATAGAAAGATTTTGTTAAAAACAACATGGCCAATGGCAGAGACATACGCAAACGGCTTTAAAGCTGTGTGGCTACCCCCTGGTTTTAGTTCTCTTTATCTGGGACTTCCATTTGGTGCACAGTAAGGCCTCAGTCACACAGAATACCACTAGATCCTCCAGTTGCAAGTCAAAAATCAGTATTTCCCAACCAGTTGGCTGTTGGTTCCTGAAGGTTGCCAGCTGATGCTGGGTGAAGAGGAGACTGCACTAAGATCTCCTTGTCATTGCTTTGGTTGCAAGCAGCCTGTAGTTTGCATGAAAAACATCAGCTGGTCTACAAACACTCTCTGAGATGTAGAGAAGTTGGAATAAAAGTGACAAACAATGGCAATTGTGAACATTCCCCTTCAAAGTAAAGGTGGTGCCTTGCCACTGCAATCAGCATATTTCAAAGGGTAAAACATTTATTTTGAAGGCGAATGCAAATCAGAACATTTCAGGTTTGCGTCACACTTTTGACAGTTTGACTACCACTCGGCAATTAGTCTATAAACAAGTCAAACTACAGGATTACTTTGGCAACCAAAGTAATCACAAGGAGGTTTTTGGTCCAGCAACATATACCTCTTTGAGACCAATGCTAGCGGCTGCTGGTAAACTCTACAAACAACTTCCCAATTGAACACGGCACACACACTTCTCCTTAGGTTGTGCCAAAGGCTCACTGACCAGTCTATGCCTGTTTGACTGGGGGCTTTAGCAATCGATTTCACAACGACTGCCAGCAACCTTCACTCGTAACAGATTGCTGAGTATTCATTTTCTCTTCATTACCAGTGGTTGCAAAATGACTCTGCCGAATGAGTGTCTAGGTCTGTCTGACTGAGGCTTAAAGCTAGATAAACATCTACACCTACGAGATACCACCAACAACCTTACAACAACATATAACACACATCACAACTGGCAACAGCCACAACATTTTTATTTATTTTGAGTTGCGTTGCTGACCATCCAAAGAACACCATTCCAGGATTCACTCTCCCTTTTCTGCAGTTTTACTTTCCACTGATATTTATTTAGCTGCCAAATGTTCCATCATGATATCCAACCATTCGATCTATTGGTACTCATCAATGCATCTTTAATCAAACTATATATATTTTTTCAAACTTAGTACCTTGAGATCATTAAAATGAGAGAAACTGAAAATGTTCTCATTAAGCTAAAAAAAGATCCCCAAAAGGTCCATCATTAAGGCAGGCTAAAGCTCAACTACTCAGTTGTTTCTTTCTAGTTTGAACAGCACTTAATTAAGTTTATTAAGACGTATCTATCAAAAGGTGGATGAGTTCATAGCTGTCTAATATGTCTAAGAATTTGGGATGAACACTTTTTCTTCTGTGAATTCATCGCAGCTGAGTCACCCCCACAGAACCATTAATCTCACACACAGAGACCTGATGAAAGCTTGAGTACGCACACCTTAGGAGTGTGTGTGTGTTGACGTCTGCAGGAAGAACACCTGTGTGGATTCTGCTTGTTGCACATACGTACCAGCACACACACTTTATTTTTATGGGAATACGTTATCACTGTTACGCTTAGAGCTTATAGTTTGTCAGAACAGTACATTTAGAGGCACATTGGCTTAAAAGTACTTTGCTAAAGAAGCAGCGTTTGAAGAAGGTTAAATTTAATTTACTTTCAGCGTTCTGCCCACAAGTTCAAAATTTTGTGTCAAAATAAGGTACTATACTCCTGAAGCAGATAATATTGAATTTTCTTGTTATTTTAGTGGAGATATAAAACGTTTAGCCTTCCAGGAGAAACAACAGTATGTGTAACAGAGTAAGACAAATGCCTCAGAGGAGCTTTTTTTCCACTACTTGGAAGAGAAAGGCGAGAAACATTAGTGGGAGGTTTGACGAGATTTAAAGAATTTTACCACATTTTTTCCCCTTGTTTTCTATGATGATTCCTGCATGGATCCAGCAGTGGAGATCTAACCAGTCAGTGGAAAACCCCACAGAGGATAGACGGAGAAAGAAGAAACAGGATTGAGGCATGGCAATGCACACACACACACACACACACACACACACACACACACACACACACACACACACACACACACACACACACACACACACACACACACACACACAGGCCTTCACACATCAGTCAGACAGCCCTCTAGTCAGGAGAACCCCTGGCTCACCTTCACACAGATTCACAGATCACACGCACACACACGCACACACACAGAAGTTGTGCTGACATGAATCTGTGCAGTCACTTTGAGTCACATAAACATGCCTCTCCCTCCCTGCAAACACACACACACACTTCAAAGGAAGATTGTAACCCGACAGACCAGCAAAGCACTAAGAACCCATATAGTTTTTTTCCTCTCTATTTTATCTTCTCCGAAACCCACCTGTTTCTTGAAAACTTTTAAGTCATACATGCCTCTCTCTTTTTCCTAGTTTTTAAGATGTTTCTCTCTTGCTGTGTCTGACATGAAGTTTCAGTCAGTATCCATATGCTGGTACTCAGGTACCGTTTGTGTGATGTTCTTTTCCTCTTAGCCTACACTGTACACCCCTATCAGAGGATTATACACACACTGAACCGTGTCCTAACTAGACACAATGTAACCGTGCTCCAGCCTGTACAACTGGGCAGATATGAACGAAAGCACTATGTAATCTTATCTGAAACATGTTGCCAAGCTGATGAGCCAGTATGCTGGCACCATCCTATGCATGACAGTATCTCCTTGATGTGAAATGCAGCTGGACACATAAAAGAATATCAGGCAAATAAGAAGGAGCTGCTCTCTTCCCAGTTTCACACCAGCCAGATGTTTCAGGGTACAGGTAGTCTTCCATCAGTACTGTACAGAGTTAGGCTTTGTTAGGCCATTTTAGCCTTGACCCCAGTACACAGGGGTCCTGTGGATGTCACAACAGGGGGTTATTCAGGACTCCGATAACTATAGAGCCTGTTCAAGCACTTAGCCTGCACAAAGTAGATTAAAGGTTACCAAACATTACGTGGGGGGCAAATCCCTTAATCACACGTGGGCCTCAGGTAATTCTAGTCCCGTGTGAAGAGTACTTAAGGTGTGCTAAAGTAATTCTAAAGATTGACATGTTTCTTGGTTATGCTAACTAGCCTACTCCAGTTTCACTCTCCTTTAAGAGCCTTAATTAAATTTTGTTTGAATTATTAAACTTTAACAAACAGATGCACAGAGTAATAAAACATGCTTACCTCAAGGGCCATTTACAAGCTTTTGATCTTCATGCACAGCTTTTATCCAAAGATAGATTTGGATTATTTTGTGGACTATCCTAAGCACCTTTGCCTTTAATTCATTTTGCTATACCCACAAAAGCTTGCAGTGCACTTTAAGTAGCATATCTGTAAAATGTTATTATAGCTAGTTAAGTTGCTAATTATTGGTAGCTCCATGAGATGTTTGAAGAAGGAGCGAAGTTAAGTTGTTCTCACTGGGAACTTTGTTTTTGCCTCCACAGAGGTTTAAGCCTTTACATAATGTTTATATAACCACACAATAATATATAGAATCTGTACAAAAGGAGCCAGATTTTGGTAATACAAGCTTCAGTAGAGGAGGCTTTGGGAAAAAACAGTAAATGAAGAACACGTTCACTGACGTGCAATCTCAAAAGCACTCACTGTCATCTTATAGTAAACAAGGAACGGGAAGTCTTGCCCCAGACTTCTAGTTATCTGTTATTTGCATATCTGCTGCAAAGTTTTGCAGTTGTAGAAACATTTCATCACTCATCCAAGTGACTTCTTCACTCTCAGCCAACTGCAGGTTTCCCCAACCTTATAAACACTGCAGTTGCACAATGACTGAAACTAGCACCAAGTTGCAAGCTCAGTTTCATGATCGTTAATATGCAAATTATCATGACCACTGATCAGTGACTATGAGTACTATTCACAAAGTTGGGATGGTGATGATGAAAGAGTTCAGCAATGGTCATTCCCTTTTCACATATAAAGCCTCCCTGAGTTGTCAAAGGAGCTTGCAAAGAAAAGCGTCTGGACTTCTTTAAGTTGCTTGAAGACGTTTCACCTCTCATCCGAGAAGCTTCTTCAGTTCTAAGGTCAAATGGTGGAGAGTCCCAGATATAAATATATATATTTATATCTGGGATATATATCCAGATATAAATATATATATTTATATCTAGATATATATCCCTGAGTTCCATCAAGTCAAATGCAATCAACTTTCTGTGATTAAGAACTGATGATTTCATAAGACTGGGCCTTTTATAGTAAAAAAGGGGAACTTTAAGATCATAATTTTTGAACAGCTGCTAACTGGACTTTGAAGTGAGCAGCTAGTAAATAATCCTTTGAATTATAGTGTTTGGTCAATATCGATACTGAACTCAACACACCGTGTTGAATGAAACCTGGGAAATATTCTGTGCAAAATGCTTTAAACACTACTAAACAAACATCATGCTTTCTCGTCTTGATGCATTCTCAATCATCCAGGAAAGTAAATCTCCAAAAGTTGATTCTGTTCATCTGGACGTAGCGTTTTGTGGGAGAAACGTTTCGTCACTCATCCAAATGACTTCTTCAGTCTCAGCTGACTGCAGGTTTGGGAGGTCCCCAGCCCATTGTTCCTTCAGTGGGCTGGTTTCAGTCATTATGCAAATGTACTGTTTATAAGATTTGGGAAACCTGCAGTCAGCTGAGACTGAAGAAGTCACTTGGATGAGTGACAAAACGTTTCTCCCACAAAACGCTACGTCCAGATGAACAGAATCAACTTTTGGAGATTTACTTTCTCCTTCATCGTACTCGTCTTTGTCATGTTAGCTTTACCTTTTTAGTAATACAGATAACTGAACAGTGTGATTGATAAATGATTAAGGCAGTGAAGACTCTAATGATGATTAAAGCTGGCTGAAAGTCAAACAATGGACTGCAATCTCTCTTTAACTTTTGCCATTGTGAAATTTGACCAAATCAGTTTCAGGTGTGTTAAGAATGAGGGATGACTCACACAGGATATGTGAATGAAAGAGCCATAGCATTAGCCCTGTCAATCACGTGTCTAGTTGGAGATCACAGTAACTCATTGCCCCATCTCGCTGTCTTCCGTACTTCAAATTGTGATCCATTTAACTACAAAAAAGATGCTAAATATTTTTTTCCAATTCAGGCTTTTTTTTTTTTAAAACAAATTTTGTGGACGTTGTTAACTAAGAGAGGGCTGATAATCCAGCTATCAGGTTATCTGTACCATGTAACATGTATAGCATGATGTATAGTATATTGAAGGGGAAATCTAGCAATATTACTTGTCAAAAACAATGTACCAGTTTTTTAAATGACTATTTTAACTGTATAAATAACTTAAATTAATATCAGTGTATAAATCAGTACTATGTGCAGCTCTTGATGTGATTATTAAGAATGGAAAAATGCCCAAATGATGTCATTTCAGTTGTCTTGCTTTTTTTTGGAGAGTAACAAATATTAAAGTTGAAATATGGGAATTTTTCTGTGTGTGTGATTGAATCACAGAATAGGGTAGCTTTCAACTTTTACTTCCTCGTATCTTCTTTCTTCCTGTTTTCTGGATATTGCCCCTGCCTCCCAGTAGACAGGGACTGACAAAAAAGGAGGCTTCTAGAAGAGCTGAGAGGGAGGAATCACACACGTGTGCTATGCAGAAGTCTTATATAAACTTTTTTCACACAAAAATGCTACACCACCACAGTTTAACATTGCAAAAGACTTAAAGTGCATCTATTTCTTATGGATGTCTATTTTTAAGGTTAGTGATTGGTTGTTCCAGACAAGTTCTCCAGATAAATGTTGTACTAGTCATAAAGAAGTCAACGTTTTTAATATCATTGCCAACATGCAGATTAAGTTAACCACATTGGCTCAAACAGACAAAGCACTGGAAAGATTGGAAAGACTGATATGATCGATATTGCAGTTTAAGAAGTCATAGCGTCAATATGCAGAACACAAAGTCTCAAAAACTATGAAAAGACCTCCTTCAATGACCACAAAACAACAGTTTATACTATGATGATAAAATAAATAAGAAAAATCTCGTGCATATTCTGGATGTTTTTATTTTATTTTATCTCATAGCTGTAAAAATATAGTCTCAAAATAAATAAATATATGAAATAAATATACTGTATGTCCTTGGAAAGGAAAACTCATAAATAAGAATAAAGATTTCAAAATGTCTGTAAAGGTGTCTTTGTCAGTCCCATCCATTGTTTGACAGCAGTCGGAATTCCTTCACTGGCTTCCATAAGAGCTCCATTACAAAACACACCATCCCACACACAGGACACTGTTATTCTTCTCTTCCTCCTCATGCATTTTGCAGAAAAATCATAGTCTGGATTGATTTCAAAGGGTACTTCACCCATGCCATCACAACAGTCATTTCAGTACATGTGATTATCCCAGCTCTAAGACCCGTTTTACAGAACAAATGTGGCTGCCTTCCAGTGCATGAACTTTTTTTAATGTAAACCAGCCACACTTTATAGTGGATTTTGCATGTAAATTATTTGTTTACTTAGCAGCCACAGTAATGTTGGAATAAAAGGTCGACTCAAAACATCAAAATTGACAAGACACAGCAGTAAAAGGTTACTAGCAGCCAGTGGTTAATCTCAGCTATCAAGTTCACAGCTTTGTCCTTTTGAACATGCAGTCTGGGCAAGCAGATAGTTGGATTTCATTAGTGAAACTTAATAAAAATTTAAAGATCATCCGTTTGGCCACCAGGGCTTTTGCATAGGCTGATAAGGTGAAAATATGTGGAGCCCCAGTAGTCTCTGTCATGGGGCTCTTCACAGGTTCCACAGAAGATCCCTGATGCTGTTCAGTCACATTCCCCAGCCAGTCGGGTTTTCTTTCCTTCCTCCATGCCAGCAGTGGGGAGTGTTGATTTGGTGCACTTTTACGATCCTATTTTTTCCACATAAACAAGATCATCCATCTCCCTTAAGGGGATGACCTCGGGTGCACTTCTGCTTTTAACCTTGCTTTTCACCAGCTAATTCATTCTGCCTCAGCTCTGACCCAGTATGTCTCTGTACAGCTCTGGAACTCTTTCTGGATCTACAGGTCTTGGTAGGAAGTGAGTGAACCTCTGATGCCTCCTTGATCTTGTTCCATCACGGGACGTCCCATCTTTGTTCAAAGCAACAAAATAAAATGAACCTTTCTCTCCATGCCGATAGATGTTAGAGGAGTAGGTGTTGTACCAGTTTTCTTCAAATTGCTCTCTGAAAACACATTCTGCTGACAGCTTCTCCTGCAGAAAGAGAGGACAACAACGGATGAGTTTTAGGGTGCAAAATGTGCCACCTACTGGCTGTGGACATCATTCTTGAAAAACAGAAATATGTGTGTGCCAATATGTATCTGTTCAAAGGTGTATACTTACAGAGCCGTACAATTCTCCCTTGCTGTTCATGGCAAGGTAAAGGCCACTGTCCACCCCTTTGATGCTGACGAGTCCCACAGCTAAACTGATGAATTCCAGTATACCTGCAAACACACATTACATTACATTAATTAAACAATCATTAATCAATTAAGCAATCATTAGCATATCTGGCAACATGGAAATATTAAATAGCAATTCATATTTGGTATAATAGAGCACTAGTCTTGCTGACAACGTTTCAGTTTACTAAATTGTGTCTGTTCTCCATACAAATTCGTAGAGTATGTCCATCAAATGCCTCTGACAAGTTAGGTTAGAGTGGTTTCTGGTATGAGGTTACAACCAAATCTCAAATGAAATGAATCAAGTACCAGAGGCGCTACAACCTTGCAGCGATAAATAATCTACTTTTGATGTGCCGCAACCTGCAGCTTTTTATCTTGATAGCTGGAGATAAGTTTGTAAAAGCGTCCAATCTAATCTGAAAGAGGAAACGTGGTAAAAAAAAAAAAAAAGTGCAAATATATAATATCTCAAATGTTGTTCCACCTGGAAATAGCGGCTGCATTCATGATTAGCGTTTGATTAAAGCAGCCTGTATTGGCATGGGTATTTCAAGTCACGACGGCTGTGACTGTAGGAGTGATGCAGCTATTTCCCCGTATGAGTTATAAGTCCTCTGTTATAACTCATGGCCACCTCTATTTTATATATTATTTGGTATACAATCCAGTAAGCTTTTCGCTGCTGTATGCTGATTATCACTATTTCCTCCCCTGTTTAGATTCTGTTTGTATGTGAGTCTGTCAGCGTCTCCACCACAATGATACCTGACAGTGTGTCAATCAGTCTGAAAATTCAAAATAGCTTTTCTATGCTCTTACTACTACTTGTGCTGCCAGAATTCACAGGCTCTGTACCGAATCTGCTGTGGTCTTTCCTGGTGCCCTGCACGGTGCCGTCAGGATGAATCTCCAGGTGGAACCCGGTCCTGCAGTACAGCTGCCTCCGCCTCAGAATCCCCTTCAGATGGCTGAGGTCCGCCAGGCTCCGGGACAGCCTCTCCGCAGACATTAGGTGCTCTTGCTGTTGTCCATGTCCCCCCATTATCAATCCGGTCGCCGAATTGTAGTCCACCGCCCCGGCAGGGGTGAGAATAAACTGAGAGCCAACGGGAGCCGGAACGGCACCAAAGCTGTCCAAAAATCCGTTGGCGAAGCTCCCAACCTCGGCCGCTGCCCCCATCACAGATGACACACCAGATCCTGTTTGCAGCGTAGGAGCTCCAAGTCGAGTTCCAAGTGATGAGTAGAGAACCTCTATATGAGCAAGTGAGCGAAGGTCAAGCCGAAAGGCGAAGAAAGGGAAAAAGTTGACCGTGCGTGCAGAGAAAATCCCTGTGATCAGACTGGCATCTAATTGAGATTAAACTCCTGCGTTATCTTGATGTTGGATGAGTACGCATCCCCGCTTGCTGCAGCGTGTGTCCCCCGTCTCCTCTCTTCTGCTATTTATCCTTCTTTCCTCTCTTCTATTCTCTCCTCTTCAACTCGGGATACTCCCCCTTTGCTCCTGTGCGCACCAGGGTTTTCCTCTCTCTCTCCCTCTCTTTCTCACCCCCCTCTCTTGCTCTCTTGCTCTCTCTCGCTAAATTCACTTCAGCCTTTTATTTCTTCTCTCAAGTGATACCTCCCCCAGCAGCAGTGTGTAGCGCAGTGAAACCAGTGAAAACCACTCCACATTTATAGCGCACTGCCTCCTATTAACCCCAGGTTGCCTTTTATGCAAATATGGCCCGATCCCCTCTCTTTATGGCTAATTTTTGTTCTCGCTATTCTCCCGTCTCACCTTTGATGTTCAGTCTTAGCGCAGGGGCACGTGAGAGGAAAATTAATAACCACAAATAAAAATTAGCATGACAGGCGTATTTTCCCTTACTTCCCCTCAAGCCACATGAATGTTTCCCTAACTCACAAACGGACAAAATGTCATTTTGCTCGTGGACACTTTAGCAGCAGATTAAACAGATTAAACTGTACAGGTGTTTATAAGAGTTGCTGCGGAGCGCGCGTCTCTGCAACTTGGGTGTGAAATAGTTGTGGAGAGAAAGAAACAGCGTGTGCATGTCAAATAGGCATGAAAGTGATGTTGCCATTATCTTAAATGCTTTACATCTCAGTGCCCCCATTTCGAAATGGCTCAGGTGCAGAGAGAAAGAGGGGCGAGGAAAGCCCCCATTTGCGTAATTTTCGCACTCGAATGTTGATTTATTGCTCCTGTTTTATGTAACCCAGCCGCACATTTACAGCACCCGCACACACAGACACACACAGCCGTACACATGCACCCACACACACCTGTGCAAACGACATCACTTGACTGTCAATCCTTTCATTGATCTTTCCACGATGCTTTGAACAACACTGGAGCTCATATATACCCTTAATTGTGGTCTTACGAGACGAATCAAAGAAACAGAGGCTTCAAAGCGCAGGGATCTTGTAAGGGGATCAGGCAATAACAACCAGAAGACGGGAACGGGAATATACCTGTTTGAACCACACGCTTAGAAAATACCCCGACACTTGACACTGAAGGGCTTGGGGGGGTGTAAAATAAGTGCTATTTTGAGAGACAAAAACGGAGTTTGTTGTGGAAACAAATATTTTAGTGATCATAACAATGAACACGCTCCAGTGGGAAACGTTATACTGAGTATATCAGATTAATGTAAAATATCAGTCTACTATACTGAAGTTGACCGTGATCATGGCGGTTTGGTAATAAAAGCCTGTGGATTCCAAAAAGACGCTTTTTCGAAACACCGGCGAAACAGTCCTTTCTTAATTTTTATGGTGCGGCGTCATTTATTTAGCTCTGAATTGCTCAACACTATTTATCCTCTAATACAGACTGTGATTTTATTTAAACCAAGGGCACGAAGCATGGTCTTGTGTTCCAGATCATGGCATTGATTGGGGCAGCAATACAGACACATGGTCGTGCACACAAACGCACGCGCTCACACTGCCTCCCCTTCCCCTGGGAGTCCCGTTGATAAATGAGTTGAAGGTCCAGAGGTGTTGCTGTGCCATACTCGGGTCATTTTGTACTCATGTCAGGTCTTGCAGCATGACAAAAAGTCATATACCCACACCAATAACACGGGTCTACTTGTCACGCTGCAGGACCTGACATACTTATTAAGTACAAAATGTTTCTTATGACGCCAGTTTTCTGCACTGCCTTTGCACACGTGTGTGTGACAGACAAGTTAGAGGGCATCTATGTGTGTGGCGCGTGTCCTTCTCCCTCTTTCCCTCGGTTCATTAGTATTTATGACCAGCACAAAAAGAACTTTTTTTTTAAAGGGCGACAGGATCAATCGTAATCGCCTCAGGCCGATCTGGTCTAGTATTGGATATCGATTTGGCCTCAGTGAAGACGTCAACTACTACGCCACATCGTCCTGGGAACTGTTCACACAAGGCGCAAGTGATCAGTTCCCAGGACCACATGATTCGCTCCAGTGTAGGTTTTCTTTTACAACGCTGCAAGTGGGACATGGAGGGAAGCCAAGCATATAGGAACATAGCTGTCATGGAGGAGGAGGGTGACGATGATGATGAGGAGGTCCCTAGGGTTATACCCCCACCTCTAACCCCTCACCCACACACACACACACAATACACACACAAAGAAATCACAACCTAATCGAATGCCTGGATAATGGAATAACTGAATAAGTAGCCTAGAGGTTATTAATGCAAGTGGTCTCCAAACTAGGATCTAGCGAACCCAGGACACGATTCAGAGGGCCCCATGAAAGTGCAGACTTTAATTTCATCATATTTTAATCTTCATAGGTCAGTCAGAAAATGCAGGAGAAAAAAAAAAGAAAATCATATTTCTGCAATCTTTCGTGTATAGATAGATTAAAAATAAGTGACCTGCATGCAGATATGGTACTTTGTATCTACCTGAACCCCTATGAATACCTCTATTGTTGTGATCCAGCAAAATATTGAATTTTTTGTGTCAAAGTAAAGATTTGGAGACATTTTACAGCTTTTCAAATTGCAGTTTCATAAAAAAAAATGTAACCAGTAAACCAGGAAACTTAATTAGGATTAGTCACCATGCTACATTAATGATGTTTGGGTTGTGAAGAAAATAGAAATCAAAGCAATAATTGAAGCGTTTAATATCAATACTCAGTCTTTTAAATGGTTGATTTCTATCAAGAGGTTTTAGACATTGTTTGATCTGTTTTCAACTTATGGGCCAAGTGATCCACTGAGCTTCATGTGTGAACAGGTGACAGGCCATCTATTAGACTTCTTCCCTTTATTGTTTTAGCATCAAAGTCATCAGAAAAGCCCCATCAGGTTAACATTAGCCCTACATGTGAGGACTTAAATGAAGAGTTCATCTTTGATATTTGTTTGATATCTGCTCTTTTGGCTCCTTTGATCCATCACTTACAACTGGAAATTCGACACTACATTGACCCTTCGTGAATGACAAAGGCAAAGTGACAAATATCGATATCAATAATATCATTACTCATTTAGAGACCCCCCCCCCCCCCAAAAAAAATACAATCTCTTTAATTTATTTCAAGATGTGCCCATGCTCACCTGACAAGATACTTAAGATGATACCGTGGAATATGTTTTACTGAGTCGTTTTCTTATTCTTTCCATGTGTGTCACAGTTAGTCTGCCAGCTGCCAGTACCTTATGAAGTAGTACAACTGTCTTTGCACATTTTTAAAATACTTCAGAGTAGTCGTTATATACTTCTATTAGGTTATTGCAGGCCTAACTTCTAAATGAGAAAACGCATATATGTTCTACTTTATTCAATGCCACTTTTCAGACGCACTAATCCGTTTAGAAAATAGAGCTGTCTATATATATTTCACTATATTTCACATGCATTTTAATTTAATATTCAGTATTTTTGATTTTGGTGTAGGCTGTTAATATGGCCTCTTTTATGCGAACTGGATAAGCTTGAGTTTAGCTTCATAATAGTTTATCTCTCTGTGTTTATAATTGACCTTGGTTAAAATTAATCACTCAGCGAAGCATCAAATCCTCCGCGCTGTGCGGGACTTTGTTCTCTGTCATGCCAAGAACAGAAAGGCCGTAAATCTCGCGATGAAATCAGGGAAACGCGATACTTTTGAGCTGCCCTCAAAGTTACAATCACAGCAGCCAAGCAGAAGCTAATACCACGGCAGCAATGGCTGCTTTCCGCAGAGTGGCAGCACTGGCCGGCAAGCTCAACCTCTGGTCGGCGACAAGAAACGAGCTGGTCGGTGGGCAGACGGCCAATGGAAGAAGGACCTGGAGGTGTCTGGCAGCCGGGGTTTGCGTTGCAACGGGTGGCGCCGTACTTTACTTCTACAACGGTTTAATAAGCGGCGGAGGCAGGAAGAGGATAAGGAGGCACAGCATCAACGGTTTGCTCCCGTCCATCCCGACTGTTGAAGCCAAAGAGAAGGTAGGTGGCACAAACTGAGCTGCTGCAGATAACGACAAAACCGAAGCTGCCGCGACACACAACGAGGTGGTTGATTGTTGGTCGAAAATGTGTAACTGCTGACACACGGGGCTCAGTGCTCAAGACTGTGGAAGGACATAGTCGAGAGAAGAGGGAGAGAAGGCAAAGAGCGCTGGGTATTTCCTCGTTTCCTTCCGCTAAGATTAGACACACAGGCCCAGTCAGACAGGCCCACTTCTCTTTCTGTAGCCATGGTGAGCTTGTTTTTTATAGAATTTTTTTTCTGGGGTGGATAAAGTGTGTCACTCATTCCTAGGACGCTCAGTGGAAACAGTTTGCTCACTGCTTGGCTGTTGGGCGATGTGAAGGGCGCAAGAAGGGCGCTCTCCGCTCGAGCTGGTGCTGAAATGACAGCAGGCTCGAGATGTCAATCAGACAGCTTTGTGCAGGTCAGGCAGACAGAAGTTCTCAGAGATTTCCATGAAAATAATAAAGTCATACATTAAAGGTTTGATACAATAAAACAATTTTAAAAACCCCACCATACTATAATTCAAAGTTCTAAAAGTTAAAGTTATCTCTGTAAATCATAGCACATTACAAAATATATATATATTATAGTATTGAGTATAATTGTTGATTCACTCAAATGTAAAGCACTATAATAACTCATTTGTGATATTAGTATTAATAACTATGAGCCATATGATATCAGTAATTTCTATCTGAAACAAAGGTGTAGGAAGTACAACTTGAAGTGACTCATGTATACTTAAAGCATCAGTTATGCTAGGATGACCCACAATATAGATAAGGCAATATACAATTTGTTGTATATAAGCTGGCCAAGATATCAACACATTATTAAAACATGTAGTTGTTTTAAATGGATTTCCTTGCCATGCTTAATTACAGTCCTTCCATCCACTCATTTATCCATTTTCTTTTGATTGACCAGTTCAGGTACGTGGGGGGGCTGGAGCATATCCCAGTTGTCATATATTGAGAGGTGGGGTACACCTTGGATAGGCTGTTTTTGCAGGGCGAACACAGAGAGCCAGACAGCCGCATTCAGGTGGTCAGTTTAGAATAACCAGTTAATCCTAAGCATGACTTTAGACTTGCAAACTCCACACAGAAAGGCCCATAGGCTGGGTTTGAACCTAGGATTTTCTTGCTAGTGAGACAATGTTAACAAACCTCTGCCTCCTTCATTACAGTACTACATTAAATCTAATCTAAATCTATAAACCATAATGTATATGCACCTTCCCAGAAATGTAACTACACATTGCAGAAATGCAAACTTCAGCAAATGTGATAGTGTGTCTATGTGTCTATTTGGAAACAATATCCAGCATATCCACAGTATAATGAAAGAAATATGTTGTGTTGTATTTTTCATTAGCTTTTTCATTATGCTAATAAATGGTAAAATGGCCTGCATTTGTATAGCGCTTTTCTAGTCCCTAAGGACCCCAAAGCGCTACATTCAGTCATCCACCCATTCACACACACATTCACACACTGGCGATGGCAAGCTACATTGTAGCCACAGCTGCCCTGGGGTGCACTGACAGAGGCGAGGCTGCCGGACACTGGCTCCACCGGGCCCTCTGACCACCACCAGTAGGCAAACATGGGGTTAGTACTATACTAATATATTTGGCATGCAGCCAGGAGGCAGCCGGGGATCAAACCACCGACCTTCTGATTAATGGCTGCTCTGCCACCTGAGCTACAGCCACCCCATAAAATAGCTAATATTCTGCTAGTGTTTCAACTAAAGGCGTTTGTTTCTCCTTTTTCTCAAATTTTATAATGTGAGGGTAGAACAGCACAGATACACCATTACACAGCCATACATGCACACTACAGTGTGGATTGAATGCAATGCTTCAAATGACACTTTGTGGTGGTGATTTTAATAAGAGTAATGTTTTGAGAATTTTTTCTAATCAGGATTTCGTTTATCTGAACATAAAAAATTTTTTTTCCAAATGGGCTGAAATGATATCCTTGGATGTCTGTTAAGTAAGATAACAGAGACTCCCTGCCTTAAGATTTGTTGAACAGTTTTGTTTAAAGTCCATTTTTAGCCAGGCAAAATCATCTACATTTGTTTAGCAATTGTTGCATAGTTAATGATCAAGACTTTTAGCCATGCTTCAGAAGTCAAAAATAGGGCTGCTCGATTA
This sequence comes from Astatotilapia calliptera, assembly GCF_964374335.1. Lineage (NCBI taxonomy): Eukaryota > Metazoa > Chordata > Actinopteri > Cichliformes > Cichlidae > Astatotilapia > Astatotilapia calliptera. The sequence goes on along the minus strand of NC_137427.1, from coordinate 12,644,399 downwards.
TGGCAAAAATGATAATCACGATTATTTTCACTGAAATTGAGATCTCGATTATTTGACGATATTTATTTAACCCTTTAAGACCTACCATAGAAACAAGTCCGCCAGAGCTTATATTATTATTTTTTACATGCTGTAGTGCCATTTTTGGGAGCATTTCAAGTTGCTATACATCAATGCAACTGTTATAGCCCATATTTTAGTAATATGTATGCATTAAGTCCATAGTAATTACATTAATTTCAAAAAAGTGCAATAAACAACAAAAAAATTGAAAATCGTTTTTGGTTTTTTTTTACATATATTTCTACTTGGGGAAATTTAAGAGGCTTATCCCTCAAAACTTTAAATACAAAAAAGTTGCAAAAAATAGTTTCCCACCACAGGAAATTTATTTTGAGTGTCTTCATAGTTTTATTTTGGAGATACAGCAATTTTTATATACTGCAGGAAAAACAAAAAACAATCCTATGATGCAAATTTGCAAAGAAAACAGCATGTGCATCAAAACAAACTATTTCCAGCAGTGCAATTCGAGTTCTAAGCATCCCAGCAACTATTCAGAAAAGTATAGAGTCAAACATGACTTATAAAAACACCAGTATAGGCTTTTAAGGCCTACAAGTAAAAAACTACATTTTCCGCCAAAATGACGTCACTTCCGGTTTCGGACAGGAAATGGCGGACATGCGATAGTTTGCGTTGACATCTTTTTCATTGTGGGAAGTGTTACGAACAGCTGATCGGATCGGCAAAGCGTGTTTCTGGAATATTATGTTTTTGTTCCTGCAAGCGCTTTTTATGCAATTTTTGCAAAGCTTTATGTGGAAGGAAACCGTGACCGAGGACAAGCTGATGGCATAAGATGTAAGTACAACTCCTCCGGTTTCATATGCAAAACAAATTATTGCGCTAGCTTACGCGGTTCCGGTTCTACGGGGATTTAAAGGGTTAACAATAACAATGTATTGAATAATGACTTTAAAAAATAATGTAAAATAGTGTGCAAATACTGATAACAGTGCAAATGTTTGCAATATAAAAAATAAATGAAAAATGTAAACATCCATGCTTAGTGAACTTTGCAGTGTTGCTCTGTGGTGCAGCTATGACACCGTAGCAAAGTTTACACACTATGTCTACTTGATCCACGTCTGACTCCGCGAACCCATAATGTTTCCACACCACTGAAGTTTTTTTTTTACCTCTCTTTTCAACCAACGGCAGTCACTCTCCTCTCCAAATAACTTCTGCTTAGCTTTCCGAGCTTCCCTCGGGTCCTCTTAATTGTTGTGATGCGTGTTCAAAATGCAGAGAGGTGCGCTCGATTTGCCACACGGAGCAGCGCGAGAGTAAAGCACGAGGGAGGGGCTAATAATCGGCTCAGTCATTTTTAATGATCGTTGAAAGCCCAGATCGTAATTGTGATTAAAATTCGATTAATTGAGCAGCCCTAGTCAAAAAGCAATACTGAGCATGAAAAAATACTTTCTAAGGCTTTCTGAAGGTCTTTCAAAGTTTTTCTTTGGACATTGGCTACTTTTTCACTCATTTTCAGTCCAGGCCTTCTACTTGATCATTTTCAGAATTAGGATATAATTATTTCAAGCATAAAAAGAGGACCTAAATCAAGGGGTGTACTAGTGTTGTGTCCACACATAACAGGCAAATTAGCATAGACCTATTTTAAATTGTATTTTTAGTCTTATTGTCACTAGGAACCTGCAGTAAAAACACATAGCTTGTTGCAATTCCTTTAATTGAAAATATTAAAAAGCACCAACGATAACAAAGTATAACAGGCATAAAATTATACTTTTACACCAAAAGGTGATTCTCAAAGACCTGTTAGCAGAAAACTAAGCATATCTCACTATTTATGCAGTGCATCCTTAGCAGGCCTAAAATGGCAGGCCTAAAAAAACTATCAACAAAAGTTGAACAATATCTGATATTTATTAAAAAATCATACATTAAAACATTTCCAAAGACCCGACGCAAGACCTGAGAGATGCATCTAGTATCTCGATAATCTGTCTACTGCTTGCCAAAGCCCCATTAGAAAAGGTCTTAATGGAAGGGTGGCTGTCAAGAAGCCATTCTTAAGGAAGAGAAACAAGGAGAAAAGGGTGAGGTATTAAAATCATCTGGAAAGCATTTGAATGGCAATGGCGTCATTTATTCATCATCACAATGATCACAAATGCACTGTGAATCCAGTGAAGCATACCTTGATAGAAAAACACACAGTAAAACACTATCAGTCATGGATTGGCCTCCCCAGAGTCCAGACCTGAATATTATTAATGTAGTGGAGCCACCAATATCCAAAAAAGCTTTCAAATGTCCCTCAGAAAGCTTGCCTAAGATAGTATTGCCTTTCCAGCTTATGAGAATGTACAAACTCTGTTTTTGCCTTATATCCCACGCTTCCATGTTAGCATGTTTCAATGAATCATTGCAACTATTTAATTTTCCTACAAATTGGTTCTTTGCTAAGTTGTCTGTTGTGTGCAAACACGATACTGGTTCATCCCTTAAGTTAGGTGCTCTTCTAATGCAACAAAAAAAAAATTGAAAATGGTCAGGTAGAAGGCCTGGACTGAAAATTAATTTAAAAGCAGAGTGAAAAAGCAAAGAAAGGCATTGAAAGACCTTCAGAAAATCTGGAGAAGAACTGCTCACAACTTTTGAAAAAGATAAAGGAAAGCCTGGCTCCTTGGAAGCAAAATATAAAGAAATGGAGGGTGGCTTAAGACTTTTGCACATAATTGGCTATAGATACAAACTGCATTTAGTAGCTCATTGAAGTGGACAGTAGCTCAGTGGCACCATTTGCATATCTATCCAGATTGCAAATGTAAAATTATGTCTTCTCAGCCAGCAATGTTGCTTCTTTAGGCTACGTCCACACCAATGCGTTTTCGTTTGAAAACGCATCATTTTCTCTCCGTTTTGACACTGAGGCTACGTCCACACGTACACGGGTATTTTTGAAAACGGAGATTTTCCGTTAAAAAATAATCCCGTCCACACATAAACGCAGAAATGAAGGAAAACGCTGCTAGGAACATGCCAAAGCAACAGGTGGCGATATATTCCTAACCGTGTAGAAATGTTGGCCAATCAGAAGTCTAGAAGCCTCGGTAGGAAATAGTAAACAAAGCTGGGGCGTAGAAGCAGAACCAAGTCGTATGTGTGGAAGAACAGTAACTGTGTGTGTATGTGTAAGAATTTAAACACTGCAGACAGTACAATTAACAGTAACAGTATTGTAGAAATTCATTGCACCGAAACAATAACGTGGCGCACAGTGTGACATCAAAAAGGCGCACACCTTTGACGCTGCGTTTTCTCAGTTTTTCTCGTCCACAGTAAATGCAAAAACTGAGTTTTCGAAAATATCCACCCTGGCAGGCATTTTTAGAAATCTTCGTTTTCAGTGACCGAAAACGCAGTTTACGTGTGGACGAAAGGTGCAAACGCATAGAAAAATCTGCGTGTTCAAAAATACCCGGGTACGTGTGGACGTAGCCTGAGATGGCGTTTTCCCCAAGGAAAAACGCAGCAATTTGAAAACGCTCTCGAAAACGAATACATTTGAAGACGATGCGTTTGCGTCGCAGTGTGGACAGGGAAAACGGAGACTTTCTAGAAGGGTGACACATTTTAGTCATGTGATGCATCATGTGACCAATTAAACAATGATAGCGGAGGGCATTATACAGCAGTTGTTTTGTTTGCTCTCAATTTTGACAGCCCTATTAAAGATTAATATCAGTTTGTACATGCTCCAGATAGCTTTTCTTCAAATTATTTAATTCTTACTCGCTTTTGCAACTTTGCACTTTTGTGTTACTCGCAGCAACAACGTCACCTCATTGTGAGTCCATTTAAAAAACTCGTTGCTTTTCCTCAACCTTTTGCCGCCACGTTTCAACGATTCAAAGTAAATAAACGGCTGACAGAAATGAGGCAGGCCGAATCTTCTTGCACTTCACACACGCTCAGTACTGGAACGTAAGTGTTTTCGGCCGTTTCAATGTGGACGCACAACTCTGTGAAAACAGCTGAAAACGCTAGTGTGGATGTGGAGCGTTTTCAGACGAAAACGCAGTTTTTTTAGTGTTTTGAGAGTTGGGGGTGTGGGTGTGGGGTGGGGAAGGGGGGCATTTTAGAAGATGCAGACATAAATTTTACTTTACTGGGGAAGGAAATGGAATCTGAATAATTTGCCTCAAAAAGTTGGATGACTCATCTGTAGTGACTGAACCTCACTGCAGCTATTCTGGTAAAAGAAAGCCACAGAGGCAGAGAAAAATATGGGGCAGTTGAGACTTGTGCTGAATGGGTATGGGATATATGTTCACACGATCATTTGGCTCTTAAAGGGTTCAGAAGTGTAAGGGTGAGTTCACTGGTGGCACAGAGGGTTTATCAAAGAATGTTTGAGATAGTATTTTTTAACATATGAAGAAGTATACCTGCAGACAAAGTTAATACGTGTAAAACTGGTGGATTACCCCTTTACAAAACCAATGTCTATTTAAAATAACCAATTAATATAAAAAATGACTTCTAGCAAAAGTTTAAATGCTAAGCCTGAGTTTTCTAGGTCATAAGAAAGAAATTAAAACCGTCCTATCAAAAATATAAACTAGAAAAGGAAGCTGCACACCTATTACATTGTATCTGACAAAAGAAGCTCCTACCAGTGTAATGTGTTACACTGTTTCCTGCCTGGCTGTAAGTGCCTTGAAGGTGTCTCAGATGGAGAAAAACAAACAAATATAGACCCCAAAATTACAAGCAAGTACATAACCATTAGAGCTGGGCGATAGAACGATAACGATATGTATCGCGATATAACTTTTACTCGATAGAGAAATTAAGCTATCGCGATAGACCTCGCCGCTCTTGTCCTCTTAAAATAAAAAAATTAAAATAAAAATTAAAAAAAAAGGTCAGCCAATCCAAACTAAGTAGCGCAGAGCCGAACCAATCACAGCCGCAGCGTCACGTCGCGTGACTTGTTACGTACAGCACAAGTGCCAAGCCGCACGTGTGTTTGTTTGGGAAGCAGCCAGCGGGTAATGGAGCCAGCGCGTAATGGAGGAAATGAGTGTGCCGACTAGAAAAATCAACCGAGCGTGACCGAACAGAAAACAGTTGACGGTTCCAATGCCGGAGAGATTGTCAAACGGAAGAGCCATAGAAGTTCCGTAGTGTGAAGGTATTTCGGCTATTTCAAGTCTGACAAAAAACAGAGTAGCATGCACTGTAAATTGTGCCGAAAGCAAGTCTGGAAATACAATAAACTGGTGCATGCGTCACACTGCGCGCCACGTTATTGTTTCGGTGAAATGAATTTCTACAATACTGTTACTGTTAATTCTACTCTCTGCAGTGTTTAAATGCTTACATATACACACAGTTACTGTCCGTCCACACACACGACTCTGTTCTGCTTCTATGCCCCAGCTTTGTTTACTTTTTCCCACCGAGGCTTCTAGACTTCTGATTGGCCAACATTTCTGCACGGTTAGGAATCTAGCTCCACCTGCTGCTTTGGCATGTTCCTAGCAGCGTTTTTCTTCATTTCTGCCTTTATGTGTGGACGGGATTATTTTTTTAAAACGAAAACGGAAAATCTCCGTTTTCAAAAATACCCGTGTACGTGTGGACGTAGCCTCAGTCTCTGACTGGAAGCGCTAATTCGTCATTCGGCTTTTGTCAGACTAAAGTAACTGTTAAAACTGTTTGAAAAGCTCAGCTATACAACAAGGAGAGATTGAGAATTTCCTTTTAGTTCTCAGTTTATTTGATATTGACAAAAGTTAGTCAGTTTTGTCTGTTCTTCTGTAAAACAAACTAAGATTTATTTTTAGAATTAATATTTTGTTTCTAAGTGGAATTGACAATTTAGTAGTCTGTTTCGTTTGTTCTATTTTGAAACTTAAACGCTTTAGCGGCTGCCTTTTGTGTAGTTTGCAATATTTGCCTTTATTTATCTGAAAAAGTCTCATGTTCCTTAAGTACATCTACCCTGTTGAACTTATTATGGGAAATAAATATTTAAATAAAAACAAGCTGCTGATTATTTCACATTTTACTTGTGAGCAACGGCACATTTAAATCTTACAAATATAGTTATTTGGCTTATATCGTGATAGATATCGTTATCGCCTGAAATGAAAAAAACATATCGTGATATGAAAAAATCTCATATCGCCCAGCTCTAATAACCATCCAAGGGTACACAAAGCCTGTTGAGATACAGTCTATCTTTTACAAAGGTCAAAGACAAGAAGTAACCTGAAATTTAAGAACAAACCAGAAAGAGGCACAGGTCAGGCTGCTCACTTGAAATCACAGCTGCTACAAATTACAAGCTTTGACTTGTGAAACAGTAGCCATAATCAGCCGTGTTGTGGTTGTAGCTGGAGACTGGGATGGACCAATCACAGATGGCAATTGGACGACAAAGAACAGGTTCAGGCACCAAAGCAGAGCAGCACACACTAATAGTTAACCACACATGGGAGGGAGCCCAGCAACCTGGAGTGGTAATACACCTTATATATAAAAGGGTTTATGTACCCTAAATGGTACTGTAAATGACAGAATGGTGCAGAATAGTGACATTAAAATAATAATGGTAGTGGTGCTTTTCCACATGTGCAAACAGTCCTATGCTTTCATTTGTATTGTTGCTTCACTGTGTTTAGACTCAGAGAGAACAAAATAGTTGTTGACCTGCAAAAGCCACTTTTTTCGTTCAAAAAAATGTTTATGGATCAATAAGTCAACTGATGAAGAATCACACCTATAAGCAGAATCGATACTGGGATTTTTGGATAAAATATCATCATTATTCATCCAAAAGTTTAGCGGACAGTGACAGTTTTAAGCGTGAAACTGAGCAGAAGGGTTACAGAGCTGCAGCTGCGAAGGGAACACACAACGTTGCCCGAGGGGAAAACACCTGGAGCATCTGCTGAGCAGTTGTGAAAAGACAACAGAAAGTTTTAGTTGTAGTCAAGACACAAAGCAGTGAGCCACACTGAATCTACTTTCTAATCTCTGTAATTTAATTGGTTTTTCTTACATTTCTTTTTCATGTTGTGCAGCATGGCATGTGAACCTAGCTGCCTTTGCAAAACTTTCTAAACTTCATTCATTAGTGAGAGTTAAAGCCATGGGTGCCTATGCTCTTACTTTTGAGTGGGGTGCATTCCCATGAAGCCAAGCACTGATCTCCAATTCACGCTTTCAAAAGCCCCCCTTGGTGCAGGCATCATCAAAGCTTTATGAATGAATCTGTATGCTCATTAGCATGTTAGCTGAGCGGAACCGAAACCACTGTGTGCTGGGGCCTGCAGCTAAACAGGTTTAAATATGGAAGCCTCTCTGTTAATTATACAGTTTCACGCAGTATAGTCGGTTGGTGTAGAAGCTCTCCTACTCTGCAGCTAATCAAGTTGAAGCACTGGCTGCTTGCAGAGAGAGAGAGTGAGAGACAGATGCTAATCAAGTAGAAAGTAGTGACAAAGTATTTTTGTGCATGTGTGCCCATTTTCCCATTACTGCACTGTGCCAGCGGCGCTCGCTCTATTTATAACCACAGGGAGCTAAATGGAGAGAGTTGATGCCAAGAATAGATGAGTTTCCTCATTATAGAAATTGCTTTGTGTGCACAGAAATCTGTCACAGGTCGCATTCACATTATGTCCACTGTGACACAAGTGGAACATTAATTGCTTATCCCTGATTTTAATCACTTAATATGAGAATTAGGATAGTTATTTAACAGTATAAGTGGAATGCATATACTTTGTTTTGTTGTTTTTCTTTTCTTTATTATGGGTTTTTGTCTGCAGGCACGTCCATTTGACTTTGAGGATGGAGATGTGTACATGTCTTCCCATGAACATCGTTTCCGCTTGTTCAGCTCAGTGGAGTATGAAGGACAGCTGTACATGACCCCACAAAACTTCATCGAGTCGGTTACCATGAGTGAACCGAGAAGTACGTATGAAAAAATAGCTTGTTTTCTGTTGTTCTCAAAATTGTGTCTCCTTAAGACAAAAATATTTGGGGCTTATTTTATCTGCTTAATCTGCATATATGACATGTACCCAGAGTACTTGACTGCTTCATTTAAATCAATCATTTAACACAAATTTATATTCTGCTTTTGATGGGACGTGTATATATCTCAGCACTGCAAAGGATTGCTTTCACAGGGGAACTACCAGAAAATGCAGTTTGTAAATTTCTCCCCTCCTCAACCAAGATCCAAGGAGGAGGGAAGTTTATTTAACCAAGAACTGAATGTCTTGAGAATATCTTTTACAGGGGTGTTAAGCATGAACCTAAATTGTCCTGAGGCAGCAGTGGTCACCACTAAACCTCGTGCTGCTGGCTATTTCTATGAAACACATAACCAAACAATATCATCAGCTGTATCTTCACAGTCTCTCCTATATCCTATTATTGAATATTATTAACTCCATGGTCTTGGACTGTAGCTGGTAGACCTAGTTCTGCTCTGCAGTCTCAGTGAACTCTGCATAGTGGCACATGAACCATTTGTCCACCTGGTTCAGGTTAGGGTGGCTTCCAGATCTCTGGTGCAAAACAAGGTCTACTCATGCAGTCCAAAATGGTGGAGTTGGAATCTGTCCAACCACGGTCGAGACTGAGCAAACAAGCTGGCCAGTGAGTCTTCCCGTAGGGAAAACACAGGAAGGGGGCAGGGCTAGCTGGTTGTCCACAAATAAATTAGTTCTGTCAGAGTGCTAAAAATAAAGATGGAAAATGTGCAGAAAAAATGCTAAAATCAGTCACCACTGTAAACTTCTATGCTTCTTTTGCCATTAAAAACTTTTATTTATATAAATACAACTCGAAGTGCTTTGCAATTCAGCTGCAAGGATAATTAAATGTTTTAAAGAAAATCTATAACAGACAGACTTAAAGACTTGTCAGTTAAAGGTTAGATTGAACAGCTGAGTTTGAATGTTCACAGAAAGTTATCCACCAATCAGTAGGTCTGCTATTTAAAAGCAGCGTTCCACCTTTTTGTAATAGCTAACACTGACATCTAAAGAGGCTTTCTGTCATATTTTGAAACATTTTAATTTAGTTATGCACATGATTAATTGACTTAAATGTTGCTGCTCTTGCTAATCGGTGCTAGAAGTACAAGTCGATTAAATGAATCATTCATTTTTAATGAATGAACATGCCAGCTGGGTCTAAAGTCTTATGCAGCTACTCTACACAAGCCTAGATGGCAGCGCCTCTCTCTTTTCAATGAGAAATTGTAAATATGAAAAGTAAGACAAATGACTGCCTTACAAATCGTTTCTTCAAATGGCTCTTAAGTACACATAGTGTTTGATAAGGTAAAATAGCAACCTCAGAGGTTCCTGGGATTCATGGAGAAACATAAAATGATAGGAAGTCTATAGTGTAGGACGGGGAAAAGCTAATTTATACTTCAAGAATTTAAGATATAAATTACATTTAAATTTAAGCAAGATTTGATTGGATACTTGAACCCTTTGTTTTTATAATTTAATTGACAGTGAATACCTCATGTTTACTGATCCCTGTTTGGTGGTTGATTTTAAATATTACATATGTATTTCAGTGCCAGGTATACAATTTTTTGCCATCTCTTAAAAAACTTTAAAAATATGGTTTTAAAACACATCTTTGTAATTTCTGTTGGCCCACTGTCATTTGTAACAGATTAGCCCTGGCTGGCTTCTTCAAAGCAGGTGGCTTTAAAGCTATTGTTTAGTCTGTGGTTAATGTTAGTCAGACACACACATTCCATTTGCTCTCATGTACCCTTTCTCTTACCCTGCAAATATCTAATCTGGAGAATCATCTTAAAATTTTCCTGTGCGACCACTGCTTTAAGTATCTCTTCACATGTGGAAGTTATCACAAACAAAAAGCTGCTATTTATTTATTTAATGGATATATAATTGCGTTGCGTGCAAACTGTGCACCTGTATGTGTGTGTTTACATCTAGCCTTGGCTCGCTGACATACGATACAGCCGCACATGCCCTCTCGGCAGCTGACATCCTCGAATGGCCCCTTTGAAGTTGAATTAGATGAACTTTGTTGTATAAAACAGAACAAAAGTAGTATGTGCTTTTACAGGGACATTCCACATACTACAAAGACAAGCACAGGGCACTTGAGATGGTACAAATGGGCCTGTGATGATGACAGTGTATATAAAATGAGTGTGCCTGTGTGTGTGTGTGTTGTGACTGTACCTGGCACATTAAGACCCATTTCTAGATCACACAGATGCTATCTGACTGAGCCCACCCAAACTCTCTTCTCCTCTTTCCCTTCTTCTTCTCTTCTCTTTTGTCTCGTTTCCCTGGCAGGCAAGAGGCCCTGGAGGTCCCTGACAAAACAGGTGGGAAACACACTCTAACTGTTTTTCGTGCTCCTCTATATTGCAGACAGACATCTGTTGCATGTTACATCTAAATCAGTATACACTGCAAAGTTTAAAACCTATTTTCCTAGTATTTGTCATGAGTTTCTGCATACAAATGTCATGATTCCTCATACGTATGTATTGCAGATTATCTCTAAGTTCAGCAATAATCAGGTTTACTAATTTAAAATCCAAATGTAAAAATGTAAGTGCATTAAAGAAATACTGTATGCAAAATACTGAGGCTCTGAAAATTTCATACAGCACAAACAGGATCTTTAGCTTTATTTAAACTGTAGATCATACCATTGAATGTGAAAATACAGGATATCGCCACATCAGTACTCACCTGGTTATAATCTCAGTACCCTGTGCAGTTTTCATGTTGCACACCCTCCCACACTCATGAAAGCTATGGCTTGCTGTTTGGCTGGCACTGGACAATGGTCACTTAATGCAGGTCTCCTGTGTCTTGCGGGCTATAAAAGCCGGCCCAGGTGAACCACTCAGTCTCTCTCTTCCACTCCACCTGACATCAACTTATTAGCAATCTTTGTGTCTCGGTTAGGTTATGTATAATAAATTATTTTATATCTACGTGAGCTTCTTGTGTGAAATCCCTTTTTCTCACCTTCTTTGAGCCAGTTTGTGACACAGTTTACATTAAGTTTTATTCATATAAACTGTATATAAAATCAGCCACTTTTTAAAAGTCTTGTGTTGAAGGGTTGCATTATTGTGATCCTAATTTTTTAAATTTGATAACATCCATCAAATCTGAAAGGGAACCTGAGGATGCTACACATGCCCGTAATACAGTATCTTATTAATAACAAGATGGCTACATTCTGAAGCATAACTTGTTTAATCTTTTGTTTAACGTAAAATCAGACCATAAAATAGATTTTGAAAAGGATTTGAACATTTAAACAGTGATTTTAGACACAAGTAATTTTTACATTCTTTAGATGAATGCTCAATCATCCAGGTAAGTAAATCTCCAAAAGTTGATTCTGTTTTTTTTTTTCTAAACACTGTGTTTCTGTGACTTTTGAACCCCAAAACACACTGCGCCAAAAATTGGTCCACCCCAAGGATCGGGTGCCCCGACACAAACACAGTAACATAGTGTACGCTGTTAAGTGCCAGGACGATTGCCAGGATTTATACATCGGGGAAACCAAACAACTTCTGGCAAAGCGGATGGCACAACACAGAAGAGCTACCTCGTCAGGCCAGGACTCTGCAGTCTATTCACACCTACAGGCCAGTGGACACTCTTTCAATGGAGGGGGGCCTAAGGGTACATCTTTCACCATCTTACAATGCTGTGATTGCAGCCATTCCCCAACTCTCTGTGAATGGTACTGGTGGCCATTGATCAGTGGGCTTCGATCAGTGGTTGTTGATCAATGGTCATGAGAATTTGCATAATTAAGATGAAGGAACTGACCTCCCATTTTCCCTTCAGTGGGCTGGTTTTGGTCATTATGCAAATGAACTGGGGATTGGGGAAACCTGCAGTCAGCTGAGACTGAAGAACTTGGATGAGTGACGAAACGTTTCTCCCACTGAAAACACTACGTCCAGATAAACAGAATCAACTTTTGGAGGTTTTTACATTTTTGTTAAGTGTTGTAACTTCTTTTTAAGAATCCATAAGGAAATTCTTGTGCTGCTGGAGTGTGAAATCTAAGAAAAATGCAGACTCCACTCAAATCCTAATTCACAGCACCACAAATGGTCAAAACCTCCACAGGCTACTTTTGGTACTTTATTTTTTCTTTCTTCAAAGCAGTCTTTGTGTCAATTAAAAAATATATATATACATACATTCCTTTCTATACAAGTCATATAAAATACCACATTAATAACAATACTAAAATAGTTGGCCTGCCAAGCTTTTTTTTTCCTTCTTTCCACGGCATGCTAACCTTTCCTGTTTGCGCTGGATCGGTGTGTGTAAAAGTTGAAGTTTGAAGTTAGAGGTCTGTGTTTTTAGAGTTTATCTTACCTTTTTATTGTGTGTTTGTATGTGTCTGTAAGGAGCTGGAGAAGATCCTATCAGACACTCCTCCCGTGTGGAGAGGATCCTCCAAACTATTTCGCAACCTGAGAGAACGAGGTCAGAGAGCGTACACACACACACACACGCACATACACACAAAACAGGAGCAAAATACCTTTTCACTAAATAAAAAAAGGAACACACATGCACTGTACACAAAACCCATTGACACTGTTTTCTCTTTTAATTGTTATCAGAGCACATAAGTAGGAGTGTAAGAGTCAGATAATAACAAGGTCAGTGAATGTCAGTCAAATAGGACTCGGTTTATATGATGAGTAAACATGGTAAAGTATTTAAGTTTCTTCAGCTTTCAAGTTGTTAAAGATTATTTAAAATACTGAACAATTGTTTGCTGATACACTGTCAGAGAATTTAATGTTGTAAAAATCACGACTGTCATTTTAAGACCATGTATATGTATAATGTCTATTCTCTATGTCTGTATGTTCCCTAACTCCTCCTAATCAGTCACCTTAATCAGTTTGAATGAAACTTTATAAACTGCCTAGAGCACCACGATTATCATTTATTTAGCTTTTGGAAATTATTTTTAAAACACACAAATGAATTGAGTGCTAAATATAATACTTTGTCCTCTTATAAGTCATATATATTATGTGTAGTGTTACGGCCCGGCTCTGCTAGGCGGCAGTGGACGTAACATAAACGAGCCCAGAGACCAAGGAGTTAGATAGGAAGACAAACATAAGGTTTATTAACACAACTGAAATCCGTTAGTGAAACAACTCACTAGGCAGCAGAGAAACTTTAAGCAAACACCACGATTAATAACACCAGTAGAGCACTGCTCTACTAAACGTCTCGCAGGAGGCAACACAAAACACAGGCAGAAGGCAAAAGGGAAAAGGCAAAAGGCAAAAGGGAGGGACTCTCTGTACAGTCTGTTCAAATCAACAAGTCCCTCGACGAATGAAGACTCCTCAGCCTTTTATACTATCAGTTAACTGCAGTCAGCTGTGTCACTTGTCATAACTGCAGACAGCTGTGTCACTTGTCCGTCGTACTCCAGGCTCCTGCGGCAGCCAATGGTGTGCGTAGTCTGACAGGCTCGGATCCGCATGAAGTTGGGGCGGGCATATGTCCGGGCCAGCCAATCCCCCGTGAGTCCTGGAGCACTGTAGCTTCCATGGAGGAAGGCGGGGCCACCTGAGGCTAGCGGCCGTAACACCCCTCCCCTTAAAATACCAACTATGTTGGGCTGAAGCCAACGTTACAGAGCATAAACAACAACAAAAGACAAAAGCAGTAAAACATGTTTACAAACGGGACAGACCGTCAGCTAAAACATTTTCATTCCCCTTTTTGTGGTGGATACTTAAGTTGTATTCCTGCAACAACAGAGCCCAGCGCATAAGGCGCTGGTTGTGATTAAACATACGCGCCAGGAACACAAGTGGGTTGTGGTCTGTGTACACAACAAGAGGCAACATGCTGGACCCCAGGTACACGTGAAAGTGCTGAAGAGCCAACAACAAAGCCAGGGTCTCCTTTTCAATGGTGGAGTAGTTTAACTGATTTTTATTGAACTTGCGGGAAAAGTAACAAACGGGGTGGTTCAAACCCAACAAGTCTTCTTGCAACAGCACTGCCCCAGCCCCGACAGCACTGGCATCAACCTCGAGTTTGAATGGTTGCGTCAAATCAGGTGCAGCTAACACAGGAGAATGGCAGAGGAGGGCTTTTGCACTCTCAAAAGCATCCTGACACTCACTCGACCAGCTAAACTCAACCTTTGGGCTGAGCAGGTCAGTCAATGGCTTTACTACAGAGGAGAAATTCTTACAAAAGTTCCTGTAGTAGCCCACCATCCCTAGAAACCGACGTAACTCACGCCTGGTGGTAGGCGTGGGAAACTGTTTAATCACTTCCACTTTGGCATCTATGGGCCGGACCTGTCCACGTCCCACCTCCCTGCCTAAGTACGTCACAGTAGCTTTGGCAAACTCACACTTAGCTAAGTTGAGAGTTAGGGTAGCTTGTGCCAAACGGTGAAATACCTGTTGTAACGTTTCCAAATGATCTTGCCATGTTTCAGTGTAGACTACTAGATCATCTAGGTAGGCACTGCAGTTGGACAGACCACGGAGGACTTTATTTACTAGCCTCTGGAAGGTGGCAGGAGCGTTACACATGCCGAAAGCCATGACTGTGTACTGTAAAAAATCATCGGGTGTAACAAAGGCAGCGATGTTAGAGGCACGTTCAGTTAAAGGGACCTGCCAGTAACCCTTAAGAAGATCTAACTTGGAGACATACTGAGCAGTCCCAATACTGTCTACACAATCCTCAACCCTTGGGAGAGGATGTGAGTCAGCCACAGTCACAGAGTTCACCTTCCGGAAGTCTGTAATAAAACGGGGCGAGCCATCTGGCTTAGACTCCACTATACAAGGCGAGCTCCAGGGGCTTTGACTGGGCTTCGCTAAACCATGTTGCAGCAGATAGTCAGCCTCCTGTTTCATGAGCACGCGCTTATGGGGGCTGGCTCGATAAGGATGCTGCTTAATAGGTTTAGCTCCCTGGACATCAATGTCATGCTCTAGCACCGTAGTGGCAGTTGGCACATCCCCGAATAAACAGGTGTATTCCCTAATTAAGGCAATTATGTCCTCTTGCTGCTCTGAAATCAGATGCTCAAGCAAACCCGGCAATGCTTTTAGCATTTCAGAGTTAGACAAACGGGGTCTAGAACAGGTGGGATAACATAGTTTTAACCCATCACCCCCATCCGCCCCTCCTTCCTCCTGGTGGCTTGAGGCTACAATAGGAACACAGAGCCCTGCAGGCTTTGGTGTTGACCGCGGATGGTACAGTTTTAACATGTTTACGTGACAGACACGTGTTTTGCGTCTGCGGTCGGGAGTGCAAATTACATAATCTGTCTCCCCTCTCTTTTCACAAACTTTAAATGGGCCACTATACCTAGTAGACAAGGCTGAGCCAGGGACAGGCAAGAGCACGAGAACCTGGTCGCCCACCTGAAAGGTTCTTTTAACAGAAGCCTTATCATAATGGCGTTTCATCTTTCCCTGTGACGCGGCAAGGTGTTGCTTAGCCAGAGCGTTGGCTTGATTCAAACGCTCACGGAAGTGTTTTACATAACTGCTGACGTTTGTTTTGAAAACCCCTTGTGGGCTCAAAAACGCCTCTTTCAGAGCTTTGAGGGGTCCCCGTGGCCTATGGCCAAATACTAGCTCAGAGGGACTAAACCCAAGTGACTCCTGAACGGCGTCACGGGCAGCAAATAACACAAATGGAACACCCTCGTCCCAGCTTTTATCACTCTCCAGGCAGTATTTGCGTAGCATCGTCTTCAAGGTCTGGTGCCACCGCTCTAATGCACCTTGCGATTCAGGATGGTAAGCAGAGGACACAATATGCTTAACACCCAGAGTGCTAACTGCTTGTTTGAATACCTTAGACTGAAAGTTCGAGCCCTGGTCGGTTTGTACGACCTTAGGCAAGCCAAACACTGAAAAGAAGGTTGTCAACGCCTTAACGACAGATCTCGCTGTAATTTTATGTAACGGGACAGCCTCGGGGAAGCGGGTAGCGGCACACATTATCGTGAGTAGATATTGCTTTCCTGATTTTGTTCTAGGTAGTGGACCCACACAGTCTACTATGACATGGTCAAACGGCTGATCCACTACAGGAATGGGACACAACGGAGCCGGGGGTATGACCTGATTGGGTTTACCTGCAATCTGACATACATGGCAACTGTTGCAAAATTTAGAAACATCACGCTTCATACCAGGCCAAAAGAAATGTTTTAATAGTAGCTGGTATGTTTTTGTGATGCCCAAGTGTCCTGACCACTGGCTTTCATGGGCAAGGGCCAGGATCTTCTGCCGGTACGCAGAGGGCACTACAATCTGCTTGACCTTACTCCAATCTGCACCTTCTGCACCTGGTGGAGACCACTGACGCATTAGAACATCATGTTCTATGAAATAGGCTTGTTGCTCCTTTTTGGCTTGCTCAGCACTTACCATACGTTTGAAACAGCTCTTTATTGTTTCATCAGCTAATTGAGCTGCTGACAGCTGATCTCTAGTCAAAGGCAGTACAGAGTCCTTAGGAAATGGATCAGGCTCCTCGGGCGTCACAAAGTCTGGAGGTGACAGAACATTGTTTCTGTTAGTGGGTACATCATTCTCCCCGGAAAACGAGGACATCAACACAGAATCAGAGAGGGCAATATCAGTATCTTTCCGAGCTTGTGCTCGAGTAATTGCACAGGCTGGATACAGCCCAGGGTGCATAGACACATCAGAAGTTTTCTGATTCAGGGGGTTGTCTAAAACCTCCAGACGAGGGAGCACTACCCCTCCTGCGATGTCGTTGCCCAACAGCATGGCCACACCCTCTATTGGCAAGGCCGGGCAAACGGCAACAGGGAAAAATCCTGTAGCAAGGCTAGATTTAATAAAAATTCTGTGAACTGGTCTAGGAGCGTAACCCATCTCTATCCCCCGCAGAACAGAATTAAAACCACATTCACTTTTAGCAGAAAATGGTAATACACTTGAGAGGATGACAGTTTGAGAACCTCCAGTGTCCCTTAAAATACGCACAGGTTTTAACTCGGATGGGTTGTCTGTTAGCGATACTAAGCCATCAAAAATGAATGGTTCGAAACAGGGGTCAGGCACCCTACCACCACACTCATGGTCCTCGTGACGGGCCTCAGCTTTTACAAAACCCACCCCTTTGGGTGGCTGAGCATGTGATGTTTTGCGTTTTAATGCTAAACAGTCAGCAATCACATGTCCGGTTTTATGACAGTAAAAACATTCACGGTGTTCCCTGGACCCAGACTCTTTAGCTGTGTGGCGCTGCTGCACAGGGCTAACCCGTGGCTTCTCACTGTCAGTAAATGAGGCTTTGTGAGTGAGTACAAACTCATCAGCAAGAACAGCAGCAGATGTGAGTGACGTCACTTTCTGTTCATTCAAATACAGCACAATACGCTCAGGAATGCATTTCTTAAAGTCCTCTAACAAAACTAGTTCGCGCAGAGCGTCATAGTCAGTCGCTTTTGACGCAACACACCACTTATCAAAGAGAACCCCCTTTTCTCTTGCAAACTCCACATAAGTCTGCGACAGCAATCTCTTTTGCTGGCGAAACCTCTGCCTATAGGCCTCTGGAACTAGCTCATATGCCTTCAAGACAGCTGCTTTAACACACGAGTAATCTAAACTGTCCTTTAAAGAAAGAGCAGCCACCACCTCTTGAGCTTTGCCGGACAGTTTGCACTGTAGCAAAAGAGGCCAAATCTCACTAGGCCACTGCAGCGCACCAGCGATACGTTCAAATGCTGCAAAGTATGTATCCACCTCAGTTTCTCTAAAAGTGGGCACTAAAGAAATGCACTTATCAATTTTAAAAGCAGGAGTGGACGTGGAGGTGGGACCGGAATGAACAGCAGAGACAGATGAGGCTTGAGACTGTGACTCCAGCTCAAGCTGTCGGAGCCTAACGGCCTTGTCCGCCTCTATTTCCAGCCTCCTTATTTCAAGCTGAACCCGCCGGTTCTGAGCCTTCTCCTCAGCCTCCATCTGGAGACGTGCCAGCCGCACCTTCAGCCGAGCTCCTTCTCTCCCCTCGGAACTCCCAGAAGAGAGTGGATCATAGCGAGGAAGCGTGCGCGGCGTTTTTCCCCGCTCATCCCCCTCACCATCCCCACTGGAACCATTTTGGCCCTCTTCAACTACGGCAGCTTGGCTTGGCACACCAGAGACCACAGGCAAAGCAGGCGCTTGAAGCACACCAGCTCCCACCAACTTGTCCACCACTAAGGCTTTTATTTCACTCTTACGGAGAGTTTTTGAAACCTGCAGCTGAAAGTGATCCACAATTTGCAGCAAATCATTCTTGCGACAGCTATTAATAATCCCTAGAGACGGGGCAGCTATAAAGTGCCGCAAACAAAACGCAGCTGACATAGTGCTTAATCTTTAGCCAACTCAATTTCTCTTTTTTTTTTTTTTTTTTTTTTTGACCCCCACTCCCAGGAACAAAGACCCCCTATGAGGGATCCCGGATGAGCCCCCACTTATGTTACGGCCCGGCTCTGCTAGGCGGCAGTGGACGTAACATAAACGAGCCCAGAGACCAAGGAGTTAGATAGGAAGACAAACATAAGGTTTATTAACACAACTGGAATCCGTTAGTGAAACAACTCACTAGGCAGCAGAGAAACTTTAAGCAAACACCACGATTAATAACACCAGTAGAGCACTGCTCTACTAAACGTCTCGCAGGAGGCAACACAAAACACAGGCAGAAGGCAAAAGGGAAAAGGCAAAAGGCAAAAGGGAGGGACTCTCTGTACAGTCTGTTCAAATCAACAAGTCCCTCGACGAATGAAGACTCCTCAGCCTTTTATACTATCAGTTAACTGCAGTCAGCTGTGTCACTTGTCATAACTGCAGACAGCTGTGTCACTTGTCCGTCGTACTCCAGGCTCCTGCGGCAGCCAATGGTGTGCGTAGTCTGACAGGCTCGGATCCGCATGAAGTTGGGGCGGGCATATGTCCGGGCCAGCCAATCCCCCGTGAGTCCTGGAGCACTGTAGCTTCCATGGAGGAAGGCGGGGCCACCTGAGGCTAGCGGCCGTAACATGTAGTAACTAATGTCAAAACAAATTGTGACATTACATTCACATTATGTATGTGTACATTGTTCGGAAATACATTTTGGTAATCAAAATTTTAGTGCAGTGACACTTTGGGTTACTGGAATGAGCTGTCATGCATATATGTAAATAAGTGTGCATCAAACAGTGACACTAATAGTACCTGGGATTGATTGCTTTGTCTTATACAATAAACATGTCGCCTGCAAAGAAGAATAGATACAAGTATTTATTATTCATTTGTCTGGTGTTTATGAACAGCCATTTATGCCACATGACTACATAAAAAGATATTAATGAAGATAAAGAGAATAACATGATAAATTAGCATATATGTCTGTGTTTTAGGACAGGAGCAAAGGGGCGGGGTTTTTGCTTGGATCACTAATATAATTATGCATCCTTGCAATTAACTTAATTATCTTTATTATGTATTTTTTTTCTTTTCATTCAGCCCGCAAATACCTAACAGAGGTAGTAGAAATCTAAGAGGTATTCTTGCATCATGTTATATTTCTTAGGTGATACACCTGCATGACTGTCAGGGTTCTTACATTATTATACAGTAACTGCGATGACCTAACTGTGCTTTTGTGCACATTTCCCAGTGCTTGGCTCTCAGTGTGTGATAAAATCATACTTGTGAGTTGTGTGTCACTGTAGGGGTCTCTAATCCAAGTTTGTGCCATGCTGTTACTCCGTACAGCTGAACAACCTCCTCTCCTCTCCTCTCCTCTCCTCTACAATTTATGCAACACTAAAAGATAGAGAAAAGCTCACCCTAATTAAGCATTTGCCTCAGGAGTATGTAACAGAGGAATAACACAGTCTGGGACTGATTCCCTGTAGTGATAATTACACAGATACACAGATATACACACACTGGGAGATGCTAAATATAGCAAACCATGTGTGATGCATCCCCTCTCTTCCTCTACCATAATAACAAAGGTATATTCTTAAGCTTGTAACGTTTGAGTGTGTTTGATTTAGTCTACAGGGACAAGTAGCCAGGAGGGTGGTCTGCTTCCTTTTTTCATCAGAGAGATGGAGGGAAAAAAAGAATAGAGTAGGAAAATCAAATCAGGGAGTGAAAAGGAGATTTAAAAGGAGAGTGGGAGAAATATAAGAAACAGATGGAGTGTAAAAGATGGGCTATAAAAGACAAACAGGCAAAGTAGACAGAGAAATGAATATGGTAAGAGAGGAAAAAGAGAAAGTTTGTAAACAGAAACCTCAGGGTAATCTATGGTTATTGTACTTTAACCATTCATTCCTGGTGGAGCACTACTGAGACCACACACACCATCAAGATTTAACAGGGCTGATTTTTTCATTCACATACAGTAAAACATTCTTGATTTCCAAGGTTTTTTTTTTTTGGTTTTTTTTTACATATTTCTCATGTGTCAGAACATCAAACAAATTTAAATGTTAGACAAAGATAACCTGAGTAAATACAAGCTCGCGGCTGTAAGAGACGCTCAGAGCAAAGGCTCCAGCCATCCATTCCAATACAAACACATCAAAGTATGACTAATAATTCAACAATAAAATAGCTTTATGTTGTGGCCATCACATTGTGTTTTCCAAAGTGATTTAGGATCTGAAAGTGAACAGATTTAGGGTACGTAATGCTTTTTTCGGTTTATTTTCATTTCACACGTAAAACACATTTATACATTCATTCCAACTTGCTCTCATTCCCATACCGACAATTTGTCACAGTCGTTGGTATTTTACGCGTCAGGATGAGAACGTGTTGCAAAAAGCAACACATCGTGCCACGATATTAAGAAACAGCCGAAAAACAAAGTCATTGACATCTATCAGTCTGGATTTCAAAGGGTCACAAAACTACTGCATATGTTACCTAGATTTCACAAAATTCATACTACTTTTTTTAATTCAGGTGCTTTCAGTCCCATTCCCACAGGTGTATAAAATGTGTGGCCTTGCATGCATTTGTAAAAGAATGAGTCCTTCTACAGCGCTCACTGAACTCAGTCGTGTCACTGTTGCAACAAGTCAGTCCATTAAATTTAAATCCTATATTTTCACAATCAGCTGTAAGTGGTTTTACTACAAAGTGGAGGGATTTAGTAACCATAGAAACTCAGCCATGAAGTGGCAGACCCCATAAAGTTATATAGCGGGCGTCACCGAGTGCTGAGGTACATAATGTGTAAAGCTCCAAAACTCCAGTGACATTAACATCAGCACACAAGCTGTTCTCAGGAACTTCATGACATGGCTTTTCAGTGGCTGAACAGCTCCTGTGGGTGTGATGTGTACGTGGCCCAGTACGTTTGAAAGTTGAAATCGTTGTAATGTCTTTGGATTTCTGAGCTCGATAGAGTTGAAAATCAGACAAAGACTCAAAGGGGTTCACTGTGTCTGTGTGTTAATGTCAGAACACACTACATTAATTCATGATTGATTAATTGATTATCAGTTATTTATGACTACCACAGTATGGGTAATGCATTACTGTGCTTTAGAAAAATTGACTGTGTAAGTATACAGTAACATGCTGGGTATGTATATCGCAGATTTAACACAATGTTAATCCATGTTTCCATCTGTCACACACAACAGCTGAGTAAATATTCCTTTCATAGTACCAGTATAAAGCATTTGTGTTAACTGGGAATGCCTTTTTGGTTTTTGACTTTCTGACTTTGATAAAGTAAGTGAAATGCCACACATTGGATAATTAAATCAAAAATAATTTCAGACTGCAGTGAAAATATAACTGGAAATATAGTCAAAGCAGTAAAGACTCATTGCAGTCATTTGCATTGCCTGTATGCAACATGGAACATTGTTACCTGTGCCTAATATGTTAATACTCATGTGACACATTCATGTTTTCCATTTAAAACGGTTTATTAGTACTACTGTAATGTCATCATGGTTCACATGTACTTAACTAACCCTTATATTTGTCTTTAGTTGACCTGCACAACAAACACAAAATTTAGATCTTCTTGGGCTTCTTAATATATGCTATTCTAGTGAGTCCATAGCAGATGTCCATAATAGAGGAAGGTGCTTTAGTATTAACATATGCATTGATATAGATTAAGTTAAATAAATTTCTCTGGAGGTAAATATCAGGGTTTTTTGAGTTAATAAA
The DNA here is from genome assembly GCF_964374335.1 of Astatotilapia calliptera. Taxonomy (NCBI): domain Eukaryota; kingdom Metazoa; phylum Chordata; class Actinopteri; order Cichliformes; family Cichlidae; genus Astatotilapia; species Astatotilapia calliptera. The sequence continues at coordinate 12,622,051 of NC_137427.1, read as the reverse complement.
ATTTCTTGGGGCTGATTCAAACCATCAGATTTGTTATTATTGGATTACAATGGACTCTTAACATCTTTAACCCACTGACAATTAAAAGAAAAGGAAGGCAAAATCAACAAACATATGGAACATATGTTAATGTTAAAACTATTGGAGAGGACATATAATGCCTGTTTACAGCCCTTTCCATCATGATTAAATATCACCTTGAGATCAGTATTAATCCCTCTTATTCTGTGGTATATCACTGAAAGCATGGGAGCGTAAACACACAACAGACTGTATTATAGAAACCTGAGTAGCTTCAATTTTGTATGCTCTAGTCTATGCAGAGCTCAGGCTACATGGGGGAAAAAGACTTCAGTTCCAAACCAGCTCCTATACACAAAGCAGTCAAGCATCAGCAAAACACAAGGCTCACACTGACTTTAACTGGTGTCGTGTTCACCCTCACACACTCATGCATACATACACACAAATGGGGGAGAAGTCTCCCGTAACACTCAAGCGAACCACCCTGAACTATCTGAACGATCAGACAGAAAGCGAAAAAAGAGGGAGAGAGAGCGTAGATGGAGCTGCAAAGATTCCTGAATGTGCCTGAGGCAAGAAAGGATCACCTCCTGAAACATTTTTCACTTGCTTATCCAAACACAAGACACATACACACACAGACACACGCTAGCCTGTGTCTTTACTCTGGACACTTGGGGTGTAGAAAAAGAATCGGTGTGTGGCCAAATGGCCGCTGGCAGCTCCGCTTTGAGAAGACACATTTTAAGATGCTATCTCCATGAAAGGAAGGATTATGTGTGTTAGTGTGTATGTCTTTGTGTGAGGCCCACAGTCTTTGAACATCTGTAAACATTGTGTATGTGTGTATGTGTGTGTGTGTGTGTGAGTTGAATATGACCTCTTCCTTAACTCTCTCTGTCTTGATCTCATTACCAGGCATCATCTCATACACAGAGTACCTGTTCCTGCTCTGCATCTTGACAAGTGAGTCAATTCAGTTGCACACATTCTCCTTTCACTTAAACTCATCTGCACCTTTTTATCATATCTCTTTCACCCAGTTGTTGTTTGCATTATTATATTCTTATTTTTAGAAAAATTACGTGACAAAGCGAAGTGCGCTAAGTACATATAGAAATTTAAAAAATGTTGATCTCACAAATGCTGTGGTTTTCCCCTTCACCTTAGGGCAAGACAAAAAGAGACAGAGACAGACCAAAGATGAAAAAAATGTAAACGTAAGGAAAGTTGCAAGAACATCTTCTCAAAAGATGAAGAAAAGTAATAGATAAATTTCTTTAACAAAAGAAAAAAAGAAAGTGGCTATAAAATTCCATAAAGTTTATTCTTTTCATCTGGAAGCAACAATTTCAGTACTTTCAGCACTCATCCAAGTGACCCAGTCTCCCCCTAACCTTACAAACAGTCCAGCTGCATAACGATTGAAAGTAGCGTCACTGCATAACAATGAGCAATGAGATCAGTTTCATAATGGTTGATATGCAAATTGGCGTGACCGTTAATCAGTAGCCTCTTGCACTCTTCACAGACAGTTGGGTAATGACTGCGATCAGATGGTTAAAGATTTTCTCTAAGGCCTCCTCAATTCCAACATTGTCATTCCCTTTTCACATAAATGTCCTCCTTGGCTCCTTGATGATACCAGCGTTCCTCCCTGTCCAGGATGTGCACGTCCTTGTAATTGAAAGCGTGACCATTGGCCCGTGTGTCTAAGTGGACTAAAGAGTCAAGGCCAGAGGACGAGGCTCTTCTGTGTTGCGCCGTCCACTTAGCCAGAGGTTGTTTGGTGTCCCCGGTGTATAATTTACAGCCATCCTCTTGACATTTAAGAGTGTACACTGTATTGCTCTGATGCTTGGGGGTGGGCCAGTCACTGGCATAGCATGTTTTAGGGTGTTTTACAAATATGGATCTCAGCTGTACTGACACATAAGGGATCAATAAAAAGTTGTTTCTTTTAATGATTTTTCCACAAATTTTAATTTTAATTCAACCTAAATAGATGATGGATGAAGTTATAGTGAATAAAAATAAGCATACTTGATCTTAACTGCTCAGTTTCTGCTTGCAGGGGGCTGGAGTTTGTCATAGCTGCCACAGGGTGAAAGGCAGTGCACACCCCCACACCAAAAACCATAAGACCATAATTGAAATTACATTTTACTTCATCTCTTAGACGTATGACCAGCATGTGAAACTAGTTTAAATAGAAATTACTGTCTTTTTTTCTTTTTCTTTTTTTTTTTACATGCATGCTTCCTTGTTTGGCCTTAAAAATGGTTGAATAAATAGAATAAAATGTCAAATTGAAAGGTCAGTCTGTAGCAAATGTATTTGTTCTGCTATTGTGTTTTTTTTTTAAATAACTTTAACCTGGTCAACACTTTAATGTTTTCTTTGGATAAGCAGCTATGTTTGAAACTGTGGCTTCATTTAAGTCATTCTCCCTCCTATTGATGCTTTGAGACACTTTTTCCACTTACTATTTATGGATTTCAAATTGCCTTTAACAAACACATGCACACACTCACCCTATGTGTTCCCTTCTCTGTTCCCCAGAGCCTCATGCTGGCTTTAAGATTGCTTTCAATATGTTTGATGCAGACGGCAACCAGATGGTGGATAAGAGGGAGTTCCTAGTGGTGAGTCGCAGATATTGGGAGAAAACCTGAATTTACATATTAATATTAACCCTTTTTGTTACTCCTTTTACTAAAAAGCAGTGTTAAAGAATAGCTTTAGTATTAAATAACAATCCATGATTTTAGAGTGGACAAAAGACAAAACCTTACTTTTGAAAATCTAATTTTGACTTGTACCATGGTGTTTTAATGTAGTTTATTAAATTACTAAAATTAAAGAGGCCCTATTTTGCCCATTTTCAAGTCAATATTTTAATTCTTGGACTCTTATAGTACAAATATGTTTATGTGATTTACAGGAAAAAGGATACTAAACCTTATACATCAAATGACGGGCTTTAGTGCAGACCCTCAGTTCATCCAGTGTCACCCTCTGACTCATGATGTCTGGTTTTTGAAAAGTAAAGATTGGCGTACCAGAAATCCTCATCTTGAAGCTTTAAAAACAAGATTGCACAAATCAGTCCATCCTAGATGTTTTTTCCTTGCCTGGTTGTTTTCTATGTCAGTATTAGCAACTATAATGAACTTAACACTGTTTATGAACTGTCAAACCAGGCATAGTAGAAACACTTGAATTGTCATAGATCACATTTATAGATCAAATGTCAGTATGTCAAATCTTGTCTACCTTACATTACTAAAATGATTCCTTACCCACTGTGACTTGGGCTGTTACAGTACTACAAGCTCAATACTGATAAATTTAATACCTGACATTCTACCATTTTTGATATCACAGGTCAAAACTCCCCAAAAAGGACAACAAGATTTTTTGATTTTCTGTGGTAGTGCTGTGCTTCTGGTGACTTGGCTCCACATTTTTGTTGCTAATCGAGTAGAGTTGGTAAGGCAGGCTGCTCTAGTTGATGTTAGACTTTTCCTAGCTTCTGTCTGGGATTTTTAAAGAGATTTAACAGTTTTTAGATACAAATAATTGTGCTCTCTGGTTAAATTAACATCACCATGTTACAGATGGGCAAGATTGAGAACATTTGCTGCTACTACCTTATTGAAAACTTAACAGACTGACAGCTTGAAATTAATCTTGATTCTCAGCATGTTACATTACGTTTGTAAACTCAGTAAATCATTTCAGAATTTGGACTAATGCTTGGTCGTGTTTCAGCTTTATCTGCCTGTAAGACTGTTCCTCAAGTCTCATGCAAGCATCCTTGCGCTCTCAAACAATACATTCACAGATTGCATCATTTACAGAAGTCTTTTCCCTATTAAAGTGTCTCCATCATCTTAATCAATAAAAAAAACATTTGGCCAACATTGTAGTACCCTAAGCGAATATACTATTATGTACCTTTATTCCCAGTGCCTTGAGCTTTAACTATATTTTAACGTTTAAAGCAGTTAAAAAGGTTGACTTTGAATTTGCATCTTCTAAAGGCAGCTTATTACAAAGCTGAGAAGACTAACTGTAGGATTTCTTGAGGGCTACACATGTGTTTCTTTCCCTGTGGGATAGAACTGACACGTTTTCAAGTCAAAACACCGCTGCAGGCATGAAGGGATCAGAATCTCTGAAGGTTGGTGGGAGTGGGATGGCACATCAGCAGGAGGGAGTGGTAATGATTTAAAATCCTGTGGGAGCAGGCAGGTGTGGGACAGAAAAAGATTCTCACATTGAGGGTTTAGATACAGATTTTTCTGTTTTACATGTGATATTGGTTGTCAGAGTAATTAAATATTCTTAAATGGAAATTGAACAATACCAGTGACTATTGCTGTCTTTTATGATCATATGCTCTTAGAGAGCGTTTATGTATCTGTATTTGTGTAGACATCAGGTTGCTGTGTTTGTGGTTGTGCATTTTTTATTTAACTCTTAATTAATTATAACATTTATATTACAAATCTCGTTATTTTATTTCAAAGAAATTAGTATTTTAATTTAAATTTGAATAAGTAAGTATATAAAAACTTACCCGACACTGTAGTGTAGAAGCAGTTGTTTTTTTTCATATTGAATTCAGCATTGATTTTTCCTTTAATAACACATATGCATAAACATAAATCACTTCCAGAGTGAAACCTGAATACTCCCTTAATCATGCTGCCAAAAGACCATTACCTGAATGACATCATAGATGTGCTTGAAAGAGTGAATGACCTTGTTTGAACTCATTTGAGCATTTCATTTTTTTAACAGCGTTTTAGATCTGACTTTGAATTGTCAATGAGCTCCTCGTCTTTTCTCTCATTACAGCTTCAGGAGATCTTTAGGAAGAAAAACGAGAAGAAAGGAAGGAAAGGAGATGCTGAGAAGTCCGCGCAGTTGGTAAGGAAGATGGTAACGGGGTGTGGGGGTGTATGCTCAGACAAGCATGGGTATTACTGCTAATTAACCTTAATGCTGGCAACAGTGAACCAACCATGAATAGTCTATGTGGACGTGGACTTCATAAATGCTTCTGTTGTTAGTGGGGTAAACTTAAAAGACAGGTAAACATTAATGTAAACTTACTTTACATTTTAATATATCCATGAGTGTAAACTGTCACAACACCTCTTACCATTTAGTTAAGGTTGCTGACAGAAGTGCTGTGTCACACTGCGCACATGGATTTATTAAAAACGATCATCATGATCGTCAAAGTTAACTGTCATTTGTATTCATGCAGGTGTGAAACTAAACCTTTCATGTAACTAGTTTTGAGTGCATGCTGCCTCGTAGAAACTGTTTGGTATCTCTGTGACAGTTATCCCTGCTGTGGACTTGGTATATTTGATTTATATATATGATAGAATATGTGTCTTTCTCAGCACTTTATGCGATTGAGTTTTAGAAATAACACCAAGCACCTCGCATTACTGCTCTCTTTGTGTCAGAGTGTATATGCAACTTAATAACTATCAAAGAGAGCAGGTTTGATGAGTTAGTATTAACTTGTCCCATCCCACATATGTGTTGTGCTACAAACAGATTAATTAAGGTAACTTACAAACAGATAAGCCATTAGGTATCTTGTGCATTAGTTATAGTAAAATGTTCTCAAGGTAAGTTTTTCATGACATGATTTGCAAAAGAAATATTTAAAAGCTTCTTATTAAAATCTTCCTTTTGTTACTTATCTATATCTTATTGATTTTGAAGTAAATCTTTCAAACCCAAGTTTACTAAGAACCTGTGTAGATGTGTAAGCAAATAAGAGATAGAGATTTGTTGATCTAAGCATTGGGTATCTTACAGAACAGTCCTGGTTGTGCTGTTGGCTCACAGGAAATACTGTCACTGAAAAATGAAGGATATGTTTCCCACATAACTTATCTCTTGAAAGTACATGCTTGGTGTTAGGCACAGTGTGTATTCTAAAATGTAATCATAGATGTGTTGAAAATGGCACATCCTCTTTCCTTGCATGTACTAACATGTCTTTTACCTTCTCTCCTCCTCTCTGACTGCATGCTCTGTCCTCTTCTTTCTCTTCCTCGTGTCTCTCTCTGTGTGTTAGAGTATGCAGCTGTATGGATATCAGGTTGCCCCCATGAACAGCGTAGGTATCCACATGGCATAGTCTCGTTTTCTGCTTTTTAGATAGATAAAGATATTTATGGAGCAGAGAATAGGCTGTTTTTATTAGCTGGGTCAGTTCAACAGCTTTATTGTTTAGCAATCAGTCAGAGTAGAAACCTTATGGTAACAAAAAGCTTAAGTTTTGTGAAACCATGTGAGAATATGTTAAACTTTACCTGTGTGGAATTATATTTGTGTCAATAATAATGTGAAATAAAACATAATCATGGGCAAATATTTAAATTGAACACAGTAAACTGAACCTGTCAATCACAGAGGTTATGAGGTCACTTTCAAAGTGACCTTTTCCCTTTGGGCTCTGCCCTCCAAACTGTCAAAAGTCAGAATCATTCAAGCGAGACACAATTCAGCTTCGAGAGCAGAGCCGGCCAAGACAGCGTGAATCTGCTGCAGTGATTACCAAGGAGGTATTTTAACATTTCCAATGAATATTTTTGGGCTGCTGTGTGGAAATGAATAGCTGAAAAAATATAAATGATTTGTCTGTGATTGTGTTTTAGCTCACCTGCCACTTGTGACACATATATATTTCCATACATCTGAACTGTTTCTCAGTCACTAAAACATTTGCTTTGCAGTCTGTGTGTCACCATGCCTTTTAGATACAATTATTAAGTTTAATGTGAAAAATTAGGTGACAAGAGTTACATCAATCATATCTGTTCATTAATTATAAGGACACACCAACCCTGCCAAGTTTAAATTAATATAGATTGCCAGGACCTTTAAATATCACACATTAAATCACACATTAATGGCCTTTATTTTGCGTTCAGTTTAAACATTCCATATAATATATATATATGCAGCAGAGTTTTTTAATACACTGACTCTCTGGAGTCTAAAAACCTTAATAAAAATAAAAAGGCCTGTCATTCCCTTCTGCTCCTGATGATGGAAAAAGCCTTAAATTTGACCCAGTCCACCTGATCCTCTGTTATCAGTGAAATGTACTCTGTAAGCTACTTTGAAGGATGAATGTAAGAGAAAGAGAGAGGGAGAAGGGAAAAATTCAAGAAAGGTTGCCCATCTGTCAAGTCAGCTGATTGATTGATTGAGGGATGATTAATGGACAGACAAAGAAAAGAGTAATACATTTAAGGGGTCAGGAGAGATGAACTCTTACAAAAAGAGAGCGATGTAATTTAAAATGACCTGAGACCCTGTAGAGCTCTAAAGACAATCAGACTCCATTTTAGTCCTTTTTAGGACATGTGCTGTATTTTTTGGCAGTATTGTTTGTTCCTGATGGGGGAAGTTTGTTAATATAAAGATATAGAAGGAGATTTTTTAGGGAAGGAGGCCAAGGGTACATACAAAAATATGTTTCTGTTGTCTGAACAAAATCATATTTACATAAAGAACACAAAGAGGTTGAATTTGTCTGTTGAGCCTTATGAGATCGAAAATGAAACAGATTTTTACCTCTCAAGGATGAATATTTCTTATTTACCAACCCTGTGCAAAATGCTGATAGATTTGACTTATTAATTGTATGTAACCTGATGAGCTCTAAGTCGGAAAACAATTATTAAGGCATCAATCATTAGGAAATAGTTGGAGATTGGCTATTGGGTATCAATGATGATGACTAAAACTACTGAAGCTGCTGTACAAAATTTTGCATATTAATGAATAATAATCACGTGTGACATTTCTGAAATGCTTTATATTATGGTTTAAATATTTAAATAATTAATTATACTTAAATTCTATATGTTTTTTCCTGCCTGGATTGTATTAGAAAAGATTTGCATAATTCAAAGTTCAAAATAATCCTTACTTCTGTTATTCTTGATGCAGCCGAGAAAAACGAGAAAAGCAAATTTAGCTCAAAAGCCACCATCCTTTTAATACAGCTTTCTTTTAATTGGTTGTCCATTGCAAACAAAAAATTTGAACAGCAGGTGAGCGGTGCTTCTGTGATCACAGCCAGAGCCGTGTACTTTAGATCACCGTATTAAGGACATTGCCTCCCTTTTAGCCATAAAAGCAGAAAGAAATGTTTAAAACTGAATGTTTTGGGTTAGGGTTCCAAGCCTGAGCTTTTCGCTCACAGAGATCACCAGGACCTCATTATTTGAAACATTGGACATTTAATTATAGTTCCATTTTATCACTTTCAAGTGCTTTTTTGTACCTAGTGTCTGTTGAGATGTAATGACAGTGACTGTAGCTGTCTGTTATGAGTAGTAATTTATATGTGGAGTGGAAACGGCCTGCAGTGTAGTGAAAATCAGCAGTGTGCTGTCAGAAACAATACACTACCAGCCACTGCTCTCTCTCTCTCTCTCTGTCATGCTGTCTCACACATAGACAGACACACACAGACAGACACACATATGCACTCCTCCTGTCACTGCTGTGATGGATAGCCGCATTGTCGCACTGAAGTTAAGAGCATTGCAGGGTCATGTTAAAATGGCTGCTGTTGCTTTCTCCCTGGAGAGAGAGACGAGGTGGGTGGTCAGAAGCTCAGCACCGTGGTCAGCCTTTATTAAGGTAGAATAACGTTTGCTAACAGAGCCAACTGTTGCTATAGAACTGCCTAAAGTACTTATTTAATAAAGAAAATGTGCTATAGGGTGACATCTTCATATATTTCTTCTTTAAAAACATTTTTTTTTCCTTGTGTTTGTTGCTGAGTCAGCAACATGAGTGAGTTATAGCTTCAGTGATTTAAACAGAATAGCACATCCATCATCATCCTGATGATTCCCTGTTGGTAGTATCCTTTCCTTTACCTGTAATCTAAACCTAGCTGCAGAGAAGCTAGCTATTTGTGTATGCCCCTTCCTGTTTGATGCTAACATGTTTTTGTGTTTTTTTATGTTTGAATGGATAGGGTCTCCTTTATTGAGAGAACTAGTGAGTGCCATGTGACACCTTTCCTAAATATCCACCTGTATGTTCACATATAAATTCAGAGATATAATCTGTGTATGTTTACTTATAATGACAACTGATTGAATGGGTAATGGACGTTTATTTCCTGTACTGGTTGATTTGGAGGTTGACTGACCCTGGCCCTGCTTGACCACTCCTACAGGTGCTAAAAAAAGACAGTCAGGAGTTTGTGGCGCGGAGTTACTGGGACGTTTTGAGGCGAAGCGCCAGTCAAGTCCTCTTTTCTGACCTGGCGGAGGTACACATACCCAATCGTCCACTGTTCCTTCACCCCTGCATTCATTATCCTTCACTTTTTTCCTCATTCTTCAGCACCAGATAGTTCACATAGAGGATCCAAATACCCCCACACGTTCACAAGAAATATGTTCCATCAAGCTGGCCAGAATCAAACTCGAAATCCTATATACTATATAATACTTTTCCCTGAGAATAAAAGCTTTACTTGAAACACACACCCCAGTTATTCTCCAATCTTCAGAGAAGTCATGTGTTAATGGTTGAAGTGCAAATGCACCAAAAAAGTTACTTTGAATCTTCACTCTAATATAGTCATTTTGGGATTATTGCAAAAGCTTTGGTCGTTCTAACTTTTATTCTGGTTTGGCTTGATAGTGATGATACGTTTCCTTGCTTTCTTTCTTTGTTTCCTAGATGTTAGAACAGAAATATCTCATCATTCTTCCCAGCGTTCCTTCCTTTGTCCCACAGCATTCTTCTTTGTTTTTCTTTCTAAAAATAGTAATAATTTAATTTTAGACTAATGTAGAAATCATCACTGGTTTTTTTTTCAGTGTGAAATCATGTTTGTTTGGATGAGTTCTAAAAGAAACATTTAAAATTGGCATTCAAGCTCCAATGTTTACCTTTAATTTGTGAGAAAATATCTTTTTCTACTCGACACACTGTGGATTTGAATGAAATAATGTGAGCATCCTCCAAATGTTTCCTGTTTTGCTCCATCCTAAGTCATTTCACTCTGTCTGTGAAGATATTTATTTACTTTTGGATTATGAATATTTTGAAAGACTTTAGCCTTTGTTGTTGATCGGTACTGATCCATTAAATGACAAAGATTTTAATGTCCTTTTTTTAATAACTTGTCTTTTTTTCACCTTCTTTCTGTCTTCATTCTGCTTCATATGTGTATCTGTGCCTTGTTATCTGTGCCGTGTTGTGACTAGTGGCGTAGCTTTGGTGTCAGATCATTCCCACGTTGCGCCACAAGTGTTTAACAAGGATAAGACGGTTGACTGCAGAGCACATACAAAATCTTTGTCTCTTTATCACTACAAACTTAAATTCACGCAGTAGAATTCATGAGGAGTTACAGGACAACATCTTACACTATGATTTACACAAAAGGTTAACATTTGGAAAAAAAAACAACCTGCAAAATCCCTGGGATCAAAATTAAAACCAGATGGTGAGCTGAACTAATCGGAACTAGCAGGCATCCAACCTCATCCTTATTGTTTTAATGCACTATTCCAAGCTAGGAAAAGGCGATGATAGAATAATTGCTGAGACATTACCTCAGAAGCTTTTATGCTCTTTGGATCCCAGAATATCTGTTCATCAAACTGATACTTCTTAACATATTTCATGACTGGTGGTTTAACAAATGAGCTGTCTCAATAAATCAAAGTTAGTGTTTCCAGTTATTTCTACAATTGCAGCTTAAAGTGTCTTCCTGATAGTACTTTCTGAAGACTGGTAATCATTAGTAACAGCTAAAATAGTGCTAACAGACTAGCTCACTAATGACAGGTTGTCTGCTGTGTTGGCAGCGGAAGCTGAGGTTGAGGTAATGACAGTGAAACATAATGGGGTTGACCTTGTATTTACACCGTGCAGCCTTTCATCTGCCGGGATGTCAGACGGACAGAGCAGGAAAATCAGACATGGGGGGAAAAGAGTAAGGATTTTTTTTAATGGAGGGATATATTAAACATAAAAGGGATTAGAAATGATTTAGGATTAAATTAAGTAAGAAAAAAATGTGAAACAGTGACAAACAAGATGACAGCCAGGCAAAAGATGTAATTCAAAGAAATATAACATATCTTTAAGGACGCGATATCAGATAAGTGGAAAACATGAGGGTGAGGAGCACGCGAAGGAGATAAAATCAGAGTAAACAAATGGGTGAAAAAGGCCAAAGGAAGATGACACAGGTCAGCAGGCAGAACAAATGTTCAGGAACAAAGTGAGTGAGAAGAAAAGAAGTTCGGGAAGTACATTTGGGTGAAAAGAAAGAACCAGGTTGTATTTAGAGAAAGATGTGTTTACTCAACAGATTAGTCACCATTATACCTCTTTCCTTTTGTCTGGAGAAGGAGGGACTGACTGACAGGTAGAAAAGGAGGGAGTGTAGGACCGAGCAAATCACCTCTCTGTTTGTCAGGTGAAGGAGGTACTGACGGGTAGTGTGAGGTGAAAGGAAATCAGCGTAATCAGAGCAGGGGGTGGGATAAGATTAAAGGTATGATAAGAGATGTGAAGAAGAAGAAAGAAAGAAAATGTGGGAGATAAAAGTCATTGCAAGAAAATTGAACAAGCCATGAAACGGAAAGGGGGGGTTGGCTGTTTTTCCCCCTGGAAGGTGTGACTGACTGACAGTCTGACTGACTTGACTAAAGACCCACAATGAGCTCTTCCTCCGGAGTATTACTCACAGATGGGGAGGGTGAGGAACAGCGTTTAGCGTTTACATCAGTAATTACTGTTTTTACCCTCAGCTTCGTGATCAAAGACTGCACAAGCTCACAGATAAACACACAGATGGACAAATAGACACATGCATGCACCAGGTGTTGGCTCGTGCCTTGTGGGCGTGGTAACGATTACGTTGTCACGGGGATGATGAGCTCACACTAGTACCGCCACACTTCCAGGAATGATAAGCTTGTTATGATCCGTTTGGCATTACGTCGACAAGTTGGTAGACTGATCTGGATGCTTGAAAGCCTTTGCTATGACAAAGTTATTGCACATCACAATGACAAAATTCTTTTGGTTAGACATGTAAGAAAAAATAGCTCTAAAATTTGTAAGGGAGGTAGGCTCATTGTGATTATGGACTAATTAAAAGGTGGCTGTAGCCTCTGCGCCATTGCTAATTTATTAGCCAACTTGTGTTTTTAAAGCTGAACACTTTGATCGTTGTCATCTAATCTTTTTGAAAAACAGACATTACAGGTGTTACAATTTGACTGTGACACCAAAAGATACCAAATGGAGAAAGATACCAAAGGCACAACTTGCTTTATCATCCTTATGGACACTATTTGCAGCCGTACTTTAGAAGATGAGCATCTTATTGTGTTCAGTAAGAATCGAAGCTAGCAAATAATCCATTGAATTTATCCAGAAAGGGGAATCGAGGGCCATTTACCCATAGATGTCTACACTTTTCTTTTTTTTTTTTAATGTATTTATTTATGCAAGTTTCAAAATTTTTTACACATTCACAAACAGTGGGACAGAAGAACACAGACAATAAAGACAATAACAACCAAAAAAAACAAAACAAAAAAACCCCAAAACAAAACAAAAAAACAACAGAGCAACAAACCACACAACAGGGTACACGGCCAGCACTTATTAAAAACAGCAGAGAAGCAAACAAAGCAGATGTCTACACTTTTTGATTTTTTAGCAACCAAAGAAGTCGCCCCGTGCTGGCTGGTAGAAGAGATTACACTTAAAGAGACTTGAACATATAAGATGTATTGGCTAAAATAAACTTCTTTATAGTCTGTGGTCATGGTGAGGGTACACATTATTGATGATCTAGCATCAAACAACATTATAAGACAGCATCCAGTGAAAAATAGGTTACCATGGACTAAACATAAATAATCAAAACTTTAGATCAAATTGTTTCAGTGCTACTACTTTCAATTTCAAAATATCTGACTGCAACTTTATTATTACTTTGGTCTAGCTCATTTTTTAGCAGCATCGGGAGCTTCTTTTGTGAAAAAGCTTAATTAAAGTTAATGGAGGAATTGGTAGTGACCAAAGTAGTGGTCAAAAATCTCTTAATGTAGCTTTAGTAATTAATTTTTAACCACATGTTCTATTTTTAACAAAGCTCAGATAACTGGTGTTATATCCTACACCCACAGTGTACAATCAATCTAAGTAATCTAAGTAATTTCCCTTGCTAGTTTGTACACTTCAGTAAATATCACTCCAACCATTCCACTCATTTGCAGGCTTTACTTCCTGTAGCTGTGGATCCATCCTTTTTCAAAATATATCTTGAAGACTCCTGAAATACATTTAGTACAAGTCTTTGTGCAACAGCTGATAACTCACTGCAGCGGTGAATAGACACCCACCAGATACATAAACTCCTCAGTCACAATAGTTTTGAATAAAGATAATGCGAAATGATTTCCTTGTTTTGAGTTCAAAACAACAAAACAGAATTAAGGGAACTCCACGTGGGAGGGAAGAGAGGCAGAGACACACCACCTGGATACTGTCTAGATGTATGAACAGCTCATGTGTCATAAAGACAGTAATGCGTCAGTTCAGAGATAAAAGAGCAAAACAAATTTTGTCCTGTTTGTCCGTAATCAGAGACTTAATGAAAAGAACGTCTAGTAAATGAGACACAGAAAACTTAGACACAGCAATGATAAGTCTGTAATTGTTTCAGTTTGTCTTGTGTTTACACAAAGGAAATCTTCCTTTGTCCCTAATCAAAGACTGAAAGACCAGACTCTTAAGTGAATCAGCAACAGACCAAAAGCTAAGAGTGGTCTTACTACAGTGTTTACTTTTAATGCTTGTTTCTCACAAGACATTTTTATTGTGTGAGTTACCAGTGTGGTTCCAGTTTAATCTACCATACATTTAAGAATTTTACTGCCTTGAACATCTGCATCTTCCTGCAGCTTATTGTTAATATTGTGCATTGATGACCAAAAGAATCTGTAATTGAAACACGATTTACTTTAACCTGTAGAGTTTTTAGTTGTTTTTATTAATTCATACATAACAACAATTTAATAAAAGCCTAAAATGTAGCCCGGTAAATGCCCAGCAAAATTCTAATGACTTTTGTCACATCAGTTGTTTTTTGTAAGATCACTTTTTTTCATTCTTATCCGTGGGGATGGTTTCCTCTCTATCAGAAAGACTGCAGCTCACTTACAGACATTTCTGACTGACTGAATGAATATTCACTGTGTGACACCAAACAAATCACAAAACAAATCTTGATATTTTGTCCCTTAAATAAACGTGTGATCTTGTTTCACATTTTCTTCTTGTCCCACACTGGATTTTAGGATTTTACTCTTGAGGTAGAACCACGAATGGCATCGTGGTGATGATGATATTTATGATGATGACTGAAATGCCATAAATGCTCCTTCTTAGAAGGACATGAGATTTTATTTAATCTTATGTCTGCGTATTCTTCAGCATGGTGAAAGATTGGAAATGAAGGTTGGCTGGGTGGGGCATGACAGGTCAATAGAGAGAAGATGTGTATTTGAATTCCTCTCTTTTTTGTCCTGATGCTGCCTGATTCATTTCTGGAACTGCTCAAAAGTCACCTTTTTCTGAAAGATACAAGTATGTTACTGTGTATGAACAGAAAATAGTGAACTAAATACTTAGATTAAGTTTCTGCAAAGGCTTAAAATCCTAATTGTGTCACTTTGCTTTAAACAAGGTGTTAACCAGCAGATTAAAGCTAGAGCAAACAGTCGAAACAACCCAAAGCTCATTGAATGGATTTTAAATGACCTGGGTCACAGAGTCAACACACACTCAAGGGAGACTAGAAGGATATGCAACCAAACACATCTGATGACGGAAAAAGGTGGAATCGGCTCACAAAATCTCTGCACTTGTGCTTATGTGGTTTTTGTTTAGTGTTGCTTTTGGTGACTTGAGGTTCTGTTTAGGTGTGTCAATGTGGCATTTGCGAAGAAATGCATGGGATGTGTCTTTGTCATGTATTTGTCTGTGTTGCACTTAGTTGCTCTTCCACAAGTCTTCTTTTCCTTTCATGTCTTCTGCTTACCTCGTCTGTTTCTCTGTCCTTAATGAACTCCACCTGTTTAAAGTGTTGTCTTCCTTCCTCCTGCATTCTTGTTCACCTCCACCGTTACCTTCACACTGGCTCTGTGAATGTAGGCATGACTTATGATCTTACCGCCTTCTCTTTATTTGGGCTGATACTTGAGTACTCCTTAACATTGTATCAGTCTGTGTTTCACGCTGCTACAGCATCACTACTCACCAGTCTAGACTGCATAGAGAATGATTTCTTTAATAGATATAATCTGACTTCCCTTCTTTACTTACCTGCTTTACTTCAGTTTGCTTGTAAATTTTTATTTGGCTCTTCTGACTGTTTTTCACATCATATTATGCTTCCTAGACTGGTAAGTTTGATTTCATGATGGCTGTTGACTGTTTGTCTGAGCTGATGACTGTGACTGAAATTTGTGATGTAATTTGTAATGTAATTTGTAATGCTCATCCAGTGCACGTTTTGCACACGTGCAATAGAACCCTGCTTCCTGCTAATCTGGCACAGCGGTGGCCATGTTGGTCTAATGATGGACTCGTCCTTCTCCACCCATGACGCTTGAGGTTTGTCATTTAGTCACTGATCGTCTCTCGTATCACTCTCTCTCTCTCTCTTTGATAGCGAGCAGATGATAGCATCACAATTGACACCACACTACTGGTCCATTTCTTTGGGAAGAAGGGGAAGGCAGAGCTTACCTTTGATGACTTCTACAGGTACTAGAACCGAAAGAGTGCTAACGCTAACAGTATTAACCACATGGCAGAATGGATGATTTATAGAACAATTCTCTTTTTGTCTTTTTTACTGTCCTTTCTTTCTATTTTCAGATTTATGGATAACCTCCAGACAGAGGTGTTGGAAATTGAGTTCCTGACTTACTCTAAAGGTATGACGACTATCAGTGAAGAAGACTTTGCCAAAATCCTGCTGCGATTCACAAACGTGGAAAACATTAGTGCCTATCTGGAAAATGTCCGCCAGTGTATACCTGATGAAAAGGTACAGTATACATGTGCGCACAGTTATTTACTGGACAATTCATTGATCAGTAATGAAATAATAATGAAATTCTTCCTTCCTGTATGGGAGCTTCTACCTTCTAGACATCTAGAGTACCTGTAATTTCAAACTGTTGTCTCTGCCTGAGGCTGTTGTGGCTTTCCACACTTGAGCGCTCAATTGCTTCACTACATGTCACACACAAAAACACACATTTCACTACACTTTCAGTTGCATCTATCTATCTATCTATCTATCTATCTATCTATCTATCTATCTATCTATCTATCTATCTATCTATCTATCTATCTATCTCTATCTATATCTACCTATCTATCTATCTATCTATCTATCTATATCTATCTATATCTATCTATCTATCTATCTGTGCTATCTGTGCTATCTGTGCTATCTAGCTAGACTTTGGCATGTAGTCCTTATGCAACCCGTCTCTATTTCTGTCCCTGCCTTCTTTCCTTTTCATGCTGTGGAAGAAGCAGGAGGTTGGTCTCTGCCTCGTATAATTCACAACCTGCAGTTACAATCTGTCAGTCTATCCTGCTATTAAGTTAATTTGCCACCTTCTCTTTTTTTCTTCATATAAGCAATGTCAAGGTTAAGATACACAGCAAGCTGTTGTATTTTAATTATTTGTATTTATTTTAATCTACATTTCATCATGTAATTTAAAAAAAAAACATTTAGTTATTTGATTAATAATATTTTATCTTCTGAATTATGCATCTGTTATAGGGTTACAGCAAGTTCACAGCAAAGAGCATGAGGTGCACCTCACAACCATTTGCTCAGATGGACTTTGGTTATTCATGATATGAAATACACAATATCCTTTATATCCTTTGTTAGTGCTGGGTGAATGCTCAATGTATGAACACATGCCATCCCAACAATTAGACTGTACATTCCAATTGGTTTTCACTTTATGCTACTTTACGGAGATGAAACACTGCAATGTGTTTTACTGTTTTTTTCAACTGCTTTGGTATATTTCTCCAAACATATCTGAAGGTCACAGAAGCTGAAAAAATGCATTTCCTTAAACAGCTCATGCATGCAGAAAAACACTATAGTTAACCTGCACAATTCATGTGTCTCTGACACTGAGTGCCAACAATACAAGGCTAATATTTTTTCCAAGGATTAGTGACAACTACAGCATGTCCTAGTGACTCTATTCACATGCTGATTTCAGGGGCGCAGTGTTTTACATTCTAATTTGTAAAGCAAAAAACCTATACATTTGCATAGCACGTAAGGAAAAACTGACTGACAACACAGCACTATACAATGAACAGAATAAAACTGAAAATCTTTTGTAGTAGAAGGAATCATCTGAACCTCTGCTGAATTTGTTTGTCTGTTTTCTCACAATTAGAGAATTGAAGAGTCTCTCATTTTTATGGTAGTTCCATTTTAATGGGCAGAGACAGAAAAAACACATAAGATCTCTTACACTCAGTGTTGGGGAGTAACGGAATACATGTTACGTATTTAAAATACAAAATATGAGTAACTGTAT
This sequence comes from Astatotilapia calliptera, assembly GCF_964374335.1. Classification (NCBI taxonomy): domain Eukaryota; kingdom Metazoa; phylum Chordata; class Actinopteri; order Cichliformes; family Cichlidae; genus Astatotilapia; species Astatotilapia calliptera. The sequence goes on along the minus strand of NC_137427.1, from coordinate 12,604,322 downwards.
TCCGTTACAGTTACCGTTTAAAAAGGTGGTATTTAGAATACAGTTACTTTGCTGAAATAAAAGGATTACACGGTGGTATTTTCCTGTTTCATATGTTCGGCTATGCCCTCTCTATTTTTGGTTTCCACGCCCCAAACAAAAGGCGCATTAAGAGGCTCTAATGCCTGCGTCTCAATCTCGCGGCCCATGTCACCTCTACTTGCAGCCCGCATAATGATGTGAATATTTAAAAAAATGATTCACAAAAATGATTTCATATGAAGGCAATAGGCAGAGTGTTACAGGCATAGCCCTAAAGAATGTAGCCTCATGGGCAGTGTAGTCCGTGCTGCAGGGAGAATGAACTGCCATACCCTTGTGTGTCTGTGAGCGCGAGGAGCGAGTAAAAGGAAAAGTACGAGTTGTCACCGAGCAGAAACGGGAGCTGGAAGCATGTATATATAATAATAACAACTGCAGCCAAAAAGAGTGCCTGATGAGCCCAGTTGTAAGTAAGCTATTAAGACTCGACTATACACTTTTTTCGTGTTTTTCTCCAAAACAATAAGTTCAGTTGGAGCAGCCTTTCAACGCACAGCAAACAACCAAGTAAAGCTAGTTTTCGGCCACGAGCCCGACACGAACCTGACGTATTAGCCAGAGGTCGCTTTACTACGGTTCAGAGCCGCGGACCTGTTTTATATACGTGCTGAATAGTTTTCTATACGAGATCGCTGCAAAAAGTGTAGCCTTACCTAACGTCAACCTGCTGTTACTCATTTTATATTAAGATTTAAACATCTGATTGGTATTGGTATGGCGAATAACCTTCAGTAAAAGTAATAAATCACACAGCAATAGTACATTCATGTAGTTGTAAAAAAGCATGATAATGTAATAGGTAATCCAAAGTATTCCGAATACGTTACTCTCATTGAGTAACGTATTCGGAATACGTTACAAAATACGTTTTGGGGCATGTATTCTGTATTCTGTAGTGGAATACATTTTAAAAGTAACCTTCCCAACACTGCTTACACTTACTCTTATTACTTACACTACTGACCTAAACATGTGGACAATTAGCTGGACTATTCTGCATGTGATGAGTCAACACAACATTTTATACAGTAAAAAATAAACAGAGTTTTTTATTCCAAAAAGAATCAATAAGTGTTCTGCTTAGTGATTTGCCAAATTGTATTGAAACATTTGAAAATGCCACTGTATAGAGAGCAGCTCTTTCTGAATAACAAAATGCTGTAAAAGATTTCTCATACGAACTTTAACTGCAATTTGAGAATTAAGCCAAAGCCACTGAGGAAAACGAAAAATTTTCCACATCATACACACATACGATGGTTAACCCCATGAATGACTTCTTACGTCCTTCATGAGGCCATGTCATGGAATTGCTTGAATAATCATTTAGCTTTTTAATTTTTCAGACAGATGACTAGATGCACTTTGAGGAATGCTGTATGCACGCCACTTAAATGCACCTTCACAGTCTCGCTCAAACGATATTTGTCATTTCCAAGCTTCTTTCTGTCCAGTACCTCTCCCTGCAGTTGTTTTGTTAACTGTTTCTACTTGTGTTTCAGGGAATCACCTTTGATGAGTTCAGATCCTTCTTCCAGTTTCTCAACAACCTTGAAGACTTTGCCATTGCCATGCAGATGTATAACTTTGCTGCACGCTCCATTGGACAAGGTATTAAAACTGTATTGAGCTTGAAATGCGGGCACCGAAGGTCTCTGCTTACACTCACTGATGCTGTGTTTTCTCCTTCAGGTTTTTCACTCAGCTGCACTTAGACAAATGATCAAAGTCATTTTTACTTTCTCCCCTGATAGATGAGTTTGCCAGAGCGGTGTATGTGGCCACAGGGCTCAAGCTGACACGTCACCTTGTAAACACCATCTTCAAGATCTTCGATGTCGATCACGATGACCAGCTGTCCTACAAAGAGTTCATTGGTATCATGAAGGACCGGCTGCACAGGGGAGCCAGGGTAAAGAACTTCCTTCTTTTTGAGAAAAAGTGCACTCAGCTCCAACTGAAAAATCTTTGTTTAGAAAAAGTTTGAAGCACAGCCAGTCACCAGGACACGAAAAAGGAACCACTTTTGAGAAATATACCTCCCTTCGCAGAAAGGTCTGAGGTCAAGTGGGTTCCAGAGCACTTACAAAGAGACAGGTTTCTCATTAAGATTTAGGGTGTACTCCCACTTGACCAGTTGCCTTATACTCTGCCTGAGTACTGAGCACCCAAAGGCAGCTATAGTTTGGGAGTTCTATGGCCAGATGTAAACTACAGATGAACTGTACATGTGTAGCATGCCTGAGCCCAACTGAACCGCACATGGGCACATGGGCACATGGGCACATACTCCATTAACACAAACAACCTACAGAACCTAAAAGATCTGCTGCTGAACTTCCAGATACCACGAGGCGCCTTCACAGCCTATGACAGCAAACCGTGTAATAGACACACTGGTCTGCTGTGTCCAGTTCACACTTTACCTCTCTAAAGCATGAAATGGAGACGCAAGTTGCAACAAGGGAAGAAAATATATGTAAAGCCATAAAGTCCACAGTGACCAAGAAAGGTATAAAGTACATTCTAAGCTCCCACTATGCCAGAAATTATTAAGCTAAGTGGCTAATTTGCTCATGAATGCATTAGTAATGTCTCTTTAAATGCTTTACTTTTATTATTTTCATGTTGGCCTGAAATGAAATATCTCCCTCTACTGGTACTGCAGCTTACTGCAGCTTCTGCATGCGTGCCCATTTCACGCTTTGGAGAGGCAAAGTGTGAAATGGACACTGTGGACCGGCGTGTCTATTACACGCTATGCCATGATACCAGGTTGTGTGCACGCCTTGCTTTAGTGGGTCAAAGCTGTTTTGGTGGCACCCAGAGGACCAGAAGAACGGTGTAGTCCAAGCATCTGGGTTCTCAAGTATAAACTCTGACATCCAGCATTACCCAAAAACTTGGTCGAGGTGAAGTTACAATTTCAAAGTTAGCCACATAAACAAATTACAGGGATTTAAAGCTATAGGATGTGTTATTTCTTGAGCATTTTAGATTCAAAAAAGAAGAGCTGAAATTTAAAACATGGGAGCTTCTTGTTGCCTGTTTCATTATAGAATAACAAATCAGTCTCTACCTTAAATGCAAACTAGCTTTACCTGTGCCAGGATTTAGTGTCACAGAGTAACAAAAAAACAGGAAATCCAAAACTACAATTATTATTGTTATTCAGCTGTTTCTTAAACCTTTTTTGTAGAAGAAGTTCTGCTGGTACAACTAAGCCATCCTTTACTCATGACTGTTTGTGCTCTTCAGTTGCAGTCAAGTAGTTAAGGTAAATCAACAGTTACCCAAAACAAAAGAAAAATGCATTTAACATACACACATGATAACAGGGTTAAAAATATTGATGAAAAACTTTTAGTAAGCATCAGGAATGTAACAAATAAAAGCTTAAATGGAAGATAATTTGAAGGCTTGTGGGTTGGAAATCACCTATAAGCAATTTGGTGATGCTGTCAGAAAAGACCATACTGCCCCCCAGTGGTGGATTTTGATGCAATAACACTGCTCAGATCCTTTTTTTCTACAGAGGTTGTCATGTGATAATAAACTTGGCACCACTGTAGGCCTGGATGTTGCACTTTATATGGTCCCGTATGTCCCTTTTGATGCTGTCTTGGCCTCACTGTCTTGGCTTTTTAACAGTGTTCTCTTTTGTCCTTACTTTGCTGATGTACCTCTCTCTTCATCTCCTTTCTAACCCATGCTTTTTTCCCTATTGTCATGAATTTACCACACTTATACTTTTGTTTTTCTCACCTTCCATGTGCCCACCACTTTTGCGATTGTTTTCCTGTCTTCCTGCCTCACTCTGGCTGTCTACACACATCTCAGGGCTATAAAGCTGTGGAGCGTGCTACCTCCTTCAGGTCCTGTCTGAAGAAGGAGCTGGCAAGCAGATAAGTATCACTAACAGCTACAGTTCAAGGAGTTTGTTCGTTGTTATTTCTAGAGTTGCAGGTAGTTTCTTGACTTGAATTCAGTCTGGATTATGACTTCTTTTGCGTGTCTGATTCACCTGAACTGTTTAGCCTTATTACAATGTATCTACAGAATGGGTTTTCATATAATTCATAGAGTATACTGTACAATATTTTGTGAACCTGTATGTGTAAGAGTAGGAGCAGTAGGTTGCTGAATATCTTCAGTAATATCTGAGGGCATTTTACTCCACTGTGATACTTTAAAAACTGCCACTGTGTCCCAGTAGTTGCCATATTTTAGTTGACTGTACATTTTGAATAAAGTTTAAAGGTAGTGAGTTGTTGAAGTGAACTGCGTCCGATTGCTCTGTGGTTACCAGGTGAAGGGCAGACAGCACACCTCCTTCTCCAGATGTGTTCGCTCTGAGGCCCGGAGACAGGTGCACCTGTTGTGGAGGAGGTACAAGGAGCCATAGAGAGTGGACGAAATCTGATGGAGCTTCGACGTTAATTAATCAGGAGGAGCCAGTATTTGTGGAGCAGTTCTCCTGTCGACCTTCAGACTGTACATATGTGATTACTGCAAGCATGACCGCACAAAGCCGACTGATTCTCTCTGTGATGATAATAAGTGTCATTCTTTTTGTCTTTTTTTTTTTGTTGCCCTGTTTCCAGTCATCCATCCATCCATTGATCTGATGTCAGTTATCCTGGGTATGATTTACATGTAGTTAAATGTTGATTTGTTACGATAGAAATTTAATGTCTGTTCTAACGCGATACCTCCACAATGGTGGGAACTTTGTCATTTTGTTTTTTATAATAAGGAGGAGAACTTTTGGTTAACACCCTGAAATCTATAGGCCCAAAAGTTGCTTTCTTTACTTTAATTATTGCATTTATTAAAAACTTGCTTTGTTAGTTCCGCTACAGCACTGCAATCTATAGGAGCACAAGAATCTTTAAATGAGTTCTAGGGGATTAAAGTAACATCCATATAAAACTGATAACAGTTATACAATATGAAACCTGCATGTTGCTGAAACTATATAATTAATTGAATATGTTGTGGATCTGTAATGTCCTCAACTCATTTATATTATGTTAAGCAGTAGTTCCATCTAACCCCTTACTTTTTGTTGCACGAACAGTATGACTCACACTACTGTTGCAGTTAGGAATGCTTTATTATCTTAATACTACAGCAGGTCTTGGTATGAAAAATGTATTTCAATATTTTTTCGGGGTGAATGTTTTTGCCTCTTTCGTGTTTCCTGGTTTCCTAGTATTCATAAGTAGATGCACACATAGGTGCCTTTGATCCACCCCCCTTTTCCAAAGCAATTCACGAGTTTTTGAGCTTTTAATTTCAAATACAAAACTTATGCATTGATGACTACACGTTGTCTTAGCATGACATATGTCTGATAATTGGAACATCAAGTTGAATTGTCTTAATGTATTATAAATTGTTCTGATATTTAAAACGATCATTTAAATGTAACGAGTGCGTTTGTTTGATTAATTTCATGCACGAATAAACTATTTTAAGAAAACACGCGAATTTCTTCTCTGTCCCTGAGCATGCGCAACAAAACAAAACGTTAATAACTGGGGAGTCTCCTGGCTATCTGGCTTTATTTTAAAGCTTTTAAAAATTGAGACTGTTTCTTTAAGACAAAGCGAATGTGCTGTTGGACAACATGCTGGTGAGTAGTTTGTTTCAAAGATGATTAAAAATATTTTTATAGAAAGAAAATTGAGATGGAGGCGTGGGTGAAAACATTTATGTTAGCCGATAATTAGCTACAGCCTGTTTAAAATGTAGTTAAAAATACTGTCGACTGAGCCTTTTGTGGCGCACTTTTATTTTAGTTTTCGCCCTTAGTGTGTTGCTTTTAGTTGAAGGTGAAACTATTTCACCTAGCTTTTTCAGTTAAAGTTAGGCGTCCGTGTTGAAGTCATTCGACGCCTAGTGAGTTTTTCTAGGATGTTGTGTACTAATGTAACGGAGTTCTTTTTATTTTTATTATTTTAAGCAAAAATTAACCGAAATATAAATTTTGGCAGTCTTCTAAACATTGAATATCGCGTGACGATTAAACTCTGTTAGCCAATGAAATGCTGCCCTCGTGTGTCGTAACAAGGGTAGCTGCGGTGCTACACGTACAGATTCGACGTCTTATATTACAAAAGAAAAAACAATAGACGTGTCTCTTTTTTGTGATTTATGTATCGTTAATATTTTAACCAATTGTTACAAGTTTAAACTTTTTTTTAATTAAACAAATTGTAATAGTGGTTTCTAAGCGGAACGCTTCCTCTTTTCCAGATTCATGTCAGGAGTATAATAAGCGATGCACCACACAACATTTATTTAAACTTAAGGTTACTGCTATTTCCATGATCAACGCATTGTGTCTTTCAATTTTTATGTTATTCACAACTTTATATTTAAGGGAAACAATAAAAATAACGGTTGTTACAGATTTTTGAGTGAAAATAAATAAATTCGTATAGTGATGTATGCGATTGCTTTCGCAAAGCATTGTGGGACTGGAAACTGGATTTTAAAACTTAAATAAACAGCTTTAGCCACACTTTTAGATCTACTTGCATAATCGTAGCTCTGTAAAAGTTATAGTCTACTAACTCCTCGCGGACTGATCGTTTAGGTCATGTTTAACAGTTGACATAAACCGTGAGTGAGAATGGCGTTCCCGAGAATCACTTCTTGCTTCGACCCAGAATTTCGTTAAGACTATACTTTCAGGGATCATTTCTATAGTTTCTAACTTGAGAAATGTGTTTCTAAAGTGTTTGGTCTCGCTAACCACGATGAAGAGTCGTGATATTCCTTTCTGAGCGTGAAGCGGATAGAGAATAATGATTCAGTTCATACGTTCTCTGTCATTGATGACCGGTCTTTACTTCCTTGTGGAGTAATGAGGAAGGGAATATGATCAGAGTGGTTACGAATAGTGTGCAAAAATTATACATGGTATTAAAGTACCTAATTTTGATAACCTTTATCTATAGCAGTGATGAATGTTAAAATAGCAGCTTGAGTTTCAGTGGAACAGTTTACCTCATCTCTAGAACAAGTCTCAAATTAACTCTTTTGTTAAGTCATGTGTACTTAAATTGTGCATTAAAAAAGTCTCTCGTGCTTGAGGGACATTTACACAACCTATCTTATTTGTCAGTAAGAGACTGGCCTTTTGAATCTCTTCTGCTTCAACAGAATGTCGCCACAATCACAAAGTCACTTTTGTAACCTTTATTTACACGTCAGGTTCCATAATAACTTTTATAAAATTGATCTGTTAGTCTGGCCGTTCTCTCCTGTACATTTGCTGTCAGTATTGTTAGAGGTATCCAGTGATTGGATGTGCTACATAGTATTATTTGCATAAAAACAGTTGATTGGCCAAAACATGGTAACAGGCGGAGCGTATTGAATGTCAAAGAGGAACCCTGAGTGCGGAAGACTTTACAGAAAAGCACATGCAGTTTCCACATGTAAATACACTAAGACTATACTTTCAGGGATCATTTCTATAGTTTCTAACTTGAGGAATGTGTTTCTAAAGTGTATGGTCTCGCTAACCACGATGATGAGTCGTGATATTCCCTTCTGAGCGTGAAGCGGATAGAAAATAATGATTCAGTTCATACGTTCTCTATCATTGATGACCGGTCTTTACTTCCTTGTGGAGTAATGAGGAAGGGAATATGATCAGAGTGGTTACAATGGGTACAAAAGAAATCATATAAAGCTATGTTTTCAGCAGAGATGGTTTCCTGTGGCAGGAACAGGTACTACATAAAAGTGTTGTCTTCATTCTTTTTGTTAACACCATTTTGTGAAATAACCGTACAGCCAGTACTTTTAAAATATAAAACAGGGCTTCTTATCATACCCAAGTATCAATAATTATTATCAACACATGATTGTCATGTCATTTTTGAGAGTTTTATGGATTTTATTCTCACCTACTTTGTATGTAGACTGAGTAGATCCCAATAATCTTTCTTACAGATGTTTCGACACTGCTGCATTTTGTGTAGGAAGGAAAATATATTCCGGCAACAAAACCAAATTTATATAGACAACAGAAAAAACAAACAAACAAAAACCTTCCCCCAAAAACAAATTAAGAACAAATTACACAAGGAGGAGGACGAATCCAAGGCCTTCAGCATCGAGCCAGACCGGACTAGCTGAATCCGTACTGATAAAAAAAGAATACCCAGTTCTACTTTAGCACACTGATTACCTGCAGGCCTTACTGAGATATTCAAGTGATAGATTCGGCCCACGGAAACATGTGAAATTGTTTTTTTATTGGAAGTTAAAAAAAAATCTCAAACATGAAGTGAGAACAGGTCTGAATCAAACCTTTTTGTCCAGTCATGTGTTTGTTTATTGTACATAGAACAAAAAAAAGCACATTTAAATTCCAGGTCTACAAAAACAATTTCAGAACATGTATGTGTAAAAGATGTGTAGTTATACTTTTTATGTTTAGTTACGCTTACTATACTACAGTTAAAGAATTCATAATAAACATATTCATGATGCACTCACTTCATAAATCATGAGCCAACTTTATAAGTTAAAAATATCAGTAGTCGGGTCAGCTGTGTCTCTCTGTTGTCTAATAATCTGTCTGTATGTGAAGGAACCTGCAAGTTAGCACAGTCTATTTATGTACTCAGATTGCTAAACCACCTTATATTTTTTGTACTTCATGTTTGAGGGACACTTACACAATTGGTCTAATTTGTCAGTGAGTGAGAGGCGGGCCTTTTGAATCTTTTTAGCTTCAACTGAATGGCGCAACCATCACACTTTTGTTTACTTTTATTTACCCGTCATGTTCCCTAAAAACTTTTATAAAGTTGATCTGTTAGTCTGGCCGTTCTCTCTTGTATGTGATTGGATGTGCTACACAGTATTATTTGCATAAATACAGATGATTGGCCAAATCGTGGTAACAGGCGGAGCTTATTGAAAGTCAGAGAGGAACCCTGAGTGATGAAGACTTCACAGAAAAGCAGATGCAGTTTTCTGATGTTAGCACACTAAGACTATACTTTCAGGGATCATTTCTATAGTTTCTAACTTGAGAAATGTGTTTCTAAAGTGTTTGGTCTCGCTAACCACGATGAAGAGTCGTGATATTCCTTTCTGAGCGTGAAGCGGATAGAGAATAATGGTTCAGTTCATATGTTCTCTGTCATTGATGACCGGTCTTTACTTCCTTGTGGAGTAATGAGGAAGGGAATATGATCAGAGTGGTTACTAAAACTGTTTAAATGAAACTGAATGATTGGTTTATACACTGCTACAGTAGTATTACTCCGTGTTAATGGCAATCTGAGCCTTTCCTTAATGTCACTTCTCAGTGGCACTTCTGTGAAATCGCCTTGCACAGTTCAAAACCGGTGATACTTATACCAAATTATTAATGATCAACATGTTTTTCATATCTTCAGTAGATTTAAATGCCTGCTACTTTGTATGTGGGCTGAGTAGGCCCCAGTAAGCTTTGTAAAAGATTTTTCAACTACGGTGGCATCAAGTGTGATCAAATGTTGCTAATTATGCTGATGGAAAATGAAGATGAACAAGAGAAAATCAAATGTCTACATTTGTCATGTTTAACATATTTCGGGGTTCAGTTAGTGTCTTTTTGGGCAGTTTACCTCTTTAGCCTTGGAAACGCTGCAAGTATACATAGGTAGGCTAACCTATAAATATGAGGATATATGACTTATCATTCCTTCCAATCTAAAGGATCATGTGTCCTTGGAACAGATGCAGCCGTGGGCTATTTTTTGACCTCCACAGCTGCATCAGCAAACTGTCCTTTGCTTCTGCTGCTGGAGTTGATGACTTTTAACATTTCAAGGAATTTATGTTGTTATCTGTTTTGTTCTCCACTCTGCTAGTCAAACTTTTAAGCAGAAACTAAGCCAGCAGTTGAAACTGGGGCAAAGCGCACCAAAACCTATATTACTTATGGTCATGTAACACGGGTGTTTCGAACTACACTTTGTAGCAGCGTTTCAAAACATCTGCTTAACACGCTGCTAAAACATAAATATCGAGTCCCATCCCTTTCCATCCTACACACTAGAGGTAGTTCTCAGAGGCATGTCTCAGTGTTATGGAGCAAGAGGATTGACCAACATTGGTATTTTCTCTCCTCTGTGTCTAGTGTGTTGCTCTGGTTTCATCAAACAGCAGATTTACGCAGCTCCTCTAATGCGCACACTCTTTGCTCCTCTGTCTCTTTACATCCTCTGTATTTATGTTCTTTGCATAAACACAGATGATTGGACGAGACATGGCAACTGCACAAGGTTTATAGAATAGCAGAGAAGAACCCTGACTGATGAAGACTTTACTGAAAACCACATGCAGTTTACACATGTGAGCACACTAAGACTATACTTTCAGGGATCATTTCTATAGTTTCTGACTTGGGAAATGTGTTTCAAAAGTGTACTGTCTCGCTAACCACGATGATGAGTCACGATGTTTCCTTCTGAGCATGAAGCTGGTGGAGAACAATGATTCATTTCATTCTCTCTATCATTGATGATTGCTCTTTGCTGAGCACTGAGGAAGGGAACATGATCAGAGTGGTTATAAGAGTGTTAAAAAGTAGTAAAGTGTGATTTAGTTGTTTTCTTGGATGCTTGTGTTTAAAGTTTCTGTTACAGACACTGTTACCTTATTAAAAAGTCATCTTAGTTGTTGCACTGAAATCTTAAAAGAGGACTGAGGACTGTTGGAGTGTCAGGTTAGTAAATTAGAAAGAAAAAAAAGTTATACATTCTTAAATGTTATCCAGGTGCTTTTACACAGTCTTACTTCTTAATGACTCAGAGACATGAACCTTTTGAATCTTTTCAACCTGAAACAAATAGTCTTTTTCATTAAGTCATTGCTTTGTAACCTTTATTTACCATCCCTCTTACCTGTTTTTCTTTCTTTCTTTTATTTAGTGCTGTCATTCTCTCTTACATGTTTGTACAGTGTTTTTTACATAGACTGGAGGAGCATGAAGCTGATAGACAGTTTTATTTCATGTGTTGTCTTTTATTGACAATCAGAGTGGTTACGCAGCCATGCCAAGAGTAAAATTACATTAATTCTTTCGAACGGAAAAGCCTCTGAACCTGCTTTTAAAATGTGCTTTATTTTAGTGATTAGAGTTAAGCACCAAACCAGCAAACATCTGTAGGTTTCTATCACCTGGCTCTGATGACAGAGTCCACATTTTACATGCGTTACAAGTGGTGACTGTGATGGTGACTACTGAATTCTATTTCCACGTGGGCTACCTTGCATGGGATGATTGTACCTGTGTTTTTAGTGCTATAACCTCAGCTTGGTGAAACATATTTAAAGCATTTCCTATAACCCCTCAGATCATATTCCCTTTGTCAAAGCTCTGAAAAGAAGTAATGAACATTGATTAATGACAGAAAACACATCCAACAAAAAAAAAAAGAAAAAACAAGAATTATGCGCCTGAAGTCAAGGTTTATTTGAATTCTGCTAGTTTAGAGAGAAAATGGGGTTACAGGTTGTTTGTTTTTTTGGAGTTGTGGTCCTAAACTCTTGATCAGCTGTAAACAGCCTGTTTCTGTTTAAGCCTTGTTTTTAATAAATTGCATTCTCAAAAAAAGTTTTCTTGAAGAGCTGGTAGACTGACAACATTTAGTCCAAGTTTAAGAAATTCTTCTTCAACAGACTCATCTCTGTCACTCACTAAAAAAAGAAAATTTGTTTAAAGTCCCTAAAATAACCATTTGTTGTTTTTTTAGTTAATACAACCACAGAATTCTACTTACACATGAAGAAACTTGATTGTACCTGTGCTTTTAGTGCTATGACACCAGCATTTCTTAGAACCACTCAGATCATATTCCCTTTGTCAAAGCTCCAAAAATAAACAATGAACAGTCATCAATAACAAAACACATGACAAAGTCACAGTTGTCTGTCATTTTCATGCTCAAAAGGGAACATCTCAACTAATCATCGTGGTTAGCGAGACCATACACTCTAGAAACACATTTCTCAAGTCAAAAACTATAGAAATGATCTCTAAAAGTACAGTCTTAGTTAAGCAATGCCCAGAAAGAGCTAGTGATTCCCAGGACAATCACTCTCACTAATGGTTTGCCTCAGCTTTCAAAGCTGGTCAAACATGAACATTAGCTCAGACAATGAGACGTAAATGCAGTTTGAAATTTGGTAACTGCTGTTCTATGTAAAATGTGTCCTTTGTCACCACCTCGAGGTGTGGCAGAGGTTGGCATCCTAGACACTCAAAAGTAAAATATCCAGTCTAAAAAAGTGAATGTAATTTTACATTTTGCATGGTTCTGTAACCAAACATACAGCATTTTGCAGTTGCAGATACCATTCTCCAAACCTGAAGGCAATGCGTTACGTGAGGTGCTATCATCATTGTTCCACAGAGTGAGACTGTCAATGCAAAGTTCAGTGCACTTACTGAAATTAAAAACCAAGATCTGCAAATACACAAGTGCAAGGGAGCATAATGTGTGATCTAAAAATAGCAGCCAGAGGTGTGCAAGAAGACCTTAATTCAATTCAATATTTTATTGTCCCACAACACGAAATTAGTATAGCACCAAGGGCAACAATAAGAATAAACAAAACAATAACAAAAAGCCACAAGACAGTTATTTTCCATTAAAGAGATGGGTTCAGTAAGGATAAAAGAAACCTCAAGTTTTTTGGTCTTCCTCACAGGTACTCTAAAACAACAGCCAGAGGGCAACAAGTTAAACTCAGTGTGAAGTGAATGGTTAAAACAATTAACAATAGAATGAGCCTTCCTCAGCGCATGCTTGTTATAAATGGTCAAAAGTCTGTCTTGCCAATGCCCTGAGATTTTGCTGGCAGTTTTTACCAAAAGTCCCAACTGATTCTTGTTCTTCAGAGTCACGTTACCAAACCAAGCAGCGATACAGAAAGAAATAACAGATTCAGTAAAACTTCTGTAGAGCAAGGACAACATTTCAGATGAGACAGTAAAGATTTAATATTCCTTAAATGTGAGATTGGCCAAATTTTGATCAGGTAATGCTCTTAGTTTTCACAAATCTGCTGTCAGAGCATTTTAATCCCGCCTGATAGGTGGAAAAGTGGACTTTAGATATTTTCAGACTTTTTGAAAGCCAGTATCATCATCAAAGACCCCTCGCACCCTCGACACTCACTTTCCCCCCCCTTCCCTCTGGTAAACGCTACAGGTCCATCAGGTCAAAGACAAACAGACTCAATAGAAGCTTCTACCCACAGGCTGTCAAACATGCCCTACCTCCGCCCTTATTGGAGGATAACTGCACTGCCAACACTCTTGGACATGACCGCTTTAAACAGTATTTATTATAACCATATTTATTATAGTAGCAACAGTATCCCCCCCCGCCAAACACACACACTCAATGTGCAATAGCACTGATCACACTGCACCTCACAATGCACATGCTCCTCATGTATGTGTATGTATATATATGTAAGCGTGTATGTGGAAGTTTGTGTGTGTGTGTATATACATATATGTATGTATCTGTATGTATGCATGTATGTAGCCATATGTATGCATGTGTATGTATAAATTGTACATATCTTTCTTGTGTAAATGTAAATGCCTGTGTTATTGTGTAGATTTACAGAAAGATGCCAAACTGTGTTTCATTGTTCTTGTAACAGTGACAATAAAGAGGTATTCTATTCTGTTCTAAGTTCCCTTGCACTTGTGTATCTGCAAATCTTTTTTTTTTCAGTAAGTGCATTGAACTTTGCACTGACAGTCTCATTCTGTGAAGCAATGATGATAGCACCTCAAGTGCGTTCAGATTGGAGACTGCTATCTGTAACTGCAAAATGCTGTATGTATGGTTACAGAACCATGCAGAAAGTAAAATTACACTCATTTTTTAGATTGGATATTTTACTTTTGAGTGTCTAGGGTGCCAGCCTCCGCCACACCTCGAGGTGGTGACAAAGGACACATTTTACATAGAACAGCGGTTACCAAATCAAAACTGCATTTAAGTCTGAGCTAATGTTCATGTTTAACCAGTTTTGACAGCTGGGGCAAACCATTAGTGAGAATGACTGTCCTGGGAATCACTAGCTCTTTCTGGGCATTGCGTAACTAAGACTGTACTTTTAGGGATCATTTCTATAGTTTTTGACTTGAGAAATGTGTTTCTACAGTGTGTGGTCTCGCTAACCATGATGATGAGTTGTGATTTTCTCTTTTGAGCATGAAGCTGATAGAGTAGTGCTGTACTGCACATGGTCTGTCATTGATGATTACCTTTTGCTCTACTGTAGAGCACTGAGGAAGGGAATTTGATCAGAGTGGCTCTAGAAGAGTTAAAAGAACCAGTAAATTTATTTTATTTTGTCTACTGATTACTCCCACATATGTAGTTATGGGCTTCGGTCATGGTTTAAGACATTGTGACATTTAATGGCCATGTGAACAACTGCATCTGAAATGTGCACTATTTACAATTTCTGGTCATTTCCAAATTTTAACTTCCTGGCAAACGATCACAGTAATGCCAGCTACAGATTTTGGATTGAGTAAATGGTATTATATTTAACTGCTTTTACCAACCATTGATGCTCTCAATACTGGATTTAAATGTTACGTAATCAACTCTAACTTCAGATTTATCTGCGCCAATGTTACTGTAATTACGTACAACAGTAATAGTTCATTAACTTCTCATTAACTCAAGACTTTGGCCATGTTTGACAGCTGAGGCAAACCATTAGTGAGAGTGACTGTGCTGGGACTCAATAGCTCTTTATGGCCATTGCTTAATTAAGACTGTACTTTCAGGGATCATTTCGATAGTTTTTGAAATGTATTTCTAGAGTGTATGGTCTCGCTAACCGCGACGATGAGTTGTGATGTTCGCTTTTGAAAATGACAGACAACCATGATTTTGTCATGTGTTTTGTTATTGATGACTGTTCATTGCTAATTTTTGGAGCTTTGACAAAGGGAATATGATCTGAGTGGTTCTAGGAAATGCTTTAAATATATTTCACTAAGCTGGTGTCATAGCACTAAAAGCACAGGTGCAATCATTCTATGCAAGTCCCTTCATGTGTAAGTCGAATTTAGTAGTTGTATTAATAACTGAAAATGAGAAAACAAATGCTTATTTAAGGGACTTTACACACATTTTCTTTTTTTAGTGAGTGACAGAGACAAGTGTTGAAGAAGAATTTCTTACACTTGGACTAAATGTTGTCAATCTACCAACTCTTTAAGCAGGTAGAGACATCTAGTGGCCACTTGTATTATTGGTGTCAGATAATAGTTTGTTGAAATAAAAACCAAGATTTCTAGATACACAAGTGCATGGGAGCATAATTATGGGAGTCTAATGAATTAGACTAACTATTCACTTTAGCTAAAGTTATTAAGTCAGCTAAAGAGTTAGGATGCTGTGTAAGACATAAATAAAGCTAAAATACAAAGGTTTGGACATCGTTTTGCATGTTTCCCTACTGTAGGGGTCTCTGCAAGCATACAGGACTCTGAGAGGGTGCAAGATGACAACTTTGGAATTCTACTAGAAACAGTCGATCATATTTGTTTGTCAAAGCTGAATTCAGGGCAAACTACGCTAAATTAGCGTTTTGAGCTAACAGCTACAATAAGCATAAAAGTTACTGTACGGCTATCATTTGTTAACATGACGCTTGTTCTTATACATGTAATACATTTATTACCAACCTGAGAGTTTATCCGCTGGTCATTCGACATAACAAATGACTTCTGATGTCTTAATTCAGCTCAAGATGCTGTAGATTCCCGTCAGTAACACTTTCGGTCCGCTAGTAAAACGTAGTTCTATTAATCTGCGCTCGATTACTCTTGAACCAAAACCGGATGTAAGTCCCAAAAAACTGAATTTTGGAACTGAAATTGAATTGTAGAACTGAAACTGAATGGTGAGAAGTGAATCTGAAATTATTCGAGAGCTACATTTTTAAAGGATAAAATACGGTTTCAAAGCAAATGAATTCATTTTCAAAATATAAAATTCAATTTCAATTAAGTGATGATCATTTTCGAACCAATAAATTGAATTTCAAATTACCGTAGGCTAATTCATATTCAGTTTTTAAAAGCATTTATTCAACTTATAATTCAGAATTCAAATTTAACTTATTCAAAAAGATTCTGATGGCACAGATTTCTGCCCATACATAATGTATGATATATAAATAGCAGCCAGAGGTGTGCAAGAAGAAGACCTTAAATGTGAGATTGGCTAAATTTCGATCAAGTAATGCTCTTTGTTTTAATCCCACATGATAGGCGGACAAATGGACTTGAATGTTAATCTAGTCATCTAGTGCCCACTTGTATTATTGGTCTAGGGTTAACAATTTATTTGATAATTTCAGCTTAGCACTGACCTTTATTTGACCATTAAAACCAGAAATCACCAGATGGGGAAAAAAACAGCAACACAAATTCTTTAATCTTAAACAGGACTTCCACTCTTATCTGATTCACTATCTCACTGAGCCACAGGGAAGTAATAATGAGCTATTAAACAGATAAATGTTACACAAATTTTTCAGTGCCTGTTTAACACTTCTACAACCACTCTGATCATATTCTCTCTCTTACTGCTCCACAGTAGAGCAATAAGCAATTATCAATGACAAAGAACATGTGCATCACAGTACTACTCCATCAGCTTCATGCTCAAAAGAGAATATCACAACTCATCATCGTGGGTAGCAAGACCATACACTCTAGAAACACGTTTCTAAAGGCAAACCTTATAGAAATGATCCCTGAAAGTATAGTCTCAGGTTACAGGAGTGTTAAAACTGCATCTCATTCATGGTAGCATCATTCTTACTCACGGTTACTTCAGTGGCTCATCCAAAGATACCAGTGCTTTTCTTCCTTATTTTAAGAAATAGTTAAGAAATGTGCCACTAAAACACATTTACTTATTTATTTGATAGATTTGAGATATTTTTTTTAAGTTTATGGTGTGGCAATCAAATTGAGTCATCCTCATGAGTCGTAGTCCTGTCTGACTGAGAATTTTTTTCTGTTCTCTTTGCTTAAAATCTAGCTGTTCTCTATCATTTTGAGAGTATCTCTCTCCACTCCGTTACATATTCCATATATACGGGGTTGAGAGATAGTCTCTTGCTCAGAGAACCAAGGTTACAGTGTAACCATACGTTACCCCCAACATTTGGTGACTTTTATCTAAAAATTAATTTTCCAGAATGATGTTTGCTTAATCATTTTTTAGAACTCTCACGATTGCATGACACACTATACTAAAACTCATGTAAGTTAAGACTACACTTTCTATAGTTTCTGATTTGAGAAATGTGTGAGTGGTTGCATGAATGTACAAAAAAAAATATTGGCTTGACTGCTTTTATCTATGACTGTAGTGATGCTGGCTTAGATGTAGTTTTGATACATTGCTTAGTGGAAAGAAAATTATTTAAGCAATATTTGTTCTGAGAACCACTGTATTAGATAATTCTATTTAGCACTGATCTTTATTTGACCATTTAAAACAAAAAATCACCAGGTGCAAAACAACAAACAAGGTTTTTTAAATTTAGATAAGACTTCCACTCTTGTCTTCACTGTGCTACAGAGAAGCACTGACCAATAAGTAAATAGATGCTGCATAAATATTTTTCAGCAATTGTTTTGTTTTTTAACACTTCTACAACCACTCTGAACATATTCCCTTCGTCACTGCTCTGCAGTAGAGCAATAAGCAATCATCAACGATGAAACAGCACAACACTGTGTCATCAGCTTCATGCTCAAAAGAGAATATCACAACTCATCATCGTGGTTAGCGAGACCATACACTCTAGAAACACATTTCTCAAGTCAGAAACTATAGAAATGATCCCTGAAAGTATAGTCTTAACAAAACTGCCAATGGAAACAACAAGTCACTCTCAGTACAATTATTCTCACTCAGGGTGTTGATCTTTTAGAAATCGTCTCATTGTCTAATGTTACTGTTTGTCTGTTTGTTATGATTTTTAGTATAGTGTGTCATTCAATCATGAGTGTTTTAAAAAAAATGGTCAAGCAAACTTCATTCTGAGAAATAAATTTTTAGATAAAATGTTAGATGTTGTATCTATTTCATGCTTAGAAGTATTACAAGTAATCATCGTGGTTAGCAAGACCATACACTTTAGAAACACATTTCTCAAATCAGAAACTATAGAAAGTGTAGTCTTAACTTACATGAGTTTTAGTATAGTGTGTCATACAATCGTGAGAGTTCTAAAAAATGATTAAGCAAACATCATTCTGGAAAATTAATTTTTAGATAAAAGTCACCAAATGTTGGGGGTAACGTATGGTTACACTGTAACCTTGGTTCTCTGAGCAAGAGACTATCTCTCAACCCCGTATATATGGAATATGTAACGGAGTGGAGAGAGATACTCTCAATATGATAGAGAACAGCTAGATTTTAAGCAAAGAGAACAGAAAAAAATTCTCAGTCAGACAGGACTACGACTCATGAGGATGACTCAATTTGATTGCCACTACATAAACTTAAAAAAAATATCTCAAATCTATCAAATAAATAAGTAAATGTGTTTTAGTGGCACATTTCTTAACTATTTCTTAAAATAAGGAAGAAAAGCACTGGTATCTTTGGATGAGCCACTGAAGTAACCGTGAGTAAGAATGATGCTACCATGAATGAGATGCAGTTTTAACCCTCCTGTAACCTGAGACTATACTTTCAGGAATCATTTCTATAAGGTTTGCCTTTAGAAACGTGTTTCTAGAGTGTATGGTCTTGCTACCCACGATGATGAGTTGTGATATTCTCTTTTGAGCATGAAGCTGATGGAGTAGTACTGTGATGCACATGTTCTTTGTCATTGATAATTGCTTATTGCTCTACTGTGGAGCAGTAAGAGAGAGAATATGATCAGAGTGGTTGTAGAAGTGTTAAACAGGCACTGAAAAATTTGTGTAACATTTATCTGTTTAATAGCTCATTATTACTTCCCTGTGGCTCAGTGAGATAGTGAATCAGATAAGAGTGGAAGTCCTGTGCTGTGTTGCTGTTTTTTTTTCCATCTGGTAATTTCTGGTTTTAAATGGTCAAGTAAAGGTCAGTGTTAAGCTGAAATTATCTAATAAATTGTTAACCCTAGACCAATAATACAAGTGGGCACTAGATGACTAGATTAACATGCAAGTCCATTTGTCTGCCTATCAGGTGGGATTAAAACAAAGAGCACTACTTGATCAAAATTTGGCCAATCTCACATTTAAGGTCTTCTTCTTGTACACCTCTGGCTGCTATTTATAGATCACACATTATGCTCCCTTGCACTTGTGTATCTGCAAATCTTGGTTTTTATTTCAATAAGCTATTATCTGAGACCAATAATACAAGTGGTCACTAGATGTCTTGACCTACTTGAAGAGCTGGTACACTGACAACATTTAGTCCAAGTGTAAGAAATTCTTGTTCAACAGACTGGTCGCTGTTACTCACTAAAAAAAGAAGAACAGTTCATATAGAGACTTTCGACAAGTTTTTTTTTCTGATTTGTTAATACAGCAACTACTCTGCTTACATATGAAGGGGCTTGCATGGGATGGCTGACTGAACCTGTGTTTTCTGTGGTTAAAGTATTGTCTAATAACAACTCAGATCATATTCTCTTCATCAAAGCTCAAAAAAGGAAACATCGCAGCTAATTATGTCAAGTCAATACGCGCTAGAAACACAATCCTTAAATCAAAAACTATAGAAACAATCCCTAAAAGTACAGTCTTAGCTAAGCAATGCCCAGAAAGAGCTAGTGATTCCCAGGACAGTCACTCTCACTAATGGTTTGCCTCAGCTGTCAAAACTGGTCAAACAGTAACATCAGCTCAGATAATGAGACGTAAATGCAGTTTGAAATTTGGTTCTATGTATGTTGTGTGCTGTTCTATGTAAAATGTGTCCTTTGTCAGCACCTCGAGGTGCGGCAGAGGTTGGCACCCTAGACACTCATAACTCATAACAAACAGACAAACAGTAACATTAGATAATAAGACGATTTCTAAAAGATCAACACCCTGAGTGAGAATAATTGTACTGAGAGTGACTTGTTGTTTCCATCCTCAGTTGTGCTAAGACTATACTTTCAGGGATCATTTCTTTAGTTTTTGACTTGAGGAATGTGTTTCTAGCGTGTATGGTCTCGCTAACCACGATGATGAGTTGTGATATTCTCTTTTGAGCATGAAGCTGATGGAGTAGTGCTGTACTGCACACGTTCTCTGTCATGGATGATTGCTTATTGCTCTACTGTAGAGCAGTGAGAAAGGGAATATGTTCAGAGTGGCTCTAGAATAATTAAAGAATAAAACAAAAGTGTTTTTTTGGTTTGGTGATTACTTCCACATAGGTAGTTATGTGCTTTGGTCACAATCTAAGACGGTGTGACATTTAATGGTCATGTGAACAACTGCATCTGAAATGTGCGCTATTTATGATTTTGGGTCATTTTCAAATTTTAACTTTCTGGAAAACGATCACAGTAATGGCAGCAACAGATTTTGGATTGAGTAAATGGTATTATATTAAAATACTTTTACCGAGCATCAAGGCTCTCAAAACTGGATTTAAATGTTACGTAATCAACTTTAAAAGCAGCTTCATCTGAGCTAATGTTGCTGTAGTTACGTACAACAGTGATAATTCATTAACTTCTCATTAACTCAAGACTTTGGCCATGTTTGACAGCTGAGGCAAACTATGAGTGAGAGTAGTCCTGGGAATCGCTAGCTCTTTCTGCCCGCAGTTTTTCTAAGGCTATACTTTGAAGGATCATTCCTATGGTGTTTTATTTGATGTGTTTGTAGAGTGTATGGTCTTGCAAACCAACATGGTTTGCTATGATATTTCCATTGAAGTATGAAGCTGACAAACAGTCATGATTCTGTCATGTGTTTTTTGTCATTCATGATTGTTCTGTGCTTCTTTACAGAATTGAAGTGAGTATGATCTGAGTCGTTTTAAGAAAGCTGAAGAGGAAAACATTGTGTAACTGTTTTTCCAGACACTTGCCCTTTACTAATACCTGAAAAGTCATATGTGACTTCTGAGTTATTTAAATAAGACAGGCATTGAATTTATATTTTTGCAGAAACTTTTAGCCTTCAAAGTCTAAAATGCTTTACATGTTCTGCTGGGCTTTTGTTGAAAGTGTGTTGAATTTCTGTACTGTTTGTTTGGAAATGCCTCTGAGGGACAGAAAAAGGCAATTAGAAAGACAGTAATGATAGCAAGTAAGTTGCTGGGAATTGCATTACCAAGCCTAGAAAGCATTTACAGGGACTGTGTATGAAGTAAAGCAAAATAATATTGTGAGTGAACCATCCACTTGTCTCTTTTAAACTGATGCCATCTCCATGGTTTTATCATCCCCTTTTGTTGACAAAACAAAAACAAAAACAGGTCCAAATTATCTTTTACTCCTATCAAATTTTTGAACACGAACAACATAAATGTTTCCAAATTGGTGTTGCCAAAAAATATTTTTATCAGTAGATTGATCTTGCTTTTGTGAAAGTTATAGTTCAATGTAGTTTTGATGAAGGGAATATGGTCTGAGTGGTCATAGAAAGGATTTAAAGATAAAAATAGTTTCAAGTGCTTAAAGCTCCGGTTTTTATCACAAGGGCTAAAAACACAGATGGTTGTCTCTTCTGGGCAAAAAGCAACTGTTTTAAATAATTTCACTTTGCCTTGTTATGGAGCATAAAGGAAGGAAATATGTTTTAAAGAAGGTTGGCTTTGGTTTTACAATTTCGTACTTTAAATGCACTTTAGTTTAAATCCAAACTTTTGAGCAAATGTTTGAGATAAAAATGTTTCAAAAGTATGTGATAAGAAGTGTTACATGTTCACCATGAATCGTGATCTTGGGGTGGGGGATCCAGCATGCCTTGGCCTTCTCCCCTGTATTTGATTCCCATATTTTAAGAAAAAAAATATATGCCATGTTTGCTTGAATGGTTGGTAATTGTGTTGCATTATAATATGTATTAAATTATCTTTAAGAAACTGAAAGTTGATGGGCATACTCAAGAATTAACTTAAAGTTATGTTGACTTAGTTATGCTAGGACTGATAAGTACAATAATTTTTATCGTCACTATATATATACAGTGGAACTGGATGCAGTATTGTCAGTGCAAAGAATAAAATCTAAACTGTACACCTGACTATGATCAGTTGTGAGATAAATTATTGGGATATTTTTCAACCACCTTTGAAAACCTCTTTGAGTTTTGGAGTTTTTTGGAGTGTTTTGGTTTTTTAATATACTTTATGTCAACTTTAAAAATCATCATCATCATCATTTAGCAAATCACTAGGATCAAAACCCTCCTGGTACTCCTGTTGACTTTCTTCATCTCCCTGATATTTATTTGTTAACCTCTTCTTTTGAATACTTTCCTGCATTTCCATATTCACCGCAAAGCCTCCTTGTCTTCTTTTCTCTATCCAGAGAAAATACCAAAAACCATTTTGGCAATTTCCTTCACCACTTCAGCTCTACCACTTCCAGATATCTGGGAACTCTTCCCTACCACCCAGAGCCTGTGACAATTTTTCCCTGTGCAACGTTATTCCTTCTTAAGCTTCCACTATTAAATCCTTGTGTCTGCCTTCACTTGCTACTTCTTCTTGATTTCTCAAGTCATCCTACAGACTACCATCAAATTCTGCCTATCTACATTCTCACATTGCAGCTGCCTATTTCTTTCAGATTCCTTTTTAGCTACAGGTTTCTTGTTAGACTCAGAAATAACTGACAAAAAAGGGAGAAGACCAATGGTGAAATTGCTACTTTCTTCACACTTTAGAAGAATATGCATCCTAGAGGATGGTCAAAAGAGCTTGCAAAGAAAAGCGTCTGGACTTCTTTAAGTTACTTGAAGACATTTCACCTCTCATCCGAGAAGCTTCTTCAGTTCTAAGGTCAAATGGTGGGAGTCCCAGATATAAACCTAGTGGGAGTAACCCCCATAGATGGACATAGATGGCTTCTTTCAGAGGAGTGAAAGAAGCCATCTATGTCCACTGTGAGCGACCATCTTTGAACAGAGGCGGTGGTTTACGACACCAACTCTCTGCCATCTATAATCCAGTTTTGAGATCCCTTCCCAGACGCCTTAACGCCCACTTACATCCTGGGCCATCTGACCTCAGGAATTCGCATGATAAGGTGGGGCCAGGTTTCACAATGAACACACCCGAAACTCTGGCTGATGGGGACCCACACCCAGTTTCACACCTTAGCTCAGGCGATTAGAGGATCATCAGGGGGTCCTTTTGTCCCTCTGTGGGGGGATACTCCCACTAGGTTTATATCTGGGACTCTCCACCATTTGACCTTAGAACTGAAGTAGCTTCTCGGATGAGAGGTGAAACGTCTTCAAGCAACTTAAAGAAGTCCAGACGCTTTTCTTTGCAAGCTCTTTTGACTACGATGACCTGGATGACTGAGAACCTTCACAGACATCCTAGAGGATGGATTTTAAAAACAAAAATTTGGAACAATATCTGAATGTGTGGGACAAGTGATAAAAATGTAGTGGAGTCCTACATAAAGAGGGACCCATGCTCACCCTAAAACGTTTTAACACCCACAAAATTATTATCATTTATGTTACTAAAAAATTGCATTTTTAAAATGGTTTTGCTGCTTTATTCTTAAATCTCATATAGTTTATTATAAGGTCCAATCCCCAAAAATATGTTATTCTCATATTTTATTGTGAAAAAAGGTTGAAAACAGGAAGTTGCGCTCTACGTAGGCGTTTGCGTGACGTAACACGTAAATAAGTTGATCAAGCTGTTATTAGCTAGGTTGTTTTCTTCCTTTAGCCTTAATCTCTCGCATGATATTAATGACTGGGTGACATTTACACACAGCTCTTGGGAGATAAACCGGAACTGACACTTTAACCAACAAATGAGGATATGCCATCCGACTTTGTAACATATACAGAAAGTACACCTTGTGAGGACGAGAAACCGAGAGTCAAACAGCTAACAGCGGTCAGCGCCGCAAATCTCCACACCGTGTACCGCTCATGCTGACTTTCTCTTCCATTTCTTCTTCGTTTTTACTCGGCCTTTAGATTCGCCAAGTCCGGTCAGTGGTTTCTCCAGAAGAGAATGAACTGGTTTTTCCCAACCTCCAAAGGCTCTGGATCTCTCCCTCCTCTGAACAGCTTACAGCAACAGAGACAGCGGCAGATCGAGTCCCTAAAAGCTGCCCACCCGAGGTAATAACGATCCGTCACCCCAAAACCCGACCCGTGAGATTGTTTTATGGTCACCACGATGTTTCCTGAACATTTTAATGGGGTTAAATAGAAAACACCCTCACTCAGTTTACCAACACACCTGCTGTTTACTTCTCAGAGCTAGCTACTTCTCATAGTTAAGTTAAAAGTACCTCATGCTAGCAACCAACTTTTCGTTTATTATCGACCACATTTATCCCATCTGTTCTCTAAATATTCAAATTATGTAATACTATTTTAGGTAAACCCACTTTTGTGAAGCCCCTTAGTCTGGTTTGTAAGCTAATCTTGCTAGCCTTTTCTCATGGCTAATTAGCGCGTGCTATGTTAGCATTAAATGACAGGGTCTATTTTTAGGGCTCGTGGCTGAACATGTCCTGTGGTCATGTGTTTGCCATGCATGTAGTTTTAAAATGAGCTTGTTACTGAGAAGTGGAGATTAAAGTATTAGCCTTTGTTTATCAACGAATGTTTCCAGCGTAAGCCACCATAAACCCACTGTTGTGGTTCATTTCTTGAGGAGTCACAGTCTTCTATCTCCTAATGCGAATTATGCCACGTGTGTGACAAAGAAAAGGGATTACACAGTTTCTGAGAAGGAACCAAGCATATCAAATGCAGATCATGTGCTTTTAGATGCTATGGAGCTCTGTTGAATGCTTCTCATATGATGACACTGATGTTACTAGGTGTAAGGTTAAGGTTTTCTACACGCTGCTTTGACATGGTAATTGATTTTTTGGGGTGCTGACTGTTTAAACCCCTTATATTGACTTCCGGACCAACTTCAACATGAACCTTCTTTGCCCTATTTTTTCAAGTTGTGATTTTATAAACAGTGTGGCATTACAATTATTCCATCATTTCACTGGTGCAGTTTATCTGGTGAAACTGCAGTTATTCAGATAAATAGTGGTATCAGCAGCATTAGAGGCAGTGGAAGGGAAAGTTCATTATTATCAGACACTGACAGACACTTGTGTGTGATTTTAAAACCTAACATGTCAAGTGTATTAATTGCTCTTTTTTGTGAAACAACTTTTTTTTCCTACCTTTTCCCCAGCGATCAACTACTAAGTACCATAAATAGATTGCATTTACTTATTCATGAAAACTATGTTCACCTTCTGTGCCATTTAATCCCTCACCGACAGAATTTGTTGGGTGAGGATAAATACTGAATCTATCATTTGCTCTTCAAACTAGCAGAATTTCATAAACCTTGACCTTAGGTGTATAATTCTTCTTTTGCATCTTCTTTTGATTGCATGTTGATAAATCTTCAAATTTCTGGCCCTGTTCCTGTTTTACAGCCTTGCAGAAATCCAGAAGGATGTGGAATACAGAATACCATTCACAGTCAACAATTCAACCATTAGTGTTAACATGTGAGTACATTTATACACCTACCAGGTGGGGTCAAAAAGTTCTAATTGTATGGCTGTGAAAACAAAGAGCCTTACCTAAGCTCACATTGGAGGTCATTTTCTCATATACATCTGGCTGCTTTTTTTTTTTTTAGATCTCTCACTACTATCATTATATTCTCTTGCATTTCTGCTTGGTTTTTATTTTCAGTAATTGCATTGAACTTTGCACTGGGAGTCTCACACCATTGGGTAATGATAATAGCATCTCATGTACCGCATTGCCTTCAGGCTTGGAGACTGTGGACTGCAAACTGCTGTATTGTTGCCAGAGCCTGTTATAACCAGCCGTGTTTTTTCAGATGAAATTTGGGTCAGTTTAAAAGAGTGGTCAGAATGGGAATAATAGCAGCCATGCTGGAAGCTGCTTAAACATACCCAGCATTATGACTGTCAACATGGGTTAGGCCAAAAAGGATTTTGGATTTTATGGGCCTCTTTTCTGAAACTTTTTGTCACACTGCATACAGTAATTTCAGATTATCAACAGACAATGGTTTGTGTGCCTCAAAGTCAGTCTGTACTTACACCACTGATTGAAATCTGACTGTAAATTAATACAAAAGAAGGCTAACATTACACGAGAAACAAGATAGAAATTTTCAGATTTCCACAAAGAAGATGAGACAAGAAAAACTAGTAAAGCCGGTTGAGAACCCAAATATGTGCCATAGGCTCTAATAACTCTCACATTAGGTAGTCAAATGTTTGTGAGAGCTCTTAGGAAAAACCTTTGTCACACATTCACTCCCATTTCTGCTTCTATTTTTGTCACCTATAAAGAAAATATGGGGTTATATAATATATATAATATATGCTTTATAGGTGTGGAGGACTGTCCAATAATTGGTTTGGGTCTGGGTATTTGAGAACTGTATTTGCCATAAACATTTTTTGACAGATGCCACTTTGGCATGTAACAGCAGGTAAACACAGGTCTTACTAATCCCAAGAACAAAATTTATGACACAATAAATACCTACATTTTCAATAATCCTGCTCTTATAAAGTCTGTTTCTTTGTTTATCAGTGAAGTTCTCATTTGCTTCCTGCATAATTGACTTGTTTCCTATTGATTATCAAGTAATGTTTATTGATTATCCAGCAATACTACATCATAACTAGATTATGTTATCTGGGCTGTAAATTGTTGATAGTTAAACCCTTTAATGTTAGCTAAGTTAAACACTTCTCTTTTGTTACCCTTCATTTCAGTTTGCTGCCTCCTCAGTTCCCCCAGGAGAAACCAGTGGTTAGTGTCTTTCCCCCTGTTGGTCATCATTTAGTGGACAGCAATAATGGCACTATGATCAAGAGCCCCCTCATCACTAATGTAAGTAGCTTTTGAGAATTAAAGAGGTTTTTTTTCAGATCTTAAACAAGAATTATAAATTATGGCATCCTGAATCCATACTTAAAATGACACAGATAACACTTTTTTTGTTTAAAGTGTCATTGCACAAATGTGTGTGTGGTTTTCTTTTTTGTTTCTGTTTTTCAATGATCTGTGTGAAAAAAAAGAGAGAGAGAAACAAAGGGAAGTAAAACACTGCAAAGTGACAGCATTGCTGTGAAAGCAGCAGGACAAGTTGAAAGATCATTACTCATGGTAGTGTCCAAGATAACTACATTTCTCATCTGACTAAAAGTGAAAGTGAAATAAGTAACTTAAAGTCAGGGGGTTTCCAAGCCTGAGCAGTAGGTCTTCTCACCACCGATCAAATGCTCTGTGTCTTCAACCAAGAAGAATAGTCTAATTCTATTATCCAGTTTACTTGGAAATACGTATATGTAATCCAGTGTTCTAAAGCTATAATACATCATCTGCACACACAAATAAATAAATAGCATACTTTAGAAAGCATCTTGAATGTAACCAAATTTAAAAAAATAATTTAATACATAATTAAATTGATCCAGATAGAGTGGGGAGAGCTGTCGTCGATGCACAGCTGTGCACATAAACCAGGTGTTCATCAGCTGCAAAAACATGTACTTGTTTGCTTTTTTCTGTTTCTTTCATTGGTTCTTTGTGAAGTAAATCCACTTATTTTAGGTTCTTCTGTTAATTCATGCTTTAATTTTATCCATGTTACTGTATTTAGTTGTTGTTATATATGTTCTAGTTTGGGATGCACTCAGACCTGGGAAAGGTCATCCAAAGTCTGCTTGACGAGTTCTGGAAAAGTCCTCCCGCCTTGATGTCTAGCGGTCCTTCTGGCTTTCCTTAGTAAGTCTCCTCCTTCTGTCATTGAGAATATAAGACACTTATTTCTCAGTACTTTCTTATGGCATTCTAAGAAAGTTCGTATATTTTTCAAGTATGGTCTTATTTTAAATATTATTTTAAAGTGGTTCTAAAAAGCAGTTCGATATATTTTTTCCACATCATTTAAACATTGATGTTATGCCTTTCATTCTTTCCTTTTTTCACTGGAGCAGTATGTACAAATCATCAGGTATAGCACCTTACCCCAATCCGGCTTTTCACTTTGGTTCTCGCCACATGGGACCCAGTCAGACACCACCTTCTGGTCCAGCCCCTGCGCCAATGCCTCACCCAGGGGTCGATAGTGCCCTTGGGCCCCCTCGAGCTCCAGCGCCATATGGAATAATTTCTGACCTGCCACTGCCTGTACCTATTGGAGATTCAGAGGTATGCAATTGATGCACAGTGTATAAAAATGGAATGGTAACAGTCAAGCATATAGCAAGCAAAGCATCACCTTCCCCAACCAGATAAAAGCATTGATCAAAAATTTGTAGGTTCCTCCACCTATATCCCAGGTTCTGGACTGCTTCCAGCACAAATTCTGTTTAATAAAGATTGCTTTGTAAATGTAAACATTAGCCGGGCTGGAAGCAACCCACGAATGGTTGAGAAAATGTCACTGATGGGGAAATTGGCCAAATTTAAAGGTAATTTGGTGGAACTCAAGCATGTATTTTACCCCAAACCAGAACTTTTTGTTGAACCTAATCAAGTAGTTTTCAGCACATGAACCTAACCAGAGTTAAACCAAAAGTGAAAACAAAACAAATCAGCGAATGAAGAAAAAATCCAAGCTTGGGAAACAAGCCATGGTGTCCTGCCAACAGATCTACAACTTGCGCTGTCATTAACACTCCATACAACTAATGTGGACTTTCTAGGTCACTCAAATAAAACTTTAATCTCATGCTGGCCAATATTAGTGCCACTAGTGCATGCACATTACACATTACAGGAAGAAGCAGATAGCATCAGACAAAATTACTCAGCGAACTAGCATTGGACAGTCCGACACAGCTCTAGTGTTCAGACATTAATACACTGAAGATTGTGATGTGAATATATAACTTCTGTTTCTTCTAGACTAGACTAAATGGACACGTGTACAAGATGCCTGAGATTCCTGAGTCTTTTCCTGAACTCTGTGACATGAAGTAAAGTATTCCTTAATGATTTCAAATTAAAATGTTTGCACAGTGTGAAATGTTTGTTCGTGACAAACATTATTTCATACCATTATTGATGTATTCAATATCTGTTTATGTAAAGTGATGTAAATAATTATAAATAATGCTGAATTTATAAGTTGCTCACTTACAAAGAAAGCGATAGTGTCTAATTTTTCATTTTAATGGTGAGAGACAGATTATCAACCAGAAAAATCTCCAAAAAGTATTTGGAAAATCTAGAACTATAAAAATCTTGCTCCAGGGGGTGAGCATGATCATGAGAAAGGTGGTGGATCAACCTGAAACTACACGGGAAGAACTTGTTAGTGATCTGAAGACAGAACACCATGTAAGACTCTTGCCATAAATGACTTAAATCTTTCAGCACATGTAGAGGCATGTCCTAAGTTTGTTAGTGAACATCTAAATCAGCGGTCCCCACCCTTTTTTGCACCACGGACCGGTTTATGCCCAACGATATTTTCACGGACCGGCCTTTAAGGTGTCACGGATAAATACAACAAAATAAAACTAGTAACGGTACTGAAAAAAAGAAGATTTATTCATAACACACGTGAAAAGACCCAGGAAAACAGAGTTAACGATAAAAACGATAACAAAATAACGCTGAAAACCAATAAAAACCCTGAAAACCATACATTTCACACCTGAGCCTCAACTCTCGCGGCCCGGTACCAAACAACTCACGACCCGGTACCGGTCCGAGGCCCGGGGGTTGGGGACCGCTGATCTAAATGATTCAGAACTGGCAGAAAATGCTAGGGCTCAGCTCAACGAGCCGTGTTTGGAGTATGAAATCTGCTGAGTATAACCCAAAGTGCACCAACCCGACAGTCAAGAAGCAGTTAAAACGTTATACGTTGTTTTTTTTCTTCTAAGCGTACACAATGACTTCACTCCATTGAGGGTTTTGGTTAATATTCTGTCTCTATCCATTAAAATGAACCTACAATAAAAGTTACAAGCTTTTCATGTTTTTTGTAAGTGGGCACACACATCAAATAATTACTCTCACATATCTGCCCATTTATCCACTTTTTTCTTTATCCACCCCCAGCCTGACACAGTTGTCAGATATGTCTGAAAACGAAGATGTGTTGCTCAAGTTTTTTGTGAGTTTGCCACAACTGAAACAGGTCACATCTGATAAAGAAGAGTTGGTCAACAGTATACTGGACATGGCCAGTAAGTTCCCCCCCTGTTCTCATAGATGGTCTTGCGAGTCATAGGAAAGTGAAACTCTAATTTAAGTTGGTGTCAATGTGTTTTTGCAGAGAAAAATCTTCAAATGGAGCCACATCTGGAAGGAAAAAGACAAGAGATGCTCTACAAGGTCAGTTCATACGTAATTCCTCTTTGTTTCATAATCAAGTCAAGTCAGTGTATTTATAAGCACATTTTAAAAAATGCAGTTTGACCAACATGCTGTACTAACTGAAAAATAGAAAAGTAATAAATATATACATCAATATAGAAAAATAGAAGATAAGCCACAAAAGCAAAACAACTCAGTCACCGTAAAAAGCTAGGGATTAAAGAGGTGTGTTCAGACAGGTTTTCAAAATGTTAGAGAGGTCAGAATTTGAAAAGGCAGACGGTTTCAGAGTTTAGGCGCAGTAACTGCAAAGGCACGGTCTCCTCTCTGTGTCATACACACATAGCTCACATATTCGTTCATGCCATTGTCCTGCTGCTCATTATGTGTTTTTGTCTCTTGTGCTAACAGTATGAACAGCTGACTCAGATGAAGTCAGCTTTTGAAACAAAGATGCAGAGACAGCACGAACTCAGTGAGGTAAATGGCCACACCAGCACACTCTGGTTTTACATGTAATACATGTTTAGTGCAAATACACGTCTTGAAATGAGAGTTTTGACATTTTCATATGTTTATTCCAATCCTGATTTATCATTTTGTTGATTAAAACTGAGCTTGGGTTGTTTAATATACTGTGTAACTTGTGAATTGTATAACTGTGTAATTGTAGTACTCTTTGTTACTTAACCCTCCTGTTATGTTGCGGGTCAGATTGACCCAGAACAGAAGAGATGTCTCATGTCATCTGCATCACTACAGAAAACGAAAAAAAAAAATCAAAATTATAAAAGAAAATTGTAAAATAATCAATGCTAGTGTTTCTGACACTTTGTGATGAGTAAATTTGCCCCGGGTCAAATTAACCCAGGAGCATAATTGGTGTTCCTGGAAACCAACTTAACAGGAGGGTTAAGCTAAGCTTGATTGACTGCTTAGTTTCCAGAAAACCAAGCACAAAAAGAAAAAGTAAAATATAAGATACAGACTTAATTGGTGACTACATGTCGGTCTGCTACAGTTGTGGTCAGAGGTTTATATACACTCATCAATGACGTGAACGTTGTGGTGATTTTTTTGGCTTTTAATTGACTTTTCCAGGGTTTAATGATTGCACAGCATATATCTTTATTCACTTTAAATAGCAAGTATTGGGTGCATAAGTTTGAATTTCTTTTGAATTTTCTTTAATCCACACAAGGTCAAAAGTATACATTAAAGGCTCAAATATATACATACAGTTACTTTAATCTTTCAGCAGGTTATCCTGGAGATTTTACATTGTCTTTTTACTTGACTTGGCCAATACAAGGTCCCTTCACCGTCAGAAAAAGGATTTGTTTAACAGTACTCATTAGATTGAGCAATACTCTAAAGAAGAGCTTATAGATATCAACCCAGACATGTTTGCCTGTAAACACTCTTTGATCATTTTGTATTTCATTTATGTTTTGTCTTTGTTTTTTTATTTTACTCCCTACCAGAGTTGCAGTCTAAGCACTCTACAGGCTCGGTTAAAAGTCGCAGCTCACCAGGCAGAGGAGGAGTCTGAGGAGACGGCTGAAAACTTCCTGGAAGGACGCATTGACATTGACGAATTCCTGAACAGCTTCATGGAAAAAAGAACAGTGAGATGCTAACAACAGCAAGAACGACAAAAAAACATTTATACCTAGAATTGGCCAGGAGTCATTTTTATGCTGTTTTTTAATTCATGTTTCATTCATGTTTTGTTATATGAGTCAGAGTTAGCTGGGTTTGATTGAACGATAAAAAATCATTTTTTTGAGTTTTGAATGGGATGCAAACAGGGTGTTAAACCTGTAAGGAACTGGAGAGAGGCTGATGACGGTCATGATAATGACCAATCTATCATGCAAAGCCTACCCGCTGTGTTGACCCCTTGTGGCAAGGGAAAGCTGAAAGTAGCTTCTTTTATTTGTTATCATTGGAGAAAGTAATTAAAAAAACTTATTCAAGAAGTGAAATCTTTGCTTTTGTTGATACTGTTGCATCAGTGGGTAAAAATGATGCCGCGTGGCTGTTCTAGGGTTACGTGTTGGCTTTTTTTAACCTTTTAAAAACTGAACCATGAAATAATTGACAGAGATTTTTAATTGTTTAAAAATAGAGGTTTTATTGAACCTCCTGACACTTTTTAAAAAATTATAGTTTTAATTTGTGCCATATTTACTGCATTTGGCTCTATTGTAATTTATTGTAAATTATTGTTAGGTGTGAATGTTATAGGAAGTACTGCACTTAACATTTTAAGGGGAAACTTCAGATGACTTTGGTTTTGTTTTCCAGCTTTGCCACAGCAGAAGAGCCAAAGAAGAGAAGCTGCAACAGTCCATCAACACACATGGCCCGTTTCCTACCAGTCACTAGATCACAAGGTAGAAGAATCACAGCACAGCACACATTACTTAGTCGCATTGCAGTCACATGTCTGCTTTTACAATGACTGTAATAACCTTTCCTCTTTTTTTTGGAAAGGGAAAAAAAAGGAAATTGTATTTTTTATTCTCATTTATTCATTCTGCTTCTCTCACCATTTCTTTGGTCCTCAGATTCAGTGTTTCTCAGCCAACTGCTGCCAAGTAAAAGGAAAAAGGTATTACAGGGGCCGAAAAGCACACTGGGCACTCATCAGTTTGGAGAAACATGAAGATTTTGATTGCAATGCTGGGCTAAAACAAGAAGCCTATGGTGTCCTGATCCAAGCTTAAAAAACAACAAACCACACAACAAAACAAAGCAAAACACAAAAAAGCAGTTAAAGTTGGATCTTGTGAGAGTAACGTTGAGTCACCACAGAAGGCCAAACCTTGGAGGATGAGTGGCACATGCCTAGATGCTCCAGACACATTACTATGGATTCATCACATTGTGGATAATTTTATTGCACTTTTTTTTCCAGTTTTGACATGGCAGTGATTACAACAAGCTTTGTTTTCTCTTTAGATTTATGTCACGTTGCTCATAAAATCTTGCCTGTTCTTAATCAGGAAGGTTGGAGATGTGAAGAAATTTGGAAGAAAGTACAAGTTGTGTAGTACAGTGCCCCTAATCTTCCATTTTCTTTGCTGTGGGCTAGTTAGTATCACTTAAAAAGTTATTCTGAAATATTGGTGTCTGTACCATACATCTCTGAGATCAGTCCTTGCTTAATCATCCCATTACACTTTACGGAGATGTTGTGCAGCCAGTGCACTTTCAGCGATAATTTGTCCAAGACAGCCATGACTGTCAGTGAGTAAAACAAAGAAAAGAAGCAAGGACTCAACAGTTCGGTCAGGAGACATTTAATTGGGCTGTTAAAATGTAAACTGTGTTTTCAAAGTGGAAAGTGGTTGATTGTTAATCAAGCTGTCAGTTTGAGGAAATCCTAAACACAGCCTGAATATCATTACATAAACATTCATAGTTAAGGTTTCAGATTTTCTATCAGTACTCTGATAATCCCTCAATTTATGTACTGTAAGTTGTAATACATTTGTTTCCAATTCAAAGTTAACGTGAACCAAGCAGACCACATAACATACTGTAAGAGCTGTTTCAGTTGTTAGTTCCTGTATTGTAATTCTGCTTATTGAGGGTCACGTGTTGAAACCAATGCTAACACGATTAGCATTTGTGGTTCTTGTTTTTAGCACTGAAAGCAAATATTTTTCCACTCAGAGGGCAGGTTAAACTACATTAACTCAAATCTGAATACTTCAGTCCCTCTTTTGCTTTTTACATTGATTTAAAAAAAAAATTCTTGATGTACACATACTGACCACCACTTTTTCCTTATATGCACAGTTATGATCGCCTGAGAAACTGTTTTCTGACACCTGAAACCTCAAACTTGAAATTTCTGCTGAAAAGCCTCAGAAGATGTGGGATAATGTTGAGGAATATTAGTTTAAATGCTGCAGTAAAACTCAATGACATTGGATACTGTATTTAAATAATGTTAATAATAGGCTATATTGTAATCAAACACTCGAGACACCTTGTATTATATGTTCTTATTTAATTTGTTAGAGTAATAAAGCATTTAGAATAAATTCTGTGATCACATTCTTTTTAACATGCCAGCATTGCCTGAAAGCCAGAGGTTCTCAGGGTATCCTTGGGCTGCATGATGTCAATAAGGTGCCTGACCATGATGTGGAATTTGTTCAATGAACATACAGAGAAATCCCCAACAATCAAATTATCACTAAGTGAACAGCCTCTTGGCAATACTGGGAAGGAAAAACTTGTTATGAACAGGAAGACACCTTTAGCAGAACCAGGCTCAGGAAGAGGCAGCTATCTGTCGTGACGAGTTGCGGGTGATGGGAGGAAGACGGGACAAAAAAACACACTCTGGAAGAGAGCCAAGTAATAATAAATAATGATTAAATCCAGAGTGGTGTGTAAGCTCAGAGAGTGAAGGGTGAGTGAAGAAGAAACACTCAGTGCTCTGTAGGAAGCCCTCAGCAGCCTAATCCTATGGTGGTGTGACTAAAGAAGGATTCAGGGTAACCTGAGCCAGCCTTGTATAACTCTATACTTTATAAAATTCAATTTACACTAAAGATTATACGGTGTAATTTTTTCATGGCATTAAAATAAAGCACAACACTGCTACCGTATATATTGTGGTGACGTGCAGTACTGTACACGCAAAACATTAACGCTCAGTACCAATATGCACTTTCACCATTAGAAAATTTGCTTACATTATTATCTGTATGAAACGAGACACAGTTTTTCTTTTTATTCATTCTTTTATATAACATGAATCTTTTTGTTGCTTTGTTTGGTATCACTGGCCTGTGGGTTGCTTTTGCCTGCTGTGGACATCATCTTCATCAGTAAACAGATTACCACCACAGACTCTGTTCTCTCTGCAGTTTCCATGGCACCCAAGTGCATACGTCAAAGATGCAATTTCTCTGTCGACATGGCAACCTGGTAACGTTAAAACACGTCGATTAGATTAAAAAAATGAATGAAAGAAAAGGGAGAGACTAGGAAAGAGGTGCCAGTCAGAGGAGGTAAGTCTGAGCTAAAACACTAATAGTCTGCTTTTTATTTAGCTGTTACTTTATTTAGCAGTAGCTCCTGCTTTTCAATGAATGTGGTTTGTCTCTGTATTAATTATTTTGTGTATCTGGCTTTTCTTATGTGTATGTACCATATACTAAATCTATTCATTAAGAATTTTATGTGGAGCTGCCACTTTTATAATATTTCAAACTTAGAGGTTTTTAACATTTAACATGTTATGTATTGCTATTGTAAAAGTAAAGGGAATAATTTTAGTAATGTTAATTTGGTCACTGATATTGTGACAGCTCTAAAAAACAGGTCTGCAGGCTTGAATGAACAGAGGTGGCAGGGATGGCATCCCGCAGTAGTTCCTCCACAGCAGCAGGTGGCAGTGATTCACCACAAAAACCTACAAAGACGAAGAGAACCCGGAGGAAAAGACGGAAGGCGCGAGCGGTAGGGGGTGAGTAGGTAAACATGTTTAAATGAAAATGGAAAGAATTAAAAAAAAATTTTTAAACATTAGAGCAACTGCAGAACTGGACAAGCAAATAACCGGGTCCATTAGCAATAACCGTTGATTGACAAAAGACAGCAGATAGTTAAGTTAAAGTTGGCAAAATGTCTGGCTGTAACGTTACCTAGCGTAACCTTTCTAAAAAGATTCAGTCATAGTTACAATATTTATATAGTTGATGCTAAAAGCTAGCATCAGTAGTTTTAGCGTAAGTTAGCCGTTCGGCAAAGACGAGGAAACTGTTTCAGAAATGATGCTATTGTTGAGTTTGCAGGAGGGAATAGTTGTAGCATTTTAACTTAAAGAACATCTGCTAACAGTCCTCAGAGAAAGTGCTTATTTCACTTTTTATACACTTTATAACAGAAATACGAAAGTACCGTGAATTTGGTTTGAATAACAATTTGGCAGAACGTCGGATCGGACGCTGGTCTTATTTAGTTTGCTATGTTTTGTTGTTGTTGTTTGTTTGTTTTTATAGATGTCTACATGTGCCTTTTAGATGTTTTATAACTTCTTTTTGTGTCAGTGAAATAGTAAGTGTCACTTTTTCATCACATTCTTATTTATCTATTTGTTTATTATTTACGTTTAGCCAGCACAAAAGTGTTGTGGGATGATCATCTTTTTTGTCTGATTTACAGATATTTAACTATATATATAAAGACCACCTGTCTGTACCCACAGACATGTCACGACAGATGGGAGAAAGCCATCGAAGGTTTCTTCAGACCATGATGGTCAGTGGAGTAATCGATGAGCAAGCTGCAAAGGCTCTTTATCAATACTGCTGTGAAACGCACCACAGTAAGTAAATTCCTATACATGTGAACAACAATTGAATGAAAATTCAAAATGCACCTCATAGTGTATCTGGAGACTAGTGTAAAGTAGGGCAACAAAAAGTAGTATCACCCCCTTATTAATTATTAATAAATAATTTCTTATTTTCTTACACTAAGAGACTGTTACTATTGATTTACTGTTACACAAAAAAGCAACCTCATTACACTTGAAGGCAGTGTTACAAGACGCCTTGTACCAAAATTAGCTACTAACTAATTTCTGTCTGCAGACCCTGTGCAGCTATATAAATTATTAAATAAGTTGTAAAATACAAATTTTGGGATAGAAGTACAATAAGATGATGGTATATATGTTCCAATTAAAATCCTTCAGCCCAACCCTCCCCAAACATATAGACATTATAAAATATTTTTGTGTGTGTATGCACTAGGGCTGTGCCATTTCATATTGTCCATTGTCCATTATATCATCAGAAATATTGTCACAACTTCCCTTTAAATACTGTGATACAATTTTGAGATTATATCACCAACCTTTAATGTGCACATTATGACACCAGAACCACAATGTGTCTTGTTTTGTTTTGTTTTTGTAGGAGACTAACAAACATTGTTGTTTTTGTTTTTTTTCTGCAGCACAGTATGCACCCGACAAGCTGGAAGATTTTATTGATACTATCAACTCAAGACTGCAGCCAATGTTCATGCAGATTAGGAAAGGGATGTCTGAAAATAACGGTCTGCAGTACTACGCCTTGGTTAGTGATTTAATGCTTGTATTGGGTCTGCCTTGTCGGGCTGTTGTTTAGTATGTGTCCAAGCTGCAAAGACTTTACATGTTTAAGGATCATATTAAAGGAAATACATTATTAATTAAAGTTTAACTTTAATCCCATCCAGGTGAACATGGCTGAAACTGACATCACCAGGATGTCGTCAGATTATGCCGACAATGAACTTGAGCTCTTCAGGAAAACAGTGAGTTAAATTCACAGCAAAACAACATGTTATAGATGCCTCCACTATAAATTTTGGTATTTGTTGGGGTGGGGTTTTAAGTCTCTGGTGGTATATTGATGTAAAACCCTGAAACAACATAACTTGTAGGGGTGGGGGAAAAAATCGATACTGTGTAGTATTGTGATATTTTGTTTGCTAATAATGTATCGATACAGGGACAGCAGAAATCGATATTTTGTTACAAAAAAAGTTTTTGTGGACTGGAACATGCTCTGACTTCAGAGCATGTTGATCCTTTTTCTGAGCAAGAATCCTGACATTCCTTCACTGTCCAAATGTGTTTAACTTTTTTTTGGCAGCAATAAACATAACAGTTTACTTATTTTAATTTAAGACATGTTTTATTTTAATTAAGTTTAAAACTTTTTTATTTAATGTAAAATTATATTTTGTTTTAATTTACTTTCAAATTCTTCAGTTGCTGAAGGGGCTGCATAGTTTTCATAAATTGCATAGTTCAGAATAGCTATAATTGTACCAGATGGTTGCATTCAGTTAAGTTGGACTAGACTGTAATACAAATCGTTCAGTTTGTCAACAATAAAACTGACTGAAATGAGAGAAAGACTGAGTGTGAGACTTTGATATTAGATAAAATGAATATTGATAAAATTTACCTTTATGTACAGAATCTGAATATCGCAAAATATTTAAAAAAAATTGCAATAATATCGAATCGTGCATTAAGTATTGTGATAATATCGTATCGTGGGATGTGTGGTGATTCCCACCTCTAATAACTTGTAGGTTGCAGTTCAGTGTAACAGTCTAATCAGTGACATTATCCATAAACAGTGGTCAACATTATTTTTTTGTTCAAAAGATCATGTAGGAAGTCATGAATAGATTACTGCACACAGATTTGTGTGACTGTGGCTCTTGAGGTAGAACATCAACCATTTAGAAGACTGGGGTTGTGATTCCTGTCCATATGTTAGTTTCCTTGGACAAGAGTATTGAACCCCAAATTCTGGTGTGTGTTAAATTGGCAGTCGTTAACCCTGTAAAGCCCAAACCATGAAAATTCAAAATTTTGGAAAATGGAGTGTTGAGAAAGAAGTTTAAAGAAGTTTTGTATCCTATTTGCTACATCAGGAATTCCTAAACATATCATGTTAAAGACACAGAAGAAATGGTATGAATGTGTGTGAATGGGTGAATGTGGCTTGTAGTAAAACTAATGTTATGATCAACTTGAATTGTGCTCATTCAGTTGGACCTCATCGTGTGCTCTGAGAATGGCAAGGCTTCCTCTACTGATATTCTGAACAGCACAGACTCCATGACCACCAGAAAGATGAAGAAGAGCGAAACGGAGCACCTGTTGAGCCGATTAGTGCACGACAAATGGCTCAGTGAGGTAAAATACACCGTCTCTAGTAGGATTTCACAATTCTGATTATTTATTTCCCACAAACTACTTCCTCTTTTTTGTGAACGGATTATTAAAATGATTTCAGTTCAAGTTCAAGTTCAAGGTTCTTTATTTGTCACATGCATAGTTATACAAGTATAACACACAATGAAATGTAGCCTGACACGCTCCTCGACATGTGCAAAAATTGGGGGGGGGGGTGTAGAGGAAGAACATTATATATATATATATATATATATATATATATACAGACATATAGTATATACACTGGGTGAATGTGCAGTAGTAGCAGCAAGCAGGTGAATTCTGTACATTAATATGAATAGACATCTGACTATTTTACAGGATAGACAATATAAACATATTTAAAATTAAAGGAATTGAAATGTACATTGTGCCTTGGTTTAGAGTGTCTGGAAGAGAGTCCTGTCTCAGTCAATTATAGATGATGTGAGAGGGCGGGTGTGTGTGTTTAGGGCACGGATGGCTTGGGGATAGAAGCTCCTCTTGAGTCTCTCTGTCCTTGCCCGGAAGATGCGGAACCTTCTACCAGATTGCAGAAGTTGGAACAGTTTGTTGCCAGGATGGGACGGGTCCTTCAGTATCTGCGCTGCTCTAGTCCGGCATCTCCTGGTGTAGGTGTCCTGAAGCGGGGGGAGAGCAATCCTGCAGCAGCGTTCTGCTGTACGGATCACTCTCTGGAGAGCTTTTTGGTCCTTCACACAGCTGTTCCCGAACCACGATGTCATGTTCTGTGTGAGGATGCTCTCCACAGCGCCTGTATAGAAAATCCTGAGGATCTTTGGAGAGACCCTGAACTTCCTCAGTTGTCGTAGGTGATACAGGCGCTGCCTAGCCT
The DNA here is from genome assembly GCF_964374335.1 of Astatotilapia calliptera. Classification (NCBI taxonomy): domain Eukaryota; kingdom Metazoa; phylum Chordata; class Actinopteri; order Cichliformes; family Cichlidae; genus Astatotilapia; species Astatotilapia calliptera. Next base: position 12,564,053 of record NC_137427.1, on the reverse strand, counting down.
TTTTGGTCTGGACCTGAATGTGGGCAGCCCATGTCAGGTCTGAGGAGATGTGGACACCAAGATACTTGAAGTACTTCTTCAAGTACTTGCCTTCCTATTAACCATATTTAAAATGGGAATGCAGCAGGAGGAGGTCATACAGCTTATTAAGGTCAAATATAATTACTCCATTTATGTTTATCATTCCCATACTGCTTCCTTTATTAATAAGGCGTAAAATGTCATTAATTATGGTTTATTATTATAGGCTTTATTATACAAATAAAATAACGTTTATTTAGACAATCCTTCTCATTTACAGCTTACAAAACAAGATTTCTTTGTTTCAATGATAACAAAAATATAATAATAATAATAACATTTTGGGTATGTGTTTCAGTATGCTAGTATCATTTTAACTTGCGTTCTATTTGTTACCCTAGAAACGGGGCGAATACACCTTGTCCACCCGGTGTATCATAGAGATGGAGCCTTATATTCGCACAATGTATCAAGACCATATCAAAGTGTGCCACATCTGTCGTAACATCGCTTTCCAGGTAAATGTTTCCCTTTTTACACTTAGTAATATCACCCTCGTACCCGCTTGAATTTAGGCACTGATGATCACTGTAAACTGTAAACATTAGGTTGGTGTGGTTATATTACCTCAACTTTAAAAATATAAATTTTTATTTTTAAAACGAACAATGAAGATGACTAGCATGCATATACAATTTATAATTTATATTACAATTACTACAAATTATTGTTTATATTATATTCATTTGCTGTTGAGAAAATTGATCTTGAGAGAGAATTGAAGTAAATATCATCTGTAATGTTGACCGCCTACCGTATTGGACACAACTGCTTGATAAAGCATATCTAATCAGCCATTCAAATTGCAGAAACTCATATAAACGTGCTGAAATCCCAAGTGTCAGCTGGAGAAGGACGGGGACTGAGGTCTCTTTAAATGTGGCATTGTTTATTTGAATATTTCAGAAATGGTTTTCACATAAAACATTTTTTAGAGTTTATAGAGAATGCTCAGGGAAAGAAGAAAGCCATCGTGTGAGTGCTAACTAATTGACGTTGTCTTGTTGATGCTCAAAGAGCTCAAAGAATAATGTCAGAATGGTTCTAGCTGATAGAAACAGTAATACAATCACCCAGTAATTATAACCACGTTATAGATATGAGCATCTCTGACTGCAAAACATGTAGGATAGGTTGACCACAGCAGCAGAAAACCAGTGTACTCCAGAACCATGTAAGATTGGAAAAACATTGTCTGGTCTGATGAGTTTCAGATGATTGGAACATAATTTGAGATTAAAAGCATAAAAGCATGGCTCCACCCTGCCTTGTTGGTGGTAGGCACATGACTGATGTAATGGAGTACACTTTAGGCCTCTTAGTGTAATCTGAGCACCACTTAAACACCACAGCCTGTTGACTCATGTTGTATTCCTGTATTCCTCCTTTAATGGCAAGTGTTTTAATCGGCTAATGGGCATTTTTGACTGAATAACACACCACAAAGAGCATAAGACCAGTTTCTTTACTGTGCTAATGAGTTCACAGTATTTAAGTGGCCTCTACCACACCAGAACCAGTGGAAATAGAGACTAGCATAATGAAGATGCAGCCCACATAAGTGAATCATCTGGGGCCAGTATGGACCAAAATCTTTGAGGAATGTTTTTAATTGAGAAACATTTAAGATAAAGGATAGTCCAACCTGATATGTGTTAAATGTATCCAAAAAATGACCAGTTACTGTAATGTGTCATCAGCATTATTTGTTTGCTTACAGTATTTGATCTGAATTATTATTTTTTTGTCTCTCTTGTTTTTTCAGTGCCAAATCTGTGAGAATCCTACATGTGGCATAAAAATACACAACCCATGTGTGGCCAGATACTTCAAAGGCAAATCGGAGCCACGTTGTCCTTCTTGTGATGACTTCTGGCCACATGAAATCCCTGGTATATGTTGTTTATTCTCAAATGCTGTTTCTGGACACATTAGACCTCCAGTAGTTAGAGACTCCCAAACTTTGGTGCACATTTGATCGGCTTCAACTGGAACTGTGAATGATAAAAATAGAAATGAGTGTGTGGCGTGAATAAGGCACGGCGGGACCACGGAGTATCATTCGGAGCCATCTTTATTTACATCTCACCACAACACCCCCAAACCCCTGAGTCCCCGTGTTTTTAACTAGGCGGGCATGATTAAGGATGCCGTGCAGGTGCGTCCGCCCTCCCTGCACGGCTGCTGAGGTGCCTCACGTGGCTCCTCCACCGCTTCACTGTCCTCGGGACACACCTGTGGGGGTGGCGCCCAGGCCCAGAGCAGTGCCGCCAGCTCCCCAATCCTTTCCCGGTGGCGCTCGGACTGGTCCTGCAGCTCTTCCTGCTGGCGACGCACCTCCGCCGCCTGCTCCCGCTGGGCGGCCGCCATTTCGGCCACCCTCTGGGCCAGCTCCTCCATTCCCTGGCTCCGATACGGACCCGCCGTGCTGCCTCCTGGGTTTTGGCACCAATGTGGCGTAAATAAGGCACGGCGGGACCACGGAGTATCATTCGGAGCCATCTTTATTTACATCTCACCACAACACCCCCAAACCCCTGAGTCCCTATGTTTTTAACTAGGCGGGCATGATTAAGGATGCCGTGCAGGTGCGTCCGCCCTCCCTGCATGGCACCGCAGACCACACCCCACCACAGAGTGCAAAAAAGATGTGTGATTGCCGTTTTATAATTCATTTAAACATATATTCAAATGGAAGGTGAATAGAACAACATAACAAACTCATGTTCTTTGTTCTTTTTATTACAGAAGTGAAACGTCCTCATTCACAATCCAGGAGATGAAGGCTTCATCAATAGTCTTTCTTAATGGTTTATTAATATAATATAAATGTCTTTATTGTTTTTGCTTTTATACATACAAAATAAAAGATTGTTTCAATACTGTAGTATTTGTATTGCATTTTACAAATATCTACCCCCGCCCCTCAAACAAAACAAGTTTCTCATTGTGAACATTTTTTTTCTGTCTAGATATATATTCACATTTTCTGTTCCACTAGAAGATAAGTTAAGAGAATAATGTCATTCTAAGACATAAAAGATTTTACAGTAATAGCCCATTTTAACTAACATGTGATGGAGATTTGAAAATTAGTTTTGCTGTACAACATACACGAGTATCTGATTTGCTGAAGATAATGACATAAATCCATCTTAAAATGTGTCTCACTGTGTTCACAATAAGAAAGTTTTCACTGATCAGTGGCTGCTCAGTGGTTGAGAGGAAATTAAGGCGATGTCTTTCTTTCAAACCTTTATCAACTTTCCTAAACCCCCTTTTTAAGTCTGTAGCATACAAACTGTTAAACTGAAAGATGTAAGAAACAACAATAACCATTGTTACTTTATCTTGTCCCCAACAAATTACATAATACATTTCAGTAATGATTTTTAATTTAAATGTTTCATCACGATCTTGTGTGTTTTTTAAGTGCTCCTTTAAATTTTGGGGCAGTGAACAATATGGCAAGAAATATAAAAAATACACAAAGAAATGAAGCAGCAATTTGAAAGTTAAAAAGGGAAGCTCAATGAATAAAAATAATGTAATAAGGAGCACAGTACTTAAAAATCTAAACAGAATAAATACAAGTCCTGTAGTAAAAAGCCTGAAAGATTCTGAGTCATTATAATTATTATTGTTGATTTCATGCAGTAAGGAGGGTAAATCTTTTTTGCCATTATGCATTGATACATGACTTATATGTTCCAGTTCTGACAGGATACAATACTTGTTAGAGACAGTGGGTCATATGAAATAAGACTTTGTGACAGATGTTCTTTGATTCATTGAATAAGTCTATAATTAAAAACCATTATGCTACTGCCACATATAATAATCAGCAGTTTCATTCTCTCATACAGACTGATTTGGTTCAGGATAAATTTGCTATTTTAAAGTATATTTGCCTGAGAGGAGCCCTTCTCTAGTATCTTCAGGGAGACAATGAACCAGATAGCTTTTCTAAACCACGGGTAGAAAAAAGCATATATCAGTGGATTCAGACAAGAATTGAAGTACAGCATCCAGGAAACAATAGCCCAAGATGAAGCACTGTTTGAAATGTCCTGCCCTGCAAGAGAGGGATAGTAATACGGACAGAAACTCATCAAAAACACAAATATCACAACGCCAAGAGTCCTGGCTGCCTTTTTCTCTGATTTCTTTGCGGTGATTTTTACTGTACCAGCTGCAGCAGCTGTAATATGAGACCGCATGGCATGAGCCTGAGACACCGCTACAACAAATACTCTCATGTACAGAATGATAATGACTGAGCAAGGGCCGATGAAAGTAAAGACAAGGTCGATTGCTCCAGAGACATAGTTAATCACCACCAAACACTGACCGTGACAGGTGTTATGCCTGTTTGGCTGCCTGAGATGCTCCTTTAAGATCATCCCGTTGTAGAGGAGCGAACAGGCCCAGCACAGAGTCACAGACAGCTCCGCTCTGCTGTGAGTTATTTTAGTGGGGTACTGCAGAGGATAACAAATAGCTACGTAGCGATCAATTGATATGAGCACCATGTTGCCCACAGAGGCTGAGGTGAGAGTGAAACCGATAATGTAAGTAAAAGCACACATGAGATCTCCCAGCAGCCAGCAGGTTTCTATAAACCGCATTGCTTCCACCGGCATCACAAGCAGCCCGACCAAGAGGTCTGAGATGGCCAGAGAGAGCAGGAGGACATTGGTGGGCATGTGGAGCTGCCTGAAATGAGAGATGGATATGATAACCAGCACATTCAGAGCTACAGTTAGCACAGAGATAGACAAGAACAGTGTATAGAGGAGGACAGCCTCAGGCTGAGGACGTGTTAAGCCCCTGCAAGACAGATTCGCAAGCTCAGGGTAGCAGAGTTCAATTCTGTCCTGCCTGTCCATCATCCAGTATAAAGAAAGGAGGACCTGCTGAGTTCAAGCAACCTGCTCACCCTGTGAGACATTGTACAGCTTATTTATCTCTGATGACACTCCCCCCTTCCAACTCCAGAGTCAACCTTTTCATCACTGTCTGCTAAGTAGTCCCCTGCCCCCCCCCCCCCCCCCGATTCTCTCCTACTGTTCTCTTCCCCCTCTCTCTTCTTCCTCCTCATCTATACTCCTCTCTTGTTTTTTCCAGCTTGCTCCTTTCTTCTCTCTCCCCCCTTTCATCACCCATTTGTATGATGCAAGATTCAAGTTTCTAAGTTCTGTGAAGTAGTTTCAAAGCAGATTAAAGTGTAAAGCCAAAGCATTCATAAGTCAGCAGTCACATCCTTCACTGCTGACAGATGTGTTTTGACAGTGTTTGACGTTGTGAGACTTGAGCTCCTGTTTAAGATGCATTTGACATTTTTTCCAAGTATTTCAGATTAATCAAAAAGCAAGCATCATCTTTAAATAGAAAGTCATTACTTTGTTACTTAATTTTTCCATACTACAAAAGGACATCCTCGTGTGCAGACATTGGGTTATTATTTACAGCTTAACACAATAAAGGCAACATTATTTAATACATTTAAAACATTTTTATGATATATATCCCATGTGAGGAATCAGTGTTTCAGGGGGATAACTAGAAATAAAAATAAATCTAATAATCAAACAACTAGATTCATCCCTCCATGAATTTCATAGGTTTTTTTCCCCAAGTCACTCAAATCATTTACTGATTCAAGTATCTATTTCTAGGTTAGCAGTGTGAGCATGTTGGCAACACTGACCTTGGTTACGTGTTTGTACGACAGGTTATATTTCCTTGAGTTGAATTTCTTCCACTAAAGTGGTTTTTAGATTAAAGTCAAATGTCTTTGATCTAGTCATTAGAGCCTTGTAAATTTGCTGTTTATTTATTATTGGGAAAGAAGATATTTCTTAGCGTGTCAGAAGATCACTATATGAAATTTTGTCTGCAGCAAACTTTTCAGAGGATGCCGGTAGGTCAAATACTTTCAACAGTCATTATGGGAAAAAGTGGTGGAGATGAATCCAAGTTTAAGGTTTGTGGCATTAGATCAGTGTTATGGAAGATGATGAAGGGTAGAGGTTAATAATAGAGCAGTTAAACTTGGAGGTGTGAATTTTAAGGTCTGCGGCTGTTTTGATACCAATCAGCTAAATAAGAAGGAGCTCTCCTTCTTCAATTGGAAACTTTGCAGAAACAGAATCACGCAGCAACAGCAAATGAGCGCAAACAAACCTCAAAGTTACACAAGAACTACATGAAGAGCAAAGATGTCTAAATGCTGACTTTTGTGGGCTTTTCCTTGCAGCACCTGACCTTAGCTACACTGAACAGTTATGGGAGCACAGACTGGGTTGCCAGGCTTTCCACAAAGTCTTGGAATCCTGTCTGCACCACTTCATATCTGGAGCAGACCCAAAACAACGATGCTCTCACATTTTTAATTTGTATTGTTTTAAGGTCCATGAGAGATGATGGCCTTTTTTGTATTTTTTGCTTTATAATTCACTCAGTATTTTCAGTGGGTGCCTGATCTGGACTGCAGACAAGCCAGATTAGCACTAGGACTTTTTTCACTGAGACATGCTGTAGTGTTTCTGGATCTTGTTTATACCTTTTTTTTCTTTGCATTGTAAAGTTTTACAAGGTTTTTCTATAGAAACACATCTGTGTTTAATGCAGTGCTGCCCGAGGGCTTGAAGATGAGTGCCATTCGATACTGTTTTGGGGCCTCATCTCGATTGGATTCATTTAACAATATTATGTACTGAAGATATGAAATTCTCATGTCTCTACCTGGATGGTATTATTATTATTAAGATAGACTGCAGAAGCCTCAACTTTTGTTTCTTTGTCTCTTTATTTAGGCAGGGAACCGTGCAACATGAGCTTTATGGAAACTTAAACGGACTGTATTAGTTTTGTTAGGAAAAGTTCTGTTTACTTCAGCCCTGTGGTTGTATGTCTGTATGTGGTTGTAGGCCTCAGTAACTGTTCGAATAGACATTTTACACATAAACTATTCATTAATAAAACCACAAAACTAAGAGTAAAGATAGCTGGATTTGATTTTTGGTCTTCTGTATACTGGCACACTGTGACACTGTCATAACTGACTGGGATAAATGAATGATACAAAGCCATTATTAGTCTGTGGAGTGAAATATGCTATTATAGTATCAGAATGTATTGGTGCTATTGTCATTTGCATTAAAGCATCAGTATTATGACCCCCCCTTTACTATTATATGGAGTCATCTGTAATCCCTTGATCCCTTTCTATGATGCAGCTTCTCTTGGTTGCCATTATAATTATGTATAATTTTTCTGTTAGGTAAGGCATTGAGCTAATGGGAAACGCTGATTGTAAAATATAACAAAACTCTCTATTCCTGTGGAAAATGCCATCAATTTTAGTCCTAGAAACTTCAGTCTCAGTTTTAGCTCACAGCTTGTCATGCACTGGTCCTGATCACTTGAAGTGTAATAATGCAATTAATTCTCTATAATCGCCTAAATTTTGTTTTTACTCATTTCTACTTAAGTAATTCTATATTTTTTATGTCTATCATATTATGTATGACATTAGTTCCTGTTTAATCACTTATTTGACTCCTTAATTCAGGCACTGTGCATTCATGTGACATTTGGTTGCATCATGTGTTTTTGTTAAAGTTTGTTTATTAACACCTTTGCCTTAAATTCACTTGAGGTTTAATGGGACATCAGACACACAAGGTCTACAAGGAGTAAACTTGTCCCTCTGGCACACAACACACCCAACAACTTTCACGTGTGTTTTTCTTTGTTGGAGCCGATGAGGAAACAATGACTTGTGTCTCATACATAAAGGGAAAAATACAGTTCATGTACTTCTAATACTCTCCTAGTACTAACTTCTATAATATGTCTAAAGGTGTATCAAATACTTTAATTAAATAACTTACCATATTGAACCTTTCACTGATGCAGACGTGTTTATTTATTGTAGCCATCATAGTTTACAGTGAAAGTGCATTTATGGATGTTTAAGCAGGATTCTTGTCACAAGTTGTTTTCATTACTATTTTAGTATTTACATACACTGACACTGACACTTCTATTACTGCATTTCTTATCTTTCTGATACATCCTTTAAATACATAATCCATAAACCAAAGAAAGTCTGGCTTAAAAGACAGATGAGAAAAAAATGTTTTCTTACTATGCACCTTGGACATGGAATAAATTACAGAACCTAGATTTAAACATATATCTATTGGTCAATTTGAAAGCATCATGCGGAAGTGAAAAAGTGAATGTTTTTCTTGAGAAACCACAAATGCTTAATATTATGGGCATGTGTGTATAGTGTATTATGTTGTACATCTTATATTTTAGGGCAGCATGGTGGTGCGGTGGTTAGCACTGTTGCCTCACAGGACAATGCTCCTAAGTTTAAATCCAGGGCCTTTCTGTGTAGATGTTGCGTGGGTTCTCTGCAGATTCTCTCTGGTTACTCCGGGTTCCTCCCACAGTCCAAAGACATGCAGTTAGTGGGGATAGGTTAACTGGTGGTTTTGCCCATAGGTATTAAAGTGAGTGTGAATGATGGTTGTCTGTCTCTCTGTGATGGCCCTGCGTCAGCCTGGTGACCTGTCCAGGTTGTCTCACCCTGTGGTAGCTGGGATAGGATCCTGCCGGGGGTGTCAGCAGCTAAATCGCTTTAACATACCATTAAAAATGTCATGTTATGCTAATTATGGGGTTACAGGAATTTTAAAGAGCTTTGCAGGGGCAAAGAAATGAGAAAAAAAACTACTGATCTGGTTCATTTTTGTGTTGATCAATGAGCTGAGTAAATGAGTAAATTAAAATAAATTAAAAGCACACATTTTGGGGGATAAATTTACACTAAGTTTCATGTTTTAAATAAACATGATTAGACATTAAACATGTGTCTTATATGAATGTTTTAAAGCACAGTGAGTGACTGCAAAGGGTTTTAAGAACTCTCAATAAAGTTTTGCTTTGCCTAACAGCACCAAGCCTTTGCTTAGAAATGGTTAAATCGCTGTTACACCTTTTGTGAATTTTCCACATCTGCATGAAAACTGAAAATGGTTCAAACAACATAAGGCGAACTCTAATTGAATTTGTTTTACTTCTTTAGACTTTAGCCTTCTTTGATCTCATTTGAAACAGTAAGTTATTATCTGATTTAACAGCATTTTATCAGACTGACATAGAGCTGTGATGTCTTGAAAAGAAAAGTACCTCGATGCCCTAGTGCTTTGAAAAATATTTCCGTTGTTAAAAACTAGTGTGTTCTCACAAAGAAGTATATTCTAAATGGTCAGTTCAGCTTAAAGAACATATGTGGTTTAATTAATAACTTAAAAATTTACAGAAGAATAGCTTAAAAGGACAGCTATGATGGGCATCATTTTTTAAAAGTCTGGTAAAATAAAGTAAATCTGTAAGATTAATTTGAGGATGATAAATTGTTGTTCAAAAGTGAACAACTGCTGTCTGAATTATTGCTCCAAAAGAGAGTTTACATCCCGCTGAATTTTACAGTTTAGAGCAAAGACTTTGTCGCATCAGTCAGATCATTTCTGTCACTAAAGTGATGCTGCCATCTGTTGATAATGAACACCAACTGTCTCAGTAATACATCATACTGTACTTACCGAGTGCGTAAACTGCTGGGGCTCATTTTGTTTGATTTATCGGTGCTTAAAAAAAAAAGAACAAACAGTCTTTGTCTCATTGGTCTTTGCTCACTTTACTGTGAGGTGACGACTCTGACACTAGATGGCCCTGTTGGTAAATGATCTGTAACCAAACTGCTCTCATCTATTAACTTAACAGTTTACTGCACTGTCCTCCCCGAGATTACTTCTCGCAAATGATACTGAACATACTTTTTTTTTCTGTTGTAAGAACACAAAATGTAAACTAAGTTATAGTAATGTCATTATTGTTCAGTTTGACAACTTAGACGACTTAATGCACATATCTGTTGGAAGAACAGAGAACATGACATTGGTCTTACTAGCTTTTATACGTTTGGAGATTGCATTTTAAATCATGACACTTTTTTGTTGTTCTTTTGTTTTCGCTCCCTCTTTTTACAATATATTACAATATATTATTATTATATATCCTGATAATAAGTTTGCAGTATCTCCTGATCATAGACTATTAAACGATTTGTTATTATTTTATTATAAAACTTTGAATATGGCAATAATTACATTTATTGTCTATTCTTGGGAAAAAAAAGTGTAAAAAATTAAATATTTGAAAATATATTTTCACTTACGGTACAAATTATTCATTTATCACTAATATTTCCAGTATCAACAATACTGACACTCTAAACAGATTACACTTTCTATTTCAATATAACAAAATGTCTTAAATGTGAAAGGTCTTCATTTCTAAACAACGATAAAGAAGCACCAACTTAACAGTCCTGTTACTGTTGTTTAGGCATTTAACTAATGCTGTTATTCATAGTTCTGTGTTGGCTGTTACAAAAGTCCCCATGTCCATCTAAAAGTAACACTAGCTTATAGTGCAGTGAAGTAAGTAAGATTTTGCTACAGGACAGGAAGTGACTGCAGAGGAGGAACCATAATTTAAGCAGTAGAGAGACAGATTGGCTATTTTAAGACTGCAAGGACAGATTTAACGGTTCTGTGGGAAGGCAGCGATGTTTGTTTCGGAAGGTGAGTTTTCAGTGAAGGGCGGACATCAGCAGTCAGGGTGGAGAAAACTAAAGTGTGCATAGCACTGAGAATTGTGTCTGCATGTTAATTAGTAAAAATGTATGTATACTGATATATGAAACATTACATGCTGCGTGCAGTTTTAATGGCTATAAGAATTCAATGGAAAAAGAAAGAAACACTGGTGAACACCAACATCAGTAATAAGTTTGCCAACTTATTGCGCTTTCTTTCCCAATATTTATTTCTTATTTTCCTCTTAAAAATCTTCACATGCCTGCTGTAAAAATACCAAATGTAAGGATTTACTAATGATCATTTTAACTTTTGTAATTCTTCTTGTTACGCTTGATTTTTGTTGGTATTGTTTTTGTTTGTTTTTGACAATTTAAATCTCAGCACCCAGTTCCAGTTGCTAACATTATGTGAAAACTTGCATGATTAGTATTAATTCTAGTTGTTGTTGCTCCACTCTAGTTGTAAAATAAAATTAATTTTAAAGTAGGATTTATTGCTGATTTTCAACCTAAGATTTGTTAGATTTGTGGAGTCTCCTCTCTTCGAACTACAAATGTTAAATCAATTTGCCAGTTGGAGCCACTTTAAATCGAATCACTTTTATTAGTAGAGAACTATAGAAATTTTTTACCTTTTTTTTCACGCCTGGTTTGTCACATTTTTTCCTCCATAGACTTTATCCTAAATGATTCTCATTTTAATTATGTTGACCCAGACTCTGTGAATCTTCTACACTGACAACAAAACCAGCGCAGGCCGACAGTCTGCCTCTCACACTGTGAGGATGACACCTCCATCTCCTCATAGAGGAACTAGTCCAGGATCCACTTTGATGTCCCTCTGCCTGAAAGGAAAGGTCAAAATAATAAATGTAGACCCAATTGATGGGTTGGCAGGGGGGCATGGGGGTTCAGCACTCACTTTTGGACGAGTGCTCCCTTTAAGAGGTAATGAATTCATACAGTCAGACACAGCCAAAGAAGAAAACAGCATGAGTCCCCTTTCCATGAAAAGGTTTACCTAAATTTGCAGACAAGCATGGCTTCTTCTTCCCACTAATGCATCACTTTCTTATTTCACTCTCATCACATACACATGTATGATTAAATACTTTTTTCCCCCGCTTGACTTTACTGAGAGTTACTGAGAGAATTAAACTAGGTGACCAAGCACCAATCAAAAAACAAAACAAAACAAAAAACCTCAGTAAGCACCTCTAAATGACTCTCCCTCACAGCAATACACATTTGATTCAAGAGTTTATAAAAAAAAAAACAACAACAACAAAGAATAAAAGAAAAAAGAAACAGAAATAAGCTAAAGCTTAAATATGCCTTTGAAGACTCTGCAGGTCACCTGGGTCATGGGATATGTGTTAGTAGGTCAGAGACAACTGGGCTATGTCTGCAGATCTTTAACCTTTTGCCCATCATTACTAAGTTATGTTTTCAAGACCTTTACTTCCAATTCTTTTGAAGATCAAAGATGCTATAAAGTTTAGGCCCAGTTACAGGTAAATGTACATTTAACTAAACATATACATCAGTTTAAAAATACTCACATGAAAGTAAAATCACTCAATTAATATGGAGGTAAAATGTACTAAAATGTGCTACAATATCAACAATAAAACTGGTTTTGCACAATGTTCCCTTTTACAGTTCGTATTTTAAATATGAACTGCTTTATAGGGCTCTTTTTAAATGTGTAATTGCATTTAAGTTGGTTTAAGTAGGTTTTTTTCCAGTGTAAAATCTTAATCTGTCTGAATCCCACTAAGTAGCACTTTTTAAGCACTTGGTTTGAAACACACTTATTTAAGTTGTGAGAAGATGTAAAGCGTATTAATGTCGTTATCAGCAATTCTAACTCCTCTAGTGGACACCTCACATAGAACATGTCAGCTTGTAAAGCACTGATTAGATATGTTTACATTTATTAAAAATGCTAAATAACGAGACTTGAAGGAAAGCGCACCTTAAACGGAAATTATAGGTGTCAAGTAGCTTAAATGTAATCAAGTAAAAAGTGCAAGATCCTTCAAAAGGACCACAAAACTGCACTGAAGTCCAACACTTGTGTTAATGTACGCAAACCTGGAAACCAAGATGAAGTAATGGTCTCTCCGTCTTTCAATTCAGAGACAAACGAGGCGCTTTCGATCACAAACAGTCTCATATGAATATGTGGCTCACACACGTACATCAGCTGAGGTCCTCGCGAGCCGCGCTGAGACGCGCATTAAGCTGCCAGTTTCTGCTGGAGGACGGAGCCGCTCCAGGCTGAATTACATGCGCAGTCCTGCCGAGAATCTCACATCACCACGGCAACCTGCGTTCACACCGAGTCCCCTTCAGCATCGGTGAGCTCCGATCCCATCCACAGGCAACCGGAGAGCCCGCAAGACCACCGTAAGTTTTTATTCCTCCTTCTGCTTCAGTGTTTCTGACGGTGCAGCGGTTTATTTGTGTTTATTAGACGGACGTGAATGCGGTTTAACAACAGCCTGATCGGTTGCGGGTTATGTAGCTGGGGGATGATTATTTAATATCGATTAGATATGCGTTGCCCAATTAAGTGATTTAGTGCAGGTAGCTTATATTGGGGGGGTTGTCATCCTCTTTGGGGAATGAATGGACAACAATAAAACCTTGATTTGAGTGCTCCATGGGACTGTATGTGTTACTGACATGCGTTGCAATTTCCCCTATACCTCCACATTATATAAGAGGCTACACTTAAATTCTGTGATTGCCCTCGTCTCCTATGGGTATTAATTAAGTCTGCAGTTCATTAAAAACAATAATGTAGAAAATAAACAGTGGAAGAACAAAATAAAAATATATAAGTTTGCAATATTTGTTTAAATAGCCCAATAATTCAAAACACAACTGCACAGAAATGTGTTTTATCAATCCATATTTCTGGTCTCTGATTATTGCATACACAGCCTGTGTATCTTGCAGCAGCAGTCTTCAATGCAGTAAGTTTAGATATGCATGACCAGTGAACCCTGAAGAACTTGACAGGCGCAGGTAGCAAACACTCTGCTACCTATTCATAGCACAGCATGTATTCACCTTTAGACAGCTTCAAGTCTCCTTCAGTGTGTCAGATATAGGTGATGGATAGAACTGTGAAGTAATCATTAATCTTTTACAGTATAATTGTATGTATGATTGAAACGAGCCGTGGTTGTGAATTTGTAGGATGTCATTTGCAGCTCCTTCAATTTCTGGACTCCTTTCCTGTCAGAGTGTGGGAACACTGAATGTTTGACAGCAGCACTCGACTCATTTGTTAATCACAGATTCAGGATGAATCATCGCACCCGCACTTCACTCCAACCGTGGGGAGGAAAAATGGCGGTCAGCGCAGATGACCACATTATAACCACCCACTCATCAAGAAATATGTGTTGTAGTCTTGAGTAATACCCTAGAGTCAGTCAAGATCTTACCTAACAAAGATTTTAAACGTCCAAATGGTTTTTGTTGTTTTCCAAAATGCTGAGAATGTTTGGTAGAAGGCTGTCACATAGTTAAAAATATTTTTATATGCATTTTCCACTTGATGACGGACTAGAGGCTTTAGTAAATGATCCTCTGTCTCCTTCATCAAAAACACATTTCCTGAGCACTGGGGATTTCTCCAGCAGCATACAAACTCTAGCTCTTTGCCTCCTGGTGTGTATCATCATTGTGAGTCACTGGCATCAGTGGGCCAATGGCGTCCTTTGCTGGGGGAAGGTGTTGTGTTGCAATGCGTGAATGAGATAAGTGGCTCTTCACCTCTTCCTCTTCACCACATCTAGTTCATTGTCAGAGGAGAAAAAGAAATCAGACAGTTATCTGAGCAGAACAGCACTGAGAGAATAAAGTTTGTATATGTTGGCTATAAACATTAAAAGTGAGAGGCTGGAGGAAGAGATGGATAGATAGTAGATTCATAGATACAGAGTAATAATGAAATATGTTTACTCCAGACTGTTGGGCTGGATAAACAGGAAACAGAGTTGGCTTCTCTGAGTTACTTAAATACTGTATGTCCTCGAGCTATTACCGCACTGATCAGCCCCAAGATTCAAACCTAATATTGTGTCTAGCACCAGGACATTAGCAGCAGATCCTTTGGGTCCCACGAGTTACTGAGTGTGACTTCCGTTGATGAGGTTTATTTTGGCACACCCCGCAGGTGCTTTGACGAGATTGAGAGTTGTTATGAGTCTTTGATGGGTTTCTCATCAAAGACTCAAACTGAGCAATTTTTACAGTGTGGCATGCTGGGGAAGGTTGCTGCCGTTGGGGAGTGTGCTTTATCTACAACAATGCGTTGGTGGGTGGTATATGCCAAAGTAACATGCCCATAAATGCCAGGAACTAAGGTTTCCATGCAACAACGGACTGTAACAATATGATCAAAGTCATTCGTGTCGTGTGTCGACAGTTTTAAAAGGCAGTTAGTCAAGAAATAGCTTGAAATCTGCTAAATTGCTTTCTGTCAAGTGCTATAATATGATTCCAGGAATATACTATGAACATTTAGTTAAATAGGCAGTTGGGTAGCTTAGCAGAAAGAGTAAAAATATCTACACTGCTCCCCGCCAAGAAATAGTAATTTAAAATATTTAATACGTGTATACATAGTGTTAGCCAGAATACGTAACTTCTAAACAAACACTGGTTGTTATTCTGTGCATGTCAGCAAGCTATGCTCACAATAACAGTGTTTTTAAATTTATCAAATGCATTATTCACTGTTTTAGCAAGAATTTAGCATGCATTTAATGTTAAACACAAAGTGCAGCTTTGCATTATGGCAATATCATTGATTTTGTTAGTTTTTAATTTAGTCGTAAAAATTAGAAGCGGCCTGAACGTGGCACTATGCAAATTAAAGATATTGCCAAGGATTACATGTTTTTATGAAGCAGATGTGATGGCAGTGCATCTGATAGCTGTTTTGGCAAAGTCAGTGGCATATATTATGTTTATATTTATAAAATAATGTCACTCGGTACAGTCATTATTGCTGTAATTTGCTTTGAGCAAAAGTAGTAGACCAACACACACTTCCTTATCTTCAGCTGCGCTGCTAAAATGACTCAAAATTAATTTTCATGCTCCTTTCTTCTTTTGATGCAGTGTATATTTGTCTTATCCTGGCCCATTAGTCCTCATCAGACTGTCATCTTCTCACTTCCTCTTGTGTCCTGGCAGGGTCCTCAAGCAGCTCTATCACATTTGGTTACAAAAACACTCAGTCTGACTAAATCTGTCCCTGATTCCGAGATCCGTCCGGTCATTTTCAGACAGACAAGCAGCTATGGTGAAGCTGGCCAGCAATCTGTCCGATAAGCTGGAGAAGCAGCCATCTGCGGACGATGGCTTTGATAACATCCCCCTCATCACACCCCTGGAGGTCAACCAGCTCCAGCAACCTTTTGCAGAAAAGGTAAAATTGTACTCCACCTTGTTCTTTTTCTGTGCCTGCCCACTTCTGTTCTCTAAAATACTGTTTCCAAGTTGAACACTGGGTGCAACAGAACCATGCATTACAGCACTGCAAAAATGCCCAACAGATTACGACAAACAATATTTAAATTCATGTGGGCATACTTACCTGTCCTCACTTAAACCCCAATGCCGAGAGTGCTATATTTACCTCTCCTTGCCCACCATCCCAGGTTAAAACCTTGGCACCAGCCCACTCAATGCAAGCGCCTCTTTGAATACATAACACAAGAAGAAAGCTCTCAGAATCATATTTTGTCCGATAATGCTCTTAGCAGCACAGGATGTTCTACAGGCTCAGTAAATGATGGTGAAACATTAACATAAAAACACTTTGTAGTTCCCAAATGTGTTTTTAACATATCATTAAAACGATCTGCTTTTGCAAGTGATGCTTTTATTTTTTTACACAACCATCATGGTGTTCAGTGGTAGCAGGATTGCTGAACCTGTGCTGAAAACTGAGGGCATCCTCGATCAACCATAATGGATTAATAGGAATTTTTCCAGGAACTCGCAGTGACAGTGCATTCCCTCTGCTGCAGGTCATTGTGAAAACGTCAACACAGTACCAGCTGCAGCAGAAGAAGAAGAACAAGCTGTATTTTCCCAACATTAAGAAGCTGAATATCAACCTTTACAGTGATGTCTCTGAGAAGGCCAAGGTAAAGGGTGAAAATCTTCACACATGTAAATTTAGTATAAGTCTGTGTTGTTGTTTCTGTTAAGTCCAGCAGTGCTTGGTGGACTTTGCATTTGTTTTAATAAACACTAGCACTGTTTTGAATCCATCATGTGCAATGGCCTGCTCCTCATTAGAGCATTTCATGTGTATTAATGTCTGGCTGAAAGTAGTCCCCAGCAAATGCACTGTATTGATTGCTAAAAAGCGTAGAGCCGAGCTCTTTAATTAAGTTGTTCATTCTATTTGAAACGGCTCAAGAACTCCATAAAAGATTGTAATATGTTGCCTCATTCATTTAATATGAAAGTGGCTAGTGGTGTTTTCTCAAAGAAAACTTAAATAATCATATCAACAACCTATTATATCATGAAAACAGGAGCTGTAAGGCTCTTTTGTCTCCTCTCCTTTCAGAAATGTTTGAATAGGAATCTGTGAAAGAATGACTTCAATTATCACTTGATTTATTACCAAAATAATGTGTTCATGTTATCAGTAACTAATTTAGAGTGTTTTTCAGTACACCATGATGTTTCTTTTGAAAATTATATTTACAATAAGCAGGATTTATTCTTCTTCCAATTGATAGGTCACAGCTGTATGATCATGCATAGCGTCCTCGGGTTTTCAATTAGATCCACTCCTTTGCTCATCATGTTGGGTTATAAAAAAGTAAAAAATCTAAATGGCAGTGGTCAAAATGCCGAACTGAAGGCTTCAACATGGTAGTCCAATAGATAATTTCACAGTGGGTCCTTTTAGACTATAGCAGCTATACCCAGGCACCAAGAAAGACGAAACATCTATTTTGACAGAGCTATAAACGTCACCATCTTCACATATAGTCTGTGTCCGGAGCTAAAGCACCTGGTGGCTAAAGGCCATAGACATAGGTGGAATCCAATTTGGCGCTATATAAATAAAACTGAACTGAAAAGTATTGTCTTACATTCTGTATAACTATGTGTTTTTCCTCAGATCACAGGTCTGATCCTCATTACTCTGGGCTTTCTGACCAGCCTGCTCCTTCTGCTCATGTACAAAGCCATGTGGTACGACCAACTTACCTGCCCAGAGGGTTTCATCTTGAAGGTGGGCAGCGTATCCATGTGTGCACAGCGAGCTTCTTTATTTTACAAACACCACGCTTAGCATAAACACATGTCTCGTAACCATGTGTCTGCACACATGCCCACACAGAGTCAGATCCTTCCCCTGATTTATGTTCATTTCCTAACTATGACTAAATTTTAAATTATAGCTTCAACCTACAAAGTAAAAATTTACGTTATGAAATATTTTAAAGCTTTTATTTCTTAGATGGCCGACAGATCCTCATGATATGAGTAATACTGTCACACACACACACACACACACACACACACACACACACACACACACACACACACACACACACACACACACACACACACACACACACACAAACAAACATAGATGTACAAATAGTGATATTTTTTTTAATATGGTTCAAGGAAAGAAAATTATCGGAGATGTTCTATTATCTTCTTGCAGCATAGCAGAGAACAGCTGAAGAAGGTCATAGTCTCATCTTTCTATATCACAAACTTATTACTGTGGAAGTAGTCTGCGTGGAGTACTTCGACAGTCTACAGTGCAGCTCGTCTGGTGTTTTCTTCTCCGCACACTCTCATTTCAGTCACTTCAGGACTAACACAAACTCATCGTCTGCAAACGACACCTTGGAGGCATCGTGCACCAAATCAGCACAACCGCGAATGTTAGTTAAAGGGCCTGTCTCGCAGTGGAAAATGAGAGAGTGGGGTAGATAGAGAGAGAGTGGGGGAAGGAAGGGGAGTGACAGCCTACTTACTGGTCAGGCAGAGATTGGGATGCCCGCTTGTGAATTGTAGGGGTCTTTAATTAGAGCTGAGCGTGACTAAACTGTGATTAAAGGCTTAACGGTGAGGGGGGGAAGCAAGGAAGGGAAGGGGGGGAGGATGGGAGGAGGACCTTCCGGCAAAGCTTTTGAAGTTTTTGCCGGTTACAGTTGCTTTTAGCATTTTCCCCCCTACTAATGTGTTGTTAGAGACATAAAAAGAGGATGGAAGGTGGAGGGTGGTGTAGTCACTGCTGTGCTTTTCAGAGGCTTGACTCCTTGCTTTTAGGGAAGGTCAGGTAGTGAATTCTCCTTAAGGGAAAGACTTGCAAGGTCATGGGCCCTTTTCAAAACACAACCATAAAAGGACGGGCATTCAGTGTCTTGGTTTAATTCCCCCACATAATTTCATATGTATCTTTAATTCTATTAGGTAAATGTGAGTCTAAGGATGTTCTGAAGGATGCTTTAGCCTCAAGTGAAGGCTTATTGGGGATATGAATCTTTAATTATGTTTGTGCACCAAGCATTTAAACACCCTCAACTGTATTACTTTTCTGTCTGTAAAAGTTCTTCACACTCTGATACTTCCTTGTATGTTTAAAAGCTTCAATTATCATCTGGAGTACCTTTTACATATATTGTTTTTTAAATTGTTTTCTTAGCCTCTGAAACAGCATTTGAAAGTAATCTGTATGTGGTTTATTACATGTGGATGTAATACAACTTCCTGAACAGGACTGAAACATGGTTTTACACTTTAACTCTTTCCAGCCCCACCTAATGTATGTGAAATTCAAATGTTCCACTCAGCAGTTTGATGTGCATTGCATGTGAAAACAGGCAACATTCGACCCAGGATTACTTAGTTACTGTCTCAAGCTTCAGAAGCTTCTTCCAAAAGTGCAAAGACAAACAGTAACCTATGACAGCTGCTGGCTTCCATTTTTCAATACATTTTTGTAAGTTGTTCTTGTAGAAAACCAGAATGCTCAAAGCAGCTGCACGCATGATTGAAAATGAAACAACAAGGTGAAACATACAGAAGAGCACGAATATAAATCAGAATGCAATTAAACATTATTTTAGGTAAACTCTATAACAGGCACAGAAAACTATCAGTCATAATTGAATCTGTAATATCTAACTAATATGATGCAAATAAATGGTTCTTTATCCCCATGGACTGTGCTTTCCTAGTCATAAAACAGATTGCTTCCTATTGGACCAGGTGGAGGAAATCTGCAGTTTATCTTGACTCAGGATAGCTTTTGTTCTGTGATGATGATGTCAAATCAGTGTGTGAGTAATACTGAAAACACCAAAGCTGTTTGTATATTTCCCTCTAACAGCAGAAGCACTGCACCCCTGCAGCTCTGGAGATGTACTACACAGAACAGCAGGAGCAGGAGCAAGGTGTGCACGGCGGCACCAACGCCGGACTGTACGCTGCTCTCAGCCACCTAAATCAGGTCAAGAGGAGCGGACCTGAGCTGCCATCGCCATGGTTACCAGTCATCAGCGCTTTGAAGGAGGCTGAGGTGACCAAACCAGGCAGCGAACCGCTGAAAGGAGTGCTGGAAGCAGATGAGTGAAGAATGTGTAGGGGAGAAAATGACAATGAGGGGCATGGTGGATGTTATGTTACTTTATTTTTCGTCTGTGTGTGCGTGTTTGGATTTTTTTTTCCTCCCTCAGACAGCTCACTGAATCACTCGCTTATACTGGTGCGCCAACGTAAAGGCATGCGTGCGTGTGGTGAGTTCTTGTGGTTAAAGGCAGGAATGTGCATGACTTTTACAGCGTTACTGAGTCATGACTAAAGTCTGGATCCGGCGTGTGTGTCCGCACTCATGTAAATACTGTTCACTGTTCATGCTTACATTAGTATGAGCTCATGTGTGCATGTTTGCATTCATGTGTGGTGTATATACGTATATACTGGGTAATATGTGTACTCATCTGAGTGAGTTGGAGGTGAGAGAAGAGAAGCAAGGCGAGAACTTGCAGTGAGAACTGAAGATAAGTTTTTAATGAGTTTCCCCTCATTGCGCTGCCTTGTTATCTTGCCTCGTCTTCTGATTTAGTCTTAGAGCAGAATGTATGAAGTCATTATTGAATGTGCACATAATTTGACTATTAAGACATTTTCCATTTTACTGAATTTAGTTGACCCCACATCTTATTATGTCTAGACTTTTAATTGCAGTTGTGTAAGGTTAAAGCCAAATTCGGATTTTGGGAAACAGTTTTGTCATAATGGGTTATTGGCTTTGTAATTCATTTCCAGAAAAGTTCACTTAATCAGTATTAATTAAATACAAAACACAATTAAGTATGCATCACTTAAACATGCTGTTTGTTTTCTGAATCCACTCCTCATTTGATGACTCTTGTTATGTCACATTATGATGTGAGCTACTTTCTGTAATGATAGATACAGCTTAAGAGCCTTTAATGTATGATTACAAACAAAACCTGTACTGTATGTTCATGTAGGTACACTTATTGTGAACAGTAGCCAATTACATGACGTTCTGTTTTCGTTCTTGTTTAACTTATGTTGCTATAAATATTGTGTAAAAGCCTTTATGGTGAACACAGGGTTAACTTATCACAATCCTGATGTAATCCTGATGTATGAATAAGCTGCTCTAACCATACAGTAGATATTATAAGTGCTAATTATGTGTTAAAAGCGTCTATGTTTTTTAAATGTATTTAATTAACAAATAATATATCTGTACAGTATTTAATGTGTCTTGACTCTAAGGTTTAGTTTGGAAAATTGCCAATGTAAGAAGTATGAAGAATTTCTCTTGACTTTTCTTTATGTCTCATTCATTTTTTTTCCTTTTTTTCTCCAAATGGCATTAATCTTATTTTGGAACAGAACTTTTCATGTGAGTCGGATGAATCTGAGATCACAGCACAGCTTGTTTCCAGTGGTTTAACTGCCAAACATTTACATCAGGCACATCTGTTCTGATGTCACCGACTGAACAGAAATAAATGTCTGAAGTGTTGAGTTCTCTCACTCAGAACCGGCAATGATGATTTTGAGTCATTGCTACTAATGAATTGAATTAATAACTTAACATCACTGATGATATTTTAGAAACAGTCATTAGGTGTTTCTATCCTCCGCAGTAAAAGTTGTCCTTGTCAGAGGTTTCAAACATAGTCTTGGCTTATGGTTGATTATCTATTATCTATTATTCTGTGTAAAACAGTTTTACCAATAATAAGTTAATATGCACTCACTGGCCACATTCTTACCTACACCTGTTCAACTGCTCGTTAACACAAATATCACATGGCAGCAATTCAAAGCATGTAGACATGTAGACATGCTCAAGACGAACAGCCAAAGTTCAAACTGAGCTTCAGAATGGGGAAGAAAGTTAAATTATTTTAAACATGGCATAGTGTTTGGCTGGTCTGAGTATTTTAGCAACTGTTGATCTACTATGATTTTCCCACATAATTATCTCAAGGTTTTATGGTTGGAAAAAAGAGAAAAAAATCCAGCGAGCATCAGTTCTCTGTGTGAAAATGACGTTGATGTTACAGCAACTCAAATATCCACTTGTTGCAAAGGAAATATGCAGAAGAGCATCTCTGAATGTACAACACATCAAACCTTGAAGCAGATGGGCTTCACCAGCAGAAGAGCACAGTGGGTGCCACTCTTGTCAGCTAAGAACAGGAAATTGAGGTTGCAGCTCACGCTGACTCACCAAACTTGGACAACTGAAGAAAAATGTTGCCTGGTCTGATGAGTCTAAATTTTAGCTGTGACATTTGGTTGGTAGGGTCAAAATTTGATGAGAACAACATGAAAGCATGGATCCATCCTGCCTTATATCAGTGGTCAGTGTAATGATGTGAATACTTCGGGTCACTTAGTAACAACTGTGGATTGTGTTAAATGTGGAGTAACTGTGTGACACAATCATGTCAATATGGAGCAAAATTTCTAATGAATGTTTCTAGCTGAATTCATGAACTCAGGCACTTCTTAAGGGAAAATTGGGTCCAACCCAGTACTAGCACAGGTGTGCATAGTACAGTGGCTGGTGAGTGTATATGGTATTTCAGTGGATGTAATGCAATCATTTTAATGCACAAAACCAAAGATAGTAATTAGGCACTATTAAGGTATCAGATCTTCACTTGACAGTATTTTGCCTAAAATAAGTTATGATAGCAATATTACCATAACAGCTATAAATAACATATTATCATTCAAATTTAGCTTATCTTTAATGTATGGTTTTTGTTTTTTTTGTAAATGGTTATTGTTTTGTTTTTTTTTCTTTTCTCCTTTAATTTTATGCTTTGGTAGCCACACGCTGTGGTGTTGACTAGTAACTAATAATTACTTTTATCTTTTTACTAATTACTAGTGTTTTTTCATCCCCCTATTGTATAAAGTGTAACACAGTTACTGGATTATTTGTATATTGTATTATTAACATGAAATCAATATGGTATTCTATCTCACGTGTTAACACAAGGACATCCTCACAGAACTTGCAAACTAGCAACTTCAAACTTTGTTAAATGTATGGTTACATTGTAACCTTGGTTCTCCGAGTTAGAGACTATCGCTCCTCTCCGTTACATATGTAACGGACTTTCACTAGTACAAACTAGATAAATAAAACAGGACCTCATGTCACACAAATGTTATAAATATTCTTTAAGTAATCATTATTATTATTATTATTATTATTATTATTTTTGCTTCATTTTATCAAGCTAATGAGTCACTAAACAGGTTTTATAGTGAGTTTGTTTCTGAAAATAAATCAGAGACAGCTTGTAATTGTTCCTTCAGTTATTCTTGAGTAACTTTTGTGACACATTTTACTTATAAAACATGCATATAATTTCCCCATGGGGATCAATAAAGTATCCATTATTATATAGCCAAGTATATTTTAAATACAGAACTGCTCTTTGTGACTAAATATTTCTGTAAAGACACTTTGAATGCTTTCCACACATTCCTGCTTTTTGAGCTACATAGGAAAAAGGGATCAGTGCATATTTTTTAATATTTAAAAAATGTAATCTTGAATTACCGGCAGAAGAAAAATGTTCGGCTCCGTTTACACTCTGTTGCTCAAAGATGATCAGTATGCATAGAATTCAAAATATGACTCTTTCCATCTCCTCAAACTTTAGTTTAGCAATTCAAAGCCAAGCCACATCCTCTTATTATCTCTCTTTGCTGGGTTCACTGCTGTGAGCCTGTCTGCATCTCATTTACACTCACATATTTTCACACCATCGCTGTAAACCCAGGGATGTGTGGCTCAAAGACTTGAAGGTGTGTGTGTGTGTGTGTGTGTGTGTGTGTGTGTGTGTGTGTGTGTGTGTGTGAATATGAAGCCATTAACCTAAAGTTATGTGTTTGATAAAGTTTATGTGCAACTTGTGTCTGTTACAGTATATTTAAGCCTTCATGTGGTATGTGTGTGTGCATGTGTGTGTGCGTGTGTGTGAGCGAGTGAGTGAGAGAGAGACGCTGTGCTTAGGTTGTTAATTAAATCTACATTACACCCTGTTTACCCTTTAGGGTCCTTTTTTTTCTCCTCCTCACTGTTGTTGCTGAGTGACATACTTTGAGATGCTGTTGGCCCAGGGCATGGAATTAAATAAAGTGCTAAAAAATATTTATTGGTGCATTTAAAGGTCCCATGCTTGGTCAAGGCATAGCATGTTGTGCCAAAAGGGCTTAGATTCAGGGCCTGAGGAAAATCACGTAAAATCAGCCGAGTAGTCACGTAAAGGCGGCCAAGCCTATTTTTCCTGCTTTATAGCATCAACAGATCTGAACAGTAAAATAGCAGGTTGGCTTTTTAATTTGTTCTGGCCATTTGGAGTCCCCCCACCCTTCCCCTGCGTTCCCCCTGAAGATCGTGAGGGAGGCCATGCCAAGAGTTATTTAGCTGTTAGTGTCGCACCAGAACTACATTCCTCTGACTTCTGATGTCACTGATGTAAGTACTTTCTTCCATGTTTGTGTGCCGCTCAGGCTGCAGTGTCAGCTTTTCAAGAAAAAAGAGTAAGCAAAGGTAGGTGTGGCTCCAAAAGACAGAGAGAAGGAGCAACATCTACTGATCAGTCATTACTTAAAAACCTGTTATTGTTGTTGGTCCTCCTCGTGCTGCTATAATATCACCAATCAATCTGGGCATGGATATAGGAAATCTGGCAACCCATCCAACAAGATAGGGTTTATACACAGACAGACAGGGCCCATTTGGGTCACTCCACTGCATCCAGAGGATGATCGATCAGATTTGGATCTGAGGAGTTTCAAAACAACACCTTGTTTTCCTCATGCCGACCCTGCGCGGTTCTGCCTTTTTTTTTGCATGTCTTAGGGTGCATTATCCCTCTCAAGAGAAAGGCATGTGGACTGGCAATTTTCTAGTTTTATTGAGCACTCAAAGCACTTTACACCACAAGCCACACTCACCCATTTGCACACACATTCATGAAGGGGGCATCCCAGGGCAACAGCATTGTTAAGACAGAAACGTATGGCAAAGTAAAATCCCCACCAGGACCTAAGGATTCCCAGCAGAGCTTTGCTTAATAAAAAGATGATCAGTATTAATTGTGTAACCTATCAATTTTACCTGTTGTGTCTCGATGTACACTGAGCAGCAATACATTAGTTGTCAGTTTTTTTTGATAACATGACAGGTACAGGAGAGGTTCTCCTGTTGAGTTTTCGCCAAGGCAGCCAGCGGAGATTCAGAAGGAGTCCAAGTGAAGAAAAAGAGCCTTGCTCTGCTTCAAAGGTGCTGATTGGTTGATTTGGTTCATTCAGACATCATGTTTTCAGCTCACTCTTCATGTTGAGCAACGCCAACCAGTTGTTTACTATATACATGCACAAATCTGCCAATCTTTTGCTTTATAAAAATAAACTATTTATCTGATTTCAAACTGATTAACTGCTCTTAAATATGAACAATCATGGTCTCTCAATAGAAATAGACATCAGCAGGAAGCATAAAGAATTTCAGACATGTGGATATAGAAATACTTCAAGCAAAGTGTAATTTTTAGTTGGGAAAATTGTGGTTTTGTCTACATTTTTGATTTCATGTAAATGTTTCATGGCATGCAACTTGTAAAAAAAACCCAAAACCCAACAACAAACTAGTGCTGTCAGCGTTAATCTCGTTAAAATGAAGTTAACACCATAACCGTTACTGCAGATCGCCCCATGCGTGGCATCAACACATTAACGAGCTAACCGTGTTAACAGACATGTTCTAATTTTATTTCGTTTGAACTGTTGTTATACTGGTTCTTATACGTTATTTAATATATTCTGTCCTGCTAACAACATAATTTCATTCCTCCATTGTTTATACATACAATAAATAGATATAATAAGTAAAAATATTTCAGTCTATTGTTGATTTCCCATTTTATGTTAATCAATAATAAAATAGATCAAATAAAGCTGGCGCAGTTCATCTGCCAGCAGGAAGTTGTTGGTTTACATACCAAAGTATTCTTGGGCAAGATACTGAACTGCAATTTGCTCCTGATGTGTTCACTGGAGTGTGAATGTTAGATACAAAGCATTAGAAGTGCATGGTTGAATGTTTGTGTCTGAATGGGTGAATGAGGCTGGTAGTATAAAGTGCTCTGAGTGCTCAAGCAGTAGTAGAGTAGAAAAGCGCCATTTAAGAACCAGTTCATTTACCAGTTAACAAAACACATCAAAGGGGAAATCCTTGTCTCTACCTGCTCAAACACATGTGACTAATCATGTGACCATTTTTGCACGTTTTGTTGCAAGGTGGAGTGTCTCTCTTCCTGTTCACAGTCAGCAAAGAACTTATTTTGTCCGTTAGCTGGGCCATTAAAGCATTTTAACTTTTAGAAGTTGGACGACGGGGCAAATGAGGATGACAAAACAAGACAGCAAAGAAAATGAGGACAAACAGAAGAAAAGAGAAAGAGCAGATGAGAGGCGGCCAGGCCTGGGAAGTGTAGGTGGGGGGTGAGGGTTTGAGCAGAAGAAGAGGAGGCGGTAGAGGCCAAGAGGCATGGAGGAGGTAGTGGTGGAGGAGGAGGGTGAATCCAAGCTGACCCCTGTGTCTGTGTGTGTTGTTGTGTGTCTCAGTGGGTTTCCTCTGCCCTGGCGCCAGCTGGAAATGCCTCCACTAAGCAGAGGCAGTACACACATCATCCTCCATTCACCGCCATTCAGCCCCCTTTGATGAGAGTAACACTATACATGCTCAGCGAGCCTCACAGATCCTATCAAGCTGCTGTTTAAAGGGCATGAGCTAGAGCCGAGGCAGCTGATCATAACTTATCGAGCGCTCGAACGCGCTGTCATCCAGTTTTGTTGTCCCGCGGAGATAATAAGAGCAAGGACGATTGAGTAGGCTTTGTAATTGGAGTGATGTACTTACAGTGGTAGAGGTTTCATGAGGTACGCTGCCACCTAGGGGTCATCTCCCATTGTTGCAAAGAGGGATGTTCTTTCTGCGTATTTTGAACCACTAGCTTGATAAGCAGAATCAAGATGGTTTACGTTTGCCTAAAAGTGTTTGAAATCACTAAAAAAAAGATGTTTTATTGCCCTTCTTTGTTTTCCACTTTACAAGTGTAATTATGCCTTTTGAACCATAGCTTGAATACCTGCTATCAGATTAGGAACAGTTGCCCTTTTAAAGTTAATCCTCATGATGGTCTTTTTAAAATGACTCAATAGCCATGAAATTAGTCATTAGTTTTGTTTTCCTGCCGTGATGTTGCCCTCATGCAACAAAGACCTCGCCAGTAAACAATTATCCGACCTACACAGCGAGGTAAAGGCCCAAAGCTGCAGCCCAGACATGCCGTGAGGAAGAAAAACAACCGGCTTTGCTTAACTTAGCTTTAGTTTGCTTTGTTCTGGCCATTAAGGAGCTGAAATATTGTCATTACTCATAGACCAAATCATTTTACGACATCCTGTAATTAAGCTTTAAGCTAATAGGTTAATGAGACAAACGAAGTTTGAATGCTTAAAGTTGGTTTCTATTAGTGATGCCATTGCTGGGTGAAGCACAATGCTGCATGCTTTGCACACTCACACACGCGCACATATACACACACATGCATGCAACACAAACAGAGAACAGGCTGGTTTGATTTAGGTTTTGTGGTTCCCTCCTGGTTTAGCCTCAGACAGGACCAGAGACCAGTTCAGCCTGAGCCTGGCCGTCTCTGCTAAGCTTCAAGTTGAAACCCTCCAAATTGGGTTTAATCTGTGTTTTGCTTTGCCAATTATCGACCCGCAGAGTTGCATGGCAAATGGGGATGAATGATCTTTAGATGGGCCTGGTTGAGAGGAAGGTCACAATGTGATTAATGGTGATCTGTTGAATGCATGACTCGGCTCGCTAGCTCTCGTACAGGATGAGTTATCGGCAAACGAACATCTGCAGGACAAATGTAAAGTGTGATGAGGCAGAAATATCACTTGATGCTTAAGGAAATGTGTAGAAAACTGTTCCTAAAAGCCAAAGTGTCTTTACATTTGTTTTTCAATCAAGCTATGCAGACAAGCTCTGGTTTCATCTATTACCAGAGCTGTGCCATCAGTTTTATGGCGATTTATGCTGTCTGTGTTTGCTATTTATTATAATCAATGGTGTTCATGTCACGTTGAAATCATAGTAAGACACTCATAAAAGCAACATGACATCATTTGCACAACTCTGGATACTTTTAATCATTTTTACTATTGCTCCCAATGGGGCATCCACATATTTTGCAGGTGGAAACAGTCTTATTTTGGTGTTAGACTTCAACATAAAGTCTAAATTACACACTGATGTACTAGAACACAGATAGAAGAGTCGAACATCTGCAGACTGAAAACCCATCTGATCCTTGTGGCTCTTTTGTGTCTGTACTTGAGTGGTTTTAATGTCTCTGTGTCACCCGATCTTTGTTTTATGTGTGTTCCTGAATAATGGTTGGCTGTTCTGACATGACTGAACAGGAAAATCTCCATAGTGGTCTGTTTTTATAATCTACATTTCTTGATTATTAGAATAAAAAAAAAAAGACAAATTCCCCTCTGTTAGGTCACATCACAGGATTTTTATTACTTCAATCGAGGAACCAACCCAATTTATTCTCAATTGATTCTAACTTGAGTGAAAGGCGGAAATGTTATTATTCCTTCAGATCAATTTTATGTCCAGTGTTATCCTTGTAAAGACACCAGAGAGGACATTAAATGTAAATTGTATTGCTGTAATTCAACAAATAAAGATCATGTCACATTATTGAGGCAGTAAAGTTATTCTAGCAGTTTCTGATTAACTGTTTGTGGTGCACTAATTAGTTTTACTTTAAGAGGCTTGCCTTTTTTTCTTCTTTTGCCTTTGTGATGTTATGAGTAACAAACACTTCCATCTCAGTCTGTTACTGTTGTCTTAGTTTGCGGTATTCCTGTCTGTCTGTGGGATTCTCCAATTCTTTATTTCAGGATGTTCTCACTGACCTTTTTCTCCCTCTGGGTGTCTTCATCTTTTTTCTCTGCTGGTGTCAGTGTTGACACACAAAGCATATTTGGGATTCCATCATTTAATTAAAGGAACACAAAGTTCATATTGAATTACTCATTGCACTTCACCGTACCAGAACTCTCAGTGTTGATTATTTTTTGTTTGTCCTTTAAAGCACACAAAACATTTAATAAAATAGAAATAGCATTTCATCTCTGTGACCTCGTGCAATACTTACTTTCTGCCTTGAGTGTCCCCAGTGTCAGTGTGAAATCTCTTCAGTATGTAGTGCCCTGTGGCAAAAAAATGACTTTGAGAGTCGTAGAAATTGTATCAATATGCCTGTTTGTGCCGGAGAAAGGCGATCCCTTTTTTTTTTAGCGTGCATGCTGTTATCATTTAGGAGCAAGTGAATAACAACATGATTTTGGATCCAGTGTCATTTATTCTGCTTTGTCATCACTTCACTGTCATGGTTTAAAACTCTGCCCACAAAGGGAAAATAATTGGTTTCCCACAATCCTTCTTCAATGCAAAACTGTTGTGTTAGATTAAATAGTCACTGACAAATAATGTAAAATCAATACAGTATGAACAAATTAGTACTTTGATGAAAGATGAAACTGCCACCAATGCTCTTTCTTGCAACTTTAAGAACAGCCTCTTCCCTCTGTTTCATATGCCTCTCCACCGTCTTTCACCACATGCAGCTTGGTAATTTTTATGTTATACTGCTCGCAGGCACAACCAAACAATCAAAAACAAAACCTGTGCAAGTCAAGATATTCATAAGCAAACTGAATTACAGCTCACTGTTACTGTAGTTCTCCCATCAACTAATTTTTCATGGGTTTTTCTTCATGACCCTAAAACCAAGAGCAGTTTTGAAAGATAGAATTTGTTTTCCAGGTCCAGACCACTGAACAGGGGTGTGGCTACAAATTCTGGGACCCCTGACAAACTTCTCACAACCCCCAACAAGTTTCTAATCCCTGACATGTTCCAGGGAACCAGTCCAGCCTCTGGGTTTCCCGAAAAGGGTGTCACAGCCCAAGAACCATCGCTTATCCTCCCAAACCAAATGAATTTATTCAACATTTTTGTATCAATGTTTGAGCAGCCACTAAGAAACATCTCTGTTCTGCTTAGGAATGTCAAATATTTTAGTATTTTGTGGGGTAGAAACGCACATTTTCAAGACAGTAATCTGTCCTGATGTGTTAGTGGAATATCAGAATTTACCGCAAGCTGAGCTTTGCCCAAAATCACCCACTGCAAAGTATTTTCATCAACATGTGAGAAACAATCCTCATCTTTAAAATTCTGTCATTTTCTCCAATGAATTTTAAGCCTCTGAAAATGGGCAACTGTGTATAAAAATGGCTGTAATTTTTAAGAAGTTGATGCAAAAGTTTTTAAAAATCCCTCAAACTAAAGCTGAAAGTCATCACTTTAATTTGATTTAAAGCCTTTGTGGTTGTGCACAGAGGCAAAAATACAAAATTGTGTCATTGCCCAACAAATAAGGTCCTAACTGTTTGCAAGTAAATTAACAAAATGAGTGTTGTGCAGACTATACTCATTGCATTTGCAATTTGACTTCTGCTGTGGTTCACTGCAACAAACGCTCTACTAGGAGGGATGTGTGACCTCCAATATATTTCATAATTATGGTAATTGGTAAATTGCTAAATGGTAATTAGAAAAAAAAAAGCTTTTGGTGTACTTGTTGCACAGGGAATTTTTCACTTTACTGCAATAACGTTCATTTATTTGTTGTCTAATTCTATTTTCACAATCCTCTAATTACTTAGCTCACTGCGTTGTTGGGTGTGTACTAGTTGTATGAGACATAAAGGTCTTTTCAACGGCGGTGTGGCAGGTGGATCCGCTGCACTACTCCCAAATTCAAAGGTCCAACCAAACCTCAGTGAAGCAGCATCTGGACTTCTGCTCTACAATGTCATAATCATTTAGGGCCTCAGTTAACAGGCAGCTATGACATGGATTTTTACAGGATTAGCTTTGATTGTCACTGATGACAGATTCCCCAAAATCCCTCAGTGGGGCAACTCAGGGCCACTTACACAGTGGTTCAACTGTCAGCAAACCCCACTGAGATCCAGTTAAAGCTGATACAGAGCTCACTCACACTGCACAACACAATCCTGCTTTTTTGTTGTTAGGCAACCACGGTTTCACCAGAGGCTTATCTCGCTGCCTGTGGATGATGTATCATTATTGTCCCTTATAAAAGGAATGGAAATGTCACTGTCAATTTGAGGTGATG
The DNA here is from genome assembly GCF_964374335.1 of Astatotilapia calliptera. Lineage (NCBI taxonomy): Eukaryota > Metazoa > Chordata > Actinopteri > Cichliformes > Cichlidae > Astatotilapia > Astatotilapia calliptera. The sequence continues at coordinate 12,532,394 of NC_137427.1, read as the reverse complement.
TTTCAGGCTCCTGTTACATGGTTTACTACGGAAGCCAAATGTGAGACAATTAAACGTTGAAAAACCTTATTGATATTTACTGAGTAGGATTTTTAGAGCAAAGGGGTTATTAAAAGAATCTCCCCTTAACCTCATTATGTTTAAAAAAAAAGAAAAGAAAAAAAGATGTCATGTCATGTGCTCATTGCCTCACAGTGGCCTAATTCTTGACATGTTTTCACCCCTCACTTCATTTGACAGTGGTCATAACTGCAGAGAAAACAAAGAAATACTTTAAGGAAACACCATAAATTTGGAAAGGATGATGAACAACTGTCAACAAATAATGACAGTCGCTATTAAAACCGAAGCGACCCTCTCGCCACAAGCCTCTCTGGAGGGGGACGAGGAAGCCAAGAATAAATTGCCTGTCTGTAGTCATTTGAATGCAACATTTAGCTGTGATTTATGTGAAGGCAGAAAGGCATTATGAGAAAACATTTTCCAAGTGCAACAGCTTGCAGCAATTTACATTATATGGGGGGAAAACCGCTGAAACAAATATTTGACTGGCCTCCTATAATGAAATGGATATATTTATACACACTGAATTGAGTCAAAGGCTCTGTAACGAACGCACGGCTTCACCAAAGGACCTTGCTGCGTTCTTGTAGTAAACATTTTACTGATGCTTCAGGGGCCTCCAATGAAAGTTATTAGAGCCATAATTCTTCCAGCGGGCCAAGAGATACAACGATAATCCACATGAAGAGAGAGAAGATATGCTAGAGGGACTCTATTTGTATCAGGGACAGAAAGAGATTCAGAGATTTACAAATTCAATTTAAATTACCTTTAAGCTGAAATACATTTTCTTTGCTCTTCCAATTACTGCACTGACTGTGCAACTCTTTGATGGCCCACATTTCCTCTTCTGCAAACAGAAACGTTTGTTTATTTGCAGCCTGCTCAACTTCAATAAAATCTTTTGCATACAATTAAAGCCATGATACGTAAATGTGACGGGTAAATTAAACGCTGAACCTGGTAGTGTGTTTAAAGCTGAGTTAGTCAACTTTTTATATTAACTTTGTAACAAATAAAAGGTAATGAACCAATAGAAATAGAGCACTCAGCTTTGAGCTTCCCCTTATGTTTCAGAGCATTTTAGTATCTTTGGTTTTGTGACTTGCAGCTTTGAGTTTTTCTGATTATGACAAATCAGAGCCAGCAACAGAGTCAGTATCCAACTGAAACTCACTGGGACTTGTACATATAATACTACTTATCAACATATTATGACAGGACAAGAAGTGAACAATTTCATCTTGTTGTGTTTAGAGCATGTTATGCTTTCCTCCGAAATCCAGTAAAAGCTACAAAAATCTCCTAATTCACCTTTAAAGTTGATTACTTGGCATAGGACTTGTTTTCCCCTCATATTAAAAGGAAGACTTAAAAAAAGAGCCTTTAAAGGTCGAGAATAAAATTTATAGGACATGCATTTTAACTAATTAGTGTTAAACTAAAATCGGAACAATTAAATAATTAAACATTATTTCTTGGGCATGTTCAACATTTTTGTTTCTAAATTATTCCTGCTGCCTCCCTGTTTCAGAGCTAGAAAGTAAACCACAGTAAGTGTTACCAGTAAACTTGTGAAATTTTTTTTTCAAATTGGCGAGATGACGTGTTACAGATGGTTACGACTGATAAACAACTATCTTGTCTGTACAGCATGAATGAAGCCACACACACACATACTTGAAACACGTTTGTTTGCGAGCATACAGAACCTCAACACTCCCCGTGCACAGGCGAGAAGACGAACAGAGCACTCTAATTAATATGTCACACAAAAAATATTTTAATGACTTACAAATGGGGGTGACTGCACGCTGCCCTGTGCCATTTATTTACAGTGAGGCTGAGACTTACTGGCATGAGGCAGCACATACAGCAAATTCTTAGACGTCTAAATTAGAGGGGGCCTGAAGTGTCGCGGCTTCAGATACATGTGTGTAACCCCTGTGGTCTCCAAGCCCCCTCCTTCCAATCTGTGTCTTCCTTAATCAGTGCCAAATGGAGACTTCTTTTTTCCTCTCTTACCCTGCTTGGAAGACAGAAGCAGCCATACAGAGAGGGGAAGGAAGTCATTGTATTCAATGAGAGCCTTCCATTTTTAGTTTTTACCGTCCTCCCCCTTACCTTCCACATAAATGCAGCAACTCTCACAATTACCAAGGCTTTCATGTGTCTCAGTGAGCAGTTAGTGGGGAAGGAGGACCGTCTGCTTATAAGTTAGTGGCATTTGTTTAGGAGCTGTGGGTTGCTAAATTCTGAATGCAGCAAAATCAAGACACTCTATGTTTTCTTATTTTTCCTAATAATGTGATTATTAAAAAAAAGGAACTTCAAAAGTAAGCTAGACTAGCGCATCTTTGCCCATATCGGGGGCAAAAAGCTTTCAGAGGTGCTCTTTAAAGTGAACATGTTGGACGGATGGACCGAGCAGCCATTACTGCACTTTTAATCTCATTTGCACCTAATGCCACAGTAAAAGAATTCCACACTTCACCCAGCATATGCTAGTGATTATTAATTAGTGTTTTGCCTGAATTTTAATAAGAGGGAGAACCAGTAAAAACCCTCACCCTCATACCCAAGGCAAATGCCTACAATTAAAGTTTACTATGTGTTTGTTTTTCAATAGTTTTTTTTCCTTCCTTTTTTATGCTCGGCTGATGCAACAGTTTGGCAGACATACGTGCGGAGCGGCTAAAGTTTCTCACAGAGCCGCAACGAGCCCGAACAGAGAAGAGTGACGTTCAAAGGAGCAAGTGAATTGGCCAAGGTGAAGAGGGGGATGTGACAGACATGTCAGCACGTGGCAAATGTTATCTTAAATCCCAGCCAAAAACATGGGGTCGACAAGACAACAGCAACAAATAATTTGCTTCGGATTTAAACTAATAAATCCATAACTCATAGAAGCACAAATATCTTAAGTAATCCATCCATCCGTTCATGTGTTTATGATATACTGTATAAATTATAGCACAATTTTAAGGGCAATGTGTTAAAAGATAAAGACAGACAAGTGCTTATTTTGGATCATAATTTGCTTCTTTAAAAACTTTTTAGTGTGACCCTTCAAACATGATAGAATCCATATAGTAAAACTGCTAAAGTCTAACTTATTGTCATCATCACATATTGACTGTGCAGCTAAAGCTGTCATAGAGCTCCTTTATTTTCCTGAATCTGTTTAAAAACGTGTTCAAGTGTTCAGTCTTTTCTAATTACAGTTAAAGCTCACAGACTATAGTTTACCTTGACTCAATCCCACACACACCATCTTACTGCCACAGATACTCACTAGAGCATTAAATGTGTATTCATCCACAGCTGAAATAAGTCCCTTCCCCCAAGTTTAACCTGTGAATAAAGTTTAAAAGTTTAAAACAGTTAAAGAAATTATTAAGTTTTAAAAAGACAGAACATCTGCATTGGTCACAAGTTCTAATTTTACTGATATTGAGAAGAATTTGCTGCTACATGTTAGTTATTTGTATTTTGTATGTTGATTGTTGTTATGAGGCACTTTGTGATGCTTATTAAGAAAGGTACTATATACGTTTTTTTTATTTTGCATTAAATAATACATTTGACTTGCTTCCCAACTTTTGCTTCACCCCCCAAAAAACATCCAACTTAAAAGATGTCTCCAAAATTTGACCGCTCAGGCCCAATATTTGCATACATTTCTGTTTACCCGTGTCGAGGAGAGTCCTGCTGGAAACACTGAAGCTTTTGTTGTGTTGCCGTCTCATCCTGGTTGATAGAGCAAACAGGGGGGTACCTCCTTTCATCTCCAGGGGAAATGCAGTCATTCAGCTGATCAACAGAAAGATGTGTGACTCTCCAAAGCGACACTCTGCTCACCCGTATGGTGTCTATGTGCATGCGTGACTGTATGTGTGTGCATGTGTGATAGCGTGTGGGGGTATTACTACCATGGCACTGTCATTTGGCCCTGCTGACATGGCAGAAACCTGTCTGGGTCACAGAGTCAGCTGGCACCAGCGCTAATGGGCCTGGCCTGTGTGTGCATGTGTGTGAATGTGGACGCATGAAGGTCTTGTGTGCGTGCATGCGTGTGTGTGCCAAACACTGCTCTCCGTCGACAATGAGCCGCGTTCTGAAACATGGAGCCGCGTGATGACAGGCCGATCGGCAGGAGACAATGCGCTGTAATTTGTGAGGGGCCTTGCCGTGAGAGGAATGATGGGTAATTAAGAGGAAGACACTGAGAGACACGGTGGGGGCTCGGTTACAGGCAACAGGCCATTGGCTGTGTGTACTGACAAGCCAACAAACCCATCTCTGGTTCTCCAATAACACGCTGGTCTCCGGCTCTGTTTCACACACACACACACACACACACACACACACACACACACACACACACACACACACACACACACACACTGGTCTGCTTACCCTGCTGCCCCAACTACAAACCACATAGTGATAATTTTGTTGTGAGAACATTGCGTCTTTAAAAAAAACAGACATGTTAACTAGTTCAATGTTGTTGCCACAATATCCTCATATTTTTCATGTTTTGATGCACGTTCAATCCAAGTTGGGACATTCCAGAAAGTTGATTGTGTTCATCCGGACGTTTCAGTAGGAGAAACGTTACATCACTCATCCAAGTGACTTCTACAGTCTCAGAGACTGATGAGTGATGAAACGATTGAAACGTCCAGATGAACACAATCAACTTTTTGGAATATTTTTTCATTATCAGTTTTGTTACTTTCTTGCATTTTGAAGCTGTAAGGTTAGAATTATTGACATGTTTTTTGTTTTTCCAGCCATATTTAGAGGTGAGTAAGAGGGGCATCCCATGCAGCTCAGTTAGCAGGCTGGTATCTAGTTTGCTAATTAGTGCTAATTCTAATTCTTAGATGGGCCGTACCTCACAGCGGACCATATTTGTCAGATATTGTTGGATAAAAAAGTGACTTGCATTGGTGGAGCCTCGACAAAATCCAAATGGGTGAGTTATTTAAAAAAATCACCACCTTTATAGTTATTATAAATGAGGAAATTATCTATAGATAACTAAACTATTTGCTGGACAAGGCTGTAAATTGATTGCTGAGATTTTAGCACCTTTGCTATGTCCACCTTTTAACATTAAGACCAGGTAGGAAAAGTAAAGCTTCGCTTGTTGTACTGGGAAGCGGAGAGCAAAAAGACTTTCAGTTGTATATAAGTCTATAGGAAAACAGTCCTCTTTTCCTCACCTCTGTGACCTCAATAAACACTTTACTGATGAGTTTACGGCATCAGCCACTTAGTTTCAGGTCATACAAAACAAAACATGAAGATCATTTTGTAAATTATGGTTGGAAAGGATGATAAACCATTTTGTCAGTCATGAGTCATTAACCCACTGACTGCGGTGGCGTCTTCTTCCGCAGTCATATCTACTACTCACTCATGAACGTTAATTTTGACGGTAAATTTGGATTTAGTCTTAGTCATGCTGGGAAAAAAATGTTTTTTAGCTGTAGTCATAAAGAGAGTTGCTCCACACAGTTTGCGGCCTTATTTTCCTTGATGTCAAATGTGAAAGGTGTCAATACCTCTACTCCCGAGCCTTCAGTCTCATCTTCATGAGCAACAGGGAACACTAGCTCCTGTTTGTCAGGGGAAGATGAAACTTTACTGCACAAGGAAATTACCTCTCAATAGGTAACTTCCAAACTCATCCTGCATTTAACACATCTTAATTAGTCCTGATCGGATCTGGTCTCCCCAGAACATTTTCATCTCATTTTGATTTGTTGATGAAAGTGTCAGTACATTTCTTAATAGTGTTCATCCTTTAGGCTTTATATAGTTATTATCTTGTTTTCGTAAAAAACAAAACAAAATTATCAGTCCGCGAATTAACACTGCTCGTGATGTTAGGCTTCAAAAAGCTAAGATCACGTTGGTGGGGCTTCACAATGGGATGTCACATAGCAATGGGTGATGTCATGTCATTCATGTTTATATATAGTCTTTGTTTTATGATCAACCTCAATCAGCCACTGGAGTAACATATGATATGACAAGATAAAATAAGCCAAATTGTAGGCCCTGGAATAGATGCTGCTTCCAAAAATAAAAGTACAGTTTATTTTATAAATGTTGTAAATAGATTTAAATATTTTTTTCATATCCAAGTTTCTTTTTCTGCATCATGTTTTGTTCTAATTGAACTGTATTTATTTTCTCTTAGATTACTTTATTAATTTTCCCCACTCTTTAAAGCTGCCAGGTATATTTAATGTTTTCTTTTCAAACAATGAATTAAATTGAGCCCTAATTAGATGAATTTATTGTACTTATGTACATGAAACTACACATTTTCTTCTTTCTTTAAAATGAGGCTTTTGTGGGGATTTTGATGAAGATGATAACAGCAGAGGCAGTCATGTGCATGCGCACGTTGTTAACATAAAAAGACAAACAGCAACAGCTATCTGCATTCACTGGCTACTTTATTAAGTACACCTTTTCATATATCTAATCTAACAATCACGCGGCAGCAGCTCATTGCATTTATGCATAAAGACATGGTCAAGACATCCTTCAGAAGTACAAACTGAGCGATAGGAATGGGAGAGAAAGGTGGCTTAAGTGACTTTGAAGGCGCCATGGTTGTTGGTGCCAAATGGGCTGTGTATTTCAGAAACTGCGAATCTACTGGGAATTTGCCCCCACAATGTTCTCTATAGTGTACAGAGAAAATAACCAATTCCCCTTCTGAAAATGTGTTATTGATGCCAGAGGTCAGAGGAGAAAGGCCAGACTTCATCAAGCTGGTATGAACAAGAGAGTAACTCAAATAGGTGGGCACAGCAGCAGAAGACCACACCAGGTGCATTTACTGCCAGCTAAAAACATGAAACTGAGGCAACAAGTTACATGGGCTCACCAACTGATTGAGACTAATGAAGTGAAAAAACACAGTATAGAAGGCGAGTTCAGAAACTCACCATTTAATCAGAAACCCAGTTTACCTAAAAACACGCAGAAGAAACAAAATATTAATGAAAATCAAATAAGGGAGTCATTTTTGCTATACTGATTTATTATTATTATCTTAAATTATGCCCCTTTCTGTTGTAGGAAATAGACTTTAATAAGGACTGTCTTTCACTAGATGAAATTTTGTCAAAATCATGAAAAAGCAGTCTGAAACTTCAAAAGATGACCAGAATGATTTGTGACAACCCTCAGCTCCGCAGTGCTGTGGTCCTAAATCAAAGAACATTGTTTCTTTGTAAGATCTACTGCAACTTAAGGAGAAAGAAACTTAACACCATAATGATATACAAAAGTATATCACTGCAAGCCTTTTTTTTTTAACATTGTCAGTGACAGCAACAGTCAAAAGAGCATTTTCCTTTGAAAGCAAACATCTAAAATCAAGTATACATTTTTACCTTCTGCTTTTTATCTTAAAGTATCTCCAAAACATATATTAAGGCTGCAGCTCTTGCAGAAGAAAAGACTGTGGTTGAAATCCAATACATATGAAAAGAAGCATTTAGCTGTCCAGAAAATCTCAAACATTTTCTCTTTTCTTTGCATTTCTTCTCTTCCTCTGCAAACCTTTTCATCTTATGGAGGTTTCACCGCATTACTACAGAGACCTTAAACCGCAAGACCAAATCCTCAAGGTACACATTGCATAGATTCTGTTCCCACAGACCTTAAAGACCCATATCAGCACATGTCTGCACATCTCTCCCTTACATCTCCCTTGCAGCCTGTAAATCACCGCTCTTGGCCCCATTAAATAAATGTGCTGGAGTCGCTAACTAATTGATAGCGTTACAATCTGAACTGGTTCATAGTGGCACTAAATTGAAAACACAAGGGGAGGAAGACAGGGGGATGCTGGTGGTAAAGGGAGGGAGGAAAGGCTTGTGAGGAGAGAGAAAGAGTACAGCGGAAATATCAACAAGGGACAGAAAGGATTTATATGAGGAGAAGAAAGAAAATATAACAGATAACAAATATGTTGAAGGGAGAACGGTAGGGAGGTCTACCAAGGAAGAAGACATTAAAAGAGAGAGAAGGAAAGGTGAATAGCTACAGAGATACAGAGGAGGAGGTGGAGGACAAGAGAAAGACATCAGGAAGATATGTGGAAAATATTTATATTATGTCCATGTTAAGCTTTTGAAATCAAACAAAACAGGAACTTAGTTTCATGTCATCTATCCATTACATTACAAACAACACTGGGTAAGGACTCAGCAGTAAAGGTTGCTACGTTTTTAACTATTAATCTTGCATCATTGTTTTGTTATTGTAATTTTGTCCGCCTATTAGTTCATAAACATGTTAATTTCTGGGCTTTTTAACATGGGGGTCCATGGGGATTTCCTTTCCAAATGGCAAAGTGGCTCAGAACCGGATCCACCCTGGATATTCTACTGGCTCCATAACAGATTCACAAACTGGGTTCAGTCTGCTTGCATGGTAAAATGGATCAGAAATGAATTAGGATCACAGATCTGGGAAAGATCAGGACTGGATCTGATTTGGATAGGTGACAAAAACAACAGCAGCAGCAGCTGGTTACAAGGTAACATGTCTGTGAAGGTTCTCAGTCATCCAGGTCATCGTAGTCAAAGGAGCTTGCAAAGAAAAGCGTCTGGACTTCTTTAAGTCGCTTGAAGACGTTTCACCTCTCATCCGAGAAGCTTCTTCAGTTCAGTTACAAGGTAACAACATTCTGTCGACTAATGATAGCTTTGAGCAGCCTAAATATCGCACTCTCCCTCTGATGAGCAGTTATATTACATTCCAGTATTTAATGAGAATTTATTCACTAAGTGTCTGTCCAATAATGATAGATCCTTTTAAAAGAAAGTTCTACTGATAGCAGCTAACAGCAGTAATACAGCAGTGCTTGCTGGCAGAAATGTTCAGGATATCTTCAACACCTCACCTCTGTATCGCCGTCATCAGACAGAAGTGAGCTTCACTGACTCATCTACTCAAATCGGACTCCTTTCACAACAGGTATAACTGTCACAGTCATTCATGATTGTGACGATCATGTGATCATGTGGTGGTGGTGTTTGGTAACCACACAAACTACATGTAGCTTGCTTTCTAGACCAAAAAACAAGAAAACGCAACATTAATTAGTTTTCTTTCTTTATTATTGATTTATTTCCTTCATAACAGAGGTTCATTGCTGTTCTAGTTCATTGGCCTGCACCCAAATTTCAGATCCTACTGAATGAAAAATGGATAAAACATGAATATCTCATTTTGGGTTATCTTTAATTGTTTAAACTTTAAAAGCTGGACAATATTTTAGAGGACACAGTGAGAAAAGGAGAGAAAGACAGAGTTGGATGTGAAGAAGCAGAGGGAGCAAAGGTAGTCAGGAGGAGGGGGTTGTTGTCTTTGATCTCAGTGCATGTCTGCAATGCTATTTTCCTTCAAGGCTTCCTGGTAAGTTTCAGTAGACACCAGCGGGTCCACTCTCAGGAATCGGACACTAATGGATCAGTTAAAGGGGCCTATGCTTTATGGCCAGGCTAAGTGTTATCATCTGGGGTTAAAGACACTGACCACAGAGCAAACTTCTGCCTGATAGCTGCTCCTCTGGGGGATTACAGTAGGCTCTTTGCCAGAGTAAAGGTCTAACTGAGAGAAAGTGCTTCTCATTCTTGTTTTGTTTTGGTTTATTTATCTCACTTGGATCTCTCCCTTCATCTCATTCTCTTACCACTCTCCTCCTCTTGTGTCTTTTTACTTTTAGATTGTTCTTTCCGCAGACACACATCAGGGAATACTTCTGTAAAGCCCCCTGAATGCTATTTGAAACCATTTGTCAGCTGTGCAAGACAGAAAGCTGACGATGGATTCCAGAGGTTGAGGTGACCCCTCTCATACAGCAGTTTATCCGTGGGACCTGTCAGGGCCGACTGGTTCAAATATGATCCAGGGCTCGTCAGATAAGGATCACAAAAAAAAGAGACATGCCTCCTAAAGTGATCATTCTCCGCCTGTGTTTTTGTTTAGCGATCAAGCCAAGAGGTGGATTGACAGTCGATACACTGGCTCTAATTGAATGTGATAGCTTCAGTCATTAAGTTAATTGGCAGCTGGTTTTGATCATGACCTGTCACACTCACTGAAAGATTTTATGGCTTAATTTTTGTAGCCAATTGGAAAAGTTCAATCTTGCAACAAATACCACATCCACGAGGGAAGACCATACCTTTCACTTGGGTCTTTTCATCACTTAGTGTTAACAGCATGTGTTGTGCCAAAGTGTCACTACCGAAGCAAAGGTAACACAGAAGCATGTTTTCACCAACTGGGGTCCAGGTGAAGACGATTTCAAATTTTTATTAACTGCTGAAATTTTCAGATTTGTTCCATATGTTGCACTGGTTAACTGTTTCTAAATACAATGCAGTTAATTCTTTGTTTAATAAAAAAAAAAATACAAGACAGTGCAAAACCCTTTACTCGGCAGGTCTGAGGATATTTGTCTCATTGTCAGTAAGCACCATGAAAAACCAAAGCCATGAATGAAGTGGTTTTTATAATCACCTTTCTGCATCCTTTTGGCAAAAAGCATCCTTGCAGTGAACAGTGAACTACACTGCATCACTGGAGGAATATAGAAAGAATGAGTAGGAGCATTTTTAAGAACGAAAAACAAAATCTGCCGTTCTTAACATACAACCTTTAAGCGAGCGAGCTACATCATATATGACCCCAGTCATATATTTATATGCGCCATTGTGACATTTTTAGTCATAAAAATGTTTCCTACTATTAATTTGTCAAGCTACTTCTTCAAAAAGGATTTGGCCCATTGGTGCACCAACAATAATGGAAAGTTATATAGGGTTATTTATTACCCCAGAAATATGTGTGGACTTTTATTAAAATGAGGCTTTTATTATTATTATTTATTTATTTATTTTTTGCAGTTTCACACTTCTAATCACTACATTTTAAAACTTGCAGTATGGCTAACATGATAAATATTGTACATACTGCTGATGTTTGATGAAAATTTTAAAAAAGTTTATTTGATTTGAAGATAGAATATCTTTCATAGATAAAGGGACAACATAAGTATAATATACACAGTTTATGGTGACATTATTTATATGCTGTATCTCACTGCACTACAGGTGATTGTTTTCTTACTCACCACTTTATCACCATTGTCCTCCTTAGCTAACAGAAGAGAGCAGCATTGTATGCTGTTCATTTTCAAGGCTCTACCTCAAAGACTGCCTGCTTATCTCTTCTCTTTTACTCGATTTAAACACAGTCAGTCAGTGCGCCCCAGGGCGGCTGTGGCTACAATGTAGCTTGCCATCACCAGTGTGTGAATGTGTGTGTGTGAATGGGTGGATGACTGGTTGTGTAAAGCGCTTTTGGGTCCTTAGGGACTAGTAAAGCGCTATACAAATACAGGCCATTTACCATTTACTTACAACATAAGTTCGTAGGACTTTTTAACAATACCTGTTAAAGGAATAGTAATTATATAGAGCTTTTATCCTCTAACTGAGCACTCTTTTTACTACAAACCTCATTCACCCTCTTAATTACACAGACATTCACTCAAGGATGTTTTTCTGTATCTAAACACTTTTTTAAAGTTCACTCACACACTCAGACTCTGATGGATGCACATGGGGGCAACTCGGGATTCAGTATTTTGCCAAGGATGCTTTGGCATGCAGACTAGAATTGCCGGGGTGTCGATTCGTCAACCGTGCGTTGGGTTGACGACTCGCTCTACTTCATAGTTTCCTCTTAAATCCAATACTTAGTTTCTTAAAATTGGCACAAAATACAAAAACTACTACTAGTAACTACTATCTGCAATTACTCTTGTACATAATTTTCTTAATTTATGAACCTGCATAATGTGTCCTTATGTGTCTATCCGAATGTTTGTTTACACAGGTCTCTATTGAAAAAGATTTGTTTTTATTGGTTAAATAAAGGATTCAATAAAAATAATATAGTTATTTGAAAAATAGCATGCATATCATAAACATAAACATCCCAGTCATTTATTTTGATCACTAACATAGCTTTGTTACGCGAGGGTTAATAAAGGAACAAGGCAATGGTTTCCCTCATTACACTTAAAGGTCTCCTACAGTGGTTTACTCATACATGGTTTACGACTGAAGTAAACACATACGAAAGATGCAAAAGGGGCCAGTTTCATGAGCAAATCTGAGAGATCATGTCTTTCAAGACCTACAGCAGTCCTTAGATGAAATGTATTTTTTTGTTTATTTTTTTTATACAGTTTCTTAAATAAGGCTTGTTTTGTACTTAGATGTTTATAGAAAAAAGAAAACAACAGACAGATTTAAATTTTGCAGTGCTGTGAGCGTAACCAGCTAAATTTTATTATCTTCTGCTGCACAAAGGTGACAGAAGAAAGCTCAACACGACAAAACTTGGACAATCTCGACAGTTTCATACGGCACCACAAGAGGTAAGTTAAAAAAACACAACAAAAACCAGGCTCATATGCACACTGTCATTTTGGTGAACCAACCAAAGTGAGTTTTCCCAAGATTTTTCTGAGGTGAGATACAATAACACTTACTTATGCTGGCTTGGCTCTGTCGCGTCTGTCAATCAAAGAGTGACAGACTCGACATGAAAAGGTCCTGTGCATACATCAAAACATCCAAGTCAAGGAAAAGTGGGGACCCGTTGTAAAATAGCCAATAACACATGTTTCAAATTGGCCATTGGTTATAGATTGGTTTACAAGGCTGGCTGGTTATCGGCCCAGTGGCGTTTCCCTGTGTTGATAAAGCACCAGGGAGTTGTGGGTCAATTAGTTTGTCAAAGCAGAAATTCCTGCAGAAAGCCAATTAAAGTTGTTGGCCTGTAGTCATGAAGCACACTCTTCCTGTTGACGACTCACGCAGTTATTCTGAGCCCCTGGCAGCCAGTGTAAAACTTTACACTAAGTCCAGTACCATTAAGACAGCGCTTCAGGAGATCTCTATAGTTAGCTGAAATTACTTTGATAAAGTTAAAGCATGTGTGTTTGTGAGAGACTTCCATACAATGCAAATCAGTGATTGAGTTGCTTTATTTTGTTCCTTTAAGTCACTGGAAGGGTATACATAAAGATAAACACAGCATATAAAGAAATAAACAAAATCAAATAGGGTTACAAGAAGTTCAGCTGTTCAAAGGAGCATTTCGTAGACAGATGATTGGAGTGGAGGCCAAAGTGCTGCAAAGGATGACAGGAGATGATTGCAGGGAATCAGTTTTCCACTCTGCTCAGTCTGTCTTTGTCACAATCTCCTCTGAGAGCAAACCTATCTTCTGCAACGAGGAGGATAAACTTTTTAATCTTCTTCCCTTTGCTTCTGAGTGAAAAAAGTGCTCTCTGTCACAAGCTTTTAATATGAAGTCTTTTGTTCGCATACAGGCTGTTGTTTTGGTGACGTGACGCAAGCGGAGCGTAACAGTAAACACTGGTTTGTTGTCAGTGGAGGTTTGGAGATCACTAAAGCCTCCACTGATGGAGCATCTCTGTGAAGGGCAGGAAGGTCATCAGCTGAGTCATGAGCTGAATGATCTGAGAGAGGATATTACTAAGTAGTGCCGAGCTCTTGTTCTGTAATTCTTCTTTTATTACTAACAAAAGCATAAAAAAAACCCCACACCTGTATAGCTGCTTTTGTTTACTGTGAGGTCCACATTAAATCAGCACAATCATCAATTTTGCAGAAAGTGTAAAACTTCAAAGGTGAATCATATAATTGGATCAGATTTAGTCACGCACCTATGAGGGGGATGTCAGTCTGTGTGTCTGTCAGGGGCCCAACACAAAAGAGAGTTGGGTCCTAGGATTTCTATCATCCCTGTAGCTACATACATAACCAATTTATGATTACTTATAAAAAGTCTACAGACATCAGCTGATCCACGCAGACAGGCACAAGAAGTGGCAACCCGGGAGAATACCCCTTTAAAACCCAATTATCCCGTGGAGCCGGTGTCGTTTCAAAGGCCAACAGGAGAAGATTCTGGCCCCCGATAAAGGACACATGTGTTCCATCACACTTAATTGAAGCAGGGTTTCCTGAAAAAGAAACAACCCCGGAGCAATATGACAAAACAAACAGATTTAAGGACATAACAACTGTATTTGTAATAGGAACGTTTTTCATGGTGCATGGAAATTGCTGTTGTGGGGGATATTTCTTTTTCAGAAAGACATTTTCTCATAGTCTAGCACAGCACGTTGAATGTGTGCGAGAGCATTTCTTTTCTTTTCTTTTTTTTTTTTTTTGTTTCACTGGACATCATTCTGTCTTGGAGAGCACACCATGACGATAGGTTTCCAAACCTTCCCAAATTTGATTACAGGTCTGCAAAAACCTCAAACAATGCCGTGGCAAGCATGTCACTTACGGTCACAAGCCAAAGTCCTTCTCTGTTTTATTTTTCCTTCTCTTTGCCTTCTTTTCATCCTTATGATCTGAAGTTAAGAATAAAGACACAAGTCATGTGTTTTAACAGGAAACACGCACAACAAATTTACGGTAAAGAAAAAAAAACTACATTGGGGGAAAAAAAACCCTTGGATTCTGATTTATGTGTAGTGTACATTGGAAACGCAGAATATGGTGGCTTTCATTTTGGAATGAAAACGTTAAAGTAGCATTAGCACGTCTTGATTTGGAAATTTTAATCATTTTTTCATCTTAAAAGTTCAGACTCTTCAAAGTCTGTTGCTCCCAGTGTATTCACATCATCTCTAGGATGTACTTTGCATTTACAATTTCTCATTTACAGGAATAATATTTCCTCTCTGGCACTGGGCCTCATTTTTGGAATCTGTCCCTTTACGTTTAAATCATGTGAACATTAAAGTCTTTCCTTGACTTACAAGACATGACATCTCTGGAAACATACAACCTAGGTCAAAGATGGAGCTCATTAAAAGATTGCACACGACCACAAATTCACTGAGAGAAAAAGGGACGAAGAAAAAAAAATGTTTAGTTAAGTCAGACTTCAGTCATTGGGGGGTGGGGTGGGGGGGCTGCTGTAACTGGCTGCTGGAGATGAGAGACAAAGACAGTTTTGTGCAGACCGCTCATTGAGGCTCTCCTGTCTTACTCAGTTTATCACAGAAAAATTGTGTTTGTTATCGACAATGGCTTTTAACAAGCAGCACAAGCAATAAGGGGATATGACTATGAGGAGATAAAACCTCACAATAATGCACACTGTACTTTCCTCCCTCTGATGTTAAATTGAGACCACATTTTTAAAAAGGTCACATATAATTAAAAGCTGGTGGAGCTATTTGATCATAAACTGTTTTTCCCCTGTTCTCATTTTTTAATCAGCAAATCATTCTTTTCCCCTCATGGCTCAGGTATTTGTACTCAACCTTCAATTACTATTAAACAAACTCATCTAAACCACTCATAATACACGCAATTCAGCAAATGAGCAGCACCTACTGAGTACAAAGAAATCTCAAATTGAGTTGCTCAGTCTTCAGAGCATCTATAGCCAACACTCAGCCGGGCATAATTACAGCTAACTATTTGTCTCATTAACTGCAGTTTGTATCCCATTAAACCGAGCCAGGGAGACACTTAATGACCCCACAGACAAGCAAATTACAGAGTTATTATTGCAAACTTTAATTAGTCTTTACTAGCTGCCTTCAGATTTAGATTTTGTTATTTTTAAGTCTTACTTTTCCAAAGAAATCCATTAGACAGAGGTATAGCTTCACGAGACAATTTTACACATCCCATAACTGCTCAATAATCTCGTTCACTTCATTTGGAGAGCTTTTTAGACCTCTGCTGAATTGCCCAACATCATGATGCAATTTGGGGTTTTTAATCGCCGTTTTAGCAGTTACAGCCTGGCTGTCCGATTTCCTGCAACAAAAGTGTGTAGTGCCATTAGTGCGAGTAATTCCACACAGCAGGCTTCCAGTTGTGGATGTGATCGGACCTGAAGAAAACAACATGCTTCACAATGGAAAACCTGAGCTAATGTCTTCGATCGTCCCAACTTTATTGTGTTTTTTCTGGGGCAATTACACTTTTTAGACATTACGAGGGAGAAGTACCCACAGATGGGATATAATCCCTTGGCTCTGTTATTCAGTATGTTTATGCGAACTTGCTCTGTTTTCAGGTGTGTTTAGTGTTACACCATGTCATACTGAATACCGTGTCCCTTAAGATTTTCTAAATGGGGCTGGTAGAGCGCTGGAAAGTTATTGCAAGGTCAGTGGTGAGTCATGGACCTGATGGCAGGCCACTGGGGAGTGTGGTGTAGTGCTGGGATGGTTTGCTACTGTGTCATTGTTACATTAAGAGATGTCAGGGTCAGACTTTTTAAGTACTTCCACAAAGAATCCCCTTTTCTCTCTGGGCCGGCCAGCACAAGTCATCTTGTGGGCAACCACGCACCTATAGTTAAGTGTATTTTTACATATACCAAGTGCCATATGTCTGACGACATGGAGGCCAACCTCTCCGTTGCGGCCCACTCCAAATTTCAGTCCAGTGCAGAAGTCAAACAAGCAAAGCCACACAGCAGGTCAGATATTGAAAATTGTGCACTTATAGAGGGAAAAGCAAAACAGAGAGACTCCTTGTACTGTTTAAAACTTTGTCTTATATAAACGCAGCCAGAGCTGGGGTGATATCTGATAAAATAGATCAAAATTACATTATTGGCTTTTATAGCCCACTGAAAACATAGCCCAAAGGTATGCTATTTGGCAGAGAGCAGCTCGTAATATGTCTAAGAATTGTTACCATCTGGCTTGACTGCAGGGAATGCTTCTCTCTTAAAAACCTCAAAGTCAAAATGATACAAGTAAAATGCAGCATTCATAACCAGGTTGGCTTTTTATGGATGCCTGTCTACATTGATTTGGCTCCACACTGTCTTGAAGATAACTTGCGCTATTTAGAAGTAATCATTTTTCTTTCTAAAAGTAGGCCTCGTCACATCGCTATAACGGTACAGAGTCCAGATAGAGTGTAAGATTTGAAACGTGCAATTCCTGCGTTAAAGAGGGATTGTTCTTTGTGAAATTTGTTATTTTTGTGCTAAAAAGTGATTGCCAGTATCCTTTTAGTTACAGCCTGCATGGATGATAAGGAAGAAAACAGAGCACCTTCATCAGCTTTGGGTTTGTCTTCACCGGTGAAACCTCGTGAAAAACACAAACGTGGAGTACTGTATGCCTCCGCCTGGGCAGGAAATGTTGTCCTCTGACATTTTAACCCTTTTTTTCTGAACTACACCCTTCTAATTGCACTCCTGTACACAGTTTCAGTCCTCCCATTACCTTATTATGAGATTACAATGTCAATGTGGTCAGACCTGTGACAATTACAGTAAGTGGTGGAGTAATTTTGAGCGTTAAATGTGGTCTTTGTACTGCGTTGCCGCATATTCCCGCGGCCCATCGTGGGTTGAAAGGAGGCGAGTCAAATACATTCCCATGTCTACAATGAGGTGAGCAGGTACACAGATGCATGTGTATGAGCACAGGGTCATATAGGTTATTGATTTATATTAGAAAATGCACATGCACTCGCAAGCTTCTGCGGATTAGGAATGTGTGTGTGTGTGTGTGTGTGTGTGTGTGTGTGTGTGCGCGCGCGTGCGTGTGCGTGGCCAGTGGCATATGAAACATGAATCCCTGTTTAGCAGTGTGAGCCATGGGGGAGACTGAAGGGGGGAGGCTGTTTTCTCAATGCCTCCTTGACCTGTCACTAGTGATGATGTGTGTATGTATATGCATGTGCATGTGAGTGTGTGAGAATCCAGCAGACATCTACAGGGGACAGCCACCCCTTCCACCACCCCCATCTCCTCCCCCGCTGCTGATATCCTCTCATGCCGCCACCACCACCACCACCACCCCTCCCTCCCCACCTCTCTGCCTCCTCTCCTCCCCTCTCCTGGCGCCCTGGTATGAGAGAGAAAGCTGTTGTTAATAAAAAGTTTTCAAAGAATGGGATGAAAAGGGAGGTGAAATTGAGCGGCCCAGGCCGTATTATTTCTTCTCCGTATGGGAGCTGGCCTCTCGCGGTCTCTTCGACGCTCTCGGACCAGGAGGGGGTCGCCAGTTCGGTGACCATTACTGCCCCGGGGCCAAAGCAAATGATTTGCCTCTTTGAGGCTTCAAAGGGGAGCAATTACACTTAAGTAACCAAATGAATAGATAGCCCAGCTTGGCAGCAGTTTGGAGGAAACAGTGGAGCCCTTTGAGGGAAGAGGCACCACACCTTAGGAGTAATATGTAACAGCTCGCATCTCAGGGAGAAAAAAGAGAAGAAGAAAATAAACAAGTAAATATTCTGCCACTGAAATCTGAAGAAAAAAGGTGCTGAAACCTGCCCAAACCAAAACAACAACATCATTTAGAGTGGTTCACCAGTCCAGCCGATAGCGCTTAAAGTAATTGTTGCCTTACAGAAATAGAGACCAACCACTGGCCACTTTGGCTAGCATATCACATAAACACATACTGTATGCAGCATCATAATGTGGCAAATTTGGGAGAAATTAGATACAAAATTGTTATTTTTCCTTCAAATAAGCTGCGCTGCATTTCCATTCATTTGTTTTAGAGCGTTGTTTATCTGAAGTAAGCCTCAGAAAAAGATCCACTCTCTGTGCCACCGAAACAGCGTTTGTTTGCGTGATGCTTATGTTTGTTTTTTCTTGGATGTTGTAATTGCCATTTACACAAAATTTCAAAAAGTCCAAGTGTGCTTGGGAAGACGATGCTAAAACAAGATATAAATCACCCTGGCGTTACACAATGAGCAACATTAATTGCAATCTTGAGAACCATGAATTGCAGTTATGTGAGGGGCACACACATAAAGGCAGCCTCTCCCCACTGATAAAAGGCTTGAAAAAGGCCCTATTGAGTGAAGTGGAGACTGGGAGTTTGGTAGGGGAGCTCACCTGTGGAGAGGAGTCTATAGCTGCATAGAAGGCCCAACAGCTGCCAGGGTTGTAAGTCTAGGCACCTAGCAGAGCTGCAGAATGGGAAATGCAAGAAGCTCTTTCAATCCACTGCCACTTAGTAACAGAAGGCATGTGCCAAACTTGCAGAATGAGAATGAAAACTCCCCCTTCGGAGTTCACTAAATATCAGCAGCGACTTTCTTTTTATCCCCTCCCCTTCTCTCCCCCTCCTTTCTTTTTCTTTTCTCCTTCTACTTTAGTCTATTATAATTCCTCTATAAAAGAACAATGGTTGACTGAAAGACCCCAAACCACAGAGATATACCAACAATCGGCAGGGAGAAGGAAAAAGGGGGGACTCGGCTGAAGTGTGGAAGCCATCAATTACTGAGGGCCTAAAGTTAACATCCCAGCAGGATATGTGCATTAGAATGCAGCTACGGGCAGCAGATGCCTAGCGGAGCGGTCAAAAGAGCATCTCGAGCTCATAAGAGGACATATGCAATGTGGGAGACTCGCCTTCGCTGCCTTGGAATCTACAAAAGAATAGAAAATTAAATTGAATGATGATTGTAGTAGTGGCTGAAAAGGAGCCATTGTGAAGAACTAAATGGAATTATAGGTTTAAATGTGACGAACAACTGACATCTCACATAATAGATGCCATTACACATGGCTGTGGTGCAGTCTCAATAAATCTCACAGATCAGTAGTGAGATTGTATGTGATTGCATTTGAGATTCACAACTGCGGGATTCAACAAGTGGCCCTGTGAGCTCCAGTTGGGTCAAAAATGCACCGTGATTCCTCCATATGCACTGCCCTAACAGGATTTTCCCCTCTCACCACATCTCTCTATTCTGGCTACTCAGCAAGACTCAGCCCTCCAGGCTTCCTTGCACTGCTAATTTACACTAGCCTGCAGGCTACCTTCACAGCCAGGACAGTGCAATTGTATTTTCAGGCTCATTAAGCAATAGCACAAAAAGGGGGAGCTCTTACCCCCCATCTACTTTCTCGACCATGGTCTGTTCAGCGAGTGAAAAGGGGGTGAACAGAGGTGATAAAAGGTGGGATAAAGAAATGAGCGGGGCAGTTAATTATAGTTGTGAGACTCTATTAGGTTTACTGATGTTTACTACATGAGTGTGTTTGGGAGTTAAGTGTAGGAGGATGAGAAGAAGAAGGAGAGCGTGCACAGTTGCTGCTCTCAGTCTTCTGAGAACCAATCCGGCTGCTGGGTAGCAGCCCTATTCAGGACCGAGGCATGCTTATTTATTTGAAAGAGACCCCGCTTTTTAAACTTCCCACCCTCTCCTTTGTTCGACTTCTCATGGGGAGGACTTTGAAATTGTAATCTCAGGATATTCAAACACACATATTTGTTCTGACCTTTGGTGCCTGCAATAACATTATTACTATGAAACAAGCCTTGCCAGCTTGGATCTACAGTGCATGAAACCGCTTTTGACTGCAAAATCTTTGACTTACAATTAGATTCAAAGCAAGATTAGCTAGTAAAGAGACGGACATTTTAAATAAAATAATGAATGGGGCATTTTTAAATCAGCTACATTTACATGAATTTCACATCAATTATGGGGGATGGTTCATTTGCTTGTAAAACATACACTGACAGGAGAAAAAAAATCTAAAGATTCTCACCTGGAAGCAATTGTCAAAAAGAAAATGTGACTATGATTTAGCTTTGTGAGAAAAAAAAATTGTCATCCTTTTTGATATAAATTGTTTTGAACACTTACTGTTTTATTGCTGTGATTATGATTATTTTCCAGTTCAACGAAATGTTATACATACAAATTGTTCCTAATTTACTATAATTGGACCATATGAGTACTGTAAATGTACCTGCATTCAGCCATAAGGATTGAATAATCCTCTCAGTTACACTTTGTGGAAATAATTTGAAAGGAATTATTGATATTTTATCTTGCCCCGCTTAAATATCAGCCGAAACTTTTTTATTACGTAAAACAGAAAATATGATATCGACCAAATTGCTGTAATTTATACAATAGTTACTGGTTTTGGCCTCTCTGGGATTTGAAGCCAGCAGTAAAAGAGAAAATTGATGCTGCTGCCTTAGTTTTTTTCTTCTTCTTCTTCAGATATACTGCATCGCAGCTTTGGCTGCTAAGAGCATATGAGATTGTGGTGACATTCTTCGGTTTGTGAATGAGACCGCAGAGTAGCCACACAAAGTTCCTCGTCCCCAGTGCTCAACCTAACTCGCCCACTTGCATTGTCTCTAGACTTTCCTCAAGAATGTGGATTTCTATGGCCGATGGAAAGCCAGACGAAATTGCCAATTGCATTGTCACCTCTTGAGGTTTTTCTCCTTAACAATCTCTATTGGCAAGAGAGCTCAGGAGGAACCCTCTCAATGAACACAACTGTTTTTGAAGACGCTCAAACGAGTGGTGAGCAGTGCTAGAGATGTTGCTTAAAAATCTAGCCTGTATCAGCTCATGAGCAAGCATTAATTTAAAAGCTGAGTTCAAAATGCAAAATCCCATACCCACTGATGTATGAAATAAACCCTGCTGTTATTTGGTTTGAGTCAAAAAGAGCAGCTATAACACCGCAGGGCACTCCGTCCCCTGATTGTTTTTTTACAGTCCAAAAAAGAAGCCATGATGGAGGCAATTTGCTTCCTTTCCTTTAGCACGGCAAGAATATTTCTCTCATTACCCGACATTCAAACACAGGGCACTCTGATGCCACAAGAGGAAGTGGCTTTGGCAGAAAATGTCAAACTAGCGTTTAAGTGCAGGATTGAAGCCAGTCTGATGTGGACTGGATCAACTTGTTAAGTCAAATTAAAGGTCAAAGATATTTTCCGCAGCACGGAGCAACACAAATAACTGCTTTTTAAACTGCTGTTAAACAAAGAGCGCTGTGCTGGTTGCCGTATGTGAGGAAGCTGAACGGATTAAAGTGTTTGCAGAGGTAGAAATTTTTAAATAATAAATAGTTACCTCTTGGTTTCATGGAGAGATGATGACTACATCATTACGAAGAATGTTCCATTTGATTACATGAAGAGGGTAGCTTTGTTAAACTTCGGCTCAGTATTCCGGTTTTCTTCAGCTAATTTCAGACAAGAAAAGCCAGAGAAAGCAAGATTGGCGTGTTGGGATGTTGCTGAGAGTAACATGCTCCCATGTCTCCATCTGCTCCACACGCTGTCATGTCAGCAAAGTGTCCATCTCGCTGAGGCCTGTAGCTACAGGTCTTTGTGCCACTGTTGACACATCTCACAAGGATTGGGTTCCATGGCTCACTCACTCCTCATAAATGATCTGTTTGTTAGAAGGCCTCGCTACAGTGGGGAATAGACAAATTATTGATGGAAGACAGATGTCAACTCAACAGGAATAACACAGAATCTGCATCCATAGGTTTTTGCACACTTCAATAAGTCTGTATATGTAAAAAAAAATGTTAAAAGAAAGGAAAAAGAAAACTGGTTTATTTGGCTCTATGATTAAAAAAAAGAAAGTTTGACATGAGAGTGACCTTAAAGGTCTACAGCCCTAAACTGTTTTCTCACATAGTTCATTGTGCCACCACCACTTTATGAACTGGATAAATGGTTTCACCTATGAGATTGTTGGAAACGGCCCCCCTGCACATACATGTGAAAAAGTATTCATTTCTGGTGCCAGTTGAGGGGAAAGTGCTTCCCATTGCGCTTGCATCGACCTTGAAGAACAGATCTGCTTTCAAACTCACTAACACCTTCTGACACTGTTCACTCGCCTGCATGCTGTTACAGAAATGTCTTTTGAGGTAGGGGAGAGGGGGCCCAAAGCTAAATACACTGCACCAAACACCAGGGGAGGAGAGGTAAGTGTACTTCTCATGTAGATTTATCTTTGGATGTACCTGTATCAGATGAATCAGCCTGTGCACTCCATGGCCCAACTCTCATCCCCTTCTTGCACGACAGTATGGCGATGAGCAAGAGGGAAGGGGTACACATTTAAACACAAACCAGCTGGGTGACAAGGGGCCAGGGTGTGTGAGGAGACAGAGGACTAGTTTTGTCAGATAGGAAATGAAGGAGCAGACTCAACATCAGGATTTACTCAAGTTGAATGATTAAGCAGGAGTTGTGCCTCTTACCTGATGAGAGGTAAATTCTTACACCTGAGGGCGTTCAGGGGGTCAGCCATCACTGATCTCAATCAAGATTTTTGTCAGTCAAATAATGGTTCTCTGTTAAATTTTTAAAGAAATGTTTGCCAATCATGTGAATTGTATTTAAAGTCAGATGCTGAATCCTATGTGAGGTTCAGCTGTGATACATGGTTATGCACAGGGCAGGTCAAGTCAGTTTACATACCACTGTTATCCAGTTAAGCAACTAGCCTTGGAGGGGGGCTATTAAAGTAATTTGGGGGAGTAAAAGAGGATGGGGAAGTGGAGGGCTTAAGTTCTTGGACTGACCACTAGCTCAGTCCATCTTCACACTAATCCTCCTCTTGTGTATTTGATAGCATTGCTGACTGTGTGAGTTCTCAGTGGGGTCTTGTGTTGGCTTGGAGGCTGCAGTGTGCTGCTGACATGTTTAATGTGATATCAGCTTGGACATGTCAGCGGAGAAGAATTTAGATGTTAATCTTTGTTAAATTT
This sequence comes from Astatotilapia calliptera, assembly GCF_964374335.1. Taxonomy (NCBI): domain Eukaryota; kingdom Metazoa; phylum Chordata; class Actinopteri; order Cichliformes; family Cichlidae; genus Astatotilapia; species Astatotilapia calliptera. Next base: position 12,508,667 of record NC_137427.1, on the reverse strand, counting down.
AAAGGGATTTATACTGTAGTTATTGTTGTGAGCGACAAATCAAACCATGAGGTGTCGCGCCATAGGTATTTCCATATTTATTCAGCTTCTACCTCACTACACATTTACTGTGCTTTTTTATTCTATTTATTTATTCTATTTTATCCTATTTAAAGCACCCCACTCAAAAAAGGATTTATGACAAAACAGTTATAAACTCAGTGATGAACAGAAATTAACTTTATCAACTACAATGGTAAAAACTTCCAAGCTAAGAATACTCATTCAGTATCATGGGTATGTTTCTCATTTTATGAACATTTTCACATTATAATAGTTTCAAAAGGTTTCTTTCTTTTTTAATTTATTTTTTGCTGTAGATTTTTTTTCGCATAACAAAATATGTCCAGATGACTGGAAAAATGAACCCAGACGTGAAACAGTTAACTGTCAGCGCCTGTTTCCACCCAGCTCCATGCACTGGACTATGAAATATTCGGAGGACAATTGGTTAAGTGGAGTTAACCGTTGCCTTTTCTCCCCGAGGTATCTTCCTTTTTGATCCTGCCGAGTCTGGCGCCTTGCAAAACACAACTTGTCTGGCTTATTAAATAGTATGACCTGGAGAAAGAAAACGCCTGTTGCTTCTCAACCGAGGCTATTGTTAAGGAGAAGAGCTCCTGACAGGCCTTAAATTGCTGCAATGCTGTGTGACCAACACTCATACCTAATCAATTTCTATCCTGGCTTCGCACTCTTTCTGATTGGAATTTCTGTTAAGCTGTTTCACTTACTTTTATTTCTATAATATACACTTACGGGCAGGTTATTCATTGACAAATGGATTTGCTTTTATTATATTTAATTTGGGGCACAAAATATATTTTAATCTCTTTGATAAAAGTACGACTTTGATATCGACACGTAACTCATTAGCCCTTGCTCAGCTTTACAGTAAGAGAGTAATTAAACTAATACAACCGATGGAAGTGCTCTGCTAAAGGATGTAAATGGTCAAGAGAGTCCTCCCCACTGGTTAATTGCACTAAAATTGGTCTAAGCTACTTTGTGAGAGCCATCAATAGTCCCGCACCGCATGGGGTCTGTATGATTAACGTCTCCTTCCTTTCAAAGCCTTCTTGATGTTCTCTTGGAAGGCTACAGGCCAATCAAAACCACACTCTGAGACGTCACGAGGCCAACTTGACGAGATGATTGGTCGAAGCAGGGAGGGGGACAGCCCCTGTCCTTTTATAGACGATCCCGTCCAGCGCGTAAAAAGCTACTGGGCACCGCTGACAGCGCAAAGACGCACATTGGACACCGTACCCCTCAGCCACGTAATTCCTCTAAACGGGCCGCACGGAGGTGCATGGCCCCATCCCCTTGTATCATGATGAATCCTGTGCAGGGGTCGCCGTCCCAAGACGCCAAACAGCTTCATCAAAAAGAGGAGACGGATACGGAGAGCGAGGAACTGCAACCCAAAGACATGACAACCGAGAAAGGATACAAACTCCAGCGGAGCAGCCTCCCGTTTAGCGTCGAGTCATTGATTTCCAAGAAGACCACCTGTCGGACTTCTTACTCGTCCTCAGATTTAGCTCTGGTCCTTCCGAAGCCCGTGGCTGGGCAAGGCGAACATCTCTCTCCAAGGACTTTTTACGCGGAGAGGAAGATATCGGCTGAGAGCTCGCAGGGTGTTTCCAGTAGCTCCAGCGAAGACAGTCCACAGTTTTGTGAGAAAGATCAGAGCACTTGGTTCCAGACGTCCTCCTTTTCTACACCTCCCCGTAAGTCCGTCCCTCTGCAGTTATCAGAAACAAAAATAAACTGCATTTATCCACCTCTCTATAGGAGCTGCATAACAAGTTTAACTGTGAGACGCCTTTTTGTTTCCTACACACGTATGATGCGTAAATACTATTTTTATTTGGTCATTTGTTAGGTAAATAAATGCATAACAATGGAAATATGTTTTGCATCTGAGCTCAAGAAACACTCGCTTCTCTGCTGCACCGACCCTTTACCATTTGATGCCATATATGTCTTGTTATCTATAAAATAAATAAATAAATAAATAAATAAATAAATAAAACAACTTTTAAACATTTAAAAAGTCATAAATGAAAGCAGAAAATCTGAGTATGTGCTCAAGCCTTTGATTCCACAAAGATGTGACAGTGTGTGATGCAGGTTATTTTGTCAACATCAATATACTGCAGTGTATTTATCAGTGTGTGTAAGCTGCGTTATGCTGGTGTTTGTATCCAGTGGCGAGGGCTCTTATGTTCACCTGCTGTGACAATCCCGCTTCAGTTAAACTCCGATTTAATCTAACCTCAGCTTTTTCTCTTTGCAATTTCTTTGTGACAGGAAGCTCAAGTCCAACTCAGTGTACTTTAAGGAAGCATAAAAACAACAGGAAACCTCGCACGCCCTTTACTACCTCCCAGCTCCTGGCGCTGGAGCGCAAGTTTCGCCAGAAGCAGTACCTCTCCATCGCAGAGCGAGCCGAGTTCTCCAACTCTCTCAACCTGACGGAGACTCAGGTCAAAATCTGGTTTCAGAACAGGAGGGCCAAAGCCAAGAGACTTCAGGAGGCCGAGCTGGAAAAGTTTAAGTTAGCCTCCAAGCCCGTCCTGCCTGCATTCGCGCTGCCTTTCCCCCTCGGAGCGCACATGAGCTCTCCATCCTGGGGCCCTTCAAACGCCTTCCCGAGACCCAGTCTGCCTGTGCCAGGACTGTTCAGTGGACCCGTCACTTATGGGATGTACTATTTGTCTTAATAATGTTCCTGTGTGTGTGCGTGTGTGCTCTTGGCCACAGCACAATTAAAAAGTTTTGGAGTTTAGACTATTTTCCCCCCAAACTCCAAAACCGAAGACAAATACGACAAGTGGCGAATACCGGTGTATAAACGTGTGCGTAATCGTTCCGAGTGCGGTCACTTGCTCTCATTTTGTGTCCACTTCTGAGAATCGTGGATTCTTGGCCTTAATTTTCTTAAGCAAAACTCCATAAGCAGATGTCATCTACTCACACAGTAGATGACATGCCTTAAATATTTCATCCCAGCCTGTCCTCCGTGCTCTCCAGTAGCAACTGGGCAATTAAATGTGTCCGGATCTAAAGGCAATAATCCTCTAAAGCTGGGGGACATTAATAAAAGCAACAGAAAAGTACTTAATTGGTGTCAGTGCCTTAGGACCCCGAAGTGTACTCTCTTTATCATCACTTGAATTCCTCATTCAAGATATGAATATTTTTTCTGTTATCGGGTAGCGTTGTCCATTTTTGCTGTGTTAATATCTGTATTATTGTCACGATTTCTATCATTCTTTTTAAAGAACGGAGACAGAATTATATTTTAGGAAAAAAATACATGTATTAGTTTTTTTAACCTTCACAACGTGGCCTTTATGGGAGTGATATTAGATTTACTTTGATGAATTTTGCTGTAAATGTAAATAAAATTTGTAGTGTTCTTAAACGTCCTGCAGTCTCGCTTAAAGGGCAGGAGAAGTGGTATTTATTGAATATCTTTGTATCTGTACTGTGTACATACATGAGTCTATCAAAATGTGCAGTAACTTGTAAAAACTGATTTTAGTAAATAAACATTATCCAAGAATTGATAAGTGCTTGACTCACTTTTTTTTTCTGTTAATATCGCCATTGACCTCTGGAGCCTCCGTGTGTTCTGCGGGTTTTTACTGTGCAGTGCAGCGGAAAAGCTTTGTTAGTTAAATGTTTTTCAAATTTTATTTAGATATTTTATTATGTGATTTATAAGTGTGCAAAACGTTTACCTGACAACCTCATCGCATTCACACGCATTTAATTATCTGATTTGGGAATGACCACATAGCTGTTTGATTTTCAGTGCAGATCCGCTTACTTTTACCACATTGTGCACCTTTCGTAATTTATAAATAAAGAGCATAGCGTATTGTTTTGTTTTCCTTATTTACATTTTAAAGCGAAAACAGTTTGGTCTGTAAATCCTAAAAAGATTACTTGAATCTCAGTTTGTCGCGATGATACAGTTTATTGGAGATAGTACACTTTTATTTTACTTTTAAATATAAAAAACACATTTTTCCCACGACCGACTCAAAGGATGTGGATTTTTAAGGATAAAGGAAACCTTTTATCTTTGCTGCGCACATCAAGTAACCAAGTGACATTCATCTGTCTAACCTACAGGTTGCACCAATTGCGCCACGTTTCTGGGAAAATCTCACATTTTTAATGATGGCTTTGGTTTTGGAATTGATGCATTTTATTGTTTCCATTTATTGCCTGGTTACACTTGTGGGACACTGGTAAACTCTTAAGGCCAATATAATTACCTGGAATATAGAGTTAATAGACACATTTCCCCCATAATTGAACCAAACCCTCAAAAGTTCCCGCTTTTCTTCAATTTTTAATTTGTTCTTGTTAATCTGCCTTCAATTAAATTAGTTAGACCCCCCTTCTTTCTTTCTTTTCTTTTCTTTTTTACAAAAAAGAAACAGAAACCAAAGGCTTAGAGTTAGTGAGATTTAGGGTTTATTTATTTAATAATTACTCACTGTTTAAGCCCACAGTTCTAGAAATTGGCTTCTAGAAGCTGGATCGCATAATTGCGAAAGTTTGCAAATGAAAAAAAGGAAAGAAAAGGAAACGCATGAAGACAGGCTGTGATTACTCAGCCTGTCCAGCAGAGGGCGGTGGCGCCGATTTGCGGCTCAAGGCGCTGATGAAGAAGGCTCTTCCGTTGGTCCGTCCTGTCACAGACAACACTGCAGCGAGGTGAGTACAGAGAAGGGGTGACTGATTGAAAGAATATCTGATAATAATTTCTTAAATAATGGTTAGTTGGGGTCATGCATGTGTCGGTGGATGGAAGATGGAAAAGTAGCCTGACCGGCCACATTCGTGTTTTGTCAAAGTCCCGGTGTCATAGACGGAGTCCTCTGACCTTGGCTAGCAAGCTAACAGAGTTAGCTACCTTTGGCCGGTTTTGAGTGTTTAAATTGAGCAAAACGTCACGGACGGTGCCACTGCAACTATCTTTAAAAAATATAAAACGCGCTACGAATAACTTGGGTGTATTTCATCAAGACACAACAATTATTTAGCTTCAACAGGCTTCATATTGTCTGACCGTGACCCAGAGGACCAGGAGAAACTCTGGACCTCTGGGTCCAGCGAAATGAGGACATTGAGTTGAAGTATTTTATTCATATCTCGGCGTACAGCAAAATATCTCTCCACTCTCAATAACTTGAAAGTGAACATGTAATATATATTTACTGTCTGAAAGTTATTTCATTTAACAATTTAAGGTACTCCTCATCTGTCAGTTTTATGTAAACGCAAATGTCTTTCCAAATGCTGCAATCACTAGACACTCAATTTTATATTTTATATATTCAATTCAATCGGGTTTTATACACTGAATGCCACGCACAGTATGCAAGCATAAATTAAGGAAACATGAAAATAACTGTATACCCGTTCGTTCCTTAATGATATACATTCATTCTTTATTTATTGAGTGAGGAATATGCCTTTCATTTGTCCTTATGTTTAACCTACGTTATGCAAATGCATTTGAAATGTATATTAAAATTTTAGGCTTACATATTTAAGTTTATTCTGATTTTAGTCTAAGGAATTGGTGAATCTTAAATACCTGGGGTCAACCAACCAAAGCAACAGACAGTGTACAAGAGAGGCGAAGAAGTGTGCAGGGTTGGTGGTAATGTTTGACAGAAGGATGGCAGCAGGAGTGAAAGGCAAGGTTCTCAGATGATTTTTCTGTATGATGCTTGTGTAAGTTTTGAAATCCAGTTGTAAAATAAAAGTAGTCTTCTCATTGTGGTGCCTCAAACCAGGTATCCTCCTCATCAACAGACGATTTTCCTGTTTTCTGTTTGTTTCTCAACAAACAAACTAATTATTGACCAAAACACATGTTGACAAGATTTGTCTAGATGATTGTTGACATTTTAATTCAATACTTAAAATAAATAAAAACATGTGTCCTTTCTGTTTTCAGACAGTCGAGATGGCAGGCCGTCGTGTAGCCCTGAAGGCCATTGACTGGGTGGCATTTGCCGAGCGAGTTCCACCCAACCAGCGTGGCATGTTCAATGCACTGAAGACTCGCAGTGATGGCATCTCTGCCAAGTATGATATACACCTCTCACTATGTTATACATCATCATCTCCAATGTGTGGAAATTAGGCTCCAGCTATCAATCGACTAATCTGTCGATTACCCAATCAAGTAAACTCTCAATAATCAGATTAAGTTAACAGGTCATCTGTTTGTTTTAATTCAACTTCTGGAGGATTACTGCAGATTTCTCCCAGTGTAAAACAAACGTCTGTGGATTGAGCAGCCGCAAACTTGGCTTTTCTTAACATCAGAGTTTGTTGATCACATGCTTTGATGAAGTACTCCTGCTAGGTTTTCCCAGTAAAAGATTTAAGGGTGAACACAGGAACTGTGCAGATCTTTTGGATGTTAGAAAACATGTTTTCTTTCACTAAACCTGAGCTCACCATAATGGTAACGGCTCCGCCTCTTAGCTGTGCGTAAACACTCTGGCTCCACCTTAAGCTGGGCCAGCATCATCATCACTGCTGCCATTGTGTTATCAGTGTTTTTGTTTAAAACTGGAGGCTACCTGGGCTTAATGTTGACAAACCTTTTATTCACATGCAGCTTCTGAATATGTTTTTAGTGGCAAATATGCATCACTTTTTCATGGCGACGGTAGCACGCTACAGAGTGTTAAACGAAGCATCGAATGTTTGTCGAGAATTTTTTATAATCGAATCAATCAATCGCTGCAGCTTTAGTAGAAAGAAGATGTTTTCTGCTTTCAAGAGAACACAGCAAATAGTGCAAATGGTAGATATTTATCTTAATTATTGCTGCTTGAACGGCTCATCTTGTACACATTGTACGCTACTGATGCTGGAAGTATCAGTAGTACAAAACAACTGACTGTAGTACACTGGGATGTGTTATTTAAACTGCAATGTTTCCTGCATAATTCCATTCTATTTGTGGTTGTAGAGAGAGCCGTGTTTGTGGGAGACTTAAGGAGTTGGAATGTGTTGGAACAAGAAACTCTTTTTAAGACATGGCTTAATGACATGGAGAGCAGCGATAACAGTGACTGGGTCACCCAGCCAGTAGAAAACAGATTGATCAAGTTGACATGTCATCTTGTATAACCTGCAGACTAAGGCCTGGGTGAATAATTTCATTTTAATCTCAGTTATTATTTTGGTTTCCAGTGATTATAAAAAACATCAGAGAAAAAAAAGCATCACCTTAGTAACTGCATGACATCAATTTAATGAATAAATTTATGTTAGAGATTTAATAGAAAATTAAGCGGCTGTCTCATTATTCTTTGCAGACTTTAATTTATACCATCATTATAATAATTAAAGTGGGCGGTTGCATTAATTTGTCTCCTAGAAGCATCATCACTGAATTTTGCATTTGTATTAACTTGTGAACAGTTCTGTTGTCCATTTTATTTGCTCTTTGCACCTTAAATATCATCTACTTGGGTTTCTCTTTTGCTCTTCTCCTCCCTACCAGGCTAGCCTCCTTGCCAGAAAAGCCTGTGGCTATTGACTGGAGCTTCTACAGGAGTGCAGTGGCCAAAGCCGGGATGGTTGATGAGTTTGAGAAAAAGGTGAGCTTTTCTCAGCAGGTTATTAGTCAATATTAAAGCACCAAATAGAGCGTGTGTAGAATGCCATTTTTAAAAAGTTGTTTGTGGCATTTTTAATGTTGTGTCTAGCTGCTCTGAAAATTTTTCACATAATTAAAATTGTGTTTTCATTTTATGAAAGATTGTCCTGTAATGCCCCATTGTAGTGGCTGTAAAATCAAATCAGTTTTCACATAACTACATGAATCCCTGTGAAAAATTAAGTACACCCTTACATCTTCCATTGAAAATAAGAGGGTAAGTGGCAGTCAGGTGCTGCTAATTCAAGATTTGCTTTCACTTAGCAGTACCTCAAAGACGCTGCAAAATTACGTTGCACAAGATCACATAAAGACATAAAAAACATCAGTACAAAGATTAAAAAGAGTCAAGTATAATAAATAAATGAATATAAAGCCAGTGGTACATATTTAAAAACAATAATAAAATAAATATTCAATTATTGCACAGGAGAAATTTTGATTGCACTGAAAATATTTTGTTGACAGATTTATAGAGTATAATCAAATGCGCTTGATTAACCAATCAAATAACAAGTGTGACCACCTCGATTGAGATTTCTCATACATCATGCACAGTCATTTTCCCGGTGACAGCCATCAACTTCCAGCAACCACTTATTCCTGGTAGGGCACTGGTGCTTGCCAAATGGTTAGCAGACCAGTCTTTAGATCTGTGTGATTGGAGCCTTATTTACTTGACTCTGCATTGTCACAAGTTAAGTCACATGGTTGGTGGCCACATATCTTCAAAACCCCAATTAAAGCAGAAGTTTTAACAGTTTTAAAACTTCAGTGTCATATTAACACAATCCTACTATCTTCACAGGAGTGGACCAGCAAATTCACTCTATGTTCAGAGCGTGCAGTGCTTAGAGAAACTGCAAAAAACCCAACAGCCACATGTCAGACTCTACATGCCTCAGTAGCATGTTTACATGTTAAAGTTCATGACAGTACAGTTAGAAAAAGACCAAAAAACTATGGTTTATTTGGAAAGGCTGCCAGGAGAAAAACTCTTCTCTCTAAAAAGAACAGTTCAGTTTGGAAAGTTGCATCGTAACATACCACATGACTCCTGTCCTTTTATACAGAGGAAACCAAAGTGGAGATGTTTGGCCATAATTTACAGTTTCACATTTACCAAAAACAAAACACAGCATATCAACACAAATGCCTCATACCAACTGTGGAGGGCTAATGATATGGACTTGCTTTGGTGCCACAGGATCGGAATGTCTTACAGTCACTGAGTGTTTACCAAAGTATTCTGGAGTCAAACGTGAGGCCATCTGAAAAAAAAAAATCCAGGCTTTGGAGTGACCCAGTCTAAGTACAGACCTCAAAATGATCAAAATGCTGTCAGTGGGACATTAAGAGAATTATGCATTAACAAATGTAAAATGATTACTTCACCTTATTACTAATAAGGTGGCTCTACAGGCTATTCAATCAATAGTGTACTTAGTTTTTCACAGCATAGATTATTTTGAAAACCTTCTTTTACATATAACAGTGAGTTAACAGATCACGAAAACGAGTCAGGACCCACTACTTTTAGAAAGTGTTTTGTTTTGTTTTTTTCTCCAAAGCTCATGTTCCTTGTTTGCAGCACTCAAAACCGGTCTCAAAAACAAGCGTGTTGCAGGCACAAAATAATCCTGCAATTGAAATACCTTAGATTCCAAGTTGTATTGCCTATAATTAAAAAATAAAAATAAAAATTAGCACATGCTTTGCCATAACATGGGGCTCCCAACTCCCAGTTTTTTTTACCATGGGAGGAAGCATTAATGCTTTATCCATTTTTATGTGTAGTCTGACAGTCTCAGACTAGCTTTGAGTGGGACACAAAAAGTAGAGCTTAAATTCCCTGTGTTATTAAATTCTATCTTTTACTTTTTTATTCTTCCTTCACACAGTTTAAAGCACTGCAGATTCCTGAGCCCACTGACACACAGACAAGCACCATCAATGCGCAGGAGGCTGAGGCTGTAAGTGGCGAGATCAAACAAATTAATGTATTTGCATGTTTAGCTTAAAAGTAAGAACATTTTTATCTGGAAACTGTAATGATGAAAGAAGAATTGGCAGCCATACCATGTGTACATATTTTAATAATAAGAATTGTAAATGTGCAAAGAATTTTCCAAAGGTCACAAAATTGTTTAAACACAAATTGACATTTAAAACAGAGGGAGCTGCATCCCAAATCTCTTCTTCTTTTTGCTCTTTCAAATTCATAATTCACTCTTCTCCAACAGAACAAAAGTGCACAAGCCTACATTGAAGGATCCAAGGCCCGCATTGCTCAGTATGAAGAAGAGGTGAGACAGTAGTTGGCTTATTTGCTCAAATGCACCATGAGTGTGTTATGGTGTTTAAAAACTTCTTTTCTGCTTTGTGTGTTTTCAGCTGGCTAAATTTAAGAACATGATCCCCTTCGATCAGATGACCATCGAGGACCTCAACAGCGTCTTCCCCGAGACAAAGTTGGACAAAGTCAAACACCCATACTGGCCCCATAAGCCCATTGCAGAGCTGTAACTTCATTACTTGACACTGACCTCACAATAAAGATTATGTATTCTAAGGGCGAACCTTTGTTGTCTTCATTGTTTTATTAGTGTGTGGAAAAAAAGATGTCTATTTTAGTTGTCTCTCTTAAAGTAGCACTTTGTTACACTTCCCACGAGAGGGCAACGTTGGTTCAGTTTTATTTGCAGTAAAAGGTATTGGGTGAAAATAACGGCCGTCTTGTTTCGACAAGGTACTATATTTTAATGTCAAGACAGAGCGATTTCCCGAAAATAACATATAGCTAATGACAGATTTAAACGTAACGGAAGTGACGGACATGTGAGGAACTAATTGAGGTTTGATTGTTTTATTAACACTTTTATCATTCTTAAAGGTGTAGCAGTATCCCGCGGCAAAGGCGAGTGATGGTTGTCTTATTGTCAATCATTCCAAATATTATCCAATCACGGGTCGTCTGGTTAGTTATTCTAAATTCTCATTGGACACAGATTTTTTTATTTACATAAATGTGGGCGGGAGATCTGGGCCAGCGCCCAGTCTTGTATTTTAATTGGGCCGACTTGACAACATCGTCAATGTTGATTGGACGGAGGTCTAGCGGACTTAGACGAGGAGGGGCTACATTGAAGATGATTTCCGTTGTGTTTCACTTGACTGTACGTGACGATTGACCGGAGTGTATCAGCTTAGGTAAATCCTTCTATACATATATTATTTAAAGAGATGAGTTTGGTATATGTTTTAGTAGACGACTGTATAATTTTACGAGGCTTTTACTTAATGATAGTAGTGAAAACCGGAGATAGCTCTTCAACTGTGTCACTAATATTAATATTATAGCTCTGTCACATTGCTCTTTTGGAGGTCAGAAAAAGACGAACTGTAAACCCAAGCCCGTTATCGTATTTACGATGGTTAGAAGTTCTTGCACCCCCAAGTCATTAATGATGGCCGGAGAAAACCGGTAACGACAGCTAGCTAACATCCCGTGACAATAATCTGTCAGGTGCCCTCTGCCTTGAAGGTAGCAAAGATTTTTCTACTTCCAGCTTATCGGCTGTGTCCTAATACTAATACTAATAATAAACGGTTCTCCGAGTTGAAAGAACTAAACGAGGCCTAACTATAATCTAATCTATGTAGCCACTGTCGTCTTCGGGATTGGTTTCATGTGAGTGTTTGCTAGCTAACGGTACACTACTGCGACAAAATAAAAAATAAAAACACCATCTGCTGGTGTGTACTAGCTACCTAAATGTCGTAAAGCTTACTATAAAAACTCCACTTTTTTCTAATGTACTGAAGGTGAATCCTCACCACCAGGGTCTGTTTACAACGCAACCAAATAACCAGAGTCAGCAAACCAGCGCCGCTTCGGGCGTAAATTATGGAGAGCAGTTTTAGCTGGATGGAAACACGAGCTAATGTCATCCTCACACAGTGGGCAGTGATGTAGTCAGAAGACGCCCCCTGAAGAGCAGGAGTGTAATTTAATATGATATTTATGTTTACAGGCTCTGGACAGAGCACAAGAAGGCTAATGTGAACATAAATCCGTGCAGCTAATGAACAGTTTTTGAACAAAATTCACAGTCACGTGTAGCTTTCCTGCACCTGGTTGGCATGTCCACAATTTAACAGAACACTTCCTAAATATATTAAACTGTATATTTTGTGCGAGAAGGGCTTTAATACTCAAATACAGGCAAAACACTGGACAGATCGGTACAATATAACTAGCTGGTCACTGCTTTGCTGCAGTTTGCATGTGTCAGGGCTCTATGCTGCCTGTATTTTATTAAAAAAAAAAAAATCCCAGTTTGGGCTGAAAGTAACAACAAAAGAACTGTTTTGTTTCCCTTTACCTGTCTTAAATACACCATTTAACCATTAAGATACAGAGTGATAGTTCAGTCCACTTTGGAATCTTTTTTTTTTTATCTGTCAGAGTTTCCAACCATACACATCACAAGACCTTGAAAGCCCAAACTGTTGTTATTGTTACCATGAATCTCATGGTATAGTCGGTACTCTGTTAACAGTCAGTCCAGGTCAGATCGTGTATAGTGGGTTAAACACTGGCTTCATTGTTCCTAGAGAACAATAGGAGTAGGGCTGCATGGAGAGGGGCACTGCTTGGAGGCTAGAGGGTGAATACTATCTCCTTTGGGTCTATCATCCTGTACTCTTCTTAAAGGTGCTATTGCCACACTTTAAAACTATGCTGAGTGAAGTGTCAAGTGTAACTCTAAGTTTCAGTTTTTATTTTGTCTGGATTTACGCAAGGTTTGATACACTGGCTGCTTCAACAGAGGCAGAAAAAAGATTTTGCAACACATGGGACTACTTTATCAGTCCATTCTTAGCTCGCCTATTTGTCCATTCTTAAATTAGGCCAGGTTACCATGGCATCCTTTGTTGTGTTCCTCCAGTTCTTGAATAGTTGTTTTCAGTATGGAGGGCACGTGGGGGTGTGCTTGGTCTGCAGCAAGGTTTCGGTGGCTGGTATATGTAAAAGTAACATCCAGATAAATGCCAGGATCCAAGATTTGTGCCTTTTGGTAGGAAATGCTAAAGATGTTCCTATGCGGTGTTGTAGCTCTGTGGGTCCTTTGCAGCAGCATGCTGTTCTGTGGTTTTGTTTATGATGCACAGGGTCACTTCATGTAACACAACACTCCACTCTGTTTTTCACAGATTGAATTTCATCCATGCATCAGTCCAGCCTCTCTATCTCTCTCCGAGTCACCAATCGCACAGGAGAAAGCTGCTGCTGATTGCAGTTTATGTTGTATACTAGAGCTGGGCGATAGAACGATAACGATATGTATCGCGATATAACTTTTACTCGATAGAGAAATTAAACTATCGCGATAGACTTCACCGCTCTTGTCCTCTTGAAAAAAAAAGGTCAGCCAATCCAAATTAAGTAGCGCAGAGCCGAACCAATCACAGCCGCAGCGTCACGTCGCGTGACTTGTTATGTACAGCACAAGTGCCAAGCCGCACGTGTGTTTGTTTGGGAAGCAGCCAGCGGGTAATGGAGCCAGCGCGTAATGGAGGAAATGAGTGTGCCGACTAGAAAAATCAACCGAGCGTGACCGAAGAGAAAACAGATGATGGTTCCAACGCCGGAGAGATTGTCGAACGGAAGAGCCATAGAAGTTCCGTAGTGTGAAGGTATTTCGGCTATTTCAAGTCTGACAAAAAACAGAGTAGCGTGCACTGTAAATTGTGCCGAAAGCAAGTCTGGAAATACAATAAACTGGTGCATGCGTCACACTGTGCGCCACGTTATTGTTTCGGTGAAATGAATTTCTACAATACTGTTACTGTTAATTCTACTCTCTGCAGTGTTTAAATGCTTACATATACACACAGTAGAGCTGGGCGATAGAACGATAACGATATGTATCGCGATATAACTTTTACTCGATAGAGAAATTAAGCTATCGCGATAGACCTCGCCGCTCTTGTCCTCTTAAAAAAAAAAAAAAAAAAAAAAAAAAAGGTCAGCCAATCCAAACTAAGTAGCGCAGAGCCGAACCAATCACAGCCGCAGCGTCACGTCACGTGACTTGTTACGTACAGCACAAGTGCCAAGCCGCACGTGTATTTGTTTGGGAAGCAGCCAGCGGGTAATGGAGCCAGCGTGTAATGGAGGAAATGAGTGTGCCGACTAGAAAATTCAACCGAGCGTGACCGAAGAAAAACCAGATGATGGTTCCAATGCCGGAGAGATTGTCGAACGGAAGAGCCATAGAAGTTCCGTAGTGTGAAGGTATTTCGGCTATTTCAAGTCTGACAAAAAACAGAGTAGCGTGCACTGTAAATGTGCCAAAAGCAAGTCTGGAAATACAATAAACTGGTGCATGCGTCACACTGTGCGCCACGTTATTGTTTCGGTGAAATGAATTTCTACAATACTGTTAATTCTACTCTCTGCAGTGTTTAAATGCTTACATATACACACAGTTACTGTCCGTCCACACATACGACTCGGTTCTGCTTCTATGCCCCAGCTTTGTTTACTTTTTCCCACCGAGGCTTCTAGACTTCTGATTGGCCAACATTTCTGCACGGTTAGGAATCTAGCGCCACCTGCTGCTTTGGCATGTTCATAGCAGCGTTTTCCTTCATTTCTGCCTTTATGTGTGGACGGGATTATTTTTTAAAACGGAAACGGAAAATCTCCGTTTTCAAAAATACCCGTGTACGTGTGGACGTAGCCTCAGTCTCTGACTGGAAGCGCTAATTCGTCATTCGGCTTTTGTCAGACTAAAGTAACTGTTAAAACTGTTTGAAAAGCTCAGCTATACAACAAGGAGAGATTGAGAATTTCCTTTTAGTTCTCAGTTTATTTGATATTGACAAAAGTTAGTCAGTTTGGTCTGTTCTTCTGTAAAACAAACTAAGATTTATTTTTAGAATTAATATTTTGTTTCTAAGTGGAATTGACAGTTTAGTCTGTTTCGTTTGTTCTATTTTGAAACTTAAACGCTTTAGCGGCTGCCTTTTGTGTAGTTTGCAATATTTGCCTTTATTTATCTGAAAAAGTCTCATGTTCCTTAAGTACATCTACCCTGTTGAACTTATTATGGGAAATAAATATTTAAATAAAAACAAGCTGCTGATTATTTCACATTTTACTTGTGAGCAACGGCACATTTAAATCTTACAAATATAGTTATTTGGCTTATATCGTGATAGATATCGTTATCGTCTGAAATGAAAAAAACATATCGTGATATGAAAAAATCTCATATCGCCCAGCTCTAACACACAGTTACTGTCCGTCCACACATACGACTCGGTTCTGCTTCTATGCCCCAGCTTTTACTTTTTCCCACCGAGGCTTCTAGACTTCTGATTGGCCAACATTTCTGCACGGTTAGGAATCTAGCGCCACCTGCTGCTTTGGCATGTTCATAGCAGCGTTTTCCTTCATTTCTGCCTTTATGTGTGGACGGGATTATTTTTTAAAACGAAAACGGAAAATCTCAGTTTTCAAAAATACCCGTGTACGCGTGGACGTAGCCTCAGTCTCTGACTGGAAGCGCTAATTCGTCATTCGGCTTTTGTCAGACTAAAGTAACTGTTAAAACTGTTTGAAAAGCTCAGCTATACAACAAGGACAGATTGAGAATTTCCTTTTAGTTCTCAGTTTATTTGATATTGACAAAAGTTAGTCAGTTTTGTCTGTTCTTCTGTAAAACAAACTAAGATTTATTTTTAGAATTAATATTTTGTTTCTAAGTGGAATTGACAATTTAGTCTGTTTCGTTTGTTCCATTTTGAAACTTAAACGCTTTAGCGGCTGCCTTTTGTGTAGTTTGTAATATTTGCCTTTATTTATCTGAAAAAGTCTCATGTTCCTTAAGTACATCTACCCTGTTGAACTTATTATGGGAAATAAATATTTAAATAAAAACAAGCTGCTGATTATTTCACATTTTACTTGTGAGCAACGGCACATTTAAATCTTACAAATATAGTTATTTGGCTTATATCGTGATAGATATCGTTATCGTCTGAAATGAAAAAAACATATCGTGATATGAAAAAATCTCATATCGCCCAGCTCTAACACACAGTTACTGTCCGTCCACACATACGACTCGGTTCTGCTTCTATGCCCCAGCTTTTACTTTTTCCCACCGAGGCTTCTAGACTTCTGATTGGCCAACATTTCTGCACGGTTAGGAATCTAGCGCCACCTGCTGCTTTGGCATGTTCATAGCAGCGTTTTCCTTCATTTCTGCCTTTATGTGTGGACGGGATTATTTTTTTCTGTGCTTCTGTAACATAAAGAACGAGCTGACATTTTTCTCACGAAACCAGCGATCAGCTCAACAGACCCTCAGTTTACCTGCATGCATCCTCCTCCTCATCTGTCAGCTGTTTAACACCTGCTGCTAATTCAAGAAACACGCCTAGTTACCTGGTGATAGTCACAGTTTAACTGGGCAGCCGGTGCTCGATATAACGCAACGTCAGCGCATTTTTCTGCACAAGATAAGTAAATATAGTGTTTTCCCCGAGCGCAGAGCTGCTGGAGCTCGTTTCCTTACAGAGCACTTTATAGGCGAACAGCTTTATCAGCGGCTGATGTCCAATCACCAGCACACAGCTTTCAAACCTCAGCTGAGTTTTAGCTCTCAGTGGTTAAACGCTGGACTTCATTCACTCAGGTTCTGTCTGTCGGGTCACGTTTACTTCGCTGTTTTATTTACAACTGAGCAAATCGGTTTGGCTGAGGTTAAAGTTACGTTTCATAACTGCATAGTTTCACAGACGTTTAATGGTTCACTGGCACATGTGTTAGACTGAACTATCATCTAAATATCATCTGTTTTTTAATAGTTATTCAACTGTATTCTAAGCACCAGCTGTCTGTTAGAATGTGATTTTTTTTCTCTCTCTGTTGGCAGAGGTATAAAAATGCGCAGGAAAATCTGACATGCATGGCGAACTTCACCGACGATATTTAGGGAGGAATAAACACACATCAAACATAAATGAACCATTTGTCTGTCTCCATAATTGAGAGAATTTTCTCTTCTTATGTCAACACTCTCTCTCTTTTTTTTTGCTTTTTTTTTGCTTTTTCGGTCATGTTATGTTTACCTGTCAAAGGCTTGTTACAAACTATGAAACACATTGTGCAGACTTCTGGATGTTAGAAGAAAACGAATACTGCTCATGAATGAGACTAAAGGCAGGAAGGTGTCCTTTAAAACTAAACATGTTAATAGGACCTCCCTGTTTATATCATAGTTTATGATATAGCACGTGTATTTCAGTAATAGCCTGCTGAGGCCACTATACGTGCTGGCCTCATATCAAATGTGAAGGCAGACTGAGTCTATGTTTGACGTTTTTTATATCTAATCTTCCTTTTCAAACATTTAAACAGCAGCGAGTCTGCAGCTGAGGGAATACAAATTCAAATTGTCGGAACAGGTTTGCTCGTTTCTTGGATTCATTTGGTGATTTATTAAATGTATAACTGTTATTCTAATCTGCTGCTGAGTCTCTTACACTTTTCTTTATGCTGTATATTTTCACGTCTCTGGAATAGTTGGCAGTTAGATAGTCAGCTGGGAAACTTTGTGTTAACTCATGGAGCTGAGGATATCGTGGATATGCTGACCTCGCTGCGTGGTGTACAGAGCGAGGTCAGCATGATTAATATTCACAATAAAAATATTAGCCGAACATCATGAAGTCTGTATGTGTTTCATAGTGTCGAACAACCTTTGTACAGTTAAAGCCAGCAGTTACTACATGACGGAAACACCAACGTTATCTCTTTTATGTGTTTATACACAGGTCACGCTGATTACTGAACAAAAACCCAAAGATCAGATGTTAAACAGATTTATTTGCTCTCTCTCCTCCTTAAACATGTTTTTAATGTTAGTTATAATTCAGAATTGGCGACTGAAACACGTAGGACACATAAGAACATCAGGAAATAAAACATCGATAAATATAACCTCAGTAAAAGAAGTCAGCGGGGGTTACTACAGCTGTGTACCGGGGCCTGCGCTTTGTCGGTGGGATTGCTTGCGAGGCGAGCGGGTCTATCCCACGCTTTGCCGTGAGACTGGGCAGACATCTCCGAAATCATCGAAACACTTTTGCAAAGAGGCTGTATCTTGACAAACCGACCAGACACATGAAGATTAAACCACTACATTCTCGGCTAAAAAAATATTAAAACGGTATTTGGTAACACACAAACAGGGTTTTTCAAAGCTCAGTTCTGTTAGCTTCCACATGCCGGTTGTTGTGTGCTAGAAACAATGGCCACCAGGCCAAAGCAATGGTTTTGACTCGATCAGCGTTAACCCCGCCCCCTGAGTTTGATGGGTGAGGCTGACAGATAAAATTATTTCATGATGAGAGCCAGGCGTCAGGACTGCCAAAATGAAATAAATAAATATATCATTAAATAATTAATTAAATGTGTCAATAATTAATGAAATGTGTCAATAATTAATTAAAATGTGAAATACATAAATAATTAATTAAATGTGTCAATAATTAATTAATTAAATGTGTCAATAATTAATTAAAATGTGAAATACATAAATAATTAATTAAATGTGTCAATAATTAATTAATTACATGTGTCATAACTATTTATTTAATTAATTAATTCCAATTTTAATTAATTATTGCCACATTTAATTAATTATTTAATGGTGTATTTAATTAATTCATTATGGCAGTCCTGGCGTTCCATAGTCCTCAGTCAGCTTCGCTATTTATTTGTCTGTAGACAGTGAGCTTGTTGTTTTTGCTATAGAATAAATGCCTGTGTCAGCTGAATCTGTCTGTATTCTGGCAGATGTGGGCAGTTAGGTGGTATGTGCCTGGATAAACTTGTACATCTCCTACTGCTCAGTGTGTATCTCTCTGGGGAGGTAAAATACTACAGTGTACAATGGCAGTGGTTAAAGGAAAATTGTATGTGCAAAAGAATAAACAGAAAACAACAAAAAACCTCTCCACTTATGCAGTCACTCGTAAACACACGAAAACTAAGATACAAACCTAACGAACACAAAGCTGTTGTCAACCAGCATTTCTGCCTTTTTAATTAATTAATTAATTTTTTTAATTTCATCATCATGTAATGTCCCGTTAAAAATGGCACAAATTTAGTGGAGCAACAAGAAAATCATTCCTATTTGGATGAAGGGGAAGGATAAAAAGGTGAAAAGGGGGTAATGAGTTACTACCTGTATAGTCGTTTATCTGTTATCTAGCAAGCCTGCCGTGTTTCTGTGTAACTAAGGCCTGGATCAGTGATGTCAGCAATATGCTGTTGTAGGATGCAAATTTTTGGATCCCTTTTCTTCTGTGCAGTTGAAGCGATTTTTGAAGAATAGATGCAGTTAGACAGCTAATCCAGAAACTTTAGTTAGGGACTGAGAAATGTTCTTCTCTTATGCAACTGTGTGTGCTAACAACTTCTTTGTCTTTGAACTACATTTGCTCGTTCTGCCCCACTATTTTTTTTCCTGCAGCTGTGAACTATTTAATTTGTTTGTGTGGATGCACGTCCATAGTACCACTCATACTCCTGGTAGTACAAACTGTGGTTTTCTCACTCAGCTGGGCAGCATAGACTACCAAACTGTAACATGTCAAAGAACGCTTTATGTTGACTTTCAACAAGTTACTTTGCTTTGCTAAACATGTTGGCTCAAGATATGTTTGACTTGTGTTAACAGGAAAAATCACAGTAAGCAGCTAAATAGAATTTGCCTCTCCATAATTTGAAAGTGTGTACCTGTGTTTTTCATACCGTGCCATGTCAAAATAGCTTTTTGTTGAGTATGCATATCTATCTTTGTTCTCAGTGGCTGTTGATGGACCATCCCTATGAAGAAACAGGGTTACAATGGGACAGAGTACCTCCGAACAAGAGGGTGAAGGTCACAGCCAAGAGGTTGGTTTTGACTACAGTATTTATTTGTATACGTGTCCTTGCTCCAGCGGATGGGCAGTCTTTCACAATCCTAATGTGGAAACAGGCTTCAAGGTTATTAACATAAGCCACAGCAACCTGCCAGTAGAAAACGGTGTGCTGGTGACTTGTATTAGCACATAACTTTGTGCTTACAAAAATATGAAAAGCTGACTTGTAGGTTTTAGAAAGAGACCTTGAAACAAGTGTCCATTTAAAACTTCTCAGCTAGTGCAGAATTTGAGCTTTCATTTTAAACAAAGTTAGCTTGAGAGTGTGTAGACTACGTTTACATCACTAGAGCCATCTGCTTGTCCACCACTAATATGTCTCGTTGGTTAGCCATCACCAGTTTGTCTGTCTGTAGCTTGGTCATTCTTGACCACCCTAGTGGTGCACAATTTGAGCTTTCATTTGAAACAAAGTTAGCTTTAGAGTGTGTAGACTAAGCTGAATATGGTTTTTCATGCATGCACAGTGACAGATTTGTCCTAGTTGTCATTTTGAGACAAATGCACATGCATTAGGGATGGGTATTGATAAGATTTTCACGATTCCGATTCCATTTTCGATTCTGTTTAACAATTCGATTCTTTATCGATTCTCTTATCGATTCTTATTTTTAAAAAGGAGAACACTAAGGTCGACTAGCTTAGAACTTTTTTTTATATCTTCTCTTTGA
The DNA here is from genome assembly GCF_964374335.1 of Astatotilapia calliptera. Classification (NCBI taxonomy): domain Eukaryota; kingdom Metazoa; phylum Chordata; class Actinopteri; order Cichliformes; family Cichlidae; genus Astatotilapia; species Astatotilapia calliptera. The sequence continues at coordinate 12,488,231 of NC_137427.1, read as the reverse complement.
ACAAGATTTAGGAGTAACATGGCCTTACAAACCCAACAGTGAGATCTTAAGAGATCCAGCCTACGGCTCTTTAATGGGGTGTCACAAGGTCCCCGGGGGAAAAAATTGTAAAAGTAAAATAAATATTCTTCTGTAGCAATAACAAAGTATAACATAAATTATTCTGTAGCAATTACACAAGAATATCCAGTAATGTCCCTGCCTACAATTAAACACATTCATTTACTGAAAATCGGGGGCATCTGCTGTGGCAAATGGGTTCAAGCCTTTGACCACAAACTCAGTCACTGCTCGGTGACATTCGTCTATCCTGGCCTGAAAGGAGACGTTACCGGTAGACTGCAGCGAGAACTGCCAGCATCTGAGCCAGCCAGACTCTGTCTGTCTCTCTCATCATGGTCACCTAAATGCACAGTAATGGCAGGTTTTGTAATAAGGCAGATCGCGCTAACATAATATGCACTGTTAGTTGATTATTTACCTGCCGCATTAACGGGAGAGGACGTGCAAACGTTACCGCTGCTGCTGGGTTGAGATTCACGAATCTGGAGCGGAATTAAAAACACGACATTCATTTAAGGTTATCGTGTGTTTTGTGAGCAAATGCTTTTGCATATTCGTAGTGTTTCCTCCCTTAAATGAAATATCTACTTTGCAAGTATTGCAAGTTGCCCTGTTGTCATCCGTTCTCGTAAAGTATAACCAAACTTTTGAGCGTTTGAGCCGCCATGTTTCCTGTGTTACGTTTTGGTGTTGTCGGTGTGTTGCTTTTGGCGTGACTGTTATGTGTTTCCTGTTTTACTTTGAAAGTCTGTGTTATCTTAGTGTTTTCAGTTTACGTTTCCCTGTCTCGTCAGGTCTAATTTGCCCCAGCTGTGTTTCCCTCCTGTTGTCCATTCCCTGATTGCCCTTCTATGTATTTAAGCCTTGTGTTTCAGTGTGTCATGGTCGCGATCTTCCCCCCGTTGTAAATAGTTTGACGTCTGGTGTTTGGTGATGTAAATAAATGTGGTATTTTGCTTTAAATCTCGTTTTGGGATTATTTTTATTTTCCTTATTTTTATTTTCCTGCGTTGCACCCCGGTTGCCTAGGCCGGGGTGTAACATATGGGGGCTCGTCCGGGATCGCTGGAGGGTCCGAAGGAGGGACCGCTTCAGCCTTCGTCCGCCTTCGCTGGAGGGTCCGAGGCTCCGCTCCATCAGCTTCGTCTGCCTTCATCCGCCTTCGCTGGGGGGAGGGTCCGTGGGACCGCCCCAGCCTTTGTCGTCGCTGGAGGGTCCGTGGGACCGCTCCAGCCTTCATCCGCCTTCGCTGGAGGGTCCGTGGGACCGCTCCAGCCTTCGTCGTCTGCTGGAGGGTCAGTGGGACCGCTCCAGCCTTCATCAGCTTCGTCTGCCTTCGCTGAGGGGAGGGTCCGTGGGACCGCCCCAGCCTTTGTCGTCGCTGGAGGGTCCGTGGGACCGCTCCAGCCTTCATCCGCCTTCGCTGGAGGGTCCGTGGGACTGCTCCAGCCTTCGTCGACTGCTGGAGGGTCAGTGGGACCGCTCCAGCCTTCATCGGCTTCGTCTGTCTGGATCAAACTTTTCACTTGGTGTTAAATGTTTGATTTTTGGGTGGGGGGAACTGTTACGTTTTGGTGTTGTCGGTGTGTTGCTTTTGGCGTGACTGTTATGTGTTTCCTGTTTTACTTTGAAAGTCTGTGTTATCTTAGTGTTTTCAGTTTACGTTTCCCTGTCTCGTCAGGTCTAATTTGCCCCAGCTGTGTTTCCCTCCTGTTGTCCATTCCCTGATTGCCCTTCTATGTATTTAAGCCTTGTGTTTCAGTGTGTCATGGTCGCGATCTTCCCCCCGTTGTAAATAGTTTGACGTCTGGTGTTTGGTGATGTAAATAAATGTGGTATTTTGCTTTAAATCTCGTTTTGGGATTATTTTTATTTTCCTTATTTTTATTTTCCTGCGTTGCACCCCGGTTGCCTAGGCCGGGGTGTAACACCTGCCAGGTAAATGACGCTCCGCAACGTGATGACGTCATTCGGGGCGACTGGAATCGATATGGGAATCGTTTGCAAAAATGGCAAACAACTCCAAGGAATTGAAACAGTGGGAACCGGTTCTCAACAAGAACCGGTTTTCGATACCCATCCCTAACATACATGTACACTTTCCACACTCAACTCACTGATTTCTGAACTATATTTTGAACTCTTATTCTAAGTCTGCAGGTGTAGTGCATTTCCATGTGCACATGCTGTCCATGCACTTACTGTCTCTAATTTCCACTATCAGTGAGTGTCAAGTGACGTGTCCAGCTTAAGACATTTACTGCTTAATAACCCTTAGCTAAACATACGGTAATCAATAATGACTGATAACGGACATGCAGTCTTACTGTCTGGCTGTCAGACAGCACCTATTACTCTTACTCTTGCAATATGGTATCTGATGGATTGTTAGTGACACACACACATAAAGACACATAAAGAAGCTTGTCTTGGCCACAAGATCTTTGCACTCTTTTCAAACTCTTTGAACTGACAGTCTTTATTTCAAAAGTAAGTGCTGAGTTTGATATTACTTAATTTAAGTAATAAAGATTTCCTTAGTTGAAAGAAAAGCCAAAATATATTGCCTGTGAGCCCAGTAATTTTATATCTGAAATCCTGAGTCTATTAATAGTATCCAAAACTGTGAAACTCTGTGTGGTAATCAGTTTGTAACTATGTGAAACATGGTAAGGGCAAAGTGTGAAGAGGATCAGATGAGTTGCTGCATTCTCATCTCCTTTGACTGTTGTTTCATGTGCATTAGGCAGTCCTTCCTCAAGGACAAATTCCGCATTCTCACATTCCAGTGCACTTCAGAACTGAAGCCTGCAGGCCCGGGCTTCATACTAGGAGATAATTAAAAAAATATTAAAAATGAAAAAAATCCCATCTCGCCACTTGGTTATGGTGTTCCACGTATGGCCTACCTGCTAGCATTTTGCACCCTGCTGTTATATGCTGGATTGTCAGGGGCATCTTTACACAGCCTGCACCTGTTGTCTTACCTGGTGTGATAGACCCCAGCTTTTATGGATCTTGTCCTCAGAGCTTGTTCCTGTGCTGCCATGATTAGTGCCTCCATGCTGTCTTTCAGTCCAGCTCTGTCTAGCCACTGGTAGGATTGCTGGATGCCAGCTGCTTCATCTATCTGCCGGTGGCATATACTGTCCAGGGGCCTGTCCTTCCATCATGGTTCTTGTCCTTGCTCCTCTTCTTTCTTGTGTTTCTGCTGACTGAGGTATTTACTAAGCACGCAGTCATCATGGATGTTTGTTGTCTCATCCTGGACAGTGGTTCTGAAGCTCACTAGTCCCCAGCCTTTTTTTTTTTTTTTGCATAGCATAAACTCTCAGGGTGCTGGATTTGGGGTGAAACCCTCCATGCATACTAACGAGCTTCCTTATCTTGATGTCCATGGCTTCTGTCTCCTCTTTTGGCCAGCTTAGTATCCCAGCAGGATATCTAATCTCTAGCAGGATGTAGGTGTTGATTGCCTGGATCTTCTTCTTCCCATTCAGCTGACTCCTCCGGACCTGCCTTACTCTCTGCAGGTATTTTTTAGTTGTGGTTTTCCTACCATCCTTCTCATGGCTTCCATTTGCCTGTGGGTATGCAGTTTGATGTCATCAATGTAGGTGAGGAGGAGGTGGCTTACAATTCCCCTGTTCCATAGTCAGTATCCATATCCCCCATTAGTTCCCGAGGAAGACTCTTAGGAACCTGTTGATCTTGTACAGCTCTAGGTTTCCAGGATGCAGTTGTGGGGCATTGAGTCATAGGCCTTCTTGTAGTCAATCCAGGTGGTCCACAGGTTGGTCAGTCTGGTCTTGCAATCGCAAGCAACTGCTCTTTCTACCAGTAGCTGGTGTTTCGCCCCTGTGGTATTCTTGCCAATTCTTTTCTGTGCCCCTCTCATATATTTAGCCACATGCCTGTTCATATTAGCCACTATGATGCCTAAAAGGAGCTTCCATGTGGTACTGAGGCAGGTTATTGGCCGGTAGTTGGTTGGGACCAATACCTAAAACACTTTTTAATTTGTTTTGTTTTTCATTTTCTGATTGACTGTACTGTTTGTGTCTTCTCTTGTTACATTAGGACGGGTTTGATAACATCAAGACTTTTGTGGAGGAGGAACTACAAACGAGCATGGTGAGCATCCAGTTTGATTTCATGTCTTAGTAAGTCTCATTCAACAGCCAATTTGTCACACAGGTAAGGGAACTGTAGATTTATACACTTGGAAATAAATTGGAAAACTAACAGAAACTACCTACGGTAATACATCTCAAGTAGGTGTAACCATGTTTACTGCTGGTAATATATGTACCTTGATGACAATGAACAAATAATTAAAAACTGAAAATAAAATTATTTGTTTTTAATGGCCTCAACTTAGTTTTTTTTTTCTTTTTAGAAAACACAAATACTTTAACTAAAATATTACTTTAATATTAAAATATCCAAGTAAATAAATGCTTTACTGTTGTAAATACTATAATGTATACCACTGACGTTCTCCCTCTTTGGTTCCTCTTTATTCAGATGGTGGGGATGGTAATTGGTGCAGGTATCGCCATAGTCCTCATCGCCATCCTGATCTTCTTCATCTTGCGGAGGATCAAGCTTCGAAGTCAGTAGTTGCTGAAATGCATTTCTCATTGTACATCTAAAACGCATAAGGATAGTCATGAAGTCAGTAGTGTGTATACCTGTGGTAATGTCATTTATTATGTTTAACAGACTTAGAAGCTCAGGAGGCTCCCAAATACCGCTTCCGCAAGAGAGACAAAGTGATGTTCTATGGGCGAAAGATCATGCGTAAAGTGAGTCAGGCTGTATAAAAGCTCTAGCTGGCTCTCACACACAGAAACACGTCATTCTCGTAGTGTTTCAGTGTATAGTACTTTTTTTTTTTTTAAGGAAAGAGTAATATTTAAACAAAACTATGTTTCATCAGGTCTCCCAGTCTACCTCGTCCCTTGTGGGTACATCCTCTTCTTCACGGCCACGCCTAAAGAAGAAGCAGAAGATGCTCAACATTGCCAAAAAGTACATCTGAATGCTAACTTTCATCAAGCATACGCTATTTTGATTGTACTAACATTCTTTATGTGGCAGTTGCTTTCCTCTTATTTCCTTCTTATTATCTTCCTGCATGCGACTTGTGTAGGATCCTGCGCTTTAAAAAGGAGGTTCCCATCCTTCAGGCTAAGGAGCCCCCTCCCTCAGTGCTGGAGGCAGACCTCACTGAATTTGATGTGGCCAATTCCCACCTCCCCTCTGAGGTGCTCTACATGCTTAAAAATGTCCGGTAGGTTTAATGTCTGTGTGATTGTGTTCTGTAGTCCAGAGTACATAGATCCAGGTGCTTGGTCCTCCCTAAGCACAGTTTTGCTCATAGGGGGTTGCTTAATTTGATTTGTTGGGGTTTTCTCCAGAATACTGTAGGATCTTTACATTACTATAAAAAGTGCCTTGTACCTGCTGTTATTGAACCATCAACTGATAAATTCTCGTGTCATATACTGTATTATAATATTTAATTCACCTCTGCATATTTTTTTATAATATATAAATCCACAACTAAACAGAAAGACCATTTTAATTGCCCTTTGTACAAACCAAGTGTTTGCAGCTGTTTGCAATGAGTGTAATTCCTAACCCCCAAGCTTCCCTTTTGTCCTTTCATACAGGGTGCTGGGTCACTTTGAGAAGCCACTCTTCTTGGAGTTGTGCAAACACATGGTGTTTTTGCAGTTCCAACAAGGGGAGTATGTCTTCAGGCCAGGTCAACCCGACAGCAGCATCTATGTTGTTCAGGATGGAAAACTAGAATTGTGCCTTACTGGAACGGTATGCAGGCTCCGTGTCCCTTTAATCATGTTTACCTCTGAATTTTATGCAATGAACTGTTGTTTTTAATTATGACTATAGTTTATTGTATGTTTTGTAAGTTTGCACAAATACTTTGTGCAAACTTATGCAAGCAGCAAAGTGGTTTACCAAGGTGCTTACCCACAAGAACACTGGCTTTAAAAAAATTGTAGCTAATCATGTCTCCTTTAGCCAGTGTTAGTGTTTGGATATATTTACCAAGTTTTAAGTCCTGAGGGAGATGTTAGTGCAGGCTTTATCTATATTGATACTTGATTGTGTACATCTATATGTATATTGATTGTGTGAATCTTTATGTACACACTCAAGTTGAACTTGAGTATAAGTTCTTAGAAAACAACTTAATTATTTACATAGATATGAATGCGTTACTCCTGTCTTCCAGGATGGCAAAGAAAATGTGGTGAAAGAGGTTTACCCAGGAGACAGTGTGCATAGCCTCCTGAGCATTCTGGATGTCATCACAGTAGGTCACACCTATTTCTTACCGCACATAAAGGCTTTGTGCCACACCTACTTATACAGACCCTGCCAGTTCTCATAACAGTCATTTACACAGCGCTAAATAAGATAACATGACTTTGTGTCATTGTGTTGGCCCACACCTACATACTACAGCACATTCACCTGCTGACTCAGTTAACCGTTTCTCACTGGATGACACAACACTCTAAAGTAATTATTTGGTTTAAACCCAGCATTCATTTCTTTTCTTTTTTCTTTTTTTTTTCATCCATTTCTAAATTTCATTTCATTTCACTTATTTATTTATTTCACACTTGGTACAACAGTTTCCACAGTTAGTTCTTTCAGACAATGTAACGCTTTTTAAAACAATGTAAATTTATACAATTCTTTAAATTATAATGAAGAGAGTTCCCCTAACCGTTGGACTCATTAATCTTTGTGTAGTCCTAGCTAGCTGATGCTTAAAATAAAATTTCCTTCTGCTGTCTTCTCCCCCCGAACACATTAAAAATAATCTTTGTAACTTAAAAGGCAAAATATTATTTTTAGCCTTAAACATAATTAATAGTGTTCGTAGTTTCACTAAATCTCCTAATTTTAATAATTTCGATTTTATAAATAATTTATTTGAATGTTCTCTAACGTTATGAATCATTCGTATGACTTTCTTCTGTAATAAGTTTAGAGGTTTTATAGTATTCTCATATGTATTCCCCCAAACTTCCACACAGTAACTAAAGTATGAGAAAAACAATGAAAAATATAAAATGCGCATTGTTTTGTAGTCTAATAAATCTCTTACATTTCCCAAAATATAAATGCTTTTAACCATCTTCTTTCTAATATACTCAATATGTGATTTCCACGTCAAATTTTCATCTATTATTACACCCAAAAAGCGAAATTCAGTAACTCTTTCAATCAATTCTCCATCAATGGACATAATGACTTCTTCCTCCTTTACACGATTGCCAAATATCATGAATTTCGTTTTTGTCAGATTCAAAGATAATTTATTTACATCAAACCATTTTTTCAATCTTAAAATCTCATAAATCATAATTTCAACCAAATCTTTCACATTCTCTCCTGAGCAATAAAAATTTGTGTCATCTGCAAATAAAATAAAATTTAACCTTTTTGATACATCACAGATATCATTAATATATAAATTAAAAAGTTTAGGTCCCAAAATAGAACCTTGAGGAACACCACATACAATCTTCAATCTTTCAGAGGTATTGCCGAGATAATGTACATATTGCGACCTATTTTCTAAATAACTCCTTAACCAATTCAATCTGTGTCGATTGAAATTAAGTAATGTTTTGGGGTCGTTCCATATAAAAACAAATAAACTGCTAATTAGAAACATCCCACCTGTAGAGCTTCTGTAAGTACAGATAGACTGAGAAAATGTAAAGTATTCTTTTGGATATTTGTGTGCAGGGCCACCAGAAGCCTTATAGAACAGTGTCAGCACGGGCTGCAGAGGTTTCCACTGTTCTCCGTTTGCCTGTAGAAGCCTTCCTGTCTATATTTGAGAAATATCCCGAGAGTCTAGTGCGAGTAGTACAGGTGAGTTGTATAATGATTATTATTCCTCAGTGTTTGTGGGGTTTTTTGTAGATGTGCTTAAAATTAGAGTCGTATTTATGGATTCGTTTTCCACACACTGTATTTCTGGCTCGACGTCTGTAAACTAATTGTTTTCCTTTCATGCTTGAAATGACTAGCTTTCTGTTGTGCCATTTCAGATTATCATGGTTCGTCTCCAAAGAGTAACAGTGCTAGCCCTGCACAACTATCTGGGGCTGACCAATGAGCTCTTCAGTCATGTGAGTTCATCTTATCAAGGCACCAGTTTGAAAGAAAGTCTTAAACTGATTAATTGCCTTAAAAAACCCCAATTATATTCATCAAAGAGTTCAGAATGGTGTTAGTCCTGAGATCAAATGTAAGCCAATATAAATATTTAAGACGAGGAGTAATGCGTGTTTGCCCATTCAAATGCTTTAAAATAGTCCACAGAATTCCTGTATGTTGATAGTTATCACTCAACCAGTAAAGTTACCGGTAACATAGATTCACAAGTGCTGTAACCCTTGTGACCTGGACCTCATAGTCCTCATACACATCCTGCTGTTTTCATGATTTCAGTGCCTAAATACTAATATCATGGTGTACTTTCCACCTTGTGAACACACACTCAAATTAATCATCTACCTCACTCTCATCCATACATTACTTGTTTTTACAGGAAATGCATCCCTCACGTCTGCCACCGCAGTCACCCCACCCTACTCGCACCAGTCCTGTACGCCATGGCAAACGCTTTGGCAGCCTGACGGTACCTGAGGAGCACCGAGAAGCAGCCGTTAAAGGTGAAACTCCAGGTAGGGTGTCAGCATACAGATTAAGTAACTCACAGTGTTAGAGAAGCTGAATCTTAGTTGAGGTGTACAGAGTTGCTTTAAAGCTTCATATGCAGGGTTCGTATGGGTGGCTGAAATCCTTGAAAATTCATAAATTTTAATATTGCCTTTTCAAGGTACGAAAAGTGCTTGAATTTCAGATGTGGTGCTTAAACGTGCTTGAAACTGTATTTCATTCACCACAAATAACTATCTGACCGAATAGTTTTCTTATCAGATAGAGAAATAAAAGGAGTCGCAAAGTAAAATTTCCCTGCCTGGGCTGCCTCGCACCTCTGCATGTCAGTCTGTTTCAATGTGTGACCCCGCCCCTACATTTTACCTCTTACTGAGGTGATGCAAAGTGAAACATAAATTGTTTTGTTTTTTTGGCTATGTGCTGGAAAAGCTTGAAAATGGACCTTGAAAGTGCTTAAAAGTGCTTGAATTTGACCCCAAAAAATGCGCATGAACCCTGCATATGTCTTCTCCGGTGCTATTTTTGCTTTGGGGTGACTTAGAAATGCTTTAAATCGTATTTATTTTTCACAACAGGAGAACAAGGGAAGGATGGAACAGTGCCAACTCTTAGCAGGACAATCTCAATGCCTGTAGACATTGCTGGTGAGGGATCTTTCTCTTGTACTGACAGATTATATTGTCTTACTGTTCTTTAGTTTTGCTGAAAGTCAGACACTTTCTTCCAGTGCAGTGTGATATTTTAAACATGTTTTAATGTAGAATGATTACTGAGAAGCCAGCAGAGAATGGGTAGCCGAAGTGTTACACTGATACCACAAACCGTTCAGCTCATCCATCTACAATATGCTATGCACACCTAATGTATACTGCTCATATTAAAAAGTTTGCCTATTGCCCACTTTAACATATATGACCAGTTGTTAATGTTACTGTTTTAGAAACACTTGTATTTGTAAGAAATGTATTTTAACAGTGCAGGTAAATAAGCAGGCAAAACCTTTTAAAAAAATGACAATATATTTTGCCTTTTGCTTGCGCCATCACATTTTCATTTGTTCTTTTTAAACATAGATCAACCTAAGAATAATTAAACCACTTAAATGTTGACCTTTTAAACAGGTGTACAGAAAAGTCTAAGATCAGACTTTGACATGGCGTATGAAAGAGGACGGATTTCTGTCTCGGCAGAGGAAAGCAACACTCCACCCACTTATACTCGGGTCAGTACACTGCAGACTCTCAGGACAAAAATGAGAAAAGATATAAACCCTCCTTATATGTATACATTACATTGGTTAATTACTTAAAGAAAACAGAAGTATTTTAGAATGGAGAATAGTATAGACCACAGTTAATGAATAACAAAGAAGTAATTAATATATGATTCATAAGCCAAAAATATTTAAAGATAAGCTAAATATAAGATATTTGAGAAAGTGTGGAAAAAGAGTAGTGCTGTATCTCTGATAACGTTTTTTAGAATTAGAATTCCTGATTTAACAGCAGGAACACCTATTATAAATTGGCAAAGTATGCATATTACATTATGATTATTCTATTACATTATTACAGTCCATATCACAGGAACAGCGTGAGAGGAAGGTGACAGTAGATGAAGTTCCTTCAGGAATCTATCTGTATCCAGAGGAAGAGCCAGTTGTGGACAACATTTTTACACCCGTGTCAAATCGATCCAGTGCCGCTCTCTTTGAGGAAGGTCAGAAGGAGGTCCTAAAGCTTATGAGGATTGAGGTTCGTTTTACTTTTTTTGATTGTTCAAGGATAGTATTTTGCTGTTGTTCTATGCCGGTTTAAACTCCTACAGGCTGTGATCATAATACGACGAACAATTTGTTTTGACAAATAATGCAAGCAAATAGGTTTCCTTATGATTGACTGTTGCTTTAGAAAAAGAAAGAGTTACTGAGTCTGTGATGACAAAAAATAAACGCAAGAGTTCAGTGGTGCTTTAGGGGGTTGTGTAATTCACTTGATGCAATCTGTGCCTCTGTGCAGGTGTTGCTACATTTAAACTTTTAAAATAAATTTGTGTAACTAGATCAAAGTGTGAGTGAAGAAATAAATCATTGCCTGCAGCACGATCTTTCTCCGAGGCTCAACAAAGTGGAGTAAAAGCATTTCATTTACTGTCTTTTTCCACTTAGCTTTATCGTTTGTCACTGCCCAATAAATTTTTGACTTTTGCTTTGCTTTCTGCCTTTTGTTATGCAGGACCCATCTCTGTTAAACAGCAGAGTGACTCTGCACCATGCAAAAGCAGGAGCTGTGTTAGCAAGACAGGGAGACCAGGTATTTCACACATTCTGAAACCCTATGACCTTTTGAAAACTTACAAATTACTCTTTTAATTGCATTAATAAAGCAGAAATAGATTAGATGTAGTAAAGAAAGAAAGTACATTACTGCAGCAGTAAAAGTTATTTTTGTCTTTGTATTTCTTTTTTCCTCCTTCCTATTTTCACTTCAAAAGGACGTGAGTTTGCACTTTGTCCTGTCTGGTTGTCTGCACGTCTACCAGCGGATGATCGGCAAGCAGGAGGATGTCTGTCTGTTTGTCACCCATCCGGGAGAGATGGTGGGCCAGCTTGCTGTACTCACTGGAGAACCCCTTATATTTACCATCAAGGCTGTACGAGACTGTACTTATTTGAAGATCTCAAAGTCTGAATTCTATGAGTGAGTCTTACGGCTTTAGTGCGGATAAACTTTTAAGTGCAAGAGATGCAAATAACTTTAGGTCACTTTCACTTATATTTAAGGTTATTCTAAATTACATTTTAAAAAATAAATTAACCTCCTAAGACCTGAACTCTTTCATGGCATGCATTTTTAATTTCTCTTTGCTATTTGGCTTTTTAGTGTTCGATAGAAAACTATTAAGTCACAATTGAGTAATAATGTGCAAAACTCTTTATTTGGTGTCTGAACACAGCAGCAAAACACAAAAGCAAAATGAGAAACAACAATTGTGCCTCTTTGAGCAATACGGCCCGTTTGAAAGCCATTTGAAAGAGCAAAATTTAGTATTGTGGTCTAGACAACCCAAAATGTGATGTCCCCATATGCAGATGTCAGGTCCCAGGAGGTTAATTTAAAAACGACATTTTTATAAACCATCTGAAACAAATAAAAACTAATTAAAATACAATAAAAATATGGGAGAAATACCCTTAGTTTTAGCATCTGTTAATTTTATAAAATTTGTTATCACAACTTGCCGATGAGGCACCGATGGACATGTTGATTGAGAATTTGAATGCGATTCACCTGCTTTCAAAAACGCCTGCTTTTTTCTTCTTCTTTTTCTTTTTTTAATTATTATAATACGTGTGCTGATTTTCCTAAATTTTGCCTCTACCATTTGCGCTCCATACATTAATAATTAAAAACACTAAAACAACTGAAACTAATAAACACTAAACTAAAACTAAACATTTTCAAACAGTAAGAACTGAAATGAGCAAACCCACTCTGAAAGCTAACTGAAGCTAAATTGAGTTAAAAACAAAAACAAACATGCATACACATTTACACAAAGCTTGTATCACCTGAATAAATAAGAAAAAGCCAGCTTGTGAAATTCATACATACATCCAGAGAATATGAAAGCTTAAAATATAAAAAAGTAAACTTTTAGTATTCTTTTCTAAAGTAATCTCCCAGTTTTGAGTTATATCTCTCTACTTTTGACCATATTCCAGTGTGAATTATTCAGTATTTGTTCTCACTCTTTCTGTTATATGCTTCCCCCTGCAGGATCATGAGGGAGCAGCCCAGCGTGGTGCTGAGTGCAGCCCACACGGTTGCAATCCGGATGTCTCCTTTTGTCAGGCAGATGGACTTTGCCATTGATTGGATGGCTGTAGAAGCTGGCAGAGCCCTCTACAGGTACTCTGCTCTCGTCTTTACTTAGACAAAGAAATGAAAACAATCTTTGCATCTATGTGAAAACAATACTTGGTCATCCTGTTACATTTCTTATTATTCAGTCATAATTATAACGGTAAATGTAAAATATGCTTTTTCTTCCTGTAATCTACGCATCAACAGACAGGATGACAAGTCAGACTGCACCTACATTGTTCTGAATGGACGTCTGCGTTCAGTCATCCGTAAGGCGAACGGCAAGAAAGAACTGGTGGGGGAATACGGTAGAGGAGAACTCATTGGAGTGGTGAGAACAAGGCATTTTTGTCTCATCCTACCCATGTGTGACTAGATACTAGTTAGTAAAATAAGCTCAAGACTATTAAGTTAAAAACAGCTGTGGTCCTGAGCTAGGATTGGGACTAGAGCAGTGTGCTGCATTTTTCCACATCTGGAAAATTTCGATTAGATTTCTTCTCATTTCTTTTTTTTTTTTTAAGTTTTAAGTGAGGGACTAATCCAATCTAACTATGTATCAGGTAGAGGCGCTGACCAAACAGCCAAGAGCCACAACGGTCCATGCTGTGAGAGACACTGAGCTGGTTAAACTGCCCGAGGGAACCCTTAACAACATCAAGCGACGATATCCACAGGTCTGTGACTTTGTCCTTGAAGTACTATTAAGTGGCTTTTTATGTTATTAATGTACTATAATAACATAGTTTCTTTTCAATTTTCTCTACTGTTGTGTTTAGGTGGTGACAAGGTTGATCCACTTGTTGGGTCAGAAGATTCTGGGAAATCTGCAGCAGGGTCGTGGGCCATTCTCTGGTAAGTCCAGTAAATTGAGGAGAAGAAAAAAACCAAAAAAAGATCAGGTGACCAGATTTAATGAAATGAGCATGCACTAATGAGCAAGGTTGAGAACTAATGCAGAACCACATGAGACCATTATTCACTTTATTCAAAAATTAAATGGTATTCTAAATATTGCAGATGTTGCCGAGACATACACACATATACTACTGTTATTATTGCACGTCATCACTGGGACATGTGGTTGCACATACAGATTTAGTTTGTCATGCTAGTTTGATTAGTGTTGCTAAAGTTAGGAGTGTTATATTCTTTTCAGGGTAACGCCCCCCACGCCTGTGCAGGATGGCGTTATGCGTCACTCTGGTCATGTAGTTGAATGCTAATTTATCTTGACATAGTCTAGTTCATTTTGTCGATTCAAGTATTGACTAGTGAGGGCAGTAACACACACATGCGTGCTTCCTCACCAGCCAGCTGTGCTTTTACAGCCTTCAGTTTCTCATTCACTCCATTTGTTCACTGTTTTAATCTTTTAGGTTCAGCCCTCAGTCTTCCCAGCATGACAACAAGTGCTGATGTCACCAACCCAGCAAGCAACCTCTCCACTGTCGCAGTGCTGCCTGTTTGTGATGAAGTGCCAATCAATGCATTCAACCTAGAGCTCAGCCATGCACTTAGTGCCATTGGTAAACCCACACATTTCAGTTTTGTTCGTAAAAATCCTTTTTTTAGTGGGATTGCTTGACTTCTGTGTAGCTGTGTCTTTAAATTAAAGCAGGTCGACAAACAAACGCACAAGTTCTTTACTTTTTTGTGATATACAATTTGTTTGACTCTTGTAGGACCTACATTACTTTTAACCAGTGACATAATTAGAGAACGTCTGGGTGCTTCGGCTTTGGACAGGTCAGTCTGATAATCAAAGAATCTTGTCTGTATCACAAACCCTTTTTTCTTGTTGCTTGGGCTTTACTTGAAGCTATGCATTTAGTGTGTGTGTTATTTTTTCCTTACTTGTTTAGATGTTACTGAGTTTTGTATTTTTGTAGAGACAGGCATTGCAAATAAGTACTATAAATGCTGTAGGCGTGGTTCGTGTTGCATACCTATAATGTATTAAAATGTAAACAAATTACTTCTGCTACTTTTCATACCTCCAAGTCGTTGTCTGTGTCTCTGCTTTTCTTCTCTATCCATCAGTATCCATGAGTATCGTCTCTCCGGCTGGCTGGCCCAGCAGGAGGACATCAATCGGATTGTCCTCTACCAGACAGACAACAGCATGACCCCATGGACACAGCGCTGCATCCGACAGGCTGACTGCATCCTCATTGTTGGTCTTGGGGACCAGGAACCTACACTAGGAGAAGTGTGTGTGTGTGTGTGTGTGTGTGTGTGTGTGTGTGTGTGTGTGTGTGTGTGTGTGTGTGTGTGTGTGTGTGTGTGTGTGTGTGTGTGTGTGTGTGTGTGTGTGTGTGTGTGTGTGAAAAGAGCTGGGAAGAGAAGAAATCTAATGGCAACAGATAACTTTAACTGTCTCGTCTTCCTTCAGTTGGAGCAGATGCTGGAAAACACAGCAGTGCGAGCTTTGAAACAGTTGGTCCTTTTGCACAGAGAAGATGGACCTGGACCTTCCAGGACAGTCGAGTGGCTCAACATGCGCAGCTGGTGCTCAGGGCATCTTCACCTCAAGTGTCCCCGGAGGGTCTTCTCCAGACGAGGTCCCAGCAAACTGGTACAGAGTCAATTTTTTTATAGGATTTTTAGATGCTTTCAGTTTATTTACATTTAGGGGTGGACAGAATGGCAGAGATATCTAGAAGGTACAATATTCTAGGAGAATATAAAAGCCTTGTTTTGAATATTGAGTATGCTAGATTGATATTAACTACAGTCCACATGGGTTTGAGCCTCACATTTTA
Organism: Astatotilapia calliptera; assembly: GCF_964374335.1. Lineage (NCBI taxonomy): Eukaryota > Metazoa > Chordata > Actinopteri > Cichliformes > Cichlidae > Astatotilapia > Astatotilapia calliptera. The sequence continues at coordinate 12,472,795 of NC_137427.1, read as the reverse complement.
ACAGTAAACAATACACAGTTCTCTGCTTTTTGCTAATTAGGGCACGTGCACACACATTACCCTTTCACATCTGCAGCTTTTCGCATTGTTAAATACTAGCCAGACCTCCTGACTCTCTTGAAGAGTAATTTCTTTTTCTGGCACTCCAGCCACAAGACACACCATTAGGATAGCTCTCACACTAAAACTTTTTGTAACTCGGTTACAGCTGCCAGTATGCACTTCATGTTGGAAACATCATAGAAGGTTTAGTTGGTAAAGCACTCCCCTGTCACTTTGGGGAGGCCTCACTGTTTTGTTTTGTTTTTTGTGTTTTTTTGGGGGGGGGGTTGTTGTTTTTTGCATCATTTCATTCATTAAAATGTTGCTTGAGTGTTGTTGTTTTTTTTAAAGCAACCTCATCCAGCCCTATTTACTGTTCAACATAACAGCAATTGTAATATTTTGATAATATTGTTACACATAATAAAATGTAACCCCTGTATTTATTTTTGTGTGTTTTTCTTCCTGTGCTTGTGCAGAGGGAGGTGTATGAGAAGGTATTTGAGAAAACGGCAGACAGACATAGTGACTTCTCTCGGCTGGCCCGAGTCCTCACTGGAAACAGCATTGCTCTCGTGCTTGGAGGTGGCGGTGCTAGGTGAGCAAAGTCGATGAGACTTTCTGCACCAATAAAGTTCACAAACGTTCAGCAGTACTAAACTAATGTGCAGTTAATGTCTGTGTGGTAATGTATGGAAGGATTTCTAATGTGGAAACACTATGCTGTGCCTGTATACAGAGTAAAGCAGCATTAGGAAAATGTGTCTGTCTTTTAGTCTTAAAGCCATTTCAAATACTGATGTTGTAAATGTACTCTGCATCGTGCGTACTTGCTTGTTTTCAGACAAATTGTCTCCCTCTTACAGAGGCTGCTCTCATGTCGGTGTAATTAAAGCTATGGAGGAAGCAGGGATTCCTATTGACATAGTGGGTGGAACCTCAATTGGCTCTTTCATCGGTGCCCTTTATGCAGAAGAAAGGAGTGCTGTTAGAACAAAACAGAGAGCAAGAGAGTGGTCTAAGGTAGAGCACACACATCTAGGACTATCAACGCAATCATTTTTTTGGTCATATCTGATGACAATTTAGTTTTTCACAAAAATCTGACAAACATCTACTAATTCCCTGCAATTCTTTGTTTAACAGGCAATGAATTCGGTGTTTAAAACAGTTCTGGATCTTACCTATCCCATCACCTCCATGTTCTCTGGCTCTGCCTTTAACACCAGCATCTATAAAGTGTTTCAGGACAAGCAAATAGAGGTGGGACTGTGGTACAAAATGTTTTTTCCCTATTGCAACAACATTGCCATAAGACAAGAGGGTTTTGTTTTTTTTCTATCATTAACTTTGAAATAAAATGTTTTCTCAGGACCTGTGGCTGCCGTACTTCAACGTCACCACTGACATCACGGCCTCAGCTATGCGTGTTCATCAGGATGGTAAGTGAGCGCTGTTCTAACCGCAGGGGTCGTTACCCCTGTAGCATTTTATTAGCTTAAAATTTAGTCGAGATTACTACAGTACGTTTGTATTTCACATTATGTTTACATGGAGTACATTTACTAAGATTTAAGAATAGTTCACATTCATGCATACATGTAAGTGGAAATGAACAGTTGCTTCTTTTTAAATTTAACCCAACTTAATCCATTTTTACTGCCCTGAATGACAGAAAACTAATGTGTGAAATTGGTTTCATATGTAATTAAATGGTTGCAGCAGTCAGTCAGAAATAATATGGTACAGTGATCAAAGCTCTTATCTAAGTGAATATACTGGCATGTTGTTCTACTCAGTCAAGTGTCACGAGGTACTAAAGGGATTATAATGTCTCGTATTCTCTAGATGGCAAATCTGTAAATGTTGTACGTTTAGGCTTAAGCTGATGCCACAAACAAGCATTTAGCTGGCTAATGCATTATGAGAGTGGCAGGATTGCATGTTCTCAGAAGTCTCAGATGTAAAGTTGGAGGTGGATGTACACCAAACTAAACTGAACTGGTGTGTTTGCAATCTCCACATAGACAAATACTAATATGGTGGATATATGTGTAGGTGGCAAATTGTATATTTGATTAAGGGGGGGAGGCTATGATGCTTCTCTGTACCTTCTCTCATATATAGGGACATAATTTCCAGTAATGAGGTCAGTACATGTAAAAGTCATCCCTGTGAGCCACTTCTTCTTTTGAACTGTAAATTATGCAAAACTACTAGAATAGCATCCAAGGCGTGCATCTGGAAATGGGCAAAACAGAGGCCTGCTTTTACTGTGTCCACTACCCGTGGGAGGATACTTAAAGTTATTCTGAAAGCAGGTTTAAGTTCCTCATATCAAAAATATATGAGACAGGGAGAAATACTAGATTGGATACATAAAAATGTTTGAATATGTGATTACAGTGCAGTTATCAAAGGAACATGTAGCCTTTCGTTTGCAAACCCATTTATTTGTTCCTACAAAAAACATGCCAGTTTCAACCTTGTTTGGAGTATGCCTCCATTAAAGTGTTAGAAAGAGATTTTGCTAAGTATGTACAAAAGAAAGGACGTATGTTTTGATGCTTGTCTGTGTATTTGCTGAGATGTGTGTTCTTTTTGACTTGCTTAAAAATGCACCATCACTAACAATAGCCAAAATGAATCTCTGCAATCTAAAACGACTGTGTGTGGAAAAAACAACCCTCAAATCCAGTTTACCATTTTCTGTTTAATGCTCGTTTCTAATATTCAGTCTTGTACATTAAATGAAGTTATTGTAGTCTTTGATGTAAAATCAGTGTTTTGAATTATTAACTGGCTGATTGCTGGATTTGAGGAGTTCATAAGCTTTCAGGTCTCAGTCCTGCAGCTAAGCACGCTGAATGCTTATGTTTGCATCTTGGCATGTGGATGAACTAACTGCTAGAGTTACGCCTTCTTACTTGGTTTCATTGTTGCCATCTTTTGCCTCTTATCATGTGCCTACTTAAATTTCATTCTTTCTTTCTTCCTCTCTCTTCTATATCTGGATTTTCCTTTCTTACTATCGCCATGTGCTAATATAAAAAACAAACAAACCTGTAGCTTTTTCATTGTTTAGTGTCAATCCAATTTATGTTTAAAACTCCCCGAATTCACTTCATATATAACTTTATGTCTGGTCTTTCTGAGCATGGAGAGACATTACAGATATGCTCATTTATAGTTTACAACAAAGACAAAATAACCTGTGTAGTCACTCACCTCAGAATACTGAATCTTCTCCCATGTCAACATGTAGGATCCAGAACACTTTAACTTACCATTTACCGCATTGTCTTTTAGTGGTTTCCATCCCATGTTGCATCCATCACTCCTTCATCTCCATTCTGTGCTTTCTTTGGTTTTGGTTTTTTTGGTTTGCTTTTGTCCAGCATTTCTAGCTTGGTGCTATTGTGAATATGTCACTCTGAGTCACTGAAAGGAAATAATAACTGTCATTTTGATGGTTGTTGTAAGGCAGAGAGTTTGAATTACTTACTTTGGTTTTTATCCAGTGAGGAACACAGCCAAGGCACAAATTTAAGAATGATATGAAGCTAAATAGAAATTGCAAATCTTTTACAGAAAAATTACCTAGGATTTTTTTCCCTTTTTATATTTTTTAGAAGCTTTAGTTGGAGGCCTAAGACTCTCTGTCTGTCTCTCTTTCCTTGTTTCTGTCTGTTCATCTCATGTCTCTTACAGTTATCCCTTGTCTTCTTGTCTTTATCGCACCTTGCTGGATGAACCAGTCATCTAACAGTGCTAATACTATTTCTCTGACATGCTTAATGAACACATCAGATAGCATCACTGTTCTTTATTTTCTTTTCAAATTTGTTCTCTGATACTTTGTTCTTTCTCCTTCATTTTCTTTCATTTACATCACCACTGGCTTTTAATATTTATCCTAAAAATAAACTGTTCATGTCAGATCATATTCTGTTCCTTGAATTAAATTTTACTTCACAAATATTTTGATATCCTGTTAGTATTCTGAACAAAGCTCTGAGGTAACCTCTTTTCCCTCAAATAGTTACATTTAAAAGGTTATAGAGTACTCCTGCAGTTTAGCTCTCTATATAAAAGGTGGATCATATTAGAATTTGCAATATTTTCTTAAAATCACAGGCATATAAAAGTAATTTTGATGAGATTATACTCCCATTTCTCTTTTTAGCTACTTGCGGCTACTTTCAGTTTCCTCACTATCTTGCAGGCATTTCTTTCTCCATGTTCCTCGCTCTCTCTCTCTCTCTTTATTCTTCTCCTTTCTTTCTTTTACTCTCCTTCATATTTCTTTTACCCCATCTGTGATGTGGAGTCTGGCCCATATTTGATGTGTTGCTCCTTTTCCATCTCCATTTCCTGACAGGTTGTGTCTGGCGCTATGTTAGAGCCAGCGCCTCCTACACCCCCTATTTACCTCCCCTGTGCGACCCCAAGGATGGCCACTTGCTTGTGGATGGTTGCTATGTTAACAATGTCCCAGGTCAGATTTTAAACACCCGCTCACCAAAACCTCCCCCCTCCCGCCTCCATCCCCAAATCGACAATCAACCACCCAGCTACCCTCCTCTTCTTTCGTCTCCCTCCCAAGTTCTCAATGTAACTAACCCCACCTTGACTTGGTGGATATTGGGAGCCCATGGTTTGGAAGGAAAGACTACATCCTACATATATCTTAAAGCCCAGATTGCATCATACCGTCTCTCCCATTGACTTTGTTATTCACACAGAGAACACGTTTTATCCATTTAGCTTAGTGTCACCTAAAAAAACAAATCACGAAACCCACTGAACTCCACTGTGTTTATTCAGTCTCAGGATTTCTCCATGCATGTTTGGATATCTGTCGGTCATAGAGAGCTGCATGATCATCAGGCTTCATCTGAACACATCTATTTGCTGAAACTCACATTTCTCCTATGACATTAAGGTTGAGGCATGTCTTCATGCACCACTGTACTTGGCTTTTTTTCTTTCTTCTTTGTCATTTTCAATTGAAGTCAACCTCAATTAATTTAGATGTTGGCAGATTTATCAGCTCGAGATCAAGTATAGAGAACAGACAGTATTCAGTGTTGAACTGACAAGATGGTGAACGGCTGCAATCTACATGAGATGTTGACATCACATGTAAATCACTGTGTGTTCCAATTCACCTAAATGTGTATGTCAAATGGACTGAAATGCAATTTGATTCCCTGCTTCTATTTTATTTCAGTCATCTCTGCCTACAGGAGCATGTTCAATCCCTCCTATCCAGCTGTTGTCCTCTCCCCTGGCTTTGCTTGCTTTTTTATGCATGCCAGTATGTTAGTTAAAGCCATCCCATCTATATATCTTTCATAAATATATATTGATGACAAATATCATTATTATTATTATTATTATTATTATTATTAGAAAATATGTGTTCTGGATCTTGCTGTTGCACATTGCACCTCTTATACACAGTCAACGAAGCCCTTAAAATGACAAACAATCAACAGGGATGAAAATCTGCAAGTGGTGTTTTTTCAGAAGTCACATTTCAGTAATGTAATTCTGTTCAAGCATTCACATATTCTCTATGCATAGTAGCACCCCTCACTTTTCTCTGTGGTGCTCCTTATCCTTCCAACCCATGCAGCACTTTGTCTGCTCCTGCCCTCTGCTGACACTGAGCTGTACTGCAGGACAGAGTAGGCTGGTTGCTTCCCTGTAATATTCACTCTGAAAAATCTCCAAACATTGTCACATCAACATCTACTACTGCTCCGTCCCTACACACAGTTGGCAATAGGAGTAAAATTGGATTCTACTGCTTTGGTTTATTCACTAACGTTGCAATAGGTCTGTAGATTTTGAGGAACTTATAAAGGAGGATCATATGCAGTGAAGCACTGTTTTTGGGACATAGTTTGGAGATGAAACAACCTTGATTCTCTGTGATGGTTGCCATTTACTTTTTTACCTTTTGCACAAGCCACACAGGATCTATGTGCAAGGTAATGAGGTTTGCAGTGGTTTACAGCAGAGTTTAAAGGTAGGCAGAACGACAGTCCTAGCCTTTGCAGGGATCGACTACCTTCTTTTGTCCGACCTCGCTCTGGTGTTTGGATTGCGGTCTGTGTCGACACTAATCTGAAACGTATAGCAAACATTATTGAGATGTTATCCCCCCCTTCCTCCTCCCTCCTTCCCTCCTTGGTGTGCCAGGCTCACTGTGGCGCTATGTACGGGCGAGCATGACCCTCTCAGGGTACCTGCCGCCTCTCTGCGACCCCAAAGATGGCAACTTGCTAATGGATGGTGGCTACATCAACAACCTGCCAGGCAAGTATAGGTGGTAACCCCCTGCTCCCCACCTCACCCCACCCCGAACCAATCCAGTCCTTAATTTCTATCCAACTCCTGTCTCCCAGAGGAGGGGGAAGGTGGGATGGTGATGGGGGGATGCTTTGAATGGTGGTTTTTAGGTTAGCAATATTAAGAGGTTGTGTTTTTAAGTAAGTGGATGAATGCTTAATGTTAATGGAGGAAAGTCCTGTGGTATTGCTGAGCTTTCCCCATCTGAATATTAAGCCGGTTCAAATTTATATAATGAGAAAATTCAAATCAGTGGACTGAAAAGCCCAGATTAAAACAAACTATACTTTAAATCAATCGCTGAAGTAACCTGGTTTGCCAGATGGGGGAAGAAATGCAACGTTTAAAGTTTATTTAAATTTTATATAAATACAAGGCTTTTTCTACAACTAGGAAATATTGCATTAAACAGTGGGGATGTATTTGTATGTGAAGCAGCCTGGTGTCAGATAGGGATAGAATTAAAAATGTTGGAGAGAAGTTTCTAGTAAATATACATTTGAAGAAATGGAAACAAATCCTCTTCTGACATCAAAACCGCCATGCATAAGACGCCAGTCTGCTTTGAGATTACATTCTGATTCTTCTCATGTTGAAACTGTTGTATGATTGGCAATAATATTTTTAACAGGCTTGCAGCAAAATCTTAATTGGTATTATAATCATACAAATGTTCCACACATTTTCAAAATTAACTACTTCAGGCAAGTTTACATTAAAACAAACCCAAAAAGCTGCCTGGTGAGGTTTCTGTTTAAGCTGTAAGAATAAAACGTAAGTTTTTTTTGTCACGTGCTTTCAACAAGAGGAAAAATCAGTGGTGTGTGTTCAGACTCAGGGGAACAACTTTTTTTGTCTGCAGACTAGTAAATGGATGATCATTGCTTAAAAGCAACTGCACAGAGCCAAAGGTACATATTCCTGAAATGTTTGTGCGATGATGATGACAATTGAGATGCATACTACATAGTTTTCATTTTGATGTGGCGGTGAAAATTCCCCTGAGTCTGGGTTGATGTATTTATAATAAAAAAATATCCTCTGTACTGAAGAAACAGAACCATATTTCACAATGAGACTGGCCTATTGCAGTTTTCTGCTCTGCATTTAAATCATTTCTCATTGTGTCCCGGCTAATGCTTTGTGAAATATGGTGCTGCCTGGGCCCAAAAGATTGATCCAGTGGAAGGGAACTTTGTCAAATTAACATCCTGTGTTTGTTTGTTTCACTCTGCCTTCTGTGTAGCTGCTTTTAAAGTTGTTCTTGGGGTGCTGGATCAGTGTTTCAGGCTTGTGGGTTGTCTTCCACAGACTCAACACCACAAAAATGCCTACTATTGCAAAGCTCCTTTTAATAAGGGGATAAAAAAGGCCCTGCGCTATTTGGCCAGGAAATATGTATAGTTTACATATATACATCTCATTTAATTGGCTGTAAATTCTCTGAAGTGAGCTTACAACTTGTATGTCTTAAAAGTTTTGTGTTTTTGTGGTGTACGTCTGTTAGAACATTGAGCCTCTAAAAATGAAGGTTTCTGGAGGCAAACCTGAAACAAACTTATTAACACCGTATTTATTGTCTTATCATCTCTGCTGCCGGATTTTGTGACGCTATGGTCGTTCGTCTGCGTGATTGTGTGCTTGTGTGTGAAAAAACTGGTGTTAAACGTCTAACAGCGGACATTGCGAGGAACACGGGTGCCAGAACAGTCATTGCCATCGACGTGGGTAGTCAAGATGAGACTGACTTGTGTAACTATGGCGATTGCCTGTCGGGCTGGTGGTTGCTGTGGAAACGGATCAATCCCTGGGCAGAGAAAGTAAAGGTACTGGATGCAGGAGTTTTCCTGTCTTAGATTGGGCTAACATAAATGTCTTTTGTAACTGAGTAAGTGGAGTCCAACAATACTGGTTCCAAATGTTTCTATTTGGCTCGAGCTAAAACTTTCTTAGAGGGTGCCAAAATTTTTCTATGAAAGATTTTTCTGGGAAAAAGCCTTTTATGGGTTGGCAGTATGAGGCAGTGGTACCTTTTGAGTCCATCTGATCAATGTGTAGCATATCCAATTCTGCTATGGAATCAGCAGATTCATCTTTATTTATTTATTGTGAAATCTGGTAGTGTGTTGTCTGAATAAAGATCTATGATACTCCCTTCTGTAGGTGCCGGACATGGCAGAGATCCAGTCACGGTTGGCCTATGTGTCGTGCGTGCGACAGTTAGAAGTGGTTAAGAAGAGTGCCTACTGTGAGTACATCAGACCACCCATTGACCGCTTCAAGACCATGGACTTTGGCAAGTTTGATGAGATCTATGTGAGTTACTTACCCAGTATGGGGTTTTTAATTGCACAAAAATACACTTTATTTGTGTGAACCTGAAATCAGGCTACTTCCAAAATGGGTGTAATCTCTTTGAAGGGTGAGAATCTGAAAAACAAGTACGATCACACATCCTATCACTACACAATTGATTATACACCTCTAAGCATATATGGTTAAATATTTCCTAATACAAATGACAATAATAAAATCTAAACCCATCAAGTACAGTTGTGTAAATCCCTAGTCTCATATTATGGATCAGCTTTAAAATTCGTGTGTCTATCATCTGATTATTTGGGCAAAAAAGGGAGAAGTACTACTTTGGTTTCTGTTTATACTGGAAAACAATGTGGGCTTCTTTGAAAATGGAATCGACAGCTAATTTTTTAAATGTTTTTTTTTAAGTAAAGCTACTAGCTTTAGATAGTATATTGCAACATAAGAAAAGCTATCACAGCTTTAATTAGTCAACTGTTGGTTTAACATCCCATAGTGCAAATATAAATGTTTATTATTACTCTAAATACACCACAGGATCCATCAGTGTTTCAGTCTGAATTTAAATCAGTTGGTCTGTTTCTAAACACTTACAGCTTTCATTTGAACTACTGTGTATTGCAGGATGTGGGCTTTCAGCACGGCAAGTTAGTGTTCACTGGCTGGGCTCGGGGTGACATCATCGAGAACATGCTGAAAGACCATCGTTCAGCCGACTACAATGACAGCAAGAGAACAGATGTGAGAAGGGCACATACGCACACTTAAACTATTAATCCTATCTTACATGGCTGCTGTAACTCGTGTCTTTAAAGGTGAACCTGCAAGTTCTATATGTAATACTAATAATAACATGTTGTCCATTAGTCCTACACGTGTCCAGGAGCTGACTTCACTGATCTTGCAGAGATTGTATCGAGGATAGAGCCAGTCCAAAGCTACCTTGCTGCAGAAGGTAAATAATTACTAATTCATTATTGTCTAGAAAGAGTTGCTCTTGATGTTTTGTTGGAATATATTTTCCTTCTGATGTAGAATAGTAAAGACAGAGCTTACAGCATTCTCCTTTGTGACAACGTACAATTCAATAAGTCTGATAAATAAGGAATTGTATCCTTGTCTCTTTTCTTGAATATAATAGGGGATGTTCCTGATATTTTATGAGTGCCACCTTAAATGGATGGGTCAGTCTCAATAATTTCTTTCTATAATATCTCCTCTAAATCTTTCTGATCAGCGGAGGAGTCGGACTGTCTGACAGAATATGAGGAAGATGGAATGGACACAGTAAGAGAGGAAGAAGGGGAGGAAGAGGAGGATGAAGCAGAGTACCCTGAAGACCACTCTCCTGGGGAGTGGGGACAGAATGGAGTTTTTCAGACGGTAACACTACAGTTTTAATTCTCTGAGCTCCAGCAACCAGTCTTTGCTCCAATGAAACAATAATAACTCACCTCTTTAGATGAAAAGCTCTCCAGCAAATCTTCAGACCCTTAAAATGCTTCAATGTTTATTACACTCCACATTACAAATAATACAATGAAACATACAGTCACCATACGCTTTATTAT